>NC_135235.1:202839407-203439407 GCF_051348905.1 Ranitomeya variabilis
CTGATGTCCTTTTCTATGGGTAAGGCCAGGGGTGAGCCTAGCCTCTCTGTTGCCTGAGGCGAAAGGAAAAATGGCGCCCCCCCCACACACACACAGTCCCTGCCTCACTGCCTGTGCACACACATCCCTCCACCGAACCCGGTAATCGCCGCTCACATTAGCATACTAGCAGAGGTGTATGTAGGGTTTCTGGCACCAGGGGCAAGAATTCATTTTGGTGCCCCCCCCCCCTCCACCAAGGACATATGCGATTTTCACACTCAGTCATGTGCCCACGAGCTCCTCTCCCTAATGCTCTCAATGTTCAGTGAAAAACTGAGAGAAGCAGAAGAGAAGCTCATTGTCACAGGAACATGAGTATGAAAATCGCACATGAGTGAAGTGTCCATGTGACGGCTGGAACCTGCAGAGCTGAATCCTGACATCGCAGCTTCTGGATTCTCACAACTAATGCACTGCACACATTTAGGATTCTCCCTGGCCGGGGGACAGTCATGTCAGCACAAGCATGTGATTTGTATACTTCTGGCCACATTCCGACTAGACGTGCCCGGCCTCACTCAGTTCATTTTCATAGAGTGAGGTCACACATGTCTAGTCAGCACGTGACCGCATGTATGTAAATCACCAGCACCAGAGAATCCTGGGAAGGAGGGAAGGAGGGAGGGAGGGAGGAGGGGGGGCGGGCACTTGACCCCGGAGTTTAAAAAAAAACAAAACCTAGCAGCACAAATCCAGTTACAGAATCTGCCGCCCCCTCTCTTCTGCCGCCTGAGCCAAAGAGCTCAAGTCGCCTCATGGTAGCAGCGTCACTGGGTAAGGCGTCAACTACCAGGTCTCAGAAGTGACATCTACCTTTGCCAGCACCCGCCTTTTTTTTTTTTCATTACATAGTATAAGCATTATGGGTCATGTTATTTTTCTTGACTTGTTCATCGCCCTCTTCTGTGAACTTATTAAGTTCTGTTTCTGGGAGAGTTCTCAGAAATGGGGATGACTTCAGTAAATGGGATTTTTTCATTTTTCATTTTTTTTTGTTAAAGGGGACTTTAAAAAAACTGTCAAAGAGTAAAAAAATGTTTAAATAATTCCAATAAACAAGACTTAAAGAGAACCCATAACTAAAATATTTATTCTTTATTTTAAAAGCTGATGTAATAATAGTAATGAATTGGCACAAAATTCAAAAGCAAAGAATACCAAAACGGAGAAAAACTCATGCTCATGGCACGAGCCTCTCAGACTATTGAGACGACTTCACTCAGACAAATGAGAAGACTTCAACTGAAGTCGCCTCCGGGGAATCCACACACTGTCCTGCTCCACTGACCTCACTCTCCCATGATGAATAGTATCAAGGGGAAGCGAGTAATTTGCTGTAAAACCTGCTATCTGTCCCCTGCGGGGCTGAGACTCTGGATCTGGGCCTCCAGTCCTGCTCTGAAAACAATGGAGCTGGCAAAGTATTCAGCTGCCACTGATAAGTACAGAAGTGTGAACAGAAGAGGTCTGCCCCATCTATGTAGGAACAGGACCTCAATAGAGGAGGGGATCGAGGCTGCAGTGTGTGTTGTGTAGGAGCAGGACTCCAATAGAGGAGGGGGTGGAGTCTGCAATGTGTGTTGTGTAGGAGCAGGACTCCAATAGAGGAGGGGATGGAGGCTGCAGTGTGTGTTATGTAGGAGCAGGACTCCAATAGAGGAGGGGATGGAGGCTGTAGTGTGTGTTATATAGGAGCAGGACTCCAATAGAGGAGGGGATGGAGGCTGCAGTATATATTATGTAGGAGCAGGACTCCAATAGAGGAGGGGATGGAGGCTGCAGTATATATTATGTAGGAGCAGGACTCCAATAGAGGAGGGGATGGAGGCTGCAGTGTGTGTTATGTAGGAGCAGGACTCCAATAGAGGAGGGGATGGAGGCTGTAGTGTGTGTTATATAGGAGCAGGACTCCAATAGAGGAGGGGATGGAGGCTGCAGTATATATTATGTAGGAGCAGGACTCCAATAGAGGAGGGGATGGAGGCTGCAGTATATATTATGTAGGAGCAGGACTCCAATAGAGGAGGGGATGGAGGCTGCAGTGTGTGTTATATAGAAGCAGGACTCCAATAGAGGAGGGGATGGAGGCTGCAGTGTGTTATGTAGGAGCAGGACTCAAATAGAGGAGGGAATGGAGGCTGCAGTGTGTGTTATATAGAAGCAGGACTCCAATAGAGGAAGGGATCGAGGCTGCAGTGTGTGTTATGTAGGAGCAGGACTCCAATAGAGGAGGGGATGGAGGCTGCAGTGTGTGTTATATAGAAGCAGGACTCCAATAGAGGAGGGGATGGAGGCTGCAGTGTGTGTTATGTAGGAGCAGGACTCAAATAGAGGAGGGAATGGAGGCTGCAGTGTGTGTTACATAGAAGCAGGACTCCAATAGAGGAGGGGATGGAGGCTGCAGTGTGTGTTATATAGGAGCAGGACTCCAATAGAGGAGGGGATGGAGGCTGCAGTGTGTGTTATATAGAAGCAGGACTCCAATAGAGGAGGGGATGGAGGCTGCAGTGTGTGTTATGTAGGAGCAGGACTCCAATAGAGGAGGGGATGGAGGCTGCAGTGTGTGTTATATAGGAGCAGGACTCCAATAGAGGAGGGGATGGAGGCTGCAGTGTGTGTTATATAGAAGCAGGACTCCAATAGAGGAGGGGATGGAGGCTGCAGTGTGTTATGTAGGAGCAGGACTCCAATAGAGGAGGGGATGGAGGCTGCAGTGTGTGTTATGTAGGAGCAGGACTCCAATAGAGGAGGGGATGGAGGCTGTAATGTGTGTTATGTAGGAGCAGGACTCCAATAGAGGAGGGAATGGAGGCTGCAGTGTGTGTTATGTAGGAGCAGGACTCCAATAGAGGAGGGGATGGAGGCTGCAGTGTGTGTTATGTAGGAGCAGGACTCCAATAGAGGAGGGGGTGGAGTCTGCAATGTGTGTTATGTAGGAGCAGGACTCCAATAGAGGAGGGGATGGAGGCTGCAATGTGTGCTATATAGGAGCAGGACTCCAATAGAGGAGGGGATGGAGGTTGCAGTGTGTGTTATATAGGAGCAGGACTCCAATAGAGGAGGGGATGGAGGCTGCAGTATATATTATGTAGGAGCAGGACTCCAATAGAGGAGGGGATGGAGGCTGCAGTGTGTGTTGTGTAAGAGCAGGACTCCAATAGAGGAGGGGATGGAGGCTGCAGTGTGTGTTGTGTAAGAGCAGGACTCCAATAGAGGAGGGGATGGAGGCTGCAGTGTGTGTTATGTAGGAGCAGGACTCCAGTAGAGGAGGGGATGGAGGCTGCAGTGTGTGTTATATAGGAGCAGGACTCCAATAGAGGAGGGGATGGAGGCTGCAGTGTGTGTTATGTAGGAGCAGGACTCCAATAGAGGAGGGGATGGAGGCTGCAGTGTGTGTTACATAGGAGCAGGACTCCAATAGAGGAGGGGATGGAGGCTGCAGTGTGTGTTATATAGGAGCAGGACTCCAATAGAGGAGGGGATGGAGGCTGCAGTATATATTATGTAGGAGCAGGACTCCAATAGAGGAGGGGATGGAGGCTGCAGTGTGTGTTGTGTAAGAGCAGGACTCCAATAGAGGAGGGGATGGAGGCTGCAGTGTGTGTTGTGTAAGAGCAGGACTCCAATAGAGGAGGGGATGGAGGCTGCAGTGTGTGTTATGTAGGAGCAGGACTCCAATAGAGGAAGGGATGGAGGCTGCAGTGTGTGTTATATAGGAGCAGGACTCCAATAGAGGAGGGGATGGAGGCTGCAGTGTGTGTTATGTAGGAGCAGGACTCCAATAGAGGAGGGGCTGGAGGCTGCAGTGTATGTTATGTAGGAGCAGGACTCCAATAGAGGAGGGGCTGGAGGCTGCAGTGTATGTTATGTAGGAGCAGGACTCAAATAGAGGAGGGAATGGAGGCTGCAGTGTGCAGGGGCTGGCTGGCACTTTTCAGCCTGGGGGGCAATCACAAGGCGGTGGCCCCCCATTTCCATGTTTATATCTGGCCACTGCATTAAAGTAGCAGAGATAACAGGCTTTAAAAACAGGCTGGTACGCAGATATGGGAACAGAACAGAGCTTGCTGCATAGATATGGTAGCAGAATCAAGCTTACTCCAGAGATATGAGAGCAGAATCGAGCTTACTCCAGAGATATGGGAATAGAACAGAGCTTACTCCGGAGATATGGGAGCAGAACCAAGCTTACTACAGAGATAAGGGAACTGAACAGAGCTTACTATAGAGATATGGGAGCAGAACCGAGCTTATCACAGAGATATGGGAGCAGAACCGAGCTTTCTGCAGATATGGGAGCAGAACCGAGCTTACGACAGAGATATGGGAGCAGAACCGAGCTTACTACAGAGATATGGGAGCAGAACCGAGCTTACTGCAGAGATATGGGAGCAGAACCGAGCTTACTACAGAGCTAAGGGAGCAGGAGCAAGCTTACTACAGAGATAAGGGAGCAGGACCAAACTTACTGCAGAGATATGGGAGCAGAACTGAGCTTGCTGCAGAGATATGGGAGCAGAACCGAGCTTACTACAGAGATATGGGAGCAGAATCGAGCTTACTACAGAGATATGGGAGCAGAACCGAGCTTATTACAGAGATATGGGAGCAGAACCGAGCTTACTGCAGAGATATGTGAGCAGAACCGAGCTTACTACAGAGATATGGGAGCAGAACCGAGCTTACTACAGAGATATGGGAGCAGAACCGAGCTTACTGCAGAGATATGGGAGCAGAACCGAGCTTACTACAGAGATATGGGAGCAGAACCGAGCTTACTGCAGAGATATGGGAGCAGAACCGAGCTTACTACAGAGATATGGGAGCAGAACCGAGCTTACTGCAGAGATATGGGAGCATAACTGAGCTTACTACAGAGATATGGGAGCAGAACCGAGCTTACTACAGAGATATGGGAGCAGAACCGAGCTTACTGCAGAGATATGGGAGCAGAACCGAGCTTACTACAGAGATATGGGAGAAGAACCGAGCTTACTACAGAGATATGGGAGCAGAACCGAGCTTACTACAGAGATATGGGATCAGAACCGAGCTTACTACAGAGATATGGGATCAGAACCGAGCTTACTACAGAGATATGGCAGCAGAACTGAGTTTACTACAGACATAAGGGAGCAGAACCCAGCTTACTACAGAGATAAGGGAACAGAACCAAGCTTAATAAGTCTACTACATGGAACCAAGCCTGCTACATAGAAACTGGAGCAGAACCGAGATTACGACATACACACAGTACCATAATCTAGAATACTACATTGATATAGTACCAGAACCAAGCTTACTTAGATATGTTGCCATAACAGAGCTTACTTACAAACGTACATACAACAATACAGCTACACAGTGCCTAGTACTATCACCACTACACAGCGAATACATAAAATTATAATATCACCATTACCTCTACATGAAACTACACTCTATACAAAGACCAATGATGCCACCATACACTCCCTGACAGAAGTTATGTTGCTTATCCATGTTATGTAAATAAAAGCTTATAACCTGACGTTAAGTTCATCCATTGGTTGTATAAATTATTCTTTTGAAAGCTGAAACCCTCCAAAATGTGGTTTAGGTTAAGAAAATAAATTGATCAGTTAATGGACACAGAATGGTCAGATTTTGGCAAGACAAAAGTTTTGACGCCCACAGAAAGTAATGTGATATTCAAACAATTAACTTAAAATACAAATATATGTTGCATAACATTGGTGAATGAAGTTGTGGTGCTATTAGAGTCATATTTAATATTTTGTGTGACTTCCATGAGCTTGAAGGACTGCGTTCATGCAGTTCAACAATGATTCATACAATTTATTAATTAAGTCATCAGGAATAGCAGAGAATGCAGTCTTACATGCCTCCCAGAGTTCATCTAGATTCTTTGGTTTTGTCTTCCAAGCTTCCTCTTTCATCCTACCCCAAACATGCTCAATGATGTTCATGTCTGGTGACTGGGCTGGCCAGTCCTTGAGCACCTTGATCTTTTTTACCTGGAGGAACTTTGTTGTAGAGATGGATGTATGAGATGGAGCACCATCCTGCTGCAGAATTTGACTCCTTTTATGATTTGGAATATAAGAGGTACCTAATACTTCTTGATATTTTAGGCTATTGATATTGCCTTCCACCTTGCAAACGTTTTGCACACAACCATACTGAATGTAACCCCAGACCATGATCTTTCCACCACCAAATTTAACTGTTTTCAGGGTGTATTTTGGATCCATACGGGCTCCAGTAGGTCTCCTGAAGTATTTGCGGCAGCTGTGGTGTAATTCTACTGAAGATTCATCATCCACCTTCTGCCACTTTTCCAGCATCCATCTGTTTAGCAGGCTGTGGGACTTTGCAAATGTCACACCGTTTTTTATTTGCCTTTTGTTTAGTGCTGGCTTCTGGGCACTGATTCGATCATGGAGGCCATTTCAAGACAGCATCCTACAAACTGTTCTAGTTGACACAGGGACTTGAGGTGACCAGGCCTGTTGGAGCTCTGCTGCAGTGGAAGAGGGGCTTGCTTTGGATTTTCTAACCAAAAAACATTCCTCCTGAGCAGTTGTCTTGTGGGGTCTGCCGGACCTGGGCTTATCAAACACATCTCCAGTCTCTTCATATCTTTTTTTTAATTATTTGTACTTGATGCTGAGACACATTAAAGGTGCCCGCCACCTCTGCAGTGGATCTGGTCTCTTTGATAATCCAGGCTTTGGTCGCAGGGTGGATTTTTGGCATGTTGTCAGAGCCTAAGTTGCAGTTCAAGTGAAGGTCTGGGGTGCTGGGTTTCTTTTTATACACACACTAATTAACCGATCATTTACTGAACACAGGTGAGGATGTAAACTAGGATTGGGTGCATTATATGACCAGGCGACAAAACTTTTGTCTTGCTAAAATCTGTCTATTCTGTGTCCATTAACTGATCAATATTTCTGCATTGATGACAATTTATTTTCTTAACCTAAACCACATTTTGGAGGGTTTCAGCTTTCAAAAGAATAATTTATCCAACCAATGGATGAATTTAACGTCAGGTTATAACCTTTTATTTACATAACATGGATAAGCGACATAACTTCTGTCAGGGAGTGTACACCTTTTACAACTTGTATACTACAATACTGATCATCAATTTAAAAAAGCACAATACTAAGTGCCATTGTATACAGGAACTCTGTATTTACTGTCAGTGTAAAGATAATACAGTGATCACTCGTGACATTATACACAGGAGATCTGTATAAGGTGTCGGTGTACAGGTAATACAGTGATCACCACTGCCAGTGACATTATACACAGGAGCTTTGTATATACAGTAATATACAGTGTATAGTGTCAGTGTATAGGTAATACACTGACTCACTAGTGATGTCTCTAGCTGAAGTCCTTCATCTTTGCTTTTCATTTTCATCCAGCACAGACCGCCGTCACTTCTTCCAGCCAGGACTCGTCTCTGCACAAAATAACACAGTTACCTAGAGCACGGCTTCCAGAGCACATTCCCCAGAGCACATTCCCCACTTTTTCCCTTTTTTCTACACTACACATCTGAATACAGAGGTACACCCACAATCAATATATAATTGGTTATTATGCAACCTCATAGATTGTAAGCTTGCGAGAAGGGCCCTCATTCCTTTTGGTATCTGTTGATCTATGTGTTTATTGTTATGCTTAATGTCCATTGTCTGTACAAGTCCCCTCTAAAATGTAAAGTGTTGCAGAAAATGTTGGCACTATAGAAATTATAATGATTATTATTAACCCACCATTCCAAATATAAATTATAATCCACCACTGTGCACCCACTAACTATAAATAGCCACTTTCCCCATTTAATATATAAATTAATTAGCACCTGTACTCTTTCCCCCAATTCATTACCAGTCACTTCATCCTCAACGCCCCCCACTATGTACCTACCACTCTAACCCTAACCCTGATTCATTATAGTTACATGTCCCTCCCGCCCCAATTCATTGTCATGTCTTTCTCTCTCACCCTCTATTCATTATCAACTGCTCTACCCCACATTCAATACATCATTTACTCCCCCACCCTTAAAATTCATTATTTGTTCTTCCTCTATATCATCATTTGCTCTCACCACCCCCACCTTCAATTAAATTGCTGTCCCGTCTCTCACACTGAATTCATCATTTGCAGTCCCCCCACTTTAATTTGAAGTCCCCTTACTTCATTCATTACAGTCCCCTATCACACCCTCACTTCACCTGCAGTGCCCCTTCATCATTTGCAGCCCCCTATCCCTCTTCCATTTAATCATGAGCAGTCCCACCTCAGACACACTTCATCATGTGTAATCTTGCAGTCCCCTTCCCCCCACTTCATCATGTGCAGTCCCCATTACCCACCCACTTCATCATGTGCAGTACCCTTACCCCCCACTTCATCATGTGCAGTCACCCCTACCCCCACTTCATGTGCAGTCCATCTTACCCCCCACTTCATCATATGCAGTCCCCCTTAACCCCCACTTCATCATGTGCAGCCCCACTCCCCCATTTCATCATGTGCAGTCCCCCTTACTCCCTCCCACTTCATCATGTGCAGTCCCCCTGACCCCCCACTTCATCATGTGCAGTCCCCCTTACCCCCCACTTCATGTGCAGCCCCATATCTCCCTTCATCATGCGCAATCCCCCTTACCCCCACATCATCATGTGCAGCCCCATTCCACAATGTACAGCCCCACTCTCCCCACTTCATCATGTGCAGTCCCCCTTAACCCCCAATTCATCATATGCAGTCCCCCTTAACCCCCACTTCATCATGTGAAGCCCCACTCCCCCATTTCATCATGTGCAGTCCCCCTTACTCACTCCCACTTCATCATGTGCAGTCCCCACTCTCCCCACTTCATCATGTGCAGTCCCCCTTAACCCCCAATTCATCATATGCAGTCCCCCTTAACCCCCACTTCATCATGTGCAGCCCCACTCCCCCATTTCATCATGTGCAGTCCCCCTTACTCCCTCCCACTTCATCATGTGCAGTCCCCCTGACCCCCCACTTCATCATGTGCAGTCCCCCTTACCCCCCACTTCATGTGCAGCCCCATATCTCCCTTCATCATGCGCAATCCCCCTTACCCCCACATCATCATGTGCAGCCCCATTCCACAATGTACAGCCCCACTCTCCCCACTTCATCATGTGCAGTCCCCCTTAACCCCCAATTCATCATATGCAGTCCCCCTTAACCCCCACTTCATCATGTGCAGCCCCACTCCCCCATTTCATCATGTGCAGTCCCCCTTACTCACTCCCACTTCATCATGTGCAGTCCCCCTGACCCCCCACTTCATCATGTGCAGTCCCTTTACCCCCCACTTCATGTGCAGCCCCATTCCACAATGTACAGCCCCACTCTCCCCACTTCATCATGTGCAGTCTCCTTTATCCACTAAACTCCATCATGTCCAGCCCCACTCCCCCTTCATCATGTGCAGCCCCACTTACCCCCTCACTCCATCATGTGCAGTCTCCTTACAACCCCCCACTTAATCACTTGCAGTTACCCACAATTAAATTTATTTTATAAAGAAAACAAAAAAGTTTTTCATACTTACCTCACCAGTCGCTCCCCTGCAGCATCTCTTTGCTTCTAGCATTCGGGACATGTCGGCGCGTGCGTGAGGATGCCATCGCGCATGCCCGACACCTAACCTGGAAGTATAGAGAACATGAAGGGAGCAGAAGCTGTGCAACTGTCAAGGTGACAGCCAAGCATAGCTCCCGGCCCCAGCGCAGACGTGTGTGCTAACTGTGATGCGGCTGTGTCTGCTGCCGGCCGCGTCACAGTACAGCGGACATGGCTGCGCACAATTTGCTGTGTGGCTGTAGCCACCACCAGGCAGCCGGCCCTGAACAGCTGCTGGGGGAGTGGCCCGGGGGGCATTTGCCACTTTGCCACCTGGGCCAGTCAGCCCCTGGCAGTGTGTGTTGTGTAGGAGCAGGACTCCAATAGAGGAGGGGATGGAGGCTGCAGTATATATTATGTAGGAGCAGGACTCCAATAGAGGAGGGGATGGAGGCTGCAGTGTGTGTTGTGTAAGAGCAGGACTCCAATAGAGGAGGGGATGGAGGCTGCAGTGTGTGTTGTGTAAGAGCAGGACTCCAATAGAGGAGGGGATGGAGGCTGCAGTGTGTGTTATGTAGGAGCAGGACTCCAATAGAGGAGGGGATGGAGGCTGCAGTGTGTGTTATATAGGAGCAGGACTCCAATAGAGGAGGGGATGGAGGCTGCAGTGTGTGTTATGTAGGAGCAGGACTCCAATAGAGGAAGGGATGGAGGCTGCAGTGTGTGCTATGTAGAAGCAGGACTCCAATAGAGGAGGGGATGGAGGCTGTAATGTGTGTTATGTAGGAGCAGGACTCCAATAGAGGAGGGAATGGAGGCTGCAGTGTGTGTTATGTAGGAGCAGGACTCCAATTGAGGAGGGGATGGAGGCTGTAGTGTGTGTTATGTAGGAGCAGGACTTAAATAGAGGAGGGGGTGGAGTCTGCAATGTGTGTTATGTAGGAGCAGGACTCCAATAGAGGAGGGGATGGAGGCTGCAATGTGTGCTATATAGGAGCAGGACTCCAATAGAGGAGGGGATGGAGGCTGCAGTGTGTGTTATATAGGAGCAGGACTCCAATAGAGGAGGGGATGGAGGCTGCAGTGTGTGTTATGTAGGAGCAGGACTCCAATAGAGGAGGGAATGGAGGCTGCAGTGTGTGTTATGTAGGAGCAGGACTCCAATTGAGGAGGGGATGGAGGCTGTAGTGTGTGTTATGTAGGAGCAGGACTCCAATAGAGGAGGGAATGGAGGCTGCAGTGTGTGTTATGTAGGAGCAGGACTCCAATAGAGGAAGGGATGGAGGCTGCAGTGTGTGTTATGTAGGAGCAGGACTCCAATAGAGGAGGGGATGGAGGCTGCAGTGTGTGTTATGTAGGAGCAGGACTCCAATAGAGGAAGGGATGGAGGCTGCAGTGTGTGTTATGTAGGAGCAGGACTCCAATAGAGGAGGGGCTGGAGGCTGCAGTGTATGTTATGTAGGAGCAGGACTCCAATAGAGGAGGGAATGGAGGCTGCAGTGTATGTTATGTAGGAGCAGGACTCCAATAGAGGAGGGGATGGAGGCTGCAGTGTGTGTTATGTAGGAGCAGGACTCCAATAGAGGAAGGGATGGAGGCTGCAGTGTGAGTTATGTAGGAGCAGGACACCAAAGGAAGTATGAAAATTGAATTGCATTACTGCACTAGAAAATATGAAAAATTTATAATACTTAGCACATAAAATGACCAATTCATGTGTACCTGGCTGCCATGATAAGGCGACTCTTGCTACCAGGACCTGCCTAATGTGAATCCTGTCTTAGACTAAAGTCTACGCATGGATTGGCTAAATTATGCGCTAAGTATTCTCAATTTTTCATATTTTCTAGTGCAGTAATGTAATTCAATTTTCATATTTCATGTTTGCATGCTATAGCGCTACAGAGTGCTACTTTATTTGGCTACTCTTAGTAAGCACCTGATTTCTGCTTGTGACGGTCAGTCTTTTGATATTTGTATGCATTAGCCTTCTGACTGAGCACTCCGCCCCTTAGCCTCAGGCATTTTTAAATGGAACCTGTCACCCCCCAGGCGTTTGTAACTAAAGCCCCCGTCACACTAAGCGAGGTCGCTAGTGAGATCGCTGCTGAGTCACAAGTTTTGTGACGCAACAGCGACCTCAGTAGCGATCTCGCTATGTTTGACACGTAGCAGCGACCAGGCCCCTGCTGTGAGATCGCTGGTCGTGTCGGAATGGCCTGGACCTTTTTTTGATCGTTGAGGTCCCGCTGACATCGCTGAATCGGTGTGTGTGACACGGATTCAGCGATGTCTTCACTGGTAACCAGGGTAAACATCGGGTTACTAAGCGCAGGGCCGCACTTAGTAACCCGATGTTTACCCTGGTTACCATCGTAAATGTAAAAAAAAACGAACATAAAAAAAAACGAACATTACATACTCACATTCCGGTGTCCGTCAGGTCCCTTGCCATCCGCTTCCTGCACTGACTGACTGCCGGCCGTAAAGTGAAAGCACAGCACAGCGGTGACGTCACCACTCTGCTGTTAGGGCCGGCGCTCAGTCAGTGCAGGAAGCAGACGCCGGGGGACGCGAAGGTGAGTATGTACTGTTTGTTTTTTTACATTTTACACTGGTAACCAGGGTAAACATCGGGTTACTAAGCGCGGCCCTGCGCTTAGCAACCCGATGTTTACCCTGGTTACCCGGGGACCTCGGCATCGTTGGTCGCTGGAGAGCGGTCTGTGTGACAGCTCCCCAGCGACCACACAGCGACGCTGCAGCGATCGGCATCGTTGTCTGTATCGCTGCAGCGTCGCTAAGTGTGACGGGGCCTTAAAAGAGCCAGCTTGTGCAGCACTAATGCTGCATTCTGACAAGGTGGCTCTTTAAGTTCTTGGCGCTGTAACTGCAGAAATAATCGATTTTGCAATTTGTCCAAAATACCTTGAAATAGCCCTGGGGGCAGGTCTTTCCCCCCAATACAGACGCAGCACCGCCGTCACTCATGCCCTCTTGGCACCTGGCGCCGCTTCCTCAGCATTGTTTTCAACTGTCCTGGTGCCTGCGCTGTTATCTTATGCCTTGGGCATGCGCAGTTAGCGCTGCTCGTCTTCTGACATCATTTGATGTCTTGCTGACTACGCCTGTGCGGCCGCACTGCCCGGGATCCCGCCCCACAGTGTCTTCAGATTTATTTACTGGGACCATGACCCCGATTTTTTTTTTTTTTATTTGTTGCATGCATTGACGTTTTTTCTTCTAAAAGGTCATATGCAGTTAACTAATTTTGCTCATTATCAAAAATGCTCATTATTTTGTCCTTTTACTTCTATATTTTTAGTGCAAAAAAGTCACACAATCTATTAAACTGTTGCAAGTTAGTCATCTGCTAAAAACATTACCTGCACCAGGGACTGGAGTGAGATGCACCAAAAAAAAAAAATGACATTCGTTTCATAAAATCGGTCTAAAAACATCTAGATAAGTAATGTGACGCGAGTCACTATAGTAATAAGTCCCAAAAATGGAGCGAAAGACTACAATAACAGATAGTAAGATAATACTATTTTCTGGATTAGTAAAGGGAGGTCAAACGATCCAAGGTCAGATCCAGGAAATGGCGCAGTACAACAAGGAGTAGTCAGAGCGAAATCCAATTCACGAGCCGGGGTCAGGGAAACCAGGAAGGCAATAGAGTTTACAGGGAGCAGGCACAAGAGAAGTCAGGTCACAAGCAAAGAGTCTAAGTCCAGGAAGGGAATAAAGTCAGGCTGGGTCAGGCGCAGAGCACAGAGGGATCAGACTTACACCAGGCAGCAGCAAGTGTTAGGCTACTTTCACACTAGCGTTAACTGCAATACGTCGCAAATGCGTCGTTTTGCCGAAAATACGCATCCAGCAAAAGTTCTTGCTGGATACGTTTTTTCGTCATAGACTAACATTAGCGACGCATTTGCGACGCATTGCCAAACGTCGCGTCCGTTTTGCGACGCTTGGGCGTGTGGTAGCGGACCGTCGGAAGAAAAAAACGTTACATGTAACTTTTTTTGCTCCCGACGGTCCGCTTTTTCCGACCGCGCATGCGCGGCCGGAACTCCGCCCCCACCTCCCCGCACTTCCCCGCACCTCACAATGGGGCAGCGGATGCGTGGGAAAAGTGCATCCGCTGCCCCCGTTGTGCGACGGAGACCACGCTAGCGTCGGGAACGTCGGCCCGACGCACAGCGACGGGTCTTTCCCGACGCTAGTGTGAAAGTAGCCTAAGATTGACACTGGATGGAGGAGCCAGCATGCTTAAGTAGAGGACTAATCAAGGAAAGTGAACACAGATGATGCAGCCCAGACCCAGCGCAAAGTAACATATCAGACAGGAACAGAGGGGAGATCGTGACAAGTTAAAGAAAATACAAAAATTGAAAAATTACTTTAAAAAAAACCCTTAAAAAACGACGCCAAGGTTTCCCAGACTAAGCCACTTCAGAATAATGTTGCGGTTGCTGTTGTTCTTAAGGTGACTTAGCTGACTGAGTTTTTTTACTCCATACTTTCAAGTGTAGTAAGTGGGTGGCTTCTTAGGAAGTTGCCCCAAAAAATTAGCATGTCTCATAAACAATTCAGGTTTCCGAACCTTTAAGTAGTGAAATGATATAAGATGGAACATGTGAACAGCAATGTGATTTATCGTTGCTGCACATTATGTTCATTTTATGGGACGCTTTTGCAGCACTTTTTAAAAGGCGGATTCATGGTAGAATCCACCTGAAAATGACCCCTAGACAGCCTAAATAAGCAGCATAAATTGACATATTGTGGATTTTGAAACCTGAAGCACCAATCAATCAATAGTTTTATAGATAGGGTCTGCAGATGTGATTTCATAAAATCCTATCCACAATGATTGTTGTGTAATATGTAGCCTGCAAAATCACCTGGATTGGAAATCCACTGCATAAATTCTCAGTGGGAAGATGCCTTTAAGTGGTTTACCCACCGGCGTTCTTAATTGTAGGTAACCAGTTTGGCTGGAAAGCTAGAACAGAGCATTTTCCTTCTAGTCCTACAACTACTTTCTGGGACATTCCAGAGAATGTCCAGATACAACTATTCACATCCATCCCCCACCGGCCCATGTTTTCCACTTTCCTGCCTGACCTGCTAAATGCCTGTGGGGCAGGGGGCCGGAGAAACACCAAAAATCTAAACCTGAGATTCATGACTTAGTGTGATTGATCAATCCTTCCTGTTTTACACTACGGTTGGATGTCTGCTAGTCTTATGGAAGTAGCGCTGGAGGATTATTTCCCTGAATGCTGTGCAATGCGGAGGAGCCAACACCGATCCATGGTAGTTTCATCTGATACACCAATCTTAGGCTACGTTCACATTTGCGTTGTGCGCCGCAGCGTCGGCGCCGCAGCGCACAACGCAAACAAAAACGCGGCAAAACGCATGCACAACGCTGCGTTTTGCGCCGCATGCGTCCTTTTTTCCATTGATTTCGGACGCAGCAAAAATGCAACTTGCTGCGTCCTCTGCGCCCCGACGCGGGCGCCGCAGGGACGCATGCGGCGCCAAACGCAAGTGCACCGCATGTACATGCGCCCCCATGTTAAATATAGGGGCGCATGATGCATGCGGCGCCGCTGCGGCGCCCGACGCTGCGGCGAGGACCGCAAATGTGAACGTAGCCTTATGAGACCCGTGAACAGACTATCAGAACACCAGATTCGGGTCATGAGTGGATACTGAATCTTACCTTATATTTTGAGTGGTCCAAGTCCAACATCATATTTAATGTCAACAAATACTTAAAGGGGTTATCTGGGACTATTTTATTTTTACCACAGGTCCAAGTACTAAGAGGCAGGTAGTTGCTCCTGCCAGCGATTTAGTGCCTTCTGTTGATATCACATCAACAGAGCAGTGCCTTCTTATCTGGTCTGCTCTGTTGATTGGGTGTGATTGCTAACGTTATGCTGATTGACAGCCAGCTCCCCGCTGCCTAACTGTGGGGTGCCGGCTGTCATTCAGCATGACGTCGGCAGTCATGTCCCATTGACAGAGCTGACAAGAAGAAGAAAAACTGCTTTGTTGATGTGAAGCAGCGGAATCGTCAGCAGGAGCGGCCAACGACTACTCTAAGCCGGCACTGAGTCGAATAAGCAGGGAGTTAACTACTACTTGCCAGTTATTTTTATTTACCATGGGCCTAAAAACTATAAAGTCTTGCATAAACCCTTAAATGCTGCATTCTGAAGGTCCGACAATCGATCCAAGAAAATTGCTATATTCTCGTTTCAAATTCTCAGCCCATGTAAACATGCCAGTGATCCCCTGGCAGGCATACAAATTATTGTTTTGGGCAGCCCATCTCCCTGTGTAAACAGGGGATGTGCTGTCGACTAAATGATGCACTATGGGGACAGAACAATAGTACTAATGATGTTCCTATCAGTATTTGTCAGCCTGTGGAAACAGGCCAAAAACATCAGGGATCGACTTATATAAGGTCCATCAGTACTTGCTAACAGGCAAAATCAGCCGGTCTGAAAGTACCTTTGACTTGCACAGTCCACTGAGTATTAGTACTGGCTAGCACGGTTGTTCTGTTCTCAAACAGCATGCTTATCGCCAGCAGTACATCCCCTGTTTACACTGGATGATGTGCTGCCGATAATGATGATTTTTATGCTGGCATAAAAGATCCAATCACTCCACAAGTGTGAGTGGCATGACCGCTAGCATGTTTACAAGGAATAACAATTGTGAACATATTCATGACTTGCCTAAATGCAGCTAAAATCAGCATTATTGGCAGTGCAGATCCCTGTGTAAACAGGGGATGTGCTGCTGATAACACAATGCTGAGTGGGTACAGAACGATCATTACAAGGGTTGTCCAGAACCATTTTATTTTAAAAACTAACAGGCAGGTAACTGCTAACAGAGGCAACTACCTTCCTGTTCAACCCAGCCCCAGCTCAGAACCATCATAGACCGCTCCTGCCGGCGATCCAGCTGCTCCATGTCAACAGAGCAGCGTTTCTACTTCCAAGCTGCTATGTCTACATTATTCAGTTATACGTCGTCATTCACACAACGTCAACAGAGAACCTGCTGCTCTGTTGACCTGATGTCAGTGGAAGCTGCTGAATCGCCGGCAGGAGCAGTCTGTGATTGCAGAGATCAACGCCGGGCACAACAGGCAGGTAGTTAGTTCTTCGGCCCATAGTGAAATGAAAACATTTTATAGTCCTGGATTTCCCCTTTAATATTGCTTCCATCAGTACTCAACAGGCTAGTAAACGGGCTCTCAATTGAAGGCACCTGTACTCATTCAGGTCTTTGGGATCCTTCTTCTCGGGATTGTTGATGGTCTCAGTAGTCGAACCCCCACAATCAAGACATTTATCGTAATAGGTGATCTGTATATGTGGGACAACCCCTTCCTATAAAAAGCTTATAGTCATAAAAGTCACAAGGCCAAAGGTTATACTGTCCCAGTGACGGTTTTAGTATTTCCGGTTACACATTATAGAAGGGTAACCAAACACCAAGTTTCCATCAGCTGCTTGTACTGGGACATACGTCTACAGGCAGAACCTCCAGCCACTCCTACCTGACATACCCTCATCTCTGCTTCAATCACGGCTGTTTGTTCCCATGTCACAGTTGTAGAGTTTAAGATCTGAGGCGTTGACTTGAATAATGCAAACACGTCTAACCAGTTTGCCGGAGCTTAGTCCTATCAGAGAGTAAACCGAGTTAACCGGTGGATCTTCCAAAGGCTATCCACGCTTTCTCTCATTTGCTTGGAAGAATTGTCAAAATACAAAGGTAAGAAGGGAAAGGGGCGAGAAGACACAGATAAATGAAACCTGGAAATGGGCCATGAGCCACGAGATAAGTGTTGTAGATAGCAGGTAATTAGTGAAAAGCTTTCAGATCTCCTTATTATCTGCAGATACTATGTAACATTGCGACTCGCTACTGTTTCCGATATCTTGTCTAGAAGGCTGTTGCAAATAATCTTAATGTCTACTATATTGGTGGTTATCAACGGACCTTTGGGAAATGCAACATGCGGTTTTATTTTGACTGACTGCAAGAATTTATTGATTCCTTATAAAACACTTTATGTGCGGTAGAAGAAAAAAAAAGCATGCCATATACAATAGAAAATTGTCAGCCAACAGCGATCTCTTCCAATTGTGGCATACGCAGAAATTCTGGGCTCCCATTTTTAGAGGAAAGCCACTGCCAGGATCAACTTAACTCCCAGCCGAATGAATGGATTGGGCAATTGAGTTTCTTGAGTTTCAATCTTCCGATCCATATGTCCCCCCAAACACAATCTACATCTATCTATATAATCGTCTAAGGAGTACTTCCGTCTGTTTGTCTGTCTGTAACGGAAATCCCGCATCGCTGATTGGACGCGGCCGGCAGGCCGTGACCAATCAGCGACGGGCACAGTCCGGCCGCGAATTGGCCCCTCCCTACTTCCATCCAGTCAGTGCCAGTGTGTCGCCTCATCCCGGACCAACTTTTTTCTATTGATGCTGCCTATGCAGCATCAATAGTAAAAAGATATAATGTTAAAAATAATAAAAATAAATAAATCATGCTATTCTCACCTTCTGTCGCCTCCGCAGCTTTCCCGCTCCTCCCGATGCTCTCGGCAGCTTCCGTTCCCAGAGATGCCGAGATCACATTTAGCGACGCTGCAGCGATCTAGACAATGATGGCGATCGCTGCAGCGTCGCTGTGTGGTCGCTGGAAAGCTGTCACACAGACAGCTCTCCAGCGACCAACTATGCGAAGTCCCCTGGTAACCAGGGTAAACATCGGGTTACTAAGCGCAGGGCCTCGCTTAGTAACCTGATGTTTACCCTGGTTACCAGCGTAAACGTAAAAAAAACAAACACTACATACTTACATTCCGGTGTCTGTCCCCCGGCGCTGTGCTTCTCTGCACTGTGTAAGCGCCGGCCGGAAAGCACAGCGGTGACGTCACCGCTGTAATCTGCTTTCCGGCCGGCCGGCGCTGACACAGTGCAGAGAAGCACAGCGCCGGGGGACAGACACCGGAATGTAAGTATGTAGTGTTTGTTTTTTTTACGTTTACGCTGGTAACCAGGGTAAACATCAGGTTACTAAGCGAGGCCCTGCGCTTAGTAACCCGATGTTTACCCTAGTTACCAGTGAAGACATCGCTGGATCGGTGTCACACACACCGATTCAGCGATGTCTGCGGGAGATCCAGCGACGAAATAAGGTGCTGGCCTCCTAGCTCCGACCAACGATGGCACAGCAGGATCCATATCGCTGCTGCCTGTCAAACACAACGATATCGCTATCCAGGACGCTGCAACGTCACGGATCGCTAGCGATATCATTTAGTGTGAAGGTACCTTTAGTGGTCTCGCGAGACCGCTACATCATCTGGGTAATTTCGCAATGCATCACTGGGAAAGGAAGCTGCCGGTCACATCGCGAGGAGTGGGACAGCTTTAGTGGACGACGGAAGGTGAGTATATAACTATTTTTTATTTTAATTATTTTTTTCACAGGGATATGGTGCCCACACTGCTGTATACTACGTGGCCTGTGTTATATACTACGTGGCTGTGCTATATACCACGTGGCTGTCTGTGTTATATACTACGTGGCTGCTATATATTACGTGGCTGTGTTATATACTACATCGCTGTGCTATACTACATCGCTGTGCTATATACTACGTGGCTGCTATATATTACGTGGCTGCTATATACTACGTGACTGCTATATACTACATGGCTGTCTGTGTTATAGACTATGTGGCTGCTATATACTACATCGCTGTGCTATATACTACGAGGCTGTGCAGTATTCTGTGTGGCTGTGCAATATACTGTGTGGCCTGTGTTATATACTACATCGCTGTGCTATATACTACGTGCCTGTGCTATATACTACGTGCCTGTGCTATATACTACGTGGCTGTGCTATATACTGCATGGGCTGTGTTATATACTACATCGCTGTGCTATATACTACGTGGCTGTGCTATATACTACGTGGATGCTATATACTACGTGGCAATATTGCCGCAGGATTTAAACACCGCTTCGGTGATTAGTTGTGCCCGGCCAACCGCGACCAATCAGTGAAACGCAGTCCGGCCGCGAATTGGTGCGGGATTTCAACCACTCTTCGCTGATTGGTCGCACCCGGCTGGCCGCGACCAATCAGCGATATTGGCGCAGAATTTAACCCCCACTCGCACATACGACGTACATACATATTCTAGAACACCCGATGCGTTAGAATCGGGCCACCATCTAGAGTTCTATAAAGTGCAATTTTGTATTTTTCTCTTTATACAACACCCACTGACAGTATCTCGGTGGGGCGTTCATGCTCACCTTGTGGGGTTGGGCTTGGAGCATAGCACCCCAAGATGCCACGCTGGTGTGAACAGTTGCCATCTCACTTCTACCAAATTCTCGTCCGGGATTAGTCTTGCAATGATGACACTGGAAAGTATAAAAAAAAAAAAAGGGTTTTGGTTGGTGCGTCGCTTCGTAGAAGATATACAACGCGTTTCAGGGCCTCTCTATCTTCAACGTTGGAGCGAGGCACTGACCAGAAACCTCAGTTTTTTATCCTTCCTGTGTCACAATACAAGATCAATCCCATGTGTTCATTTGGGAGAAATGGGACCGTCGTTGCTCCAAAGCAGAAGATAGAGAGTCCCTGAAATGCGTTGGTTAATGAAAAACCATATAATAAAAAACTAAGAACAAAAAATTGTTGCCTCCTGATAGTTTACTTTGGAGAGATGCACCAACCTAAACCTCTGTAGAAGACAAATGGGAGGCCCCCATACACATTAGATGGTCGGCTGATCCTACCAAAATTGGTGGATTCGGATGACTTTTATATAATATGTATGGAGGCCTTAAAGATCCATTTAGACCGGCCAATAATTTGAAAACGAGTGTTCATATGAACGCTCATTCCTTATCATCGGCCTGTTTGAAAAGACAGGCAATGGCTTAACAAACAAGCAAAACGCTTATTCGTTGCATGCAATGATTGAAAAATTGAAATTTTTTTTAAAAAAGCTGAAAGTTTCCAAGCTTAGTCAGTGAGTAACTTACAACATTTGTGTGCTGTTCTTTTTCATTGACCCGTTGGCTTAAAAGGGCGATTTTGATCTGAAAATCGGACAAAACAGACATGCTATTGCTCTTTTTTCCATTGGGTTCCTGGATCTTTTATTTTTTTTTCCAGAATTTTTTTTTTGCAACCATTCAATTTGTTTGGAATGGATTCTAAAGTGAATCTGCTTCAAATCTAAAGACATGTTCAGACTGAATTTTTCTCTGGAGGTCAAAAACATCCATTTATTTTTTTTTAACCTTTTTTTCCCCCTATTTCCTGAGGTGTTTTTACCTGCTGGTGATACTTCGTAGCACTTTTTTAAGCATTTTTGACTGTCTTTTATACTATCATTTTCAGTGTTTGTTTGTTTTTATCCATTCAACAAGGAAGAAAAATACTAGCGTTTTTTACGTAAAAATGCTCAAAAAAACCACCAGATGTTTAGAAGACGTTCAAAAGCCTGAACGTAAGAACTGCAAGTTATTTTTTCCACACAAATTAGTAGGACTATTCTTCTGATTGTTTTCTTAGCGCTTTTTAAGTCTTTTTAACTGAACCTCTTAAAAAGCATTAAAAGGCATAGTGTGAACATACACTCATTTTTTTGCAATAACTTATTAAAAACCTCCAACAAGAAAACCTCTAAAAAACCTCCTCATGTGAAATTACAGGTTTCTTGAGAAGGATTTTGGAGCAGGTATGCTTTAAAATCCTCCTAAAAACAGGGTTAATCTAGCCATAGGGAATCACGATGATGAACCTCTCCTTACATGACATCTATGATTGCAATATGGCGCCCACACGCTCAGGCCTTACAATGCCTGGCTCCTGGTAGGCGACTCAGGATAGAATGGATGGGCTACTGGTAGGCGGCTTAGGCTAGAATGGATGGGTTCCTGGTAGGGGACCCAGGCTAGAATGGATGGGCTCCTGGTAGGCGGCTTAGGCTAGAATGGATGGGCTCCTGGTAGGCGGCTTAGGCTAGAATAGATGGGTTCCTGGTAGGGGACCCAGGCTAGAATGGATGGGCTCCTGGTAGGGGACACAGGCTAGAATGGATGGGTTCCTGGTAGGGGACCCAGGCTAGAATGGATGGGCTCCTGGTAGGCAGCTTAGGCTAGAATGGATGGGTTCCTGGTAGGGGACCCAGGCTAGAATGGATGGGCTCCTGGTAGGCAGCTTAGGCTAGAATGGATGGGCTCCTGGTAGGGGACCCAGGCTAGAATGGATGGGCTCCTGGTAGGCGGCTTAGGCTAGAATGGATGGGTTCCTGGTAGGGGACCCAGGCTAGAATGGATGGGCTCCTGGTAGGGGACACAGGCTAGAATGGATGGGTTCCTGGTAGGGGACCCAGGCTAGAATGGATGGGTTCCTGGTAGGGGACCCAGGCTAGAATGGATGGGCTCCTGGTAGGGGACCCAGGCTAGAATGGATGGGCTCCTGGTACGGGACCCAGGCTAGAATGGATGGGCTCCTGGTAGGGGACCCAGGCTAGAATGGATGGGCTCCTGGTAGGCGACTTAGGCTAGAATGGATGGGTTCCTGGTAGGGGACCCAGGCTAGAATGGATGGGATCCTGGTAGGGGACACAGGCTAGAATGGATGGGTTCCTGGTAGGGGATCCAGGCTAGAATGGATGGGCTCCTGGTAGGGGACCCAGGCTAGAATGGATGGGCTCCTGGTACGGGACCCAGGCTAGAATGGATGGGCTCCTGGTACGGGACCCAGGCTCAAATGGATGGGCTCCTGGTAGGGGACCCAGGCTAGAATGGATGGGCTCCTGGTAGGGGACCCAGGCTAGAATGGATGGGCTCCTGGTAGGGGACACAGGCTAGAATGGATGGGCTCCAGGTAGGGAACCCAGGCTAAAATGGATGGGCTCCTGGTAGGGGACCCAGGCTAAAATGGATGGGCTCCTGGTAGGGGACCCAGGCTAGAATGGATGGGCTCCTGGTAGGAGACTCAGGCTCGAATGGATGGGCTCCTGGTAGGGGACCCAGGCTAGAATGGATGGGCTCCTGGTAGGGGACCCAGGCTAGAATGGATGGGCTCCTGGTAGGGGACCCAGGCTAGAATGGATGGGCTCCTGGTAGGGGACCCAGGCTAGAATGGATGGGCTCCAGGTAGGGGACCCAGGCTAAAATGGATGGGCTCCTGGTAGGGGACCCAGGCTCGAATGGATGGGCTCCTGGTAGGAGACTCAGGCTCGAATGGATGGGCTCCTGGTAGGGGACCCAGGCTCGAATGGATGGGCTCCTGGTCGGGGACCCAGGCTACAATGGATGGGCTCCAGGTAGAGGACCCAGGCTAGAATGGATGGGCTCCTGGTAGGGGACCCAGGAAAGAATGGATGGGCTCCTGGTAAGAGACTCAGGCTCGAATGGATGGGCTCCTGGTAGGGGACCCAGGCTCGAATGGATGGGCTCCTGGTTGGAAACCCAGGCTAGAATGGATGGGCTCCTGGTAGGGGACCTAGGCTAGAATGGATGGGCTCCTGGTAGGGGACCCAGGCTAGAATGGATGGGCTCCTGGTCGGGGACCCAGGCTAGAATGGATGGGCTCCTGGTAGGGGACCCAGGCTCGAATGGATGGGCTCCTGGTAGGAAACCCAGGCTAGAATGGATGGGCTCCTGGTAGGGGACCCAGGCTAGAATGGATGGGCTCCAGGTAGGGGACCCAGGCTAGAATGGATGGGCTCCAGGTAGGGGACCCAGGCTAGAATGGATGGGCTCCTGGTAGGGGACCCAGGCTAGAATGGATGGGCTCCTGGTAGGGGACCCAGGCTAGAATGGATGGGCTCCTGGTAGGGGACCCAGGCTAGAATGGATGGGCTCCTGGTCGGGGACCCAGGCTAGAATGGAAGGGCTCCAGGTAGGGGACCCAGGCTAGAATGGATGGGCTCCTGGTAGGGGACCCAGGCTAGAATGGATGGGCTCCTGGTAAGAGACTCAGGCTCGAATGGATGGGCTCCTGGTAGGGGGCCCAGGCTCGAATGGATGGGCTCCTGGTAGGAAACCCAGGCTAGAATGGATGGGCTCCTGGTAGGGGACCCAGGCTAGAATGGATGGGCTCCAGGTAGGGGACCCAGGCTAGAATGGATGGGCTCCAGGTAGGGGACCCAGGCTAGAATGGATGGGCTGTTGGTAGGGGACCCAGGCTAGAATGGATGGGCTCCTGGTAGGGGACCCAGGCTAGAATGGATGGGCTCCTGGTAGGGGACCCAGGCTAGAATGGATTGGCTCCTGGTAGGGGACCCAGGCTAGAATGGATGGGCTCCTGGTAGCGGACCCAGGCTAGAATGGATGGGCTCCTGGTAGGGGACCCAGGCTAGAATGGATGGGCTCCTGGTAGGGGACCCAGGCTAGAATGGATGGGCTCCTGGTAGGGGACCCAGGCTAGAAAGGATGGGCTCCTGGTAGGGGACCCAGGCTCGAATGGATGGGCTCCTGGTAGGGGACCCAAGCTCGAATGGATGGGCTGTTGGTAGGGGACCCAGGCTAGAATGGATGGGATCCTGGTAGGGGACTCAGGCTAGAATGGATGGGCTCCTGGTAGGGGACCCAGGCTAGAATGGATGGGCTCCTGGTAGGGGACCCAGGCTCGAAAGGATGGGCTCCTGGTAGGGGACCCAGGCTAGAATGGATGGGCTCCTGGTAGGGGACCCAGGGTAGAATGGATGGGCTCCTGGTAGGGGACACAGGCTAGAATGGATGGGCTCCAGGTAGGGAACCCAGGCTAAAATGGATGGGCTCCTGGTAGGGGACCCAGGCTAAAATGGATGGACTCCTGGTAGGGGACCCAGGCTAGAATGGATGGGCTCCTGGTAGGAGACTCAGGCTCGAATGGATGGGCTCCTGGTAGGGGACCCAGGCTAGAATGGATGGGCTCCTGGTAGGGGACCCAGGCTAGAATGGATGGGCTCCTGGTAGGGGACCCAGGCTAGAATGGATGGGCTCCTGGTAGGGGACCCAGGCTAGAATGGATGGGCTCCAGGTAGGGGACCCAGGCTAAAATGGATGGGCTCCTGGTAGGGGACCCAGGCTCGAATGGATGGGCTCCTGGTAGGAGACTCAGGCTCGAATGGATGGGCTCCTGGTAGGGGACCCAGGCTCGAATGGATGGGCTCCTGGTCGGGGACCCAGGCTACAATGGATGGGCTCCAGGTAGAGGACCCAGGCTAGAATGGATGGGCTCCTGGTAGGGGACCCAGGCTAGAATGGATGGGCTCCTGGTAAGAGACTCAGGCTCGAATGGATGGGCTCCTGGTAGGGGACCCAGGCTCGAATGGATGGGCTCCTGGTTGGAAACCCAGGCTAGAATGGATGGGCTCCTGGTAGGGGACCTAGGCTAGAATGGATGGGCTCCTGGTAGGGGACCCAGGCTAGAATGGATGGGCTCCTGGTCGGGGACCCAGGCTAGAATGGATGGGCTCCTGGTAGGGGACCCAGGCTCGAATGGATGGGCTCCTGGTAGGAAACCCAGGCTAGAATGGATGGGCTCCTGGTAGGGGACCCAGGCTAGAATGGATGGGCTCCAGGTAGGGGACCCAGGCTAGAATGGATGGGCTCCAGGTAGGGGACCCAGGCTAGAATGGATGGGCTCCTGGTAGGGGACCCAGGCTAGAATGGATGGGCTCCTGGTAGGGGACCCAGGCTAGAATGGATGGGCTCCTGGTAGGGGACCCAGGCTAGAATGGATGGGCTCCTGGTCGGGGACCCAGGCTAGAATGGATGGGCTCCAGGTAGGGGACCCAGGCTAGAATGGATGGGCTCCTGGTAGGGGACCCAGGCTAGAATGGATGGGCTCCTGGTAAGAGACTCAGGCTCGAATGGATGGGCTCCTGGTAGGGGGCCCAGGCTCGAATGGATGGGCTCCTGGTAGGAAACCCAGGCTAGAATGGATGGGCTCCTGGTAGGGGACCCAGGCTAGAATGGATGGGCTCCAGGTAGGGGACCCAGGCTAGAATGGATGGGCTCCAGGTAGGGGACCCAGGCTAGAATGGATGGGCTCCTGGTAGGGGACCCAGGCTAGAATGGATGGGCTCCTGGTAGGGGACCCAGGCTAGAATGGATGGGCTCCTGGTAGGGGACCCAGGCTAGAATGGATGGGCTCCTGGTCGGGGACCCAGGCTAGAATGGAAGGGCTCCAGGTAGGGGACCCAGGCTAGAATGGATGGGCTCCTGGTAGGGGACCCAGGCTAGAATGGATGGGCTCCTGGTAAGAGACTCAGGCTCGAATGGATGGGCTCCTGGTAGGGGGCCCAGGCTCGAATGGATGGGCTCCTGGTAGGAAACCCAGGCTAGAATGGATGGGCTCCTGGTAGGGGACCCAGGCTAGAATGGATGGGCTCCAGGTAGGGGACCCAGGCTAGAATGGATGGGCTCCAGGTAGGGGACCCAGGCTAGAATGGATGGGCTGTTGGTAGGGGACCCAGGCTAGAATGGATGGGCTCCTGGTAGGGGACCCAGGCTAGAATGGATGGGCTCCTGGTAGGGGACCCAGGCTAGAATGGATTGGCTCCTGGTAGGGGACCCAGGCTAGAATGGATGGGCTCCTGGTAGCGGACCCAGGCTAGAATGGATGGGCTCCTGGTAGGGGACCCAGGCTAGAATGGATGGGCTCCTGGTAGGGGACCCAGGCTAGAATGGATGGGCTCCTGGTAGGGGACCCAGGCTAGAAAGGATGGGCTCCTGGTAGGGGACCCAGGCTCGAATGGATGGGCTCCTGGTAGGGGACCCAAGCTCGAATGGATGGGCTGTTGGTAGGGGACCCAGGCTAGAATGGATGGGATCCTGGTAGGGGACTCAGGCTAGAATGGATGGGCTCCTGGTAGGGGACCCAGGCTAGAATGGATGGGCTCCTGGTAGGGGACCCAGGCTCGAAAGGATGGGCTCCTGGTAGGGGACCCAGGCTAGAATGGATGGGCTCCTGGTAGGGGACCCAGGGTAGAATGGATGGGCTCCTGGTAGGGGACACAGGCTAGAATGGATGGGCTCCAGGTAGGGAACCCAGGCTAAAATGGATGGGCTCCTGGTAGGGGACCCAGGCTAAAATGGATGGACTCCTGGTAGGGGACCCAGGCTAGAATGGATGGGCTCCTGGTAGGAGACTCAGGCTCGAATGGATGGGCTCCTGGTAGGGGACCCAGGCTAGAATGGATGGGCTCCTGGTAGGGGACCCAGGCTAGAATGGATGGGCTCCTGGTAGGGGACCCAGGCTAGAATGGATGGGCTCCTGGTAGGGGACCCAGGCTAGAATGGATGGGCTCCAGGTAGGGGACCCAGGCTAAAATGGATGGGCTCCTGGTAGGGGACCCAGGCTCGAATGGATGGGCTCCTGGTAGGAGACTCAGGCTCGAATGGATGGGCTCCTGGTAGGGGACCCAGGCTCGAATGGATGGGCTCCTGGTCGGGGACCCAGGCTACAATGGATGGGCTCCAGGTAGAGGACCCAGGCTAGAATGGATGGGCTCCTGGTAGGGGACCCAGGCTAGAATGGATGGGCTCCTGGTAAGAGACTCAGGCTCGAATGGATGGGCTCCTGGTAGGGGACCCAGGCTCGAATGGATGGGCTCCTGGTTGGAAACCCAGGCTAGAATGGATGGGCTCCTGGTAGGGGACCTAGGCTAGAATGGATGGGCTCCTGGTAGGGGACCCAGGCTAGAATGGATGGGCTCCTGGTCGGGGACCCAGGCTAGAATGGATGGGCTCCTGGTAGGGGACCCAGGCTCGAATGGATGGGCTCCTGGTAGGAAACCCAGGCTAGAATGGATGGGCTCCTGGTAGGGGACCCAGGCTAGAATGGATGGGCTCCAGGTAGGGGACCCAGGCTAGAATGGATGGGCTCCAGGTAGGGGACCCAGGCTAGAATGGATGGGCTCCTGGTAGGGGACCCAGGCTAGAATGGATGGGCTCCTGGTAGGGGACCCAGGCTAGAATGGATGGGCTCCTGGTAGGGGACCCAGGCTAGAATGGATGGGCTCCTGGTCGGGGACCCAGGCTAGAATGGATGGGCTCCAGGTAGGGGACCCAGGCTAGAATGGATGGGCTCCTGGTAGGGGACCCAGGCTAGAATGGATGGGCTCCTGGTAAGAGACTCAGGCTCGAATGGATGGGCTCCTGGTAGGGGGCCCAGGCTCGAATGGATGGGCTCCTGGTAGGAAACCCAGGCTAGAATGGATGGGCTCCTGGTAGGGGACCCAGGCTAGAATGGATGGGCTCCAGGTAGGGGACCCAGGCTAGAATGGATGGGCTCCTGGTAGGGGACCCAGGCTAGAATGGATGGGCTCCTGGTAGGGGACCCAGGCTAGAATGGATGGGCTCCTGGTAGGGGACCAGGCTAGAATGGATTGGCTCCTGGTAGGGGACCCAGGCTAGAATGGATGGGCTCCTGGTAGCGGACCCAGGCTAGAATGGATGGGCTCCTGGTAGGGGACCCAGGCTAGAATGGATGGGCTCCTGGTAGGGGACCCAGGCTAGAATGGATGGGCTCCTGGTAGGGGACCCAGGCTAGAAAGGATGGGCTCCTGGTAGGGGACCCAGGCTCGAATGGATGGGCTCCTGGTAGGGGACCCAAGCTCGAATGGATGGGCTGTTGGTAGGGGACCCAGGCTAGAATGGATGGGATCCTAGTAGGGGACCCAGGCTAGAATTGATGGGCTCCTGGTAGGGGACCCAGGCTAGAATGGATGGGCTCCTGGTAGGGGACCCAGGCTAGAATGGATGGGCTCCTTGTAGGGGACCCAGGCTAGAATGGATGGGCTCCTGGTAGGGGACCCAGGCTAGAATGGATGGGCTCCTAGTAGGGGACAGGCTAGAATGGATGGGCTCCTGGTAGGGGACCCAGGCTAGAATGGATGGGCTCCTGGTAGGGGACCCAGGCTCGAAGGGATGGGCTCCTGGTAGGGGACCCAGGCTCGAAGGGATGGGCTCCTGGTAGGGGACCCAAGCTCGAATGGATGGGCTGTTGGTAGGGGACCCAGGCTAGAATGGATGGGATCCTGGTAGGGGACCCAGGCTAGAATGGATGGGCTCCTGGTAGGTGACCCAGGCTAGAATGGATGGGCTCCTGGTAGGGGACCCATGCTAGAATGGATGGGCTCCTGGTAGGGGACCCAGGCTAGAATGCATGGGCTCCTGGTAGGGGACCCAGGCTAGAATGGATGGGCTGTTGGTAGGGGACCCAGGCTAGAATGGATGGGATCCTGGTAGGGGACCCAGGCTAGAATGGATGGGCTCCTGGTAGGTGACCCAGGCTAGAATGGATGGGCTCCTGGTAGGGGACCCATGCTAGAATGGATGGGCTCCTGGTAGGGGACCCAGGCTAGAATGCATGGGCTCCTGGTAGGGGACCCAGGCTCGAGTGGATGAGCTCCTGGTAGGGGACCCAGGCTAGAGTGGATGGGCTCCTGGTAGGGGACCCAGGCTAGAATGGATGGGCTCCTGATATGGGACCCAGGCAAGAATGGATGGGCTCCTGGTAGGGGACCCAGGCTCGAAAGGATGGGCTCCTGGTAGGGGACCCAGGCTCGAATGGATGGTCTCCTGGTAGGGGACCCAGTCTAGAATGGATGAGCCCCAGGTAGGGGACCCAGGCTAGAATGGATGCGCTCCTGGTAGGGGACCCAGGCTAGAATGGATGGGCTCCTGGTAGGGGACCCAGGCTCGAATGGATGGGCTCCTGGTAGGGGACCCAGGCTAGAAGAATGGATGGGCTCCTGGTAGGGGACAAAGGCCAGAATGGCTGGACTACTGGTAGGGGACACAGGCTAGAATGGCTGGACTACTGGTAGGGGACCCAGGCTAGAATGGATGGGCTCCTGGTAGGGGTCACAGGCTAGAATGGCTGGACTACTGGTAGGGGACCCAGGCTAGAATGGATGGGCTCCGGGTAGGGGACCCAGGCTAGAATGGATGGGCTCCTGGTAGGGGACCCAGGCTAGAAGAATGGATGGGCTCCTGGTAGGGGACACAGGCCAGAATGGCTGGACTACTGGTAGGGGACACAGGCTAGAATGGCTGGACTACTGGTAAGGGACCCAGGCTAGAATGGATGGGCTCCTGGTAGGGGTCACAGGCTAGAATGGCTGGACTACTGGTAGGGGACCCAGGCTAGAATGGATGAGCCCCAGGTAGGGGACCCAGGCTAGAATGGATGCGCTCCTGGTAGGGGACCCAGGCTAGAATGGATGGGCTCCTGGTAGGGGACCCAGGCTCGAATGGATGGGCTCCTGGTAGGGGACCCAGGCTAGAAGAATGGATGGGCTCCTGGTAGGGGACACAGGCCAGAATGGCTGGACTACTGGTAGGGGACACAGGCTAGAATGGCTGGACTACTGGTAGGGGACCCAGGCTAGAATGGATGGGCTCCTGGTAGGGGTCACAAGCTAGAATGGCTGGACTACTGGTAGGGGACCCAGGCTAGAATGGATGGGCTCCGGGTAGGGGACCCAGGCTAGAATGGATGGGCTCCTGGTAGGGGACCCAGGCTAGAATGGATAGGCTCCTGGTAGGGGACCCAGGCTAGAATGGATGGGCTCCTGATATGGGACCCAGGCAAGAATGGATGGGCTCCTGGTAGGGGACCCAGGCTCGAAAGGATGGGCTCCTGGTAGGGGACCCAGGCTCGAATGGATGGTCTCCTGGTAGGGGACCCAGTCTAGAATGGATGAGCCCCAGGTAGGGGACCCAGGCTAGAATGGATGCGCTCCTGGTAGGGGACCCAGGCTAGAATGGATGGGCTCCTGGTAGGGGACCCAGGCTCGAATGGATGGGCTCCTGGTAGGGGACCCAGGCTAGAAGAATGGATGGGCTCCTGGTAGGGGACAAAGGCCAGAATGGCTGGACTACTGGTAGGGGACACAGGCTAGAATGGCTGGACTACTGGTAGGGGACCCAGGCTAGAATGGATGGGCTCCTGGTAGGGGTCACAGGCTAGAATGGCTGGACTACTGGTAGGGGACCCAAGCTAGAATGGATGGGCTCCGGGTAGGGGACCCAGGCTAGAATGGATGGGCTCCTGGTAGGGGACCCAGGCTAGAAGAATGGATGGGCTCCTGGTAGGGGACACAGGCCAGAATGGCTGGACTACTGGTAGGGGACACAGGCTAGAATGGCTGGACTACTGGTAAGGGACCCAGGCTAGAATGGATGGGCTCCTGGTAGGGGTCACAGGCTAGAATGGCTGGACTACTGGTAGGGGACCCAGGCTAGAATGGATGAGCCCCAGGTAGGGGACCCAGGCTAGAATGGATGCGCTCCTGGTAGGGGACCCAGGCTAGAATGGATGGGCTCCTTGTAGGGGACCCAGGCTAGAATGGATGGGCTCCTGGTAGGGGACCCAGGCTAGAATGGATGGGCTCCTAGTAGGGGACAGGCTAGAATGGATGGGCTCCTGGTAGGGGACCCAGGCTAGAATGGATGGGCTCCTGGTAGGGGACCCAGGCTCGAAAGGATGGGCTCCTGGTAGGGGACCCAGGCTCGAAGGGATGGGCTCCTGGTAGGGGACCCAAGCTCGAATGGATGGGCTGTTGGTAGGGGACCCAGGCTAGAATGGATGGGATCCTGGTAGGGGACCCAGGCTAGAATGGATGGGCTCCTGGTAGGTGACCCAGGCTAGAATGGATGGGCTCCTGGTAGGGGACCCATGCTAGAATGGATGGGCTCCTGGTAGGGGACCCAGGCTAGAATGCATGGGCTCCTGGTAGGGGACCCAGGCTCGAGTGGATGAGCTCCTGGTAGGGGACCCAGGCTAGAGTGGATGGGCTCCTGGTAGGGGACCCAGGCTAGAATGGATGGGCTCCTGATATGGGACCCAGGCAAGAATGGATGGGCTCCTGGTAGGGGACCCAGGCTCGAAAGGATGGGCTCCTGGTAGGGGACCCAGGCTCGAATGGATGGTCTCCTGGTAGGGGACCCAGTCTAGAATGGATGAGCCCCAGGTAGGGGACCCAGGCTAGAATGGATGCGCTCCTGGTAGGGGACCCAGGCTAGAATGGATGGGCTCCTGGTAGGGGACCCAGGCTCGAATGGATGGGCTCCTGGTAGGGGACCCAGGCTAGAAGAATGGATGGGCTCCTGGTAGGGGACAAAGGCCAGAATGGCTGGACTACTGGTAGGGGACACAGGCTAGAATGGCTGGACTACTGGTAGGGGACCCAGGCTAGAATGGATGGGCTCCTGGTAGGGGTCACAGGCTAGAATGGCTGGACTACTGGTAGGGGACCCAGGCTAGAATGGATGGGCTCCGGGTAGGGGACCCAGGCTAGAATGGATGGGCTCCTGGTAGGGGACCCAGGCTAGAAGAATGGATGGGCTCCTGGTAGGGGACACAGGCCAGAATGGCTGGACTACTGGTAGGGGACACAGGCTAGAATGGCTGGACTACTGGTAAGGGACCCAGGCTAGAATGGATGGGCTCCTGGTAGGGGTCACAGGCTAGAATGGCTGGACTACTGGTAGGGGACCCAGGCTAGAATGGATGAGCCCCAGGTAGGGGACCCAGGCTAGAATGGATGCGCTCCTGGTAGGGGACCCAGGCTAGAATGGATGGGCTCCTGGTAGGGGACCCAGGCTCGAATGGATGGGCTCCTGGTAGGGGACCCAGGCTAGAAGAATGGATGGGCTCCTGGTAGGGGACACAGGCCAGAATGGCTGGAGTACTGGTAGGGGACACAGGCTAGAATGGCTGGACTACTGGTAGGGGACCCAGGCTAGAATGGATGGGCTCCTGGTAGGGGTCACAAGCTAGAATGGCTGGACTACTGGTAGGGGACCCAGGCTAGAATGGATGGGCTCCGGGTAGGGGACCCAGGCTAGAATGGATGGGCTCCTGGTAGGGGACCCAGGCTAGAATGGATAGGCTCCTGGTAGGGGACCCAGGCTAGAATGGATGGGCTCCTGATATGGGACCCAGGCAAGAATGGATGGGCTCCTGGTAGGGGACCCAGGCTCGAATGGATGGTCTCCTGGTAGGGGACCCAGTCTAGAATGGATGAGCCCCAGGTAGGGGACCCAGGCTAGAATGGATGCGCTCCTGGTAGGGGACCCAGGCTAGAATGGATGGGCTCCTGGTAGGGGACCCAGGCTCGAATGGATGGGCTCCTGGTAGGGGACCCAGGCTAGAAGAATGGATGGGCTCCTTGTAGGGGACAAAGGCCAGAATGGCTGGACTACTGGTAGGGGACACAGGCTAGAATGGCTGGACTACTGGTAGGGGACCCAGGCTAGAATGGATGGGCTCCTGGTAGGGGTCACAGGCTAGAATGGCTGGACTACTGGTAGGGGACCCAAGCTAGAATGGATGGGCTCCGGGTAGGGGACCCAGGCTAGAATGGATGGGCTCCTGGTAGGGGACCCAGGCTAGAAGAATGGATGGGCTCCTGGTAGGGGACACAGGCCAGAATGGCTGGACTACTGGTAGGGGACACAGGCTAGAATGGCTGGACTACTGGTAAGGGACCCAGGCTAGAATGGATGGGCTCCTGGTAGGGGTCACAGGCTAGAATGGCTGGACTACTGGTAGGGGACCCAGGCTAGAATGGATGAGCCCCAGGTAGGGGACCCAGGCTAGAATGGATGCGCTCCTGGTAGGGGACCCAGGCTAGAATGGATGGGCTCCTGGTAGGGGACCCAGGCTCGAATGGATGGGCTCCTGGTAGGGGACCCAGGCTAGAAGAATGGATGGGCTCCTGGTAGGGGACACAGGCCAGAATGGCTGGACTACTGGTAGGGGACACAGGCTAGAATGGCTGGACTACTGGTAGGGGACCCAGGCTAGAATGGATGGGCTCCTGGTAGGGGTCACAAGCTAGAATGGCTGGACTACTGGTAGGGGACCCAGGCTAGAATGGATGGGCTCCGGGTAGGGGACCCAGGCTAGAATGGATGGGCTCCTGGTAGGGGACCCAGGCTAGAATGGATGGGCTCCTGGTAGGGGACCCAGGCTAGAATGGATGGGCTCCAGGTAGGGGACCCAGGCTAGAATGGATGGGCTCCGGGTAGGGGACCCAGGCTAGGATGGATGGGCTCCTGGTAGGGGAACCAGGCTTGAATGGATGGGCTCCTGGTAGGAGACCCAGGCTAGAATGGATAGGCTCCTGGTAGGGGACCCAGGCTAGAATAGATGGGCTCCTGGTAGGGGACCCAGGCTAGAATGGATGGGCTCCTGGTAGGGGACACAGGCCAGAATGGCTGGACTACTGGTAGGGGACACAGGCTAGAATGGCTGGACTACTGGTAGGAGACCCAGGCTAGAATGGATGGGCTCCTGGTAGGGGACCCAGGCTAGAATGGATGGGCTCCTGGTAGGGGACCCAGGCTAGAATGGATGGGCTCCAGGTAGGGGACCCAGGCTAGAATGGGCTTACATCTATGTCAGTATATACAGGTGTCGGTGGCACCCAGTACCATGTGTGAACAGTGCTGACACGTGACACCATTACAGCGTATGTTTGGCCTCCAGTCATGAAAAGTCAATGATAAATAACCTTGATAATAGCAGATATGTGAGGGAAAATGGAGGTTACCATGTGCGTTGCTAAGCAACAAGCCTATGTACTAACACAGTGAGTATGATTTAAAACCGACGGCACCCACGTCCTGTCTCTTGGGAATAAAATGTACAAAGTACTGAGGCTTTCATTTAATTAACTTGATGATTTTTTCGTCATGTTTACTCTCCCTTCATAGCATTTTTTTGTTATTGTACCTTGGGTGTCATATTGAGAAATCCACCCTCCATTCTGAGTCATAGTGTAAAAAAAATAATATAATTGCTACCCGTTAAGCAATATCACGCCCTGCAGCTAAATGATTCCAGATTTTACCGCCATAAATCAGAAATGCACTTTATAAAACAGGAGCACAATATTTAGGAGGTTATTTCCGAGGCCATAAAACATCACCGCCGTCCCGATAACGTCTAAATCCTTTGTACGGCATTTAAAATCGAGAATTAAGCAAGTTTGCAAATGATTTTGTTTAAAATATATATATATTTCTCACCGTTTTATGGATACTACTATAAACACCCTTGTGTTTCCATGGTTACAGACTACATACCTGTGTGTAGTCAGATACTATAGTCAAAGAACGGACACAGAAGAGGGCCCCCCCCCCCCCGGTGCAAGAACGATATATGGGTCCTTTGTTGTCCAATAAATCATCATAATGCACAATTCCACCTGTTTTGGAGGTAGAAATGTGCCCCATTACACAGTGTCATAACTAAGGTCAGACGGGCCCTGATGCAAAATTTGGACACGGAACCCCCCCCTTCCTTTGTATGTTGATCAGATGCATAGGGCTTTGCAGCATTACATATCCTATAAGAGCACACGTGTCCCCCCCCCCACACGATTATGTAGTAATGTCCCCCATCTTGGGTTCTTTCCTGGTATATATGTCCCCCATCCTGGGACCCTTCCTGGTATATATGCCCCCATCCTGGGACCCTTCCTGGTATATATGCCTCCATCCTGGAACCCTTCCTGGTATATATGCCCCTTCCTGGGGCCCTTCCTGCTATATATATCCCATCCTGGTATATACGTCCCAATCCTGGGTTCCTTCCTGGTATATACGTCCCCATCCTGGAACCCTTCCTGGTATATACATCCCCATCCTGGGTTCCTTCCTGGTATATACGTCCCCATCCTGGGTTCCTTCCTGGTATATACGTCCCCATCCTGGGTTCCTTCCTGGTATATACATCCCCATCCTGGGTTCCCCTCTGGTATATACGTCCCCATCCTGGGTTCCTTCCTGGCATATACGTCCCCATCCTGGGCCCCATCCTGGTATATATGTCCCCATCCTGGGTTCCTTCCTGGTATATATGTCCCCATCCTGAGACCCTTCCTGTTATATACGTCCCCATCCTGGGTTCCTTCCTGGTATATACGTCCCCATCCTGGGTTCCTTCCTGGTATATACGTCCCCATCCTGGGTTCCTTCCTGGTATATATGTCCCCATCCTGAGACCCTTCCTGTTATATACGTCCCCATCCTGGGTTCCTTCCTGGTATATACGTCCCCATCCTAGGATCCTCTCTGGTATATATGTCCCCATCCTGGGTTCCTCTCTGGTATATATGTCCCCATCCTGGGAACCTTCCTGGTATATACATCCCCATCCTGGGTTCCTCTCTGGTATATACGTCCCCATCCTGGGTTTCTTCCTGATATATACGTCCCCATCCTGGGTTCCTTCCTGGTATATACGTCCCCATCCTGGGTTCCTTCCTGGTATATACGTCCCCATCCTGGGTTCCTTCCTGGTATATATGTCCCCATCCTGAGACCCTTCCTGTTATATACGTCCCCATCCTGGGTTCCTCTCTGGTATATACGTCCCCATCCTGGGACCCTTCCTGGTATATACATCCCCATCCTGGGTTCCTCTCTGGTATATACGTCCCCATCCTGGGTTTCTTCCTGATATATACGTCCCCATCCTGGGTTCCTTCCTGGTATATCCATCCCCATCCTGGGCCCCATCCTGGTATATACACTCACCGGCCACTTTATTAGGTACACCATGCTAGTAACGGGTTGGACCCCCTTTTGCCTTCAGAACTGCCTCAATTCTTCGTGGCATAGATTCAACAAGGTGCTGGAAGCATTCCTCAGAGATTTTGGTCCATATTGACATGATGGCATCACACAGTTGCCGCAGATTTGTCGGCTGCACATCCCAAAGATGCTCCATACAAGGCAGGATGGATCCATGCTTTCATGTTGTTTACGCCAAATTCTGACCCTACCATCCGAATGTTGCAGCAGAAATCGAGACTCATCAGACCAAGCAACGTTTTTCCAATCTTCTACTGTCCAATTTCGATGAGCTTGTACAAATTGTAGCCTCAGTTTCCTGTTCTTAGCTGAAAGGAGTGGTACCCGGTGTGGTCTTCTGCTGCTGTAGCCCATCTGCCTCAAAGTTCGACGCACTGTGCGTTCAGAGATGCTCTTAGGCCTACCTTGGTTGTAACGGGTGGCGATTTGAGTCACTGTTGCCTTTCTATCAGCTCGAACCAGTCTGCCCATTCTCCTCTGACCTCTGGCATCAACAAGGCATTTCCGCCCACAGAACTGCCGCTCACTGGATTTTTTTTCTTTTTCGGACCATTCTCTGTAAACCCTAGAGATGGTTGTGCGTGAAAATCCCAGTAGATCAGCAGTTTCTGAAATACTCAGACCAGCCCTTCTGGCACCAACAACCATGCCACGTTCAAAGGCACTCAAACCACCTTTCTTCCCCATACTGATGCTCGGTTTGAACTGCAGGAGATTGTCTTGACCATGTCTACATGCCTAAATGCACTGAGTTGCCGCCATGTGATTGGCTGATTAGAAATTAAGTGTTAACAAGAAGTTGGACAGGTGTACCTAATAAAGTGGCCAGTGAGTGTATGTCCCCATCCTGGGTTCCTTCCTGGTATATATGTCCCCATCCTGGGACCCTTCCTGTTATATACGTCCCCATCCTGGGTTCCTTCCTGGTATATACGTCCCCATCCTAGGATCCTCTCTGGTATATATGTCCCCATCCTGGGTTCCTCTCTGGTATATACGTCCCCATCCTGGGACCCTTCCTGGTATATACGTCCCCATCCTGGGTTCCTCTCTGGTATATACGTCCCCATCCTGGGACCCTTCCTGGTATATACATCCCCATCCTGGGTTCCTCTCTGGTATATACGTCCACATCCTGGGTTTCTTCCTGGTATATACGTCCCCATCCTGGGTTTCTTCCTGGTGTATACGTCCCCATCCTGGGTTTCTTCCTGGTACATATGTCCCCATCCTGGGACCCTTCCTGGTATATACGTCCCGATCCTGGGACCCTTCCTGGTATATACGTCCCCATCCTGGGTTCCTATCTGGTATATATGTCCCCATCCTGGGTTCCTTCCTGGTATATACGTACCCATCCTGGGTTCCTCTCTGGTATATACGTCCCCATCCTGGGACCCTTCCTGGTATATACGTCCCCATCCTGGGTTCCTCTCTGGTATATACGTCCCCATCCTGGGTTTCTTCCTGGTGTATACGTCCCCATCCTGGGTTTTTTCCTGGTACATACGTCCCCATCCTGGGACCCTTCCTGGTATATACGTCCCCATCCTGAGACCCTTCCTGATATATACGTCCCCATCCTGGGTTCCTCTCTGGTATATACGTCCCCATCCTGGGACCCTTCCTGGTATATACGTCCCCATCCTGGGTTCCTCTCTGGTATATACGTCCCCATCCTGGGACCCTTCCTGGTATATACGTTCCCATCCTGGGACCCTTCCTGGTATATGCGTCCCCATCCTGGGTTCCTCTCTGGTATATACGTCCCCATCCTGGGTTCCTTCCTGGTATATACGTCCCCATCCTGGGACCTTCCTGATATATACGTCCCCATCCTGGGTTCCTCTCTGGTATATACGTCCCCATCCTGGGATCCACTCTGGTATGTACGTCCCCATCCTGGGTTTCTTCCTGGTATATACGTCCCCATCCTGGGTTTCTTCCTAGTATATACGTCCCCATCCTGGGTTCCTTCCTGGTATATACGTCCCCATCCTGGGTTCCTCTCTGGTATATACGTCCCCATCCTGGGACCCTTCCTGGTATATACATCCCCATCCTGGGTTCCTCTCTGGTATATACGTCCCCATCCTGGGTTTCTTCCTGGTACATACGTCCCCATCCTGGGTTTCTTCCTGGTACATACGTCCCCATCCTGGGACCCTTCCTGGTATATACGTCCCGATCCTGGGACCCTTCCTGGTATATACGTCCCCATTCTGGGTTCCTATCTGGTATATACGTCCCCATCCTGGGTTCCTTCCTGGTATATACGTCCCCATCCTGGGTTCCTCTCTGGTATATATATGTCCCCATCCTGGGACCCTTCCTGGTATATACGTCCCCATCCTGGGTTCCTCTCTGGTATATACGTCCCCATCCTGGGTTTCTTCCTGGTGTATACGTCCCCATCCTGGGTTTCTTCCTGGTACATACGTCCCCATCCTGGGACCCTTCCTGGTATATACGTCCCCATCCTGAGACCCTTCCTGATATATACGTACCCATCCTGGGTTCCTCTCTGGTATATACGTCCCCATCCTGGGACCCTTCCTGGTATATACGTCCCCATCCTGGGTTCCTCTCTGGTATATACGTCCCCATCCTGGGACCCTTCCTGGTATATACGTCCCCATCCTGGGACCCTTCCTGGTATATACGTCCCCATCCTGGGTTCCTCTCTCGTATATACGTCCCCATCCTGGGTTCCTTCCTGGTATATACGTCCCCATCCTGGGACCCTTCCTGATATATATGTCCCCATTCTGGGTTCCTCTCTGGTATATACGTCCCCATCCTGGGTTCCTTCCTCGTATATACGTCCCCATCCTGGGACCCTTCCTGGTATATACGTCCCCATCCTGGGTTCCTCTATGGTATATACGTCCCCATCCTGGGACCCTTCCTGGTATATATGTCCCCACCCTGGGTTCCTATCTGGTATATACGTCCCCATCCTGGGTTCCTCTCTGGTATATACGTCCCTATCCTGGGACCCTTCCTGGTATATACGTCCCCATCCTGGGTTCCTTTCTGGTATATACGTCCCCATCCTGGGTTCCTTCCTGGTATATACGTCCCCATCCTGGGACCCTTCCTGGTATATACGTCCCCATCCTGGGTTCCTCTCTGGTATATATGTCCCCATCCTGGGACCCTTCCTGGTATATACGTCCCCATCCTGGGACCCTTCCTGGTATATACGTCCCCATCCTGGGTTCCTCTCTGGTATATACGTCCCCATCCTGGGTTTCTTCCTGGTGTACATTCCTGTTTTGCCACTGCTCTCTAAATAGAGTTAAGCAAATTTTCTAAAATTTGGTTGCAATTTGGATTGGCGGGGAATATTGGTTCTGTAATATTCGCCAAATATAGCTGAACGTCATTGGAGTTAATGGGGGTAGAAATGAACGAATATGTTCGGAACCGATCATTAAACATAAATTCAGCACAGATAAGGAACCGACATGGCCCCAATATGGCAAATTCAGAGACCGATTCCGAACATATTCGCTCAACTCTATTCTCTGTCTAAGGCCGGGGTCACACTAGACCGTAATACGGACGAGTGCTATGCGATAAAAAATCGCATAGCACTCGGCCCAATGTTAATCTATGGTGCAGCTCCCATCATCCGATATTTTCTCCACCGTATTTCGGATCCGAGGGAACTCGCAGCAGGCTGCGATTGTCAGCGTATCTCGGCCGAGACTCGCCAATGCAAGTCTATGGGTGCGCAAAAAAATCGGATTACACACGGACCATGCGTGTGCATTGCGAGAAATACGCAGCGGTGTTCTATAGAAAAGCCGGTAATTCAATTGCCGGCTTTGCATTTCTCCTTCACAAACCCGACAGGATATGAGACATGGTTTACATACAGTAAACCATCTCATATCCCCCTTTTTTTTGCATATTCCACACTACTAATGTTAGTAGTGTGTATGTGCAAAATTTGGCCGCTGTAGCTGCTCAAATAAAGGGTTAAATGGCGGAAAAAATTGGCGTGGGCTCCCGCGCAATTTTCTCTGCCAGAGTAGTAAAGCCAGTGACTGAGGGCAGATATTAATAGCCAGGAGAGGGTCCATGGTTATTGGCTCCCCCTGGCTACAAACCTCTGCCCCCAGCCACCCCAGAAAAGGCACATCTGGAAGATGCGCCTATTCTGGCACTTGGCCACTCTCTTCCCACTCCCTGTAGCGGTGGGATATGGGGTAATGAAGGGTTAATGCCACCTTGCTATTGTAAGGTGACATTAAGCCAGATTAATAATGGAGAGGCGTCAATTATGACACCTATCCATTATTAATCCAATTGTTGGAAAGGGTTAAAAAACACACACACGATTCAAAAGTATTTTAATGAAATAAACACAGCGGTTGTTTTAATATTTTATTGCTCTCTCAATCCATTTTAAGACCCTTTCACCCTTTCAGACAATTGGATTAATAATGGATAGGTGACATAATTGACGCCTCTCCATTATTAATCTGGCTTAATGTCACCTTACAATAGCCGGGGCTTACAAGCACGAGCACAGCTGCATTAGCAGGGCTCCTGCTTGTAAAATATTTTAACCCCTTCAGATGGATTACCTCGTGGGACGTGACGGGTCAGCAGAAGGTATGTATTTTGTGGGTTTATTATTTTGCCAAGCGAGGGTCTTAAAATGGATTGAGAGAGCAATAAAATATTAAAACAACCGCTGTGTTTATTTCATTAAAATACTTTTGAATCGTGTGTGTGTTTTTTAACCCTTTCCAACAATTGGATTAATAATGGATAGGTGTCATAATTGACGCCTCTCCATTATTAATCTGGCTTAATGTCACCTTACAATAGCAAGGTGGCATTAACCCTTCATTACCCCATATCCCACCGCTACAGGGAGTGGGAAGAGAGTGGCCAAGTGCCAGAATAGGCGCATCTTCCAGATGTGCCTTTTCTGGGGTGGCTGGGGGCAGATGTTTTTAGCCACGGGGGGGCCAATAACCATGGACCCTCTCTAGGCTATTAATATCTGCCCTCAGTCACTGGCTTTACTACTCTGGCGGAGAAAATTGCGCGGGAGCCCATGCCAATTTTTTCCGCCATTTAACCCTTTATTTTAGCAGCTACAGCGGCCAAATTTTGCACATACACACTACTAACATTAGTAGTGTGGAATATGCAAAAAAAAAAAGGGGATATGAGATGGTTTACTGTATGTAAACCATGTCTCATATCCTGTCGGGTTTAGGCAGGAGAAATGAAAAGCCGGCAATTGAATTACCGGCTTTTCACAGATATCGCGCTGAATGAAATCTAAATACAGAATATATATACCGTATTTTCCGGCGTATAAGACGACTGGGCGTATAAGACGACCCCCCAACTTTTCCAGTTAAAATATAAAATCTTCTTAAAAGTCGGGGGTCTTCTTATACGCCGTATGTCGTCTTATAGGGCCGGTGACTAATGTGCCTTTTGGGGGGGAGTGGTCCTGATGACAAAGAGGGGGCATCTCACAGGAGAGTGTGAGTGGAGTATCCCCCATTACCTCATTGTAGCTGCAGTGTGGGGTGCTGGGGAGCGGCGGCAGCCACCGGCCCACAGCACAGCACCCATGCGGCACAAAGAGGAGCAGCAGCTGCCGCCTCTCCCCAGCACACAGACCCCATGCTGCAGCTACAATGAGGTAATGGGGGATACTCCACTCACACTTTCCTGTGAGACGCCCCCTCTTCGTCATCGGGACCACTCCCCCCACCCACCATATACACATTGGTGTCTGCACTCGGCGTACAAGACGGCACCCGGCGTATAAGACGACCCCCGACTTTTAAGAAGATTTTCAGGGGTTAAAAAGTAGTCTTATACGCCAGAAAATACAGTATATATGTGTCTCAATGACATATCTCTATATATATATACTGTATATATGTTTTCCCGAACATTTGAGCACATAAATCCATTAGATGTCGGTTTTGCAAGCTTGCGAGAAAATCTCGGCATACGGATGCCATACGGATGTCACACGGATCATTTGATGGGAGGAAATCGCATCCTCGCACTGCACACGGATCACTGTTTTTGAAACATTTGTGCGATTCTCGGCCGTGAAAAACTGACCTTTTTTTTATACGTTAAGTGTGTCCCCGGCCTAACACAGCTGCTCTGCAGCGCAGACACCCGGGAATCGTTACGCCCCTGCCCTTAACTCTAGGGCCCCTGTGCGGCTGCATGAATGAGGTCTCTGCCCTCCTTGAGGATTTAAAACTTTCTAGCAGGTTGCTTTAATGTGGTTGTCCAGGATTAGAAAAAAAAAAAACGAAAACAGCTGCCTTCTTTTAAAAATAGCGCCACACCTCTGTTCAGGTAATATATTGTATTACAGTTCAGCCTCATTCACTTCAATGTGAAGGAGAAATGCTCTTGAAATCTTGGACAAGTCCTTTAAAAATAGCCCTGCACTATGTTTAAGGCTGTGTAATAGAATGATCTGTTGGTAAAAATAATAATGCTTAAAGGGGTTGTCCAGCCTTAGCGTACTATGCGACAGCAGACTTGTGAATCCTTACATGGCGCACACTGTGCACGGTGAAGTTCCTCCGATGCTGCTGGCGCCCGACCACAAGTCTGCAGTTTGTATACAAGCGGTCACATGCCGACTAGACTAGACGTCTTGTTGGAATGTGACCGGAATTATGCAAATCACGTAGTTGCAGTCACATGACCACACACCAGAGAATCCTTACAGCGTGCAATGCGCACATTGTGAGGATCCACGTGTCTGCAGTCACCTAGAGTAACAATTTAAATTGTTAATTAATATTACAAGACCCCCCAAAAAGGTGACTTTGATAAATCGCAAATAATGAATGGGATCGGTGTGAATATATCCTAATGTTAAAAAAAGCATTATAAAATGTTACAAAAAAAAAAAAAAAAAAAGCAAAACTAGAAAAAAATAGGTTTTTTTTAAGAGATTTATCAGCTAGATAAATGCACTTTTTTGTGTGTGAACCGATGCAATAACTATTTACAAACTTCCAGTCTTTTTTTAAGCAGTTTCCCATCCCCCTCTTTGTCATCAGAGGGCAGGGCAAGCACTAATTGCAAGCTACACACAGGCAGACGAGCCCCTGCATTCCCTTCCCATCCTCCTTCCTCCACCACCACCATCATCCTCACTGCGTCCTCCTGCTAACATCGCTACTGACATTGTTGCCTTTAGCTCGCTCATTATGAGCGGCAAGCGCTGGTGACGTCACGCTCTTCTCTGCGCAGGCGCGCTACCTTCCTGTTCTCGCTTCCACCTACGTCTGCGCCTGCGCGTTCTCATCCCAGGGAAATCGAGACCTCCCGGCTCATGCGCTGTCCCGTACGGTGAGTTCTGCGATGATGCTCGTGCTCGGTTACCGTTCATTACCGGCCACAGAAAGCAAAGTAACTGCGCTGCTTGTTGCTGTAGACTCTGACGGACAGGAAATGGAGCTGTAGAGGACCTAGTGACGTAAATGAATGATTGACAGGCAGATGTGACGTCACTAGATGTGTTGTCATAGATGGGGGGGGGGGTGATGAGTGAATAGTTTGTGACCAGATTGGAAGATGAGGTGGCTGATATCTCCTAGAACTGTCACTTTGTGGGTCGGTCATTGTTGGCGGGCTGCAGCCGTGACGTCATCACTACAGCGCATCTGACCGCTGCAGCCAATCACTGGGGTGTCTCAGTGATGGCCAAGTGTGTCATAGTAGTGATGTCACCCCATCAACAGAGCGGAAGTGGAAGAGCTGCTCTGTGGATGTGACGCCGGGGGTGGCCGCAGGAGAGGTCGGTGACATTTGGTGCCCGGCACAACTTGCCTGTTGCTTCTCAGCCCCATAGTAAAAAAAAAAGAAAGAATAGTCCCTTTAACCCCTCTTGTACTACAATCCATCAGTTTTGTATCTCTGCCCCCTGCAATAGCTTTTCTAAGTCTCCCGTGCCATATGCTGATCAGTATGGGCCGATGGTGTTGGTGGTCTGTGACCTGCGCCTCCTCTATCAACAGAATCACCGCACTCCTGCCTTGATTACTGTGGATGATGCGTCCTATGTCACCCACAGATCCTTGCACATAGAGATGAGTTCAGCATCCAGTGCAACGACACCCAATGGCTAAACTGGAGGCCTGTGAGTCTCTTTGCTTCCGGCGTTCCCTGCACATAGAGATGAGTCCAGCATCCAGTGCAACGACACCCAATGGCTAAACTGGAGGCCCTCTTTGCTTCCGGCGTTCCCTGCACATAGAGATGAGTCCAGCATCCAGTGCAACGACCCCCAATGGCTAAACAGGAGGCCCGCGAGTCTTTTTACTTCCGGCTTTCCCTGCACATAGAGACGAGTCCAGCATCCAGTGCGACGACACCCAATGGCTAAACAGGAGGCCCGTGAGTCTCTTTACTTTCGGCGTTCCCTGCACATAGAGACGAGTCCAGCATCCAGTGCAACGACACCCAATGGCTAAACAGGAGGCCCGCGAGTCTCTTTACTTCCGGCGTTCCCTGCACATAGAGATGAGTCCAACATCCAGTGCAACGACTCCCAATAGCTAGACTGGAGGTCCACAAGTCTTTACTTTCGGCGTTCCCTGCACATAGAGATGAGTCCACCATCCAGCGCAATGACACCCAATGGCTAGACTGGAAGCCCGTAAGTCTCTTTACGTCCGGTGTTCCCTGCACATAGAGATGAGTCCAGCATCCAGTGCATCGACACCCAACTGCTAGACTGCAGGCCCGCAAGTCTCTTTACTTCCAGCGTTCCCTGCACATAGACATGAGTCCAGCATCCAGTGCATCAACACCCAATGGCTAGACAGGAGGCCCACAAGTCTCTTTACTTCCAGCGTTCCCTGCACAGTTTAGGATTAGTAAGGGCTGGCACTACATCATCTGTGTGACATTACGCACAGACGACGTCGCGCCATCTCTGACAATTCGAAACCACAGTGGAAAGTAATTGATTCACGGGACCTTCCATGTAGCCATCGGGTGTCGTTACACTGGATGCAAATCGATCCGCTCATCTCTCCCTGTAAAGCAGATGCGCCAAACTCACTTCCGGTTAATGGGCACTGGCGGAGCGTCGGGTAGAGTGAAATTCACCTTTATCTACACAGGCGCGAGAGTCCGAGCAGTGCAACATTTCATAATATAAAGTTACTTTATTTTTTATTTCTTTATTTTACTTTTATTTATTTTTATTTCTGTATTTTAATTTTATTTACTTCTATTTACACAAATGTATCCACAAGCCCAGTAGCATTTTTTTTTTTTTTATGTGTAGTTTTAAATGCATTTTTTGCTGCAGAAATGCCGGGATTCTGCCCTTAAAAAAGGCAACGGCGGATTTGAATTAGCGTATTATTATTTTTTCCGCATAGAAGCCTATAAGGAAAAATCGCCCCAGAAAAGGCACAGTTCAACAGTATCTATAAATGTGTGGGGGGCAGGAGTTTTCATGAAATCGTATTTTTTTTTCCATTAAACTGTTAAAAGCCGCTTATTTTATAAATGCTGTGTGAACACGACCCTAACTGTCCTGTTGCTCAGCGTTGGGGGCACGGCAGGACAGGCGCGCTCGGAGTTCCTCTTTAGTTTGAGATCCGGGAAATTTGGTGACGTAATGTAGCGGTCATGAGGCTTTTTTGCCTAGCGTTCAGTCAGTTTGTGACTCGGCTCTTGCAGATTGTGGTTTATGGGTGTGTGCAGTGCAATGAGCGGGACCTCTGCCCTATATACATGCGGCATCACGTGGCCGAGTTTACATACACGCTGGGTGTAGTAGTCGTCAGCACTTCTGCTTTTCCGTCTCTCTGATCATCAGGCTTATCAGACACATTGCCATGAATTATCTTCGAGTTATTAAAATTCGTCACCCAGTGACTGCTTGTTTGTGGTTTCCATCTCTAGATTAGTTCTCTGTGGGTGGAACGAGTTTTTCTTCTCTGCTGGATCATGTGAGTTGTAGTGCTTTTATTCCGGATGCGTTCGTTCTCCTGGGGATCGGAGTCGCTGTAAATTTTGCTGCATTGTTGCGACCGCTAGGAAATCCGGTGATGCTGGAATATTGTTGTATTGCTATAAAATAATCTACTAAAGCGGATATCATAAGACTATGTGCCATAGTATGGAGGATGCGGAAAAATCTTCAGATTGACAGGTTGCTGTGTACACAGCAGCATGAGGGGCTGGTTACTAAAGCTACCCATGTACAATAAAGCGCTATGGGTCGAACTATGATTCCACCGATCATTTTGGCCAGCAGCCGTCTCTGTAGAGCGCTCCTGTGTTGCCTCTTGTACTACTAGACATCCCCCATGGCCCGTATATATGTTTGTGTCACCTCTGTGCATGACCTCTTTAGGCTGGTTACTAAAGCTACCCATGTACAATAAAGCGCCATTGAGCGAAATATGATTCCGACGATCCTTTTGTCTGGCAGCCGTCTTTGCAGAGCGCTCCTGTATTGCCTCTTGTGCTACTAGACATCCCCCATGGCACGTATATATGTTTATGTCACCTCTATGCATGACCTCTTTAGGCTGGTCACTAAAGCTACCCATGTACAATAAAGCGCCATTGAGCGAAATATGATTCCGACGATCCTTTTGTCTGGCAGCCGTCTTTGCAGAGCGCTCCTGTCTTGCCTCTTGTGCTACTAGACATCCCCCATGGCACGTATATATGTTTGTGTCACCTCTATGCATGACCTCTTTAGGCTGGTTACTAAAGCTACCCATGTACAATAAAGCACCATTGAGCGAAATATGATTCCGACGATCCTTTTGTCTGGCAGCCGTCTCTGCAGAGCGCTCCTGTGTTGCCTCTTGTGCTACTAGACATCCCCCATGGCACGTATATATGTTTGTGTCACCTCTACGCATGACCTCTGTAGGCTGGTCACTAAAGCTACCCATGTACAATAAAGCGCCATCAAGCAAAAGATGATTCCGGCGATCGTTTTGGCCGGCAGCCGTCTCTGCTGAGCGCTCCTGTGTTGCCTCTTGTGCTACTAGACATCCCCCATGGCACGTATATATGTTTGTGTCACCTCTACGCATGACCTCTGTAGGCTGGTCACTAAAGCTACCCATGTACAATAAAGCGCCATCAAGCAAAAGATGATTCCGGCGATCGTTTTGGCCGGCAGCCGTCTCTGCTGAGCGCTCCTTTTTGCCTCTGCTGCTACTAGATGTCCCAGACAGTGCTAAGGATCCGACAGCCCAAAATACGACATTCCAGAGCCTTAGCACTCCCATTGGGAGCATCCATACAGAGTTGACTATCGGCTTAACCTGTCGATATCGGAGGGGTCTGTATTTGGGACAGCGGATCTCGGACTTCCTCTTCCTGCGTAATTCGACAGGAGGTGGGGACAGTATCGCCAGCGCTGATTGGGCGTCACATGTCCCAACAGTGCCGACATTGCGGGAATGGCGCCAGCATGGCAGGTGAGTATAGGCTTTATTTTTTTATGGGGGCAAAGTGAGGGGTATGAGAAGAAGTTGTCCAAGTAGTGGACAACCTATTTAATCCTTAAAACAACCTAGACTAATACATTCTAAGATTTGACTCTTTGTTTTTTTTCCGCTCATCTGTACGAGCCCTTATGGAGAGCAGGGGTCACCCAACCTGCTTGGTCAGACAGCCGCATTCCATAATGGCTTATGGTACACTTAGACGGGCCGATCTCTGCCCCCTAATCAGCACCTGTCGACAGTGCGATTGTTCTGTCCCCATATATTATCGGCAGCACATCCTCTGTGTAGATGGGGCGACGTGCTGCCGATGACGATGATGTTTTTGAGTCTCAAGCAGAAGAAGTGGTCGACACATGATCGCCTGTGTGCTAATCCCAGATTTGCTTACTTGTGTGACCTCCGTGAGGGCTATCCTAACAGTGAGTGTATTGCATGTTACACTCCCAGCCTAGTGTTAATCATGGCCCGGGCCACCCCTTTAAGGATGGACCGTCAATTATATAGTCTTTAAACTTTTTTTTTTCCATAAAACCAGAAAAAAATATTTCTGTCATTAAAGCTGAAGTAACTTTTATCCATTGAGAAAGTATTGTGGTTGTACCTTGCACACTGTGGGGATCGACGAGGATCCAGGGACGATAAGAGTCGGTGTAGATGACTTTTTTTTCGGACTTGCAGATGACTTTTTTCCTAGAATTAATGGTCATTTTTCATATCCAATTTGTAGCTTGGGGCTGAAGTGTCACCAACATGGCTGAAGCCCACCAGGCTGTGGCGTTCCAGTTTACAGTTACCCCAGAAGGGATCGACCTCCACCTGAGCCATGAGGCACTTAAACAGATCTACCTCTCAGGACTGCGGTCGTGGAAGAAGAAACTCGCCCGACTCAAGGTGAGTGGGGCTCGTTGACTTCGGGGACTAATTTAGGGCTTATTTACAGGGTGCATCTTACAGCACCAATAAAGTGAATGAGATTTCTGAGATCTGCAAACGCTCTAGTTTTGGGGGCAAAAAAATCTGCAGCAAATACTCAACATCAGTGCAACCCTTTGAGTTTTTCCATTTTGCTGGTGATTCGAGGGCTGTTTATCCACAAGGGGACAGAGATTGGTTGAATGTCGGGTGGACCTGATAATTTTGGTGGAACTGGTCATCCATCTAAGGCAAGGTTCACATCACATTTGCAATTGGAGGCTTCTGTATAAAGAATAGAAGCTGATCTGCAGGACTCCTCAGCAGCTGCTGCACATTGAATAGAGCTTGATCACCTGTTCTACAAATATGTTGTGCCCCAACAACCCATTTCATGAACATGTCCCTGCATATATAGTAAGCGGGGGTCATGATGTTCAAGAGCGTAATGGAGGAGAAGGGTCAGGCTCCTTATTGAGAACATATGCATGTTCTGACAAGTACATGTAGGTGGGGTGGGGTGGTCAGTGAAGAGCATCAGGGCTCCAAACTCGAAAAAGATGCAGGACCTGTTGGAATTTATGGCATCTCCTGTGGATATGCCCTAAATGTGCAACATGGGAATACTCTTTTTAAATATATTGGTTGCCACTTCTGGTGTGTAAGTGTTTGTGTAGTCCTTGGATACAGTCATGGCCGAAAATGTTGGCACCCTTGAAATTGTTCCAGAAAATGAAGTATTTCTCACAGAAAATTATTGCAATTACACGTTTTGTTATATACATGTTTATTTCCTTTGTGTGTATTGGAACAACAAACAAAAAGGCATATTGGACATAATTTCATGCAGAACCCCAAAAACGGCCCGGACAAAATGGTTGGCACCCTCAACTTAATGTTTGGTTGCACACGCTTTGTAATAAATAACTGCAATCAATCGCTTCCTATAACCATCAGCAAGCTTCTTACACCTCTCAGCTGGAGTTTTGGGCCGCTCTTCTTTTGCCGACTGCTCCAGGTGTCTCATATGTGAAGGCGCCTTCTCCCAACAGCATTTTTAAGATCTGTCCACAGGTGATCAATGAGATTTAGATCCAGACACATTGCTGCGACTTCAGAACTCTCCAGTGCTTTGTTTCCATCCATTTCTGGGGGCTTCTTGAAATATTTGGGTCATTGTCCAGCTGGAAGACCCATGACCTAGGACTCAAACCCAGCTTTCTGACACTGGGCACTACATTGGAACCCAAAATCCTCTGGTTATCGTCAGTTTTCATGATGACTTGCACATAGTTAAGGCACCCATTGCCAGAGGCATCAAAACAACCCCCAAACATCTTTGAACCTCCACCATATTTGACTGTAGGTACTGTGTTCCTTTCTTTATAGGCCTCATTCCGTTTTCGGTAAACAGTAGAATGATGTGCTTTACCAAAAAGCTCTATATTGGTCTCATCTGTCCACAAGATGCTCTCTCAAAAGGATTTTGGCTTGCTCATGTACGTTTTGGAAAACTGCAGTCTAGCTTTTTATGTCTGTGTCAGCAGTGGGGTCCTCCTGGGTCTCCAGCCATAGCATTTCATTATATTTAAATGTGGATGGCTAGTTAGTATTGACACTGATGCACCCTGAGCCTGCAGGACAGCTTGAATTTCTTTGGAAATTGAGACTCCTTATCGACCAGCCAAACTATCCTACGTTGCAACCTTTCATCAACTTTTCTCTGCTGTCCACGACCAGGGAGATTGGCTACAGTGCCTCGGGTTGTACATTTCTTGATTATGTTGCACACTCTGGATGAAGGAACAACAAGATGTCTGGAGTTGGACTTGTAACCTTACGATTGTTGATATTGTTTAACAATTTTGGTGCTCAAGTCCTCAGACAGTTCTTTTTTACTCTTTCTGTTCTCCATGCTTAGTGTGACACACACACACACACACACACACACACACCATGCTAAGACTGACAACTTATTTTTTTATCTGGCATCAGGTGTGATTTCATATTGCCCACACCTGTTACTTGCCACAGGTGAATTAGAACGAGCATTACATCCTTGAAACAAGGTTGTCTACCCACAATTTTGGAAAGGTGGCAACAATTGGCAACAATTTTGACCAGCTCGTTTTTTTTTGTGAAATGATGTCCAATTTGCCTTGTTTTCTCTATTTTTTTGTGTTGTTTCAATACACTAAAAGGAAATAAACGTGTATAATATAATAAAACATGTGTAACTGCAATAATTTTCTGGGAGAAATACTTCATTTTCTGGAGCAATTCCAAGGGTGCCAACATTTTCTATCATGACTGTATGTATACACTGTTTTCCAAATTATTATGCAAATTGGATTTAAGTGTGATAAAGATTTAATTGTTTTGTTTTTCAAATAAACTCGTGGATGGTATTGTGTCTCAGGGCTCAATGGATCACTGAAATCAATCTTAAACACATGGGATAATTAGTTTTCCAGGTGATTCTAAATAAAGGAAAACTACTTAAAAATGATGTTACACGTTATTAAGCAGGTCACAGTTTTCAAGTAACATGGGAAAGAAAAAGGATCTCTCTGCTGCTGAATAGCATCAAATAGTGCAATGCCTTGATGAAGGGATGAAAACATTAGAAATTTCCCGAAAACTTAAGCGTGATCATCATACTGTTAAGAGATTTGTGGCTGTATCTGAGCACAGACGTGTTTGTGCTGATAAAGGCATAATGAAGAAGATTTCTGCCAAGTTCATCGGATTAAGAGAGCAGCTGCTAAAAAGCCATTACAAACCAGCAAACAGATATTTGAACCTGCTGGTGCCTCTGGAGTCCCTCGAACCTCAAGGTGTAGGCTCCTTCAAAGGCTTGCTGTGGTGCATAAACCTACTATTCGGCCACCCCTAAACAGTGTTCACAAGCAGAAATGGTTGCATTGGGCCCACACATACATGAAGACTAATTTCCAAACATTCTTGTTTACTGATAAGTGTTGAGCAACCCTGGATGGTCCAGATGGATGGAGTAGTGGATGGTTGGTGTATGGCCACCATGTCCCAACAAGGCTGCAACAACAGCAAGGAGGTGGAGGAGTCATGTTTTGGGCTGGAATCATGGGGAAACAGCTGGTAGGGCCCTTTAAGGTTCCTGAAGGTGTGAAAATGACCTCTGCAAAGTATATAGAGTTTCTGACTGACAACTTTCCTCCATGGTATAAACAGCAGAAATGTGCCTTCAGGAGCAAAATCATCTTCATGCTGACAATGCACCATCTCATGCTGCAAAGAATACCTCTGAGTCATTGGCTGCTATGGGCATAAAAGGAGATAAACTCATGGTGTGGACACCATCTTTCCCTGACCTCAACCCTATAGAGAACCTTTGGAGTATCATCAAGCAAAAGATCTGTGAGGGTGGGAGGCAGCTCACATCAAAACAGCAGCTCTGGGAGGCTATTCTGACTTCATGCAAAGAAATACAAAAAGTAACTCTCCGAAAACTCACAAGTTCAATGGATGCAAGAATTGTGAAGGTGATATCAAATAAGGGTTCCTATGTTAACATGTAACTTGGCCTGTTAGGAGGTTTTGGAGTTAAATAGCTTTTTTGTTCAGTGAATGTGACCTCCTAATGCTGCAAATTCCACAAATGAGCATTTTCAGTTCTTTAAAACATATCAAATGTTTAGAAATTCTACTGTGCCTAATAATTTGGAACAGTGCATTTTGAGTTTTTATTACTTTTGGAGATTATACTGTTATCATTGGGAGGTTTCTTCAATAAAATTCGATGTATAAACGGGTGATGACTTTTATTAGACTGACTGTCATTTGCACCAACCATATAGGAAAATCAGAGAAAAATGCCATTTGCATAATAATTGGGAACATAGTGTGTGTGTGTGTGTGTATATATATATATATATATATTTCTAAAATGCTCTAATCCGTCTACCTTTCCTCTCTATAGAATAGCTTCATCACTGGAGTGTATCCCGCCAGCCCTTCCAGCTGGCTCTTTGTGGTGATTGCCATTATGGGGACCATGTATGCTCGTGTGGACCCATCCATGGGCATGATTGGCAAAATCAAAGAGCATCTGCCTGTAAGGTATGTATTAATTGTCACGGTGTTTCTTTTCTTTTGGCCTCTCGGCCCAGTATATGCATCAGCGTTGGCCTTGCCCGATATTAAAGGCTCGAGATCAGACGCAGGTCTGCTTACTCCGTTGTCTCATGGTGACGTTGGAGTTTGTGCATTTTTCATATCTTTTTTTTTTTTCTTATCTCGCAGTGGCTACTTATCCCACCAAGGACAGAGTATTGTCAGCGCCTTGCTCTTCTCCACCGGCCTGTGGTTCGCACTCATCATGACCATGCGTTATATCCTAAAACAACTCCTATCATACCACGGCTGGATGTACGAGCAGCACGGCAAGATGTCGGCCACCACCAAGTTATGGCTGGTAGGTAGCAGTCCCAGCCACTCTTCTGACTAGTAGGCCGCTGCGACTTTTTTTACAATGTATTGCGAAGCACAAATGACGTGCAAGTGCCTACTAATCAGAAGGACGCCGCAGTAGGCGGTCCACTGGTCTGGTGGCCATGGACTACCAACATGGCTGCTGGACCAAGGTCGTGAAAATGTTTTTGCTCAACTGTGGTTTGCACACATTCATGTTTGTAAGATCCAACACGTCAGACACAAATGGCGCTTTACGGACGCTATTGACTGTAATGATTTCCATTATGGTGTCTATCACTTTCCTGGGAAAAAAAATTCTGCAAAAAAGAAGAATATTTTTACTTTTCACCATATTGTTTTCTCCCCTTTGAGGACTTGAACCTGCTGTCGTTTGATGGTTTGTTCTATATGCTTAGTATTGCAGTATATAGTGAAAAACCAGTACGTCACAGGAAGGGGCGGGCGTTGGGCGTTAGAACAGGCATCCCACCATGTCAGAGATTGACAGTGGCATTTAACAAGTTAACAGCAGGAGCTATCTCCACTTGGTCCTGCGAGAGGCCGGTGTTGGTATAAAGCAGCCAGCATCTGCCCTGTGTGGGTGGTCTGCAGCTCTACCTGCTTGGTAATTTCCTGCTCCAATCAGTTTAATTTTTGACGGTTGGACAGTGGAAGCCCCGCCCCCGAGGGGACAAGGCTAGTTGATCCTTTGACTTAGTGCGGATAGGGAAGAAGTGGGAGGCTTTCGCTGCAGCAAGTTATCTTACAGCCACACACCGGAGGAGTAGGGGCACTCCGCTGATCTTCTGACACAAATTGAGAAAATTTCTTCATATGTTTCTTGTTTTTAATTGGAATACAAGATACAATGGGGTCAAAGGGAGGGAGTGCTGGGATATTTTTTCAATATTGTTCATTTTCTGTGGTTAGTATTCCTTTAACCGCGCTGCTTAACCCAGCAGGAAGTACAGCGGCGTCTAAAAATAACTAAAATTGACAAATCTCCGGGCCCGGATGGGATACACCCCCGAGTACTGCATGAACTAAGTACAGTCATTGATAGACCATTATTTTTAATCTTTAAAGACTCCATAATAACAGGGTCTGTACCACAGGACTGGCGTATAGCAAATGTGGTGCCAATATTCAAAAAAGGGGCAAAAACTGAACTCGGTAATTATAGGCCAGTAAGCTTAACCTCTACTGTGGGTAAAATCCTGGAGGGCATTCTAAGGGATGCTATGCTGGAGTATCTGAAGAGGAATAACCTTATGACCCAGTATCAGCACGGGTTTACTAGGGACCGTTCATGTCAGACTAATTTGATCAGCTTCTATGAAGAGGTAAGTTCCGGACAGGACCAAGGGAACCCAGTGGACGTAGTGTATATGGACTTTTCCAAAGCTTTTGATACGGTGCCACACAAAAGGTTGTTACATAAAATGAGAGTAATGGGGATAGGGGAAAATATGTGTAAGTGGGTTGAGAGCTGGCTCAGGGATAGGAAACAAAGGGTGGTTATTAATGGAGCACACTCGGACTGGGTTGCGGTTAGCAGTGGGGTACCACAGGGGTCAGTATTGGGCCCTCTTCTTAACATATTTATTAATGACCTTGTAGGGGGCATTCAGAGTAGAATTTCAATATTTGCAGATGACACTAAACTCTGCAGGGTAATCAATACAGGGGAGGACAATTTTATATTACAGGATGATTTATGTAAACTAGAAGCTTGGGCTGATAAATGGCAAATGAGCTTTAATGGGGATAAATGTAAGGTCATGCACTTGGGTAGAAGTAATAAGATGTATAACTATGTGCTTAATTCTAAAACTCTGGGCAAAACCGTCAATGAAAAAGACCTGGGTGTATGGGTGGATGACAAACTCATATTCAGTGGCCAGTGTCAGGCAGCTGCTACAAAGGCAAATAAAATAATGGGATGTATTAAAAGAGGCATAGATGCTCATGAGGAGAACATAATTTTACCTCTGTACAAGTCACTAGTGCGACCACACTTAGAATACTGTGCACAGTTCTGGTCTCCGGTGTATATGAAAGACATAGCTGAACTGGAGCGGGTGCAGAGAAGAGCGACCAAGGTTATTAGAGGACTGGGGGTCTGCAATACCAAGATAGGTTATTACACTTGGGGCTATTTAGCTTGGAAAAACGAAGACTAAGGGGTGATCTTATTTTAATGTATAAATATATGAGGGGACAGTACAAAGACCTTTCTGATGATCTTTTTAATCATAGACCTGAGACAGGGACAAGGGGGCATCCTCTACGTCTGGAGGAAAGAAGGTTTAAGCATAATAACAGACGCGGGTTCTTTACTGTAAGAGCAGTGAGACTATGGAACTCTCTGCCGTATGATGTTGTAATGAGTGATTCATTAATTAAATTTAAGAGGGGACTGGATGCCTTTCTGGAAAAGTATAATGTTACAGGGTATATATATTCGATTCCTTGATAAGGCATTGATCCAGGGAACTAGTGTGATTGCCGTATGTGGAGTCCTGAAGGAATTTTTTTCCCCATGGTGGAGTTACTCTTTGCCACATGGGTTTTTTTTGCCTTCCTCTGGATCAACATGTTAGGGCATGTTAGGTTAGGCTATGGGTTGAACTAGATGGACTTACAGTCTTCCTTCAACCTTAATAACTATGTAACTATGTTACGCTATCCACTATGTTTGCTTGAACTTTGAAGTCTTGGAGGAACGGTACTGGGTGTGACGTGTGACGAATTGTGGGCTAAATCATAATTAATAAACGGATAAAAGTCTTTAAGAAGGAGGGTTCTGAACAAGAGGAAATGGGTTTTTGGAAAACCAGTGATCATTAATCAGTTGTAAATAAATAGAATCTCAAAATGTAATCTTGATTGGAAATGTTGTTCTGTCAGTGATAAGAATCGTTTTTGTTTGGAAACCCTTAAAGGGAATCTGTCACCACATTTTTACCACTTAATCTGAGAGCAGCATAATGTAGGTATAAGAGACTCTGATTCCGCCAATGTATCGCTTACTGGGCTTCTTGCTGTAGATTTTATAAAATCACAGTTTTATCAGCAGGAAATTATCCATCGAGGACTATTTAACCTGCTGCCAGGTAGTCCAACCACGCCTCCACCACTGATTGGCTTCTTTCTTTGTACAGACAAAAAGCTGCCAATAAGTGGTGTGGGTGGGGTTACACAGAGCTCTGCGGATCAGAGAAATGATAGATCTGCAGCAGAGAAATTATTGAGCAACAAGTTGCCAAGTAAGTGACACATCACTGGAATCGGGGTCTCTGCACAGCCTTTATCCAGTGACATCATATATCAGAACTAGGCCATAAACGTCTAGTGTTTATAAGCAATTTAAGAGGTTACAGCAGTAGGACCTTTGGTCTCCTGACCCCAACTAACAGTTTCTTTGATTTGCAGACTTTAGTGAAGATCTTCTCTGGCCGTAAGCCCATGCTGTACAGTTACCAGGCGTCGCTTCCTCGCCTTCCCGTTCCAAAAATTAAAGACACAATGCAAAAGGTAAATTTAGACCAACTTAGACGTGTTTGTTCAGTTTTATCAGATGATAGGATTTCAAGCACTAATAATGGCCAAAAGTATGTGAGCACCGATGCTGATAGCTAAGTAAATGCATATGGCTCCGCCCTCATCCTAAACAGTAGGGTTGGGTCTTAAAGGGAATCTTTCAGTAGAATCAACCCTCCTATCCATCTATATGGGCTTGTAGGTCATAGGAAACTGAATAAAATGATACCTTGATATCTGAGATCCAATGTCTTATTCCAGAGAAATCCACTTTTTTCTTAATATGTAAATGAGCTGTTAAGATCTATGGGCCAGACATAGTTCTCCCCGAGATTCTGCCTCCAGAGCTTCATTTAAATAAAAAAAGGGGTGTTATCAGTGTGAGATACCTGGATCAGGAGAGCGCACTTCAGTTTTTACATGTCTCAACTGGTAACACCCCCTTTCATTTACAATAAGCTCTGGAGGCAGATTCTCGGGGAGATCTATGTCCAGTCCATAGATCTTAACAGGTCATTTACATATTAAGAAAAACGTGGATTTCTCTGGAATAAGACATCGGATCGCAAATATCAAGGTATCATTTTATTCAGCTTCCTATGCCCTACCTGCCCATATAGACGGCTTAGGAGGTATGATCCTACTGAGAGATTCCCTTTAAGTGCACAGTGATGCAATGTGATAACCTCCATGTTAACGCCTTATCCTCAGTACCTGGAATCGGTGAGGCCTCTAATGAACGATGAGGAATTCAAGCGCATGACCGGACTTGCCAAAGACTTTGAAGCTAAACTGGCACCCAAGCTGCAGTGGTACCTGAAGCTAAAGTCCTGGTGGGCTTCTAACTATGTAAGAACCCTTTTGTTTTTCATCGTCATATCAATTGTGATATGTTCTGCTGATAAATGTTTGGGTCAGTTCTCTGCAATCAATGTATTCTGGTCTGTTCACCGCTGGGGTGGTGTTGGGAGTCAGACCCCCACCGATCTGATATTGATGACCTAAAAGGTAAACAACCCCTGTAAGTTGGCCATACCCCGTAAGATGGCTGTTAGACGAATGTTTGATTATTTAGAGGCTGTCTTACCGATTACTCCATAAACATGCACCTTCCCTTCAACTGAGCATGCATGTATTCTCACAAGGGAGAAGGTGAGACACCTTTATTTCCTTCAAGAACAATGGTCTAGACATGTCAAAATCATTCTTTTATGAAAATTTGTCAGAGGGTAGAAGCTGGGACACCTGAAAAATTATTGGGTTCTGGCCTCAACTCTTCGAAATGTATTCAGATGATTGAATGAACCTGGTTTTCTCTGTCTGGTAGGTGAGTGATTGGTGGGAAGAATACATCTACCTGCGCGGAAGGAGCCCCATTATGGTAAACAGCAACTATTACGCAATGGTAAGCAAGACCTTACAGAGGAACCACTTACTAATTTATTTATCATATACGTGTCATATAGCAGATGACAAATACAGCTCTGCGCTGCCTTTGTCGGGAAGTGCAGGAGAGTTGAGCTCTGCTAGAAACTGGCTAACAGTCATGTGAAACCACACACTGATGTAGGTGGCAGAAGATAGGAGCAGAGTGTGCACAGGGGCATAAGGGTCATGTAAAACCACACACTGATGTAGGTGGCAGAAGATAGGAGCAGAGTGTGCACAGAAGCATAAGGCTAAGTGCACACGTTGCAGAATTGCCACAGAAATTGCCGCGGAAATTCTGCAGCTCCTGCCGCAGGTATATCGCATGTGGAATTGGCATGCATATTCCCGCTAAAAACTAGCGTTTTGCAAGCATAATTAGCTTGCAGAATGCTAGCGTTTTCCAAGCGATCTGTAGCATCGCTTGGAAAACTGACAGGTTGGTCACACTTGTCAAACATAGTGTTTGACAAATGTGACCAACTTTTTACTATTGATGCAGCCTATGCAGCATCAATAGTAAAAGATAGAATTTTTTTTTTAATTATTTTTAACAAAAATCGTTATTTTCACCTTCCGCAGACAGCCGATCTCCTCAGCGGCTTCCGTTCCTATAGATGCTGTGTGTGAAGGACCTTCGATGACGTCGCGGTCACGTGACCACGACGTCATCGCGGTCATGTGACCGCACCGTCATCGCAGGTCCTTCACACACAGCATCTATAGAAACGGAAGCGGCCGCGTGCACCGCTGAGAGGCGGGAAGACTCCGGAGGCCATCAAAGGTGAGTATATCACTATTTTTTATTTTTATTCTTTTTTTTTGACCAATTATATGGTGCCCAGTCCGTGGAGGAGAGTCTCCTCTCCTCCACCCTGGGTACCAATCGCACATGATCTGCTTACTTCCCGCATGGTGGGCATAGCCCCATGCGGGATGTAAGCAGATCAATGCATTCCTAGGTGTGCGGAATCCCCGCGATTCCGCAAATTTAATGAACATGCTGCGTTTTTTTCTGGAATGCGATTCCGCTCAGGAAAACAATGCAGCATGTGCACAAAAAATGCCGATTGCATTCTATTAAATAGGATGCTTAATGTGAGCGTTTTTTCTGCGGTTCTATAGCGTTTTTATAGCGAAAAACTGCGAAAAAAGACACAAAAAATCTGCTACGTGTGCACACAGTCTAAGGGGAATGTGTCACTTAGATTAGCTGGGTGATAACATAGAGAGATAAGACCAGTAGACGAGGGAGGGGTCTGCAGCACTGAGGAGAAGCAGGTGCTGCTGGAAATAGGACAACCCGTTCAGCTATGTGAAGTGGGATGCATCAACGGGCATCAAGAGGGAAAAATACACAAAAGTACAAGAAAGAAACGTTCTGTTGGGCCTAGTCTGCATGCTAACAATAAGTATGTATGTGCTGTGCTTTGTGAAAAATAATGAGGTTCTGTGAATAACCTTTTAAAGGGTTAAGGTATCCATTATCGGTAGGATAACTTACTAGTTGCTTATAGTGGTCGGATCCCCCCACCGTTACTAAGAACAGGGTCCTACGGAGACCCATCTGAAATTGAGAATGAGCTTTTCCACTGCATTCATTGTCTACGGGACTGGTGGTGACGGCTGATTACAGCGCTCAGCAGTTTCTGGCTCTCCCATAGAGAATGAATAGATCGGAGGTGCACATGCTCAATCTCGTCAGAGCCCCATTCTCTAGATCTATGGGGTTTAGTGAAGTGCCCATATTCACAGGCCAATAATTGGGGACAAGTGTTCTTAGACACTCGTGTTTTCTGATTATCAGCCTGACTAAACAGACAGGCAATCATCCAACAGACGAGCAAGACGCTTGTTCGTCGGGTGAGATGATTTTTTGCGCCGGTTTTCGAAAGTCCGTGGCCACGTGTAAACCGGATACGCGCAGTGGCGTAGGAAGGGGGGTGCGGGGGGGGAAGCCGCCCCGGGCGGCATAATGCCAGGGGCGGCTCCGACCCAGAGAGGAGGAGGAGGAAGAAAAAAAAAAAAAGAGAGAGACGCGGGCCCTTTAAATCTTCGGGCGGCACCGACCGCCGCCACGACCAGGCCCCCCCCCAACCCCCCCCCCCGATACCAGCGCTGGGCCCCCCTATACTCACCTCTCCTGGTTCCTGCAGCAGCTGCAGCGTCTTCACCGCTCTCTGACTCTGCGACGTCTCAGGGCAGAGGGTGCGATGAAGTCATCACTGCGCGCTCAGCCTCTCTGTCCTGAGCGTTGCAGAGCCGGAGAGACGCTGAGTGCACGGGACCTGCGCTGGGAACGGGAGAGGTGAGGATTTTACTTTTTTTTTTTTTTTCTTTATGTCTGACTCAGACAGACTGGGGGTAATATGCTGGAGACAGACTGGGGGTAATATGCTGGAGACAGACTGGGGGCAATATGCTGGAGACACACTGGGGGCAGATTGCTGGACGCACTGGGGGCAGATTGCTGGAGACACACTGGGGGCAGATTGCTGGAGACACACTGGGGGCAGATTGCTGGAGACACACTGGGGGCAGATTGGTGGACCCACTGGGGGCAGATTGGTGGACCCACTGGGGGCAGATTGGTGGACCCACTGGGGGCAGATTGCTGGACCCACTGGGGGCAGATTGCTGGACCCACTGGGGCAGATTGCTGGACCCACAGGGGGCAGATTGCTGGACCCACTGGGGGCAGATTGCTGGACCCACTGGGGGCAGATTGCTGGACCCACTGGGGGCAATGCTGGACACACTTGGGGCAATACTGGACACACTGGGGGCAATGCTGGACACTGGGGTAGATTGCTGGACACACTGGGGGCAATGCTGGACACTGGGGCAGATTGCTGGACACACTGGGGGCAATGCTGGACACTGGGGCAGATTGCTGGACACACTGGGGGCAATGCTGGACACTGGGGCAGATTGCTGGACACTGGGGCAGATTGCTGGACACTGGGGCAGATTGCTGGACACTGGGGCAATGCTGGACACACTGGGGGCAATGCTGGACACTGGGGGCAATGCTGGACACTGGGGCAGATTGCTGGACACACTGGGGGCAATGCTGGACACTGGGGCAGATTGCTGGACACTGGGGCAGATTGCTGGACACTGGGGCAGATTGCTGGACACTGCGCCTGTGCGGCCGCCCTGCTTGTGAATCCCAGCCCCGCACTCTGCATAATGCATAACACACTGCGGGGCTGGGATTACCAAGGTGGGTGGCCGCACAGGCGCAGTCTGCAAGCCTGGCTGTGACGTCAGACGGCCAGAGCTCTCTGCGCCTGCACCAAACAGCGATACACAGCGCAGGCACCGGATTTCATGGGTAAACAGTGCTGAGGGGGCGGTGCCCGGCGTTGAGTGATGGCAATTGGGGGGGGGGGGGCGCCAAACTCGGAAACAGCCCCGGGCGGCAAAAGCTCTAGCTACGCCAGTGGATACGCGCTGCCCATAACTTGGATGATGGGATTATTGAGCATTCTAGATCTATAGTTGGCCTCTCTAAACAGTCCATTACGTGACCACCGATCAGTTTGCATGTGGCCGTCGGGGGTCATTTATGGCTGTGGCTCGGTGGCGAAAATTAGGTGAACTGTTCCAAGACCCATTAGTCATAGCGCTGCCGGTCAGGGAACAAGAGCAGGAAGTCCAAAGAAGATAGCAGGAACCTTTCTCACCAAGTCTGGCGGGTGTTATCTGTCCTCCGCCCCAGGGTGTGGCGCAGTAATGTGTTACAAGGCTCGCACAGGAGGTCGCTGTCACTTTAAATCTGGCACGATGATAACTTTATGGAATTTTGATCTTATAAATGATAAGGTTAAGGTTGAACAGTGTAGAAAGGGTCTCTAGACGCCTTTATTTTGGATTTCGTCTTTTCATACAAAGAAATGGAAGCTCATCTTGTTTTAAAGGGGTTGTCTGGGATGTAATAAGGCATGAAATATGCTTAAAAATAAAAAACAATTTCCCCATCGCGCATGTGTTTCTCTTGGTGACCAATGCAGCCAGTGACTGTCCTCAGCAGCTTCCCTATTTCTGCTGCCAGTGATTGGCTGCAGGGGTCACATGTGATAGCCAGACATGGGAGTTAGCAGGTAGGTACGAGTTTTTTTTTTTTTTTTTTCCTTTTTACTGTTGCTTATTTTAAAGGGATCCCATACATTGATGGCATTCCTCGTTATAAGATGGGAACTGACCTTTTAAAGGGATGTTCCAGCGCCCCTTGCCAACTATGCATACATTAACTATGCTGATGTTGTTATTTTCCTTTCTGCTTCCACATTAGGACTTTCTATACGTTACACCAACCCCGATCCAAGCGGCTCGCGCAGGTAACACGGTCCATGCCTTGCTTTTGTATCGACGCAAGCTTAGTCGCGAGGAGTTAAAACCGGTAAGAAATCTGATATTTTTATTATACGGCATTATTACAGACATTGTCTGATGTCTTTGCCAGTGTAACCTCTCGGGTCATGTTCATACATTATTCATAGCCTGCTCCAAAATAATGCACAGGACGGCCGTCATTTTGAGCCACTACCAAAGATAAGTGAGGGTTATTTTAACTTCCTCACTAATAATCTACTTTTAAAAGGACGTTAGTATTGATGGCCTATCCTTCTATATCAGGTCAGTTCCCAGGACCACCACCGATCCGCTGATTTAAAGCACCAGTGATACAGGGGAAATAGCACAGCGCCATACTGTGTAGTGGCTGCAAATGGTACTGCAGTTCTCTCCCATTCAAGTAAATGGGAGAGCTGCAGTACAAGGATTGGCCGAGCGTGCATCATGTGTTCTTAATTAGAAGAAGGCAGTGAGCCGCTGTTTTCACCGGAGAACCCCTTTAACAATAGTTTTCCGAATATCAGATATACATTAGTCAGCCAGGTTCAGTTGACCGAAGTCTATTGTGTATGGCCGCCTAATACAATTTGGACAAAGTGTGAATTTAACCCTTTGATTGGATGGAAATGTCCCTCGTGCTCCTGGTGTGACAGATTCTCTTTAAAGTGAACCTGTCGCAAAAAAAAAAAAAATCAGATTCAGATGTGTATTTGCTGCACAATGTCGTGTGTGAGTGTATTACTTCACACTTTCTGGTGTTGTGCCCTTACTTTGATAAAGCTTCTTGCCCACATATCCCATGATGCTGTGGACCGCTCCCTGAGCCAATCAGATATCTCCTCACTCTCAGCATATAGAAATAGAAGCTGCAGCTGCATCCCCTTCCTATCCCTTTGGTGTATTTCTACAGAATTGAGAAAGTTTACAGGCAAATGAGGGCTACTACTATCTAGAAGCCCCCCAATAAGTATATATTACACAGCTTTATATGTTTTTGTACTGGCGATAGGTACACTTTAAGGAATATCGGACTAAGTCACTAATGTTATTTTTTTTAACATCTTCATGAAAGTCTTGATTGGGTTCATTGGGCTGGGGTCTCGGCCAGTTATTGATATCACCTCTGTGTTATCTCCCCTCCCGTTGTAATAACTGGGTACAGAGCAGGGTCCCAGGATCCATTATCCCGCTGTGCTCGTCCCAGTGGGAGCGCACCTTTAACACCACCCGCATCCCCGGAGAGGAGACAGGTAAGCGAGCGGGTGAAACCAAAATCAACGTCCTCATCCGTCCCTCATGGTGAACGGGACCTAACAAAGACCAGAGTTGGCCTCCTTACCTTTTCTTCTAATGAGATTTGCGTGTGAAACCCGCTACGTATAGGTTTTGGGGGAATCCACATTTGGAGCTTGGATAGAGGACACAAACAAAGGCAAATTACAGAAGAGATCTCGGCGCTCTACCGTTCAGATAAAGACGGATTTGTAAAAGTTGTTAAAAAAAAAATAATAATATGAGCTCCAAACGTCTCCCGCAAAACCTAATGGGCACTAAAGCAGCAACCTGAGCTCCGGGCCGGGTGACGGTTCGCCTTATCTTTGCATGTGAGCTGAGACTAACACGGACGTGTTATGTTTCAGCTAATAAATAATAATCTTTCTTTGGTAGCGGATTGTCTATTGATTACGGTCTTCTCTTTGCCTTCTTCTCCCCTTCCTTACCCTTTTACCGTCACCTTCTCTACCCTTTTAACGTCCGATTTTTATGTCGTTCCCCTCCTCTTCCACAACCTCTATTAACCCCCATACCCAATCCTGCCTTACCTCAACCACAACCGTTTTTTGTTTTATTTTTTAATATTTACATTTTTTATCATTTTTTTAATGTATTATATATATTTATTTCTATATATTATAATTATTATAATTTTTTTTGCCATTGTTTTATTATATATATTTATTTATTTCTATATATTTGCTATTATATTTTTTTTGCATTTTGGCCATTTTGCACCTTCCATTTTTTTTTATTTTTTTTTGCGCCCCCAACCCTTCCACCATAATCTGTTACACCATCCTCCTGTCTGTGGCTCCCTCCATTTTCCCCCCTCTTATACAGCTGATGATCCAAGATTGTTTGCCCATGTGCTCTGCTCAGTACGAGCGCATATTTAACACCGCACGTATCCCCGGAGTAGAGACAGGTAGGAACAATCTTGTGCATTTCTATAACCTTTGACGTTGGGCTTTTTTTCACTACTTTCTAGCACAGATCATTGCCTTGATTTATAGAACATGATTGAATAAGTTTGTCCAAATAGGGGGATTGTTGTCCACTTGAGGATCCCCTCCGAAATTCTCTTTTAGCCAGACATGACAGCATTGCAGGTGAAATTCGCAGCAAACAACTGCAATGTAGATGGTGGCTGATTGCTGGGGGTTGAAAGGGTTGTAAAGCACATAAATGTTTTGTTTTTCCGGGAGCTGAGAATTTGGTAAAATAATAAAATGATGTACACTCCCCATTAAGTATTTGAGGACCACCCATAGACCTCAAACATGTGGATGATCTGCTATTCAATGACGTTCTAAAATGTCAACACCACTAGGTTTTGCAGGAGCAGCTGCCAGACACAGCCAGACTCCGCAAAAAGAAAGCAGAGATGGTTTATTACCAACTCTGCCTTCCCAATCGCTGTGTATAGGAAGCGTTGGCTTTCTTCTCCCATCCGATATGATCACTGGATGACGAGAGTGAAAAGAAGCTGCTGGAGGCAAAAAATGAAATTTGCCCTGTAACCGGGGATAATATACCAACCTCAGTTACAGAGGAAATCGGCAATGTAAAAATGTATTTAATTGTTGCAATGCTCCCAAAAGTCTTTTATGATCTGTTGCGGGGGAACAAAGTGATTGAATGAATAAATAAAAAGCATGAAAAATTAGGTAAATAAAAAAATAGCAAAAAAAACCTCGAAATCAACTGTTACTAGCCCCACTACAAGATCGAAACGTGTCCGATATGTAAAAATTATAAGAGGAACAATATTGAAGATGTATTTTAGGGGTCCTTTCAGTCATGTAGCGGCTACCGTCACTGCTCAGTATACATTGATTGGCAGCTGTAAGAACGCCCCTGCGCTTTGATTGACAGCTCGCGATGGAGCTTATCTGTGCAGAGTGAGCTGGCAGTCAAAGGGCCGAGGTGTGCTTACAGTTTCCGCTATGACTGTAGCCGTGCCGGCACACCTTTATGACTAAAAGCCGGCGGCTCCTAGGAGAACTGAGGCTTATTTTCTCCTGGCAGCTGCACTTTCAGTAAGGCAACCGGAGAGCAATTGTAACACTATTTCCCTACAGAATAGCCCTTTAAGTAGCTTAATTTTGCATTTTGGGGTTGTCAGACTCCCTTTAACATCACTGCCCTGCATAGCGCTCTTTATCCGCCCCAATTTGGCGACCCCCAGCAATCATCTACGGTAACCTGCGGACAGATAACTTACTAACGTGGGACCACCCCGGTAGCGACAAGAATCCATATTTGATATTGGTGGACCCCATCTATAAGTGACATTGGGTTCATACTGTGGAGCTATTGGTACAGGTAGATTCGGGATACAGTGTGTGTAAGTTTGATCATTTCTGTATTCTACGGCCAGATACCATCCAGCACTTCTCCGACAGTAAGCACATTGTGGTGTATCACAAGGGGCGCTTCTTCAAGGTCTGGGTTTACTATAGTGGACGCCTGCTGAACCCCAAGGAACTGGAGATCCAATTCCAACATATCTTGGATGACACAAGCCCTCCACAGCCGGGAGAAGAGAAACTGGCTGCTCTGACAGCCGGAGAGAGGTGAGAGGTCCTTATCGTGGATGACCATGCCGTAGAGTAGGGGTGCCTATAGGGGCCATCTGTGGACTGAACCTTCTCAGCAGCCCCCTATTGGGCCACAAGTACAGGACCCGGTTTACCGGTGGAGAGCCAACTTCAGCCAAGGCATTTTTACCGTTTCATCAGCTGGCGGAGTTTTCGTGTTCTTGCCGATCTTCCCTTTGTCCCTTCATCCCGGACAATTTTTCATTTTCATTTATGCCTCCCCTTCTTCCCAGAGCCATAACTTTTTTTTTTTTTCCGTCAATATGGCCACGTTAGGGCTTGTTTTTTGCGGGACGAGTTGAACTTTTGAACGACGCCATTGATTTTACCACATAGTGTACTGAAAAACGAGAAAAAAAAACTCCAAGTGTGGTGAAATTGTATAAAAAAAAAAAAGAGTGGAATTCCACAACCTTGAAATATGATTTCCTAGATCAGTACGAGTACACAGTTATGAAAAATGTATAGTTTTTTGTTATTATTTTAAGTGGTGAAAAAAAAATTTCCAAAATCTTTATGGGGAAAAAAAAGGTTTTGCGTTTGTCTCCATTTTTCGAGGTCCGTAGCATCTCCATTTTTTGGGATCTGGAGCTGGCTGAGGTCTTATTTTTTGCGCCATGAAGTGACGTTTTTATTTATGCCATTTTGGGGTGGATATAATGTTTTTATGACCTCTTATTGCATTTTATTGCAATGTTGTAGCGGCCAAAAAATGTAATTCTGGCGTATCTATTTTTTTTCTCATTACTCTGTTTACTGATTTGGATTAATTTACTTTATATCTTGATAGATCAGACATTTATGAATGCCACAATACCAAATATGTGTATTTTTTTTTTAATGGGGGTGATTTGAACTTTTGTGTTGTTTTTTTATATATATATATATATATATATATATATATATATATATATATATATATATATATATAATAGTCTAAGGGGTACTTCCGTCTTTCTGTCGGAAACTTCCGTCACGGATATTCATTCGCTGATTGGTCTCGCCAGCTGCCTTTCATGGCTGCCGCGACCAATCAGCGACGGCCACAGTCCGATTAGTCCCTCCCTACTCCCCTGCAGTCAGTGCCCGACGCCCGCTCCATACTCCCCGCAGTCACGGCTCACACAGGGTTAATGCCAGCGGTAACGGACCGCGTTATGCCGCCGGTAACTCACTCTGTTACCGCCGCTATTAACCCTGTGTGACCAAGTTTTTACTATTGAGGCTGCCTATGCAGCGACAATAGTAAAAGGATCTAATGTTAAAAATAATAAAAAAAAAAACCAAATTATTATATACTCGCCTTCCGCCGCCTTTCCGACGCTCCGGTGACCGCTCCATGCAAGCGGCAGGTTCCGGAGCTAAGGTTGGTGTACGACAAGGACCTGCCATGACGTCACGGTCATGTGACCGCGACGTCATCACACCCTCGGACCGGAAGCTGCTGCCTGAACCGAACACAGGTGATAGAACTACAAGGGGCCCTCAGAAGGTGAGTATATGTTTATTTTTTATTTTTTAACCTGTGACATACGTGGCTGGGCAATATACTACATGGCTGTGCAATATACTACGTGGCTCTGTGCTGTATACTACGTCACTGGGCAATATACTACGTATCTGGGCAATATACTACGTCACTGGGCAATATACTACGTATCTGGGCAATATACTACGTCACTGGGCAATATACGACGTCACTGGGCAATATACGACGTCACTGGGCAATATACTACATCGCTGGGCAATATACTACGTGGCTGGGCAATATACTACATGGCTCTGCTGTGTACTACGTCACTGGGCAATATACTACGTCACTGGGCAATATACTATGTCACTGGGCAATATACTACGTCACTGGGCAATATACTACATCGCTGGGCAATATACTACGTGGCTGGGCAATATACTACGTCACTGGGCAATATACTACGTTACTGGGCAATATACTACGTAACTGGGCAATATACTACGTGGCTGGGCAATATACTACATGGCTGTGCAATATACTACGTGGCTCTGTGCTGTATACTACGTCACTGGGCAATATACTACGTATCTGGGCAATATACTACGTCACTGGGCAATATACTACGTATCTGGGCAATATACTACGTCACTGGGCAATATACGACGTCACTGGGCAATATACGACGTCACTGGGCAATATACTACATCGCTGGGCAATATACTACGTGGCTGGGCAATATACTACATGGCTCTGCTGTGTACTACGTCACTGGGCAATATACTACGTCACTGGGCAATATACTATGTCACTGGGCAATATACTACGTCACTGGGCAATATACTACATCGCTGGGCAATATACTACGTGGCTGGGCAATATACTACGTCACTGGGCAATATACTACGTTACTGGGCAATATACTACGTAACTGGGCAATATACTACGTGGCTGGGCAATATACTACATGGCTGTGCAATATACTACGTGGCTCTGTGCTGTATACTACGTCACTGGGCAATATACTACGTATCTGGGCAATATACTACGTCACTGGGCAATATACTACGTATCTGGGCAATATACTACGTCACTGGGCAATATACGACGTCACTGGGCAATATACGACGTCACTGGGCAATATACTACATCGCTGGGCAATATACTACGTGGCTGGGCAATATACTACATGGCTCTGCTGTGTACTACGTCACTGGGCAATATACTACGTCACTGGGCAATATACTATGTCACTGGGCAATATACTACGTCACTGGGCAATATACTACATCGCTGGGCAATATACTACGTGGCTGGGCAATATACTACGTCACTGGGCAATATACTACGTTACTGGGCAATATACTACGTAACTGGGCAATATACTACGTCACTGGGCAATATACTACATCGCTGGGCAATATACTACGTGGCTGGGCAATATACTATGTCACTGGGCAATATACTACGTTACTGGGCAATATACTACGTTACTGGGCAATATACTACGTAACTGGGCAATATACTACGTAACTGGGCAATATACTACATCGCTGGGCAATATACTACGTGGCTGGGCAATATACTATGTCACTGGGCAATATACTACGTCACTGGGCAATATACTACGTGGCTGGGCAATATACTACGTGGCTGGGCAATATACTACGTCACTGGGCAATATACTGCGTAACTGGGCAATATACTACGTGGCTGTATACTACGTCGCTGTGCAATATTCTACGTGGCTCTGTGCTGTATACTACGTCACTGGGCAATATACTACGTCACTGGGCAATATACTATGTCACTGGGCAATATACTACATGGCTGTGCAATATACTACGTAACTGCAATATACTACGTCGCTGGGCAATATACTACGTCGCTGGGCAATATACTACGTCAATGGGCAATATACTACGTCAATGGGCAATATACCACGTGGACATGCATATTCTAGAATCCCCGATGAGTTAGAATCGGGCCACTATCTAGTGTGTATATATATACACTCACCGGCCACTTTATTAGGTACACCTGTCCAACTTCTTGTTAACACTTAATTTCTAATCAGCCAATCACATGGCGGCAACTCAGTGCATTTAGGCATGTAGACATGGTCAAGACAATCTCCTGCAGTTCAAACCGAGCATCAGTATGGGGAAGAAAGGTGATTTGAGTGCCTTTGAACGTGGCATGGTTGTTGGTGCCAGAAGGGCTGGTCTGAGTATTTCAGAAACTGCTGATCTACTGGGATTTTCACGCACAACCATCTCTAGGGTTTACAGAGAATGGTCCGAAAAAGAAAAAAAATCCAGTGAGCGGCAGTTCTGTGGGCGGAAATGCCTTGTTGATGCCAGAGGTCAGAGGAGAATGGGCAGACTGGTTCGAGCTGATAGAAAGGCAACAGTGACTCAAATCGCCACCCGTTACAACCAAGGTAGGCCTAAGAGCATCTCTGAACGCACAGTGCGTCGAACTTTGAGGCAGATGGGCTACAGCAGCAGAAGACCACACCGGGTACCACTCCTTTCAGCTAAGAACAGGAAACTGAGGCTACAATTTGTACAAGCTCATCGAAATTGGACAGTAGAAGATTGGAAAAACGTTGCTTGGTCTGATGAGTCTCGATTTCTGCTGCGACATTCGGATGGTAGGGTCAGAATTTGGCGTAAACAACATGAAAGCATGGATCCATCCTGCCTTGTATGGAGCATCTTTGGGATGTGCAGCCGACAAATCTGCGGCAACTGTGTGATGCCATCATGTCAATATGGACCAAAATCTCTGAGGAATGCTTCCAGCACCTTGTTGAATCTATGCCACGAAGAATTGAGGCAGTTCTGAAGGCAAAAGGGGGTCCAACCCGTTACTAGCATGGTGTACCTAATAAAGTGGCCGGTGAGTGTGTATATATATATATATATATATATATATATATATATATATATATATATATATATATATATATATATTTTAAAAAAATTGGTTTTTTTTACTATGTTCAGCAGTTTCTTTAGGAAAGTTGAAGCTGTGATCGTCTGATCGCCTGTACGTATCAGCACTTAATCACTACTATGTGTAGCAGCAATCATGATCTGCTATGAACATCGGCCACAAGCTGGCATTCACAGGAGGATCGTGATGACGGGCATGGGGGTCTTCTGCTGACCCCTGATTGTCATGACAACCCATTGTCACCACATGACCGGGGCACCTATGTGTGGGACTTGTGACGTGCTTCTAGCTTGCGCATGTTAAATACCGCTTTCAGTGATTGACAGAGGCATTTAACTGATTAACAGCCATGGGTGGATTGCGACTCCACCCACTGCTGTTAGAGGCACTTGATGGCTGATCAAACAGCCATGAGGAGCAGGCTCAGCGCGGTTGCCTGCATCAAAGGCAGGAACACTGACAATGACGTAAATATGCGTATTACTTGTCTTACCATTTTCACTATCCTATCTTCATTTCTTTCATTTTGTTTCTCTCTCTCTCTTCAAGGACGACTTGGGCAAAAACTCGCAAGTCTTATTTCCGCAGCGGGAAGAACTTGCATGCCCTGGATCTAGTGGAGAGAGCTGCTTTCTTCCTGACTTTAGATGACAGCGAGCAGGGTCTCCGCACAGATGACCCAGTAAAGTCTCTGGACGCCTACGCCAAATCTCTACTACACGGGAAATGTTACGACAGGTCAGAAGTCAACATCTAAATCTAATCCTTGAGGGGAGGGCCAGATTTCTCCTGGGTCCTCTGGACCCTGCCTGACCGGGCATATATGAAGCTGTTGGCTAGGGTCAGGAGACACGGTGGTCGGATGGAGTCTTCAGATCCCATAACGATCAATTGTTTTGACCTCCTCACAATTTTCTGAATTATTGTGTCATGTTTCCTGTAAGTGACTTACACACGGTCTGTTCTCCTCTTAGATGGTTTGACAAATCCTTTTCCTTTATCGTATTCCAAAACGGAAAAGTGGGATTAAACGCTGAGCATTCGTGGGCAGATGCCCCCATCGTTGGACACATGTGGGAGGTAAGGTTAAAAATGAACACCTAATTATTAATCCTGTTTCTCAATTCTCCACAAGGCAAAGTGTGCACATTATTAAACAGACCTTATGAGGCTGGTGTAGTTACTATGAAAATCCTTGTCTCAATGGCAATATAGTGCTTTTTTGAAACTTTAAAGCACCACGCTAGTATTTTTTTTTTGTATGTCACCCCCTAGAGTGGTATTACTAATGTCTGATCCCTGCCTGTAGTAAAATACTTACCATCTTCTACTGTTCCCGGAGCCGCTCTGGTCCCGTTCCACCTTCTTGTGAGGTCAGATGTAACGGTCACAAGTTCTCGGTATAAGACTATGGCACACCTCGTTCTCACTCTCATAGACTTACATTGGGATGTGACCTCCGGCTCGCCCTGGAGCATTCCGGTAGGTCACAAACCAGCAGACCAGCAAGACCAGAGCGGTGCCAATGACTGTAAGCATGAGACTACTTGTATTGCTGATACCACGCCAGACTGGTGCTTTAGCACAATCTCCATCCACCTAGCCTGATTGACAGCTCCTCAGTGTCCCTCCTCCCCGCTGCTGCGAAGATCTCACACTGCTCAGTACAAGCTGCAGAGACTGAATACACATACATAGCTCTGCTATAGTCTAAGTACATGTATGTCCTCTGCTGCATATATATATTACATAAACACACATCTCTGCTATGGGCACATTATATGCAGTCACGCTTGTGTCACCAACAGAGGAGGGAAACTGAAATGCATGGCTGTGATTGCAATGTGTACATAGCAGAGCTAAGTATGGTCGTATTGTAGGCAGCAGAGGTGTAAATGCATGTCCTGTGTACATATATACATAGCAGATCATCTGTGTTTGCACTGTGTGTGTGATATATCGGAAATTCTACCGCAAGGCATCCTTTGTCAATGAATTGAACCTCTTTAAAGGGGTTTGTTTCAGGTACTATAATGGGGTATTCCCAGCTCCAAGATCTTATCCCAATATGTAGTAGGTGTAATAATAATAATATTAGCAAATACTTCCAATTAGAAGTGTAGTATAGTTCTTCTGATTCTCTGTCTTTTTCCTCATGTGCAGGATCTTAGGTATCCATGGTTACAACCACTGATATAGTGAGAGCTAGTTGCTAGTGGTCGTAACCATGAATACCTAAGATCCTGCAGTGCCTAGCTTATCAGAAGAACTATAATACATTTCTAATTGGAGGTATTTGCTAATATTATTATTATTATTACAAATACCAGGTATTGGGATGGGTTCTTGGAGAAGGGAATTTCAATGTGCTTGTAAAAACAAGCAACTCTGCAATTTTGCTTCTTATTAAAAATCTTCCCCATTCTCAAGAATGATGGGAGTTGTAATTTTCTGTCTCAGAGCAGCTGGTTAAAGGAAAACAAAAATAGACCCAAAGTCATTAAACAGCGCCACATTGTGGTCAGATGATGATATAACCCAAGTACATAAAATTTTTTCAACTGTATAATAATAACTAAATTTATCACTTTTTTTGTTTTTTCCTCTGCTTATTTTTGCCTCCTAGTCAATGTTGGCCACAGACTGTTTCCAGCTCGGGTACAACGATGAAGGTCACTGCAAGGGGCAAGTAGATACCACCGTGCCATTACCAAAGAGGATGGAGTGGGAAATCTCTGACGAGGTGAGCGACTGCCCACCAACTTTCCCCAAAAACAAGTTTTCGACTTTGAGAAATCTCTCCCAATAGGTTACATCTTTATTCAAAAAAAAAAAAACCTCTTCTCTCATATTGGATAGGTTCAAGGTTCCCGCTTTTATGTAGGAGTTTATAAATGGATCAGTTCAGGATTTCTATATTACTTACTTCCATAACTATATTATATTACTGCTTTTTTATGTTATTTCATACATTTTATGCTTTTTTTTTTCCTTAACAGTGCCAAGAAATAATCCACGATTCCTTAAAAGTTGCCCAAACCATAGCGAACGACGTCGACTTCCACACTTTCCCCTTCAAAGACTTTGGCAAAGGTTTAATAAAGAAGTGTAAGACGAGCCCCGACGCTTTCATCCAGATCGCTCTGCAGCTCGCGCACTACAGGGTGAGCCTCGACTCGACAGGATAGCGCTTAGTATCATGCATTTACGTAGGAAAACTTCAGTCTTCAGGTGGATGAATGGTGTTCAGGAGCTTTGCCAACTCCATATCCTGCAGGTACCAACTGTGTTGTACAGCCAGCTCCGAGAAGTAACAGCAGCGACCGGAACTAACTCTGATCGCTGCTTTTTAACCTAAAAGTCTCTTATTTCATGGCACAATCACTTCCGCCATCTGTGTTCCTCCACAACGAGATTTTGAGGGGCCGAAGCATAGCAATGAGTAGAGACATGATGGCGTTATGGGGGCTACAGGTTCCCTTTAAGAAGCTAGGAAGGTCCCATTCACAAGTGCTAATGGCAGCTATCTCCTATAGATTTTTGTCGGTGTCTTCCATGATTTGAGAAGTGTCAGGGTTCCTATGCATACAAGAAACATTTCTTTTTTTTTAAAGGATAAAGGAAAATTCTGTCTGACCTATGAAGCTTCCATGACGAGACTTTTCAGAGAAGGAAGAACAGAAACCGTGCGCTCATGTACCATAGAGTCCTCAAACTTCGTCAAGGCCATGATGGAGCCATCTAAAACGGTGAGCATCCAAAAAAAGCATTTGCAGTGTTCATTGGATGCATGCACTGGAGACCTCTTTGTGCGTAAGCCAAAAGTATTCTCATGTCACCTTTTATCCATTGGAGACCAGAAAAGGAGTCCTTTTTTGCCTCCTTTGGGGTGGCATACGTTTGGCAGATTTTTATTTTTCCACCTATGTGGAATAAAGTACTCAGCAAGGTAAATGACTGATAGTTAACTCGCTGACAATGCTTCTCCGTGTTGTCGATGAGAACCAGGAATTTATATTCAGGAGAAGCAAAAGGACTAGAAACGTTCCACCACCACAATTGATATGTCCACAATGGTGTTGTTCCCGAAGCCCAACAATATCAATACTACCCTCGTAATCCCCTTGCTCTTAGTATATGTTGCTACAGTTAGCCATCAACTGACCGTAAAAGGGGCTAAATATTAATCCACTAGAGTTGGAGCGAATTGACTCCACACATCCTAGTGCATCGCTCACAACAGAGGTCAATGGCTACGGGACGGCACAGAAGAACAGCCTCTTACCAGACGGCATCCACGGCTCTTCTTTCCATTAACTGGCCACAATGATGACGTCAGGACAGCTAATAAAAGAAGAGCCGGTGATGTTGGGAGGTATCAAGCTGTTCTTCACTCCCATCCAGCAGCTCTTGACCTCTGCCGTTGCCGATGGACTACGACATGCAAATCGATTCGCACCGATCAAATGGACTTGACCATGTGAAATCCATCCTCATGGGTCAGAGTTCCAGATACCATGATCAGTGGGACATTTGGTCGTATTTGAGCACATGGTGCTGACATCTTGGCCTGATACCTTGGATCTCACAGCCATTCTCTTATTTTATATCCCTCCCGGTGATAGACCGAAGAGAGACTGAAACTTTTCAGATCGGCTGCTGAGAAGCATCAGTTGCTCTACAGGAACGCCATGACCGGGGCCGGGATTGATCGCCACCTCTTCTGTCTCTATGTAGTTTCTAAGTACCTTGGCGTGGATTCCCCTTTCCTGAAGGAGGTTTGTAATCCTGACCGCTGGAGACGAACCTCTCACTCACCAGACTGACGGTCTTATTAAGTGATTTGTCATGTCCATGACTCCTCCTAGGTTCTTTCTGAGCCCTGGCGCCTATCCACCAGCCAGACACCTATTCAGCAAGTGGAGCTGTTTGATTTAGTCAATCACCCAGAGTACGTCTCGTGTGGCGGCGGCTTTGGACCTGTAAGTAAATTTATATTATACATATCTATAGATTTTTTTGGGGGGCCCTTCCCCACCTGGGTGCGACTGCAACCCTTGCACCCAGTATGGTACATAGCTGCCGTCTGTCATTGTAATCCACCTCCAGTGAGAAGACGGTGATTCTAGTAACCCAGATAGTGGACCACCTAAGCCAGGACATGTCTGTTGTGAGTGCCCTAGTGGTCAAAGTGGAAACTGCAATATGGCCATTTTCCAGGCTCATGTGTATCTGATAGTAGCAGGAAATAATGTCCCCTAGTGTCTGGTGTCTCTTGAGTCCGTTTTCTGTTTTTGTAGGTGGCTGATGATGGATACGGGGTCTCCTACATCATCGTTGGTGAAAATCTTATCAACTTCCATTTGTCCTGCAAAGTCTCCAGCCATGAGACGGTGAGTTACTTGGCTTATCCACCATAGAGACTCCTCCTGATCCATCGCACATGGTCCAGCTTCAGCCATCCAGCGCGGACATCCATTTTCACTCTGAGATTTTGTTCCTTCATCTCCAAGTGTTTCTATTATGTTTTCTGTTCTTACCACAAAATCAGTTGGTCCATGTAAAATAATTAAAATGGGGGGAAATAAAAAAATAGAATAGTGCTCCTCTTTGGTATAGAAATTCCCCTCCGAACCATTTTAGTAGTACAGATTGTATCCCCACTATTGTGTCAATGGTCACAGCAGGGCACAACATGTCCCCCGAAGTCAGATCAGGTCTTTCCCATGACTCCCCAATAGTTGACGCAACCTACTCCAATTTTTAGCAATTGCAGCTGCACCCCATGTCCTCTGAATCGCAGACCGGCTCGGTAGTGTGGTCATGTGTGTTTTTCAAGAAAAAGTAGCTTGATATGGCAGCTGGAGATGACTAGGAAGACTAGTCCAAGAGGTAGGTCCTTGGGTGGCTTCTCTCCACCATGCTCCCTTTGACTGACAGGTCTCTCCTTCACATATACACACACAGGGATCAGTGTACGGGGGCAAGGAGAAGACACTAGGGACTTGCCTTCTGGACTAGTCATCCTTGTTGCATAGTCCCCAGCTGCCATTTCAAAGTATGATGTCTCTGAAACAACATAGCGTTTCGGAGTGAAACATAAACTGCTGCCATAATGGAGTCGGTCTCTGATTCCTGCTGCCTGTGGGTCAGACAGCATGACTAAACTGACAGGTTCCCTTTCAAGGGGTCATCTAGTAAAACAAGTTGTGACCTATCCACTGGGAGATTAAATTTTACAATAATTAATGCTTTAAGTAGAATTTACAGCTAATTTTCATATAATACTTAAATAGAACCAATTTATTAAATATCGTTTTTAAAAAACCACCAACCTGTGGTTACACCAACAGAGAACATACAAAAAAACACACCGTGAAAAAACTAGTGTAGAGGGACTATAAAACCCCTATGCTCCGTCTATGCTGGAGGCTGCCTAGCTGCGGGGGTTGGCGCCCTATGGGATGCGTATTGGCGCCCCTGCTCCACGTAGGCTGTCCCTGGGGTCCCTGGTATACCCTTATTAACTTGTTGGGCCCCACTACCCACACAATAATGGCTGAAGGACCTCTATGAGCTAGACAAAGACCAATCCTGTGTCTAAGGAGTCCTATACCCCACACTGTGAAATTAAAACCATAACTGAGCACATGAAAAGAAGGCTGTCTGCGGCAATTGCACAGTGACTAAAATGAATTTCTCATCAATGGAATGATATTAGTGCAGTTTGATTAATAAATAATTTCCAGGACAATATCCATATTTTTCTGAATATAAACCATCATGAGAAAGCAGCCACATACAGAGTCTTGCTGCCACTTTGCAGCTTATTGATGAAGACCATATTGATACTTATCGCAATATTCAGATGCCGCCCGCCCTGTGCCTGTGTAGCCTCAACGCGTTTCGCCTCTCTGGCTCATCAGGAGGCTCGATTCAATGCCATGTGTCTCGATGTAAAATGATGCTAAAGTATCAGATGTTCATTACCTCAGTTTTATAACTGCCCATCCGGTATGCACGCCGCACATGCTTCCTGTGATCGGACCGGAATTCGCATCAAAGGACCCTCCCCTTGTGACGTCAGCGATGTCGCAGTGCGCATGTCTAAAGTGGAACGCTCAATTGATCTTCTGCGTCTCACCCTGGGCCTTCTGCGCTTGCGCTCTATTGGCGCACACATTTCTTGTTGTCAGTACGGAGGCCGCATAGCGCGGACCTCCACCTATGACAACCAGGAATGAAGCAGTGCGCATGCCCAATGCGGCACGCTAGATAGCTCTCTGTGCCTCAACATGGAATTGGTGCGCATGCTCCCTTCTGCCCGCAGTCATAATCCCAATGCCGGCGGCCGCGGGACACATTGCGCACGCGCTGATTAAGTCAGACCGACCTGAAGCGGCCCGGCAGTCTGCTCATACCTGCACATTCGTTAGATGACATTCCCTGCTGTCCGCAATCATACTCTCAGTGCAGGTGGTCGCACGATGAGCTGCGCCCGCGCTGATTAGACCAAACGGACCTCATACGGCCTGGCAACCTGCTAATGACTGCGCATGCGTTGGGTGACATTTACATTTGCCTGGCATGCAATTAGATAACATTTGCCAGGCAAATGCCCATGTAGAGCAATAAAAAACAATGATATCCAGCATAAAGCTAATTAATCATAGATGAAACAGGCATAAACAGCAACAAATATCCTTGCTGCAATACGAGATAGGATATCGTAATATCCCCTAATGTCCTTGTGTCTCCCATTCTATTGCAAGGTTCAGTTAGCCACTGAGGATTTCTATTCCCGGATAGCACATACCAATCTATGTAGACCCCTATAGCAAAGGGGGACTTTGAGGCAGTGATAAAAACGTGCAGCTTCCTATATTATATAACGATACCCGACCCAAGGCTGGCCTTAACGTGGAAGGGGGCTGGTATAGTGGGTGAAATTGGTTAGAGAAAGCATGTGAATGACTGTTGTTCATTAAGTCCCCTCGGGGACATGGTGTCCATTCTAAATGTCCATTCACATTCCCTTTGGAGAATGGTCCTATCCCAATTGCCCCCCCTAGGATTGGGTTTCACCACTTCAATGATCGCAAAGTTGATATTCATCATATCATTCGGATGTTGTACTCTCATATGGCTAGCAAGGCTTCATTCCTGGTTGTCATAGGCGGAGGTCCGCGCTATGCGGCCTCCGTACTGACAACAAGAAATGTGTGCGCCAATAGAGCGCAAGCGCAGAAGGCCCAGGGTGAGACGCAGAAGATCAATTGAGCGTTCCACTTTAGACATGCGCACTGCGACATCGCTGACGTCACAAGGGGAGGGTCCTTTGATGCGAATTCCGGTCCGATCACAGGAAGCATGTGCGGCGTGCATACCGGATGGGCAGTTATAAAACTGAGGTAATGAACATCTGATACTTTAGCATCATTTTACATCGAGACACATGGCATTGAATCGAGCCTCCTGATGAGCCAGAGAGGCGAAACGCGTTGAGGCTACACAGGCACAGGGCGGGCGGCATCTGAATATTGCGATAAGTATCAATATGGTCTTCATCAATAAGCTGCAAAGTGGCAGCAAGACTCTGTATATGGCTGCTTTCTCATGATGGTTTATATTCAGAAAAATATGGATATTGTCCTGGAAATTATTTATTAATCAAACTGCACTAATATCATTCCATTGATGAGAAATTCATTTTAGTCACTGTGCAATTGCCGCAGACAGCCTTCTTTTCATGTGCTCCGTTATGGTTTTAATTTCACAGTGTGGGGTATAGGACTCCTTAGACACAGGATTGGTCTTTGTCTAGCTCATAGAGGTCCTTCAGCCATTATTGTGTGGGTAGTGGGGCCCAACAAGTTAATAAGGGTATACCAGGGACCCCAGGGACAGCCTACGTGGAGCGGGGGCGCCAATACGCATCCCATAGGGCGCCAACCCCCGCAGCTAGGCAGCATCCAGCATAGACGGAGCATAGGGGTTTTATAGTCCCTCTACACTAGTTTTTTCACGGTGTGTTTTTTTGTATTTTCTCTGTTGGTGTAACCACAGGTTGGTGTTTTTTTTAAAAACGATATTTAATAAATTGGTTCTATTTAAGTATTATATGAAAACTATCCACTGGGAGATTTTATCCCCAACGCGGAACTTTTATCAAAACCTTGACCTCCATTTTGTTCATTTTTTATGGGGCTGCTGGAAAAAGCAGAGTGCAGTGCTGCACTCATTACATAGAGTGAACCGCCACTCCATTCATTCCCTGTCAATGATAAAAGTTCCCTGTTCTGCCTTTTATGGTGTGTCCGATTACAAGCTATTACCTATCAATGTCATCCCAGTGATTCTGCCATTTTTTTTCTCCATTGAGTCCTGTAATAGTGTGACGCTCGGTCACGTGCTCTCTTCTGAGCCTCCATTAATACCTGGCTACAAGCCTTTAGGCCCTGCACTTGGTGCCCATTCGTCCAGCATATTAATCAGTCTGGTTTTTTTTCCTCTCCGCAGGATTCCCACCGTTTTGGCGGACACATTCGACAATCTCTGCTCGATATTCTCAGCCTGTTCAAGCTGGATAAGATGTAGGACATCTCATCATATGCCAGGCTTAAAAAAACATCTCCGTCAAGTTACCCCCAAGGAGCAAGAAAAATAAAACGTACCAATAAATTGCTGCCGAATACAGGGACTATTGCGTTATTTTACAGTAACTCCGCAGACTGTATGGACTGCCTTTACTAGCAGTACAATCATGGCAGCTAGCGGCCTGTCGGGTGGAGAGATCTCTGGGCTCCTGTGTACACGGCTATGGCCGACGACTTATTGTATGAAGTGCAATGTGACCAAGCATCTTGTGTGGGGTGCTAGAGATTGGACAAGTCCCATGTGTGAGCTGGTGCCTTATGTGTTCTGTCTTATTGCTCATAGTGATTGTTTTATACCGACTATATTCAACCATTCCTCATCAGTTGCATTTTCTAGGTTTCGCCTCACCTCTGGGGTTTCGTCCATTACTTTCAATATGCTTTGTATTTTTGGCTTGTAACGTTATAGAAGTGTTTGATTGGCTGCTTTTTGTTTTATAACTTTTTTTTTTTTGTTTTCTACCTTTATTCCATTAACTATTTTCTAATCTACCGATACAGAATTTTTCTGCTTAACTTAAAGGGAACTTCATTTTTACCTATCTTTTTGAAGGGTTAAGGGTTTTGGTTTGCGAGGTCAGCATGAAGGTGCCACACCGTTTGGAAGGAACGTGATGTTTCACACAGCACTCAACACCTCTGGGGTGATTTGGTAATTTTCATAATTTTTTTAAACCGACCTGCTCCTAGACCCCATTCACTTCAATGGCTTCTAATAGCACATACACAATATAGGGCTATTTTAGTGAATGGTGATCCTGAAGGAGTTCTGTGTGACATTTTGAGGTAGGCCACTCACAGACTTTGCAATGTATTGACCTCTGGGACCATGGTCAATCCATATATTGCAGACATAAAACAGGCATGGCAAGAATGTTTCATCAGAGAAGGATCTACTGTTTAAATCAGGTTTTTATCTTAAATGTAAGGGGTTTTTTAACTTGTTTTTTGGGGGTTAATTTATTTTTCATTCCACAATTTGTATTTTTTTAAAAATAGAATTTTTTAACTTTCACACTGGCCACAGGGGCCCTGCTCCACTCTTATTTTCTGTTCTTTCAGGAAATGCACATGTACCTTAGCAGCAGTGAGCAGACCCCACCCCTTTCTTTTGCATTGAAGCATCTAATCAACGTGTGCAAAGGTCACTATGAAGGGAGGAGGTGATTTGGGACATCACTTTCTGTGAGTGGTGGATCCTGTGTTATTAGCTGGGTTTTTTTAACAGATTTTAAAAATGAAAAAAATGCATTTAACAACAATAATCTGATTTAAATAAATAGGTCATCTTCTGATGATACATTTCCTTTTAAAGCCACTGACACTGATGCTATTTGTCTTATTAAAAGGGAAGATCTAAAAATGCAAATAACTGTTTCCGAACATCGCCAGCATTGGCAACAAGACCAGAAACTGTGATTGCCGGTTTTCTAAATACACCAAATCTTCTAGCTTGGGCTGTTCTCACACCCCGACATTTACTGTCCGAATTCGGACTGCAATGTCGCCGGTCAGTAGACGCACAGCCGGTCTGATCATCGCGGTCTGTACTCGCACCGTGAATGTTAGAAAAGTGTAAGCGGCCTTATGATGCCATTTTAGAACTTTTCTAGTCAAAGTACTAAAAGCGGACAAAAGCAATCATAAAAGCTTTACCTGTAATGTAAAATATCTCGTAATTAATGTTCTCTTTGTTTTGCTATGTATTTTAGGCTCTCTTTAAAATTAATTTCCTTTATGCAGGGATAAGCGAAGTCAGGGTGTCTGATGGCTTGCCTATTAGTGATGAGCGAGCGTGCTGGGATAAGGTGTTATATGAGCATGCTCGTGTCCTAATCGAGTATTTTCGTCATGCTCGAAAAAATGCTCAAATCCCCGTGGCTGCATGTCTCGCGGCCGTTCGACAGCCGCAACATATGCATGGTTTGTCTGTTTGTTAGGCAATCCCTGCATGTGTTGGGGATATCGGCGACTCGAGCATTTTTTTCCAGCACGCCGAAAATACTCAATTAGGACCCGAGCATGCTCATATAACACCTTATCTGAGCACGCTCGCTCATCACTACTGGCTATCCTTCACCGCTGGAGTTGAAGCTAACAGCTGACATGCTGACGATCACTTTACTGACAGTCGTTGCATAGTTAGAGTAGGATTGGTCCAAAAATGGAAAAATGTGACTGACTATATTTATTGGAAGACTCTGCCTTTATTTTTTTGAAAAATTTTCCAAAATTAGGGCCAATTGCAGTTTACACACCGGGAACCAGGGCGTCTAATCGGGATAAGAAACTGGAGGCATTGTAGGGTTAATGTTGTAGTTTTACTAATCCTAAATATTTTTCTTTGTTGCAAAATATTAAGAAATTATTTATACTTGATCCGAAACAAAAAAACGGGTAAAAGAAGAAAGTAACAGTCTGGTTTTTGCTGTGGTCTTTTTTGTGCACGTGGCCTAGTCTCTAGCTATGATTTCTACCTACTGCTGATATTTTAGGTTTTTCTTCATTTTTATTTTATTACCTCTCTTACTTGAGCGTTGAACCTTTCGTCTCCGTCTTACTGAGCTGAGTTACCGTTTTTGCTGTTCATAATTTCTCTCTCGCACCATATGACGTTAGATTGTATCGTGTACTGAGCGCACGCGTATATACGCCAGGACAACGTGACACCAGTGACGGTGCAGATAGTGCTCTCACTAATAACACCAGCAAGGGGCATCCTACCATGTCATTAGTGACATCCGTCAGTGTGCACCCAATCATTTCACTAGTGACCGGCGAGGTGACAGCCTATTATTTCACTAGTGACACCGGTGAGGGGACAGCCTATTATTTCACTAGTGACACCGGTGAGGGGACAGCCTATTATTTCACTAGTGACACCGGCGAGGGGACAGCCTATTATTTCACTAGTGACACCGGCGAGGGGACAGCCTATTATTTCACTAGTGACACCGGTGAGGGGACAGACTATTATTTCACTAGTGACATCGGCGAGGGGACAGCCTATTATTTCACTAGTGACACCGGCGAGGGGACAGCCTATTATTTCACTAGTGACACCGGCGAGGGGACAGCCTATTATTTCACTAGTGACACCGGTGAGGGGACAGCCTATTATTTCACTAGTGACACCGGTGAGGGGACAGCCTATTATTTCACTAGTGATGCTGGTGAGAGGACAGCCTGGTATTACACTGGTGAGGAAGCAGCCTATCATTTCTATAGTCACACCGGTGAGGAGGCAGCGTATCCTTTTTCTAGTGACACCAATGAAGAGGCAACCTATCCTTTCATTAGTGACACCGATGAGAAGGCGGCCTAACCTATCATTCTCTAATCACACCGGTGAGGAGGCAGGCTATCCTTTCACTAGTGACAATGGTCAAGGGGCGACTATCATTTCTCTAGTGACACCAATAAATGGGCAGGTTCTCATTTCACTTGTGACATCGGTGAGAAGGCAGCTATTATTTCACTAGGGAAGGGACGACCCAGAATTCCACCAGTGATGCTAATGAGGAAATTAATTTGGATATGCCATAAATCTGACTGGTGTGGGTGATGGCTGCCCAATCCACATTTCCAGCAGCGCGGTGGCCGCATGTCTGGTTTTTCTCCATTCTATTCCATGGGAGGTAGAGAGCTGACGTTCTATCGCTTGTACAGCCGGCAGCGCGCTCTCTCACATTTGGCTGAGCGTTCATGTGCATTTCACATCGGTGGTTTCTGACGACTTTCCTCTAATGTTTATTGGGTCCTGTACATCATGTTCAGAGGTCGAAGGCTTCATTATAATGCTTACTTGTATTTTATTCTGACCTGTATAGGATTTTGCATTGCCTCCAGTTATTTAGTACTGCCATCGACAATGTGCGGCATTACTAACTCATGTCACTCCACTCATCCTCTTCTCATTTGCTGCCATATTATATAGGACGACTTTACGGTAACAGATATTTAATGTCATTGTGCTATATTTCATTGCACTCCGGAGAAACTTATGAAAAGGTTTTCGCATGAGTTTAAGTATGTTTCTTTATATATTTTACGCCTTTTTTTATTATTACATTCAATTTGCTTTTCTGTGTTCTTTGCATTTCTTCTTGTTGAGAAAACATTTGTATATTTTTGTTTTTGCCATTATCAATGCAATTTCAATTTGGGAAGGACTTGAGGGCAATAAAAAGCCAATGTTTAACGTGTCGCGTCATAGAAGTGTATAAAAGGGTGTAATGTACCCTCTACTGTGATTAACACGGAGATTACAAGTCCCTTAACCATATAATAACACCAAGTCCTGGAACTACATGATGAACAGATTTTTTTTTAACATTTTCAAAGAGATACAATTTTTTCTTATACACTTCAGCTACTGCAGAACCTCATTTTTAGAGCGTAAAAAGAAGGATTTTTGGTACTCACCGTAAAATCTCTTTCTTGGAGCCTTCATTGGGGACACAGCTTAAACATGGTTACCTGTGTCCCCCAATGAAGAGATAAAGAAACAGAGGTTCCTGTCCATATGAGCTATGACATAAATGGCTAATAGATGCGGGTCCCAATTCTGCGATCCCTATGTCTCCAGAATAAGGATCCTTTGTTCTTACCCTCATCAGCCACCATTGAAGGGAGAGGTGGCTGCTATTTACTACCATGAGAGTCCTAGAACAAGAAATGTGACGCGGTAAATGAGCCGCCACATCTCTACTTCCTTTTTTGGGGGCGGATGGAATGAAGCGCCGTAGTCGTGTATCACCGCTGCGTTCTTGGTTGTCAGAATATCCCTTTAGTTCCGTAGGAGATAGAGGGATTTTTGGTACTCACCGTAAAATCTTTCTTGGAGCCGTCATCGACGGCAGCATACACCCATAGTTACCTGTGTCCCTCAATGAAGCGATAAAGAAAAGTGGTTTGTGATACAGCCGACTGCTCTCCCTTTATCTTACCCCATTTTGAGACAAATGTCTTTAAGGGTCTCCCAACCCGAACCCAACAATCTTCTAGACATATGTAAGGTTCTTGAGTTACGGCTATGTTCACATGACTCAGATTCCAACACCGATTTTTGTGGATATGGCACAGAAAATCAGACATGACAATGGGGCTGTATAAGGTAGCCATATATTAAGTTGTCTGGATCCACCACCCATCTAACGTATATGCTCACGATTCTCCCCTTATAGATGATGTTGGTGAAGGAAAGGATCCAGCTTGTTGAGTATCAACAGTTGATCCTTCCGATTAGCGCAGAGGTAAATCGTGGCCGAACATTTCTGTGTATGAGGGAGATAGCTGTAAGTCCAACGCTATCTAATGTGTATGGGAGGGCTATAAATTGCACATCTGCAGCAGGTCTCCAAGGGTCAGCATGGATTTATCCAACCCATGTGCACAAACCCCTAAATGTGTGTTGGTCTAGGGCTACACTCGTTCTGTAGTGAGGTTTTCCAATTTTATCTACGAGGATAGTCCAGAGGAGAACACTGTATATTTCATATACCCTCATCAAGCAGAAATTAAAGGGGGTCATCACTACTATGATAACAATTACGGTACCTATCCTGGGAATAGATCGTCAATATATCGGAAGAGGTCCGGCACCGGTCAGAGGTTAACAGTGGACAGAGTAGCTCGGCTCCATCATGCTGTTTAGTGGCCACCTCAGAGCTGGTAACAGCTGATCGTTGGGGGTCCTGAACCCCACTAATCTTTTATCCTAAAGGTACCTTCACACTAAACAACTTTGCAGCGATAACGACAGCGATCCGTGACGTTGCAGCGTCCTGGATAGCGATATCGTTGTGTTTGACACGCAGCAGCGATCTGGATCCTGCTGTGATATCACTGGTCGTTGCTGAAAGTTCAGAACTTTATTTGGTCGTCCGATCGCCGTGTATCGTTGTGTTTGACAGCAAAAGCAACGATGCCAGCGATGTTTTACAATGGTAACCAGGGTAAATATCGGGTTACTAAGTGCAGGGCCGCGCTTAGTAACCCGATATTTACCCTGGTTACCATTGTAAAAGTAAAAAAAAAAACAGTACATACTCACCCTCTGATGTCTGTCACGTCCCCCGGCGTCCGCGCTGCTGCTCAGAGCTTCCTGCACTGAATGTGTCAGTGCCGGCCAGAAAGCAAAGCACAGCAGTGACGTCACCGCTGTGCCCTGCTACTGCCGGCGCTTGCACAGTGCAGGGAAGCGGACGCCGGGGGACGCGAATGTATGTAGTGTTTGTTTTTTTACATTTACACTGGTAACCAGGGTAAACATCGGGTTACTAAGCGAGGGCCTGCGCTTAGCAACCTGATGTTTACCCTGGTTACCCGGGGACTTCGGCATCGTTGGTCGCTGGAGAGCTGTCTGTGTGACAGCTCTCCAGCGACCACACAGCGACGCTGCAGCGATCGGCATCGTTGTCAATATCGCTGCAGCATCGCTTAGTGTGAAGGCACCTTAAGTCATCAATATCATAGTGGTGGAACCCTTTATGCATTGGTCACACCTTCTATCTCTTTTAGAATTAGGGTGTGTTTGATTTGGACAATGGTCCCATACATACCCCCTGCCCAGGCCTTTGTTGGTTTTAACGTGTGACATGACAGAGTGTGGGTGTACGTTAACATAACATATGGTGAAAAGACCACGCATACTGTGTGACTGAAAGTTTATTGGATGTAGAACAGGGATGAGATAGCAGAAGTTATGGGTTCGGGGAGGGCTGGACGATGGCTCTCTGCTCCTGGATGTCGTCAGTTAGACCTTCTTGCTGCTCCTTAGCACAACTCCCCTGAGACAGAAATGATTCAATCCTCGTGTTGATGTGGATGACCGTTTTTTGCATGCTCATCAGTAAACTGCTCATGGTCTCGAAATTCACACACATTTGGGCTGTACTTCTCCTGTTAAAAGTACAAGTTGTCATAAGGTGGTTAGGATCAGAAGGTCTCAACACATGAAGATGCAAAATAAAACAGGCAATTGTTGAAAAGACTTCTGCAAAGTTACCAAACCCAAACCAGTGGTGCACTGTATCATCACGACAACATACCTTGTCTTTTATTTGGTCGGCCTTATAATAAGGTCGTTATTATATGTGTTTATGATGACTAGATCCAGCGACCAGTTCAACATCCCATGGCAGTTGGACTGGAATCGTAGATTGCCTCCTATCCGACTGAATCTATGGCTACTCTTATGATTAGTCGGTCTGGTGTGACATCGTGTGTTGTGTCATGCCAGGCTGGCTAATAAAAAAAAAAAAAATCCATAGATGCCTACATCAGGAAGTGGTCACAGAATACTGACCTGACTGCTGGGCCAGGGTCCTGAAAATTTATTTGCTCTTCTCTAGTCCCTATGATTGAAAAAAAAAAACACCGGAGCACTGGACAGCAAGTGCTGCCTTGAGGACATTGAAGTAGAAGCTTCATGAGTCTCCAGGTTCCCCCAATATAGGTTAGATGAAGATCAGATGGGCTCGCCAATTTTGGAGGAACTGATCGACCTGACCGGTGATGTTTGGATAGAGAAGAATCGGGCAGGTGGAACGTCAACCGCCCATCCTGTTATTTTCACGGGTAATAAGTGGCTGCCAGAAGAGTATTGAGCTCTCACAAGTGTGAGGGAGTCAGGAGCGATAGTTGTTGGCCCAACTAACGTTCGTCCAAAGATATTTCATGTCTCGTGAAGAGATTGTCTCGTATTGTAGGTGATAAATATAGAATCACTGGGGGTCCAATAACAAGAACGTAGGTCCCAAAGTCTACTGTGTGAATGGAGCACTAGTGCACGTTGATATCCACTGCTCTATTGACTGGTAATGGGAGCGGTGGTCGCGCATACTTTCTACCGCTAAAAGACCCATGCAAGGGAGTAAAGAGTGGTGTGGTGGTCACACAATGGATTTTGGGACTCCCCAGAGGTTGGACCCCCAGCAGTTATATAATGTATCACTTTTTTTGTAGAGCGGTAATAAATGTTTGTGGGACAACCTTTGAGTTAGGATTGACTATCCATGCTTGATTGGTGGAGGGCTAACTTCTGAGAGCCTTGCTAATCGAGTTAGGATTGACTATCCATGCTTGATTGGTGGAGGTCTAACTTCTGAGAGCCTTGCTAATCAGCATGATAAAAGGTGCAATGGCGCCCAAATACTTCAGCCTTACCGTGAAAGCTGAATTCACATTTTAAGACCTAGTTGAACAGGATTCTGGCTATTACCCAGCCCTAGATGAGGGGCCTTATGTGACCAATCCACTGAGATCACCATGAATGGTCACGTACCTTATCTCCTCTATTGCAGCCATCAGTTTGGTCATGTCCTGCTTCTCCACCTCTCTGCTGGGCTCTGCTTTTGGCTCGGCGGTTTCCAGGCTACATTGCTGGTCTTTTAAACTGCGGCACAGGGAGATCATATTTTGGTCCATATCTCTCAAGAGAGCAGTCTTGTTTTTGGATTCTGCAGTCTGTAGCAGGCCTTGCAGAGAAGACATGTCCTTCAGGACTTCATATTTCATGTTGTTCAGGTCATCTCTTTTCCCATCGATGACTCTTAGCTTTTTAGTGATGCAACTTAGTTTATCCTTTAAGAAAAAGTATGAAATACCCATTAATGCTGTGAATAAAATGTAAGATCGTTCCTGCCTTATGAGGAACCTGGCAGTAGAGTCACAATGCCTGAACCACGGGCAGCATGAGTCAGAGTTTTGCTGCATGATTGCAGCCATTTACGTTAACGGGTTTTGTTTTTTTCATCTTTTAAAACACATACTATGAGAAGCTGTCCGGGGGCTATTCATCAAAGTGTTTTCTGTAGAATACTAACGTAAAACACATTGAAAAATTGCAAAATTTGTCATTTTCAAAGTTTTTACATAAGTTTGAAGCAGTTCCGCCAACATTGGCAAAGTTGGGAAGGTGGCTGGGCAGTGCGGGGCAATACCAGATGCTGCACCAAATTTACCAGTGTCATAAATTGTTTACTAAATCTGTCGCATCTTTAAGTACAACACTACCAATTAGCGATGTGACTCCAAATTTTGTGCTGCCTCCCTACTGGAGTGAGAAATTGCAGTTTGCTACTTTTTAAAAAGCTGCAATGTATAAATCTGGGGTACAACTATTCTCCTTGCTAACCACGGCCACATTCAGAGGCATAAAAAAAAAATAAAATAGGATGGGGCAAATTTTGCAACTTTTCGCACAAAATCCCTCATATGTTCCACCCACTTAAAGTTCTTAAAATATCAGAGTGAAAAGGGATCATAAAATGTCCTTCCTTTGCCTCCTTTCCATCTGCTATTTGTTTTTAGCTGGATAAAAAATAAACGTAGTCTGCACAACTTTTTCGTCAGGCCAAAATAAAGGAAAAAAACTGATAGTAACTTGAACCATTTTTTTTTTACATTGAAGTCAATGATCATCTGTTATTGGATCTGATTTCTAGCATTACGTATGTTTAGAGACACCGTTGGTAAAAACAGATCCATTACAAACCGAGCAAAAACGGATGCAAAGCAGAAACCATAGTGTGAATACGTTTTTAAATACATCTGTTTTTCTTTTTAAAGGGAACCTGTCACCTGAATTTGGCGGGACCAGTTTTGGGTCATATGGGCGGGGTTTTCGGGTGTTTGATTCACCCTTTCCTTACCCGCTGGCTGCATGCTGGCCGCAATATTGGATTGAAGTTCATTCTCTGTCCTCCGGAGTACATGCCTGCGCAAGGTATTGCCTTGCGCAGGCGTGTACTCCGGAGGACAGATAATGAACTTCAATCCAATATTGCGGCCAGCATGCAGCCAGCGGGTAAGGAAAGGGTGAATCAAACACCCGAAAACCCCGCCCATATGACCCAAAACTGGTCCCGCCAAATTCAGGTGACAGGTTCCCTTTAAAGATTGCTCCATTTGTAACATCCATTTTTTTTTTAAATACTTGGATCCGTCACAAATGGATGACAGCTGGACATGTGAGCAGAGCCTAAATCTGTACATCATCTCGCCTCCCCCTACAAGAACAGACATTACCTCCAATTGATTGCAGATGTTATCCAGATCCTCCACCTCCTGTTGTTCTTGCTCCATGTTCTTGCATAGTGCTACATTTTCAGTCTGTAACCACAAAGCAGGAAAATAAAATTTGTGGGAACCATAAAACTTTACAAGTATGCCGCAGAATAGGTCCGGAGTTTATGGAACTACATGAGAACCAATGAAGGGTGGTAGGGCCAGAGAAGGTCTCATCCATTGAAATGAAAAAAGGAGGGATCCACATGGCTTGGATTCAGGTGTCCCAGGACTATGGTCATCAGGTCGATAGTGGATGGAGCAGTGTGACATTGGTTGGGCAGTGCGATTTGGGGACTATTTAAGAAGCAGGTGAACCCACATGAGCCAGTTCACTTGGGAAGAGGGTTAACTTGACGTCGAGGATGAAGCAGACAGTTACTGTAGAAATGGAGGGGCCTACTGAAGATCCACCTCCAAAGGTGAAGAAACAGATTGATATTCAATGGTACAAGAAAGATGTGCATAAGGCAGAAACAATGGCCAGGCCTGGTAAGGTGAAAGCTTTTGCCCAGTTCTCATCCCGTGCAACCCCATTTGTCTGTACTGAGCCCAAGCTTTTAAAGCCAGGCTGTTTCACAATGACCACATCCATGTTGGGCCCAACCTGTAACATGTCACCTGGTGCACCATCGAGTGACCCGGTGCACTTCTCCGAAGCAGTATTATGGAATGTAGTGAGGATGAAATTACCTCTATGACACAGAAGGAGATGCTTTTTTTGATCCCCTCCATGTGTCTGAAGTACATGGAGGGCTCGAGGGGTATGTCTGCCAGGCCTAATGTCTCCAAGATGTTCACTAATATCGTCTGGAGTTGTATCTTAGTTTTATGTAAATCTTTTTCTGAGTTATACTTGTAAACGGGTGCAACAGCGCAGAAGATGAGGACACAGCGGTAGTTTAACCAAGGCTTATTTATTACTCTAACAAAATAATTTGAATGATTTGGATACAAAATTAATCAAGGTTGGCAGATTATTACAGTGCAATAGAATATTTTCCAATTTTAATGTAAATCACTTCTTTGGATTGAGGCAGCGGTAGCAAATATAACAATTAAACCCTATTATACAAGGCGCTAAACATTTACAATAGATACAAGTGTCTCTATGCTCTTATTCTGTCCTACAGTAGGTCACAGTCACGTATCCATCACCGCCATTACCCTGTCCCTCTGATGGTGATGACGCACCCCGTCCAGGCCCTAAAGGGAGTCCATGCTACTACACCATTAGGCTGCAAGTCCCTTCTTGGTGAGTCGCTTCTATCAAATGTTGCGCTGGCCACCTTCGTTCCATGAAGAGCGGCCTCGGTTCCCAGTGTACCGTACTTCTAGCCCTCACAACTCGGATCTCATGATGGTCCCTCAAACACGGTCCACTTGCTTCTCATGGCTCTGGTCTCACTCGGTTCTGGCTCCATTCACTTAACTCCGGTCTCGATCCCTTGGTCCTTCTCGGGGCACTGGTCATTCGATCCTTCACTCATGTCTGGTCTTTCTGTTCTTCTCTTGGGTCTGGTTTCTTAGTTCTTCTCTCGATCCTTCACTCGGGTCTGGTCTCTCGGTTCTTCTCTCACGTCTGGGCTTTCAGTTCTCTCGGATCTGGTCACTCGTTTCTTCTCTCAGGCCTGGTCTCTCGATTCTTCACTTGGGTCTGGTCACTCATAATGGTGGCTATAAGCCAACCTTGCTGCACCGCATTGTCCATCCTGTTACAGGTTTAGGCGCCGACTTCACCTCTTCACTAGCCTCTTGGGCCTTTTATAATTATTAAGTGAGCCACAGTTATCACCTGACCTGGTGTCTCCTCAAATCTCTTCCTCCCTGGGAAAGTGCATTTCGCTCTTCAGTTTCTGTTAATGTAATTCTCTCTCCGCTCCCTTTTTCTATCATCTTTGACCAGCAGATGACAGTGTTCTCTTGCAGACACTCTGTTAGGCATTAACTGTGTGAGTCCTCCCACTTGTACATCTCCTTACATACTGTGTACATTATGTCCATGATAGATTATAGCAACACATCACTATGCATCACACTCATCACCAGAGAAGTGACAAATACGAATGAACGATGCGTTGCTAGATATTCGTTCCTAAGGAAGTGACAGCATCCTCAGATTCCACTTAAAAATGCGCGTGATGAAGTTGGAATGGGTAGTTCTATGGGTAGTTATACACACAGCCATAAGTGTATTCAACCAGCAGTTGTGCACACAGCGATATGTTTATTCTACGGGTAGTTGTACACAGCCATATGTGTATTCTATGGGTAGTTGTACACAACCCTAGCTGTATTCTATGGGTAGTTGTACACAACCCTAGGTGTATTCTACGGGTAGTTGTACACAACTATATGTATTCTACGAGTAGTTATACACAGCCATATGTATATTCTACGGGTAGTTGTGCACACAGCCATATGTGTATTCTAGGGTAGTTCTACACAGCCATATGTGTATTCTACAGGTAGTTGTACACAGCCATATGTGTATTCTAGGGGTAGTTGTGCACACAGTAATAAGTGTGTTCTACGGGTAGTTGTGCACACAGTCATGTGTATTCTATGGGTAGTTGTGTACACAGTCATGTGTATTCTACGGGTAGTTGTGCACACAGTCGTGTATTTTACGGGTAGTTGTGCACACAGCCATATGTGTATTCTACAGGTAGTTGTACACAGCCATATGTGTATTCTAGGGTAGTTGTACACAGCCATATGTGTATTCTACAGGTAGTTATACACAGCCATATGTGTATTCTACGGGTAGTTGTGCACACAGTAATATGTGTGTTCTACGGGTAGTTGTGCACACAGTCGTGTATTCTACGGGTAGTTGTGTACACAGTCATGTGTATTCTACGGGTAGTTGTGCACACAGTCATGTGTATTTTACGGGTAGTTGTGCACACAGCCATATGTGTATTCTACAGGTAGTTGTACACAGCCATAAGTGTATTCTATGGGTAGTTGTACACACAGTAATATGTGTGTTCTACGGGTAGTTGTGCACACAGTCATGTGTATTCTACGGGTAGTTGTGCACACAGTCATGTGTATTCTACGGGTAGTTGTGCACACAGTCATATGTGTATTCTATGGGTAGTTGTGCACACAGCCATATGTGTATTCTACAGGTAGTTGTACACAGCCATAAGTGTATTCTACGGGTAGTTGTACACAGCCATATGTGTATTCTACGGGTAGTTGTGCACAGTCATGTGTATTCTACGGGTAGTAGTGTACACAGTCATGTGTATTCTACGGGTAGTTGTGCACACAGTCATGTGTATTCTACGGGTAATTGTGCACACAGTCATATGTGTATTCTACGAGTAGTTGTACCTAGCCATATGTGTATTCTATGGGTAGTTGTACCTAGCCATATGTGTATTCTATGGGTAGTTGTACCTAGCCATATGTGTATTCTACGGGTAGTTGTACCTAGCCATATGTGTATTCTGCGGGTAGTTGTACCCATCCATATGTGTATTCCACATTGTAGTTGTTCAGACGATAACAGCAATGGGCGCCGTAAAAAAAACAGTAGGTATCTGCACACTACTATCAAATTACAGACCTTTACACTGTAAACATCGTCAAGTTTATCCCTTTTGTCCTTCAGGTGGATGACAGAGTCTTTAACAAGCATCAGCCTGTGGGTCATCATATCCTGAGGGAGAGACAGCAGATACATGCCATTAAGCCATATTCAGCTGCCCATCATACAGTCGTACCACCTGGATGTGACTAGAACTGCATGGACTGCGGCCTACCCTACCGCTATCTGAATGAAGCCTTGAAGGTTGGATAACTCCTCCCAGCGGATCCTCTACTTCTCATCCCCCACTATACAAATCTGCATACCAACTAGGCAGTGACAGGTGAAAACTACATGGGTTGCCCAGATTGAGCGGTGGAAGATGGTTTCTGATACAGCAAATGACCCACCCTACCTCCAAAGTTATGTCTTTTTTTTGCTAAGAGCGTACTCACAAATGATCACACAGTGTCCAGCTGGTGGGACCCCTCATCGTATGGGGCAAACTAGGCAGTCAGTATTGTATTTTTCCAGCTGCGGCCCCACAGGACAAAATAAGTATTACACAATTTTCATAGAGATCAATAGGTTGTCTCCGTTTTTATGCAGCTATACTAAGCCCCCCCAGAGTGATAAATGCTCCCAATTTGCCTTTACCATATAGCTATAGGATCCCCTAGAATTTTAATAACAAAGAATTAGATAATAAAGAAATAATGCCCTTAGTAGCTTTAGCATGCACAACAGAATCCAATAATCCATTAGTGGAGATAGTAAGGTCAGAGACGGCTCCTTGCAGGCCACCAAGTTTCATGTATAAGAAAGGTTGGATAACCCCTTGAATTGGCCTTAAGTTTGTGAGATTCTACAAGATGTAGCAGATTTTCCCTGCCCCTCAGGTATTTTAACACTGGTGCCCCTGCCTCGTAAAAGGCCACCACCTAAAATTCTGGAACTGAGAGGCTAAATATTATCTCCAAATATGCAACAGGGCTAGTCCTAGTCTTCTCTGGTCTTTAGGCAACGGTAACTTACAATTTTATTCTTGTGATACCCCTTTTCCAAACCAGTTCTCTGAATATACTATGCATTTTCCGGAACCATTATTTAGGCATCCATATACGGGATGTCACGACACAGCTGTGGGGTGACCTGGGATCAGTGGCTCCTTCCCTGTTCCTAACACTAGGGGGCGTCCTAGCTCGCCCTTCTCCCCGGGATACTTCTGGAGCGCCCCCACTGCCGCAGGGCCGAGGGGTACCCGGTACCGGGCCTCTCTGTCTCGGTTCTGGGGTTGTCACGGTGGCTAGGCCCGGTCCGTGACCCTGCTGAGGGGCGTCCAATGAAAGGTGTGGAAGAGACCCTCATAGGGACAAAACGGGAGGACAACCACACCAAGTCCCCAACACGAAGACGAGGACCAACACGACGATGGCGATTAGCAAAACGTTGAGTCTTCTCCTGGGACAACTCCAAATTGTCCACCACCTGCCCCCAAATACGATGCAACCTATCCACCATGGTATCCACTCCAGGACAATCCGAAGACTCCACCTGACCAGATGAAAAACGAGGATGGAACCCTGAATTGCAAAAGAAAGGGGAGACCAAAGTGGCAGAACTGGCCCGATTATTAAGGGCAAACTCAGCCAACGGCAAAAAGGAGACCCAGTCATCCTGATCAGCAGACACGAAACACCTCAAATAAGTCTCCAAGGTCTGATTAGTACGTTCCGTCTGGCCATTTGGGGATGAAATGCAGACGAAAAAGACAAATCAATGCCCATCCTGGCACAAAACGCCCGCCAAAATCGACACAAACTGGGATCCCCTGTCGGAAACGATATTCTCCGGAATACCATGCAGCCGAACCACATTCTGAAAAAACAGGGGCACCAACTCAGATGAGGAAGGCAGCTTGGGCAAGGGCACCAAATGAACCATCTTAGAAAAGCGGTCACACACCACCCAAATGACGGACATCTTCTGAGAAACAGGGAGATCAGAAATAAAATCCATAGAGATGTGTGTCCAAGGCCTCTTAGGAACAGGCAAGGGCAACAACAACCCACTAGCCCGAGAACAACAAGGCTTGGCCCGAGCACAAACATCGCAAGACTGCACAAAAGTACGCACGTCCCGAGACAGGGAAGGCCACCAGAAGGACCTAGCCACCAAATCTCTGGTACCAAAAATTCCCGGATGACCTGTCAACGCAGAAGAATGAACCTCCGAGATGACTCTATTGGTCCACTCATCCGGCACAAACAATCTACCAGGCGGACAACGATCAGGCCGATCCGCCTGAAACTCTTGTAAAGCACGTCGCAGGTCTGGGAAGACAGCAGACAATATCACCCCATCCTTAAGTATACCCGTAGGTTTAGAATCACCAGGGGAATCAGGTTCAAAACTCCTAGAAAGGGCATCCGCCTTCACATTCTTAGTACCTGGCAGATACGAAACCACAAAATTAAACCGGGAGAAAAACAACGACCAGCGCGCCTGTCTAGGATTCAGACGTCTGGCCGACTCAAGATAAATCAAATTTTTGTGATCAGTCAAGACCACCACCTGATGTTTAGCACCCTCAAGCCAATGACGCCACTCCTTGAATGCCCACTTCATCGCCAAAAGCTCCCGATTACCGACGTCATAATTTCGCTCGGCGGGCGAAAATTTTCGAGAAAAGAACGCACAAGGTCTCATCACTGAACAATCTGAACTTTTCTGCGACAAAACCGCCCCCGCTCCGATCTCGGAAGCATCAACTTCCACCTGAAAAGGAAGAGAAACATCAGGCTGGCACAACACCGGAGCAGAAGAAAAACGGCGCTTAAGCTCCCGAAAGGCCTCCACAGCAGCAGGAGACCAATCTGCAACATCAGCACCCTTTTTAGTCAAATCAGTCAAAGGCCTGACAACGCTAGAAAAAAACAGTTATGAATCGACGATAAAAGTTAGCAAAGCCCAAAAATTTCTGAAGGCCCTTAAGAGAAGTCGGTTGCGTCCAGTCACAAATAGCCCGAACCTTCACAGGATCCATCTCAATAGAAGAGGGGGAAAAAATGTACCCCAAAAAAGAAATCTTCTGAACCCCAAAAACACACTTTGAACCTTTAACAAACAGAGAATTGGTCCGCAAAACCTGAAAAACCCTCCTAACTTGTTGAACATGAGATTCCCAGTCATCCGAAAAAATCAAGATATCGTCCAAATACACAATCATAAATTTATCCAGATATTCACGGAAAATATTGTGCATAAAAGACTGAAAGACCGAAGGGGCATTTGACAGACCAAAAGGCATCACCAAATACTCAAAATGGCCCTCGGGCGTATTAAATGCGGTTTTCCACTCATCCCCCTGCTTAATTCGCACCAAATTATACGCACCGCGAAGATCAATCTTAGAGAACCACTTCGCCCCCTCAATGCGAGCAAATAAATCTGTCAGCAATGGCAAAGGATACTGATACTTGACTGTGATCTTATTCAAGAGTCTATAATCAATACAAGGTCTCAAAGAACCATCGCTTTTAGCTACGAAAAAGAACCCCGCTCCAAGAGGAGACGAAGAAGGACGAATATGTCCCTTTTCCAAGGACTCCCTAATATACTCTCGCATGGCAGCATGTTCAGGTACAGACAGATTGAATAGACGACCCTTAGGAAATTTACTGCCAGGGATCAAATCTATGGCGCAATCGCAATCTCTGTGAGGAGGAAGAGAATTAAGAGTAGATTCCTCAAAAACCTCACGATAATCAGACAAAAACTCAGGAATTTCAGAGGGAATAGATGAAGCAATGGAGACCAAAGATGTGTCCCCATGATTTCCCTGACATCCCCAGCTTAGTACAGACATTGTTTTCCAGTCAAGGACTGGGTTATGAGTTTGCAACCATGGCAATCCCAGCACCAACACATCATGTACATTATACAGTACAAGGAAGCGAATCACCTCTTGATGGTCTGGAGTCATACGCATAGTCACTTGTGTCCAGTATTGTGGTTTATTACTAGCCAATGGTGTAGAATCAATACCCTTTAAAGGTATAGGAACTTCCAGAGGCTCTAGATCAAACCCACAGCGCCTGGCAAAGGACCAATCCATAAGACTCAAAGCGGCGCCAGAATCCACATACGCATCCGCAACAATAGAAGATAACGAACAAATTAGAGTTACAGACAAAATAAACTTGGACTGCAAAGTGCCAATAGCAGAGGATTTATCAACTTTCTTTGTTCGTTTAGAGCATGCTGATATAACATGAGTAGAATTTCCACAATAGAAGCACAAATGATTTTTGCGCCTATAAATCTGTCGTTCGCTTCTGGACAGAAAGCTATCACATTGCATACTCTGTGGTGCCTCTTCAGAAGACACCGCCAACTGGTGCACAGGTTTGCGTTCCCGTAAACGCCGATCAGTCTGAATTGCCATTGTCATGGACTCATTCAGACCAGTAGGCGCAGGAAACCCCACCATGACGTCTTTTACAGCATCAGAGAGACCTTCTCTGAAAATTGCCGCCAGAGCGCACTCATTCCACTGAGTAAGCACAGACCATTTTCGAAATTTTTGGCAATATATTTCGGCTTCATCTTGCCCCTGAGAGAGGGCTATTAGGGCTTTCTCAGCCTGAATCTCCAAATTTGGTTCCTCATAAAGCAACCCCAAAGCCAGAAAAAACGCATCCACATTGAGCAACGCAGGATCCCCTGGTGCCAATGAAAATGCCCAATTTTGGGGGTCACCCCGCAGTAAAGAAATAACAATTTTTACTTGCTGGGCAGGATCTCCAGCAGAATGAGATCTCAGCGAAAGAAACAATTTACAATTGTATTTAAAATTTAGAAAACAAGATCGATCTCCAGAAAAAAACTCCGGTATAGGAATTTTAGGTTCAGACCGAGGAGCATGTAACAAAAAATCTTGTATATTCTGAACTTTAGAGGCAAGATTATTCAAATTGGTAGCCAGACTCTGGGGATCCATATTTCAACAGATAAAGTCTGAGCCATTCAGGGGTTAAGAGGAGAGGAAAACAGGAGACTGCAATTAGAGCTGGAGTGCAACTTCAGAGGAAGGAAAAAAAAAAAAAAAAAGGTTTCACACAGTTCCTTTTCTCTCCTGCTTCAGCCTATAGATTAAACATTTGGGCTGGCCATACTGTTATGGTTTCCAATGGCAAGGAAACATCAGAAGCATAGAATAAATGGACAAGCTCTCGGGTGATGGAAACTAGAGCTGACCGCGATGCTAAACCTACACACCACACTAGAAGTAGCCAGGGGGCATTCCTGCGTTGTCTCTAGATGCCGCGCGCCAGCCGGAGAACTAACTACCTCTGGTAGAAGAAAACACAGTCCTGGCTTGCCTCCAGAGAATGTCCCCACAGGAGATAGCAGCCCCCCACATATAATAACGGTGAGAGCAGATGAAAAGACACACGTAGTATGAAAGCAGATCTAGCACAGAGAGGCCCGCTAACTAAATAGCAGAAAGATACAACAGAGGACTTCGCGGTCAGCTGCAAAACCCTTCAAAACACCATCCTGAAATTACCTTAACTCATGTGACAACTCCTGCCACTGGAGTGGTAATTTCAGCCCAACAAGAGCTTCCAGCTGCAGAGATTCACATAAGTGCAAACTGGACAAAACATACAAAAATAGTCTTAAGGACTAAAGTGTCCAACTTAGCTGAGCAGAAAACTGGGAGCAGGAACATGCAACAGAATCACTCTGGATACATTGATGGCCAGCATTAGAATGACTGAGGAGCAAGGTTAAATAGGATACTCCCACATCCTGATAGGAACAGGTGAACTGAGAAGGCAAAGCTTGCAGGACACCAGTACCACAAGAGACCACCGGGGGAGCCCACGAACCGAATCACAACAGCGCTCTTCAGCTTGTTCACGCCCACTTCCACGCCCTTCTTCTTCTCCTGCGCTCTCCTTAGAGCTGTAATGGCGGCGGTTTTGGCGGGAACTTTTGGCGGCAAGTGGCAATCCACAGTCTTTGCAATAAGTCACAGTCCAAGCACAGTAAATCACAGTTCCAAGGCACACATGACCTGATTCTTCAGGCTTAAGTAGATCCTGTTCATGACGCCAAGTTGGAGCGCCCCCACTGCCGCAGGGCCGAGGGGTACCCGGTACCGGGCCTCTCTGTCTCGGTTCTGGGGTTGTTACGGTGGCTAGGCCCGGTCCGTGACCCTGCTGAGGGGCGTCCAATGAAAGGTGTGGATGGTGATGATGTTATGGTGCGGTGCAGGTCGCAGTAAATAACAAGGACACCAGGTTGCAGTCTCTTTACCTCTTTACTGAAGGCTTCAGGATCCTCAATCCGGAATATGGTTAACCAGGCTGCGTAAGTCCGGCCGGTCCGATGGCACCTCCAGGGTTCCCTTTGCAGGTGGAAATCTGTGCCTACCTTCTAGCGCTTGTATGTTGTGGTCCTCCCCTGCTGTGCTTACGGGATAGTCCCCACAACTGTTGTGTCTGTTTCTGAAGTTCCTACACAACTCGATTATGATGTTCTGCTTCGTCCCCCAGATGATATGGCTAGGACGCACCCGTATGACGGGTAGGCTCGGAGGTCTTCCGGGACCCTAGAGTCGCCCCTCTCCAAATGTTGCCCCCTATGTCTGCTTAGGTGATTTGAGTGAGACAGCCCGCCTATAACTGACTGTCCTGCCGTAGGTTTGAAGTAAGGCCTGGAGCTCAATACTTCCTCGGCGTTCCGGCCACCGGCTGCGCGCCTCAGTAGGATGTTGCCTCGACTTACAGCACGACTCCTACTGGTGTTTCTCCTTGTTGCGTTGATCTCGTTTCTCACTCAGCACAATAAACCTGGCTTCTTGTCCTTTCTTGGGGTACCGCCGCAACGGAGTGCAGGCGCGGTCCCGTAATGTTCTTTCTGTTCGCTAGGCCTCTGTCAGGATCCCACCCCTGACAGGGACCCCCCTGAATCTTCCCCTGCAACACCCTCTGCCACAGGATGTTGCCTGGTTCCAACCCAGTCAGCTTCTGTCTAACTTCCTATCTAACCCCCAGTTTTACCAGATTGTGAGGAGTGGCCTAATACATAGCACCCTTAGCTCCCCCTGGAGGCCAGATTGTGAAGTGTATTGGTGTCTGTGATACCTGGTCAGGTGAACTCCTTCAGTGCCTTCGGACGTACCATAGCCCCCCTTAGCGGCGGAGCATCAGTACTGCAACGACCAGGACTCTGGGGCGCTGCACTTCAGATGGCGAAGATGCCGGAGCCCCCAACCTTGCTTTATCTCCTAAGTTAGCCCTCCATCTGTTCTCTTTCCCCATCCAGGGAAGAGGGAGCGCTACTGTGCACCGTAGTACACCAATCCGATAAACAAGGCTACACAGACAAGGGTTAACAGAAAGCTCTAGGCATACAAAATATTCCCTCACATATAACAGATGAATGCACCAGGGTGTAAAGGTAAGGGAATAAACAAAAACAGAGAAGGATAATGAATTACCACGCATACAAACCAAGCAACAGTCACTAATAACTCCTTCAACTCTCCTTCTCATATGAACTCCTCTCCCTCCATTAGCCATGCAGCAAATGCTAGCTCTGACAAGGATTAGTAACAGAGCCCAGATTATAAAGGGGAAAGGAGTGGCTAACCGAGCACAGCTGTGAGCACAGGGATTTCCAACATGGCCGACTAACCCTGTTCTGCCAGAAGAAATAAACACATTAGGAGAAGTGCTTCTTCCCAGCGCCGGAGTAGGAGCAATCAGACGCTGTGGTCTTCTGGCTCCACACTGCTGTGGTAACCCCGTGATAGGGAAGTTTTGGAGAATATAGAGCATGCATGGCATAAGACACCTTTTAGGCTATTGTCACACTATCAGCATTTGTAAGCCAAAACCAGGAATGGAACAATCAGAGAAAAAGTCTAAGGGTACTGTCACACAGTGGCACTTTGGTCGCTACAACGGCACGATCCGTGACGTTCCAGCGATATAGTTACGATATCGCTGTGTCTGACACGCTACTGCGATCAGGGACCCCGCTGAGAATCGTACGTTGTAGCAGATCGTTTGAAACTTTATTTTGTCGTCAAGTGTCCCGCAGTGGCGGCATGATCGCAGCGTGTAACAAAGGTGTGCACGATATTCCCAATGTCCCGTATGACTTCTACATCGCAACTACGTCATGAAATTATCGCTCCAGCGCCGTGCATTGCAAAGTGTGACCGCAGTCTACGACGCTGGAGCGATAAGCGACGCTGCAACGTCACGGATCGTGCCGTCGGAGCGATCAAAGTGCCACTGTGTGACAGTACCCTAACAGAAACACATCACCACTTCTGTATTATCACCCACTCCTGGTTTTAGCTTACAAATACTGATGTGAAATACTGACCAAATACTGAGAGTGCGACTGCGGCCTTAATGAGATTCATCCTATCCAGAGCTGATAGGAGCAAATTCCCCCAAGCATTAACTTTATTTCCCATTTTAATCACCAAAGGACTCAGATTTAAAGATACAGTCATGGCCGATAAGTGTTGGCCTCCTTAAAATTGTTCCAGAAAGTAAAGTATTTCTCCCAGAAGATTTCAGATGTCTTGTAATACACATGTTTATTTCCTTTGTGTATATTGGAGCAACACGAAATAAAATAAAAAATAAAAAGGCAAATTGGATATAATTTCACACAAAACCCCCAAAATAGACTTTTTGCTTCAAGCATGTGATGCTCGGTCAAGCTCACCTGTGGCAAGTAACATGTACATGTTATGTCACAGTGTAAAGGGATAATAATAATAATAATAATAATAATCTTTATTTATATAGCGCCAACATATTCCGCAGCGCTTTACAGTTTAACAGTTTCAAAAACAACAGTCATAGCTAACAATGTTAACAATACAGTAATACAGTAATACAGTAATAAAGCAAAATAAGACAAAATAAGACGACCCTGCTCGTGAGAGCTTACAATCTACAATGAGGTGGGGGAGATACAAAGCACAGGTGTGTATTTACAATGATGTATTTACAATGATGGTCCAGCCATCTTCCGGGGGTGGGGGGTAGATGGAGATAGTGAATGGGCTACGCAAACACAAACCTAAAATGACTGATTAGGGAACGTGATAGGCCGCTCTGAACAAATGAGTTTTGAGCGAGCGCCTAAAACTATGCAAGTTGTGGATGGTCCTAATATCTTGGGGTAGAGCATTCCAGAGGATTGGCGCAGCACGGGAGAAGTCTTGGAGTCGGGAGTGGGAGGTACGGATTAGTGCAGAGGTTAGTCGAAAGTCGTTTGCAGAGCGCAGCGGTCGGCTAGGCCGATAGACAGAAATGAGGGAGGAGATGTAAGGGGGTGCCGCACTGTGGAGCGCTTTGTGGGTGAGAACAAGTAGTTTGAATTGTATCCTGTAATGAATGGGCAGCCAGTGTAACGACTGGCGAAGAGCGGACACGTCCGAGTAACGATTAGCCAGATGGACGACCCTAGCTGCTGCATTAAGGAAAGACTGGAGAGGGGAAAGTCGCGTGAGGGGGAGGCCAATTAATAGAGAGTTGCAGTAGTCCAGACGGGAGTGGATTAGGGCGACCGTGAGAGTTTTTGTTGTCTCCATGGTGAGAAAAGGGCGGATTCTAGAGATGTTCTTTAGGTGTAAGCGGCACGAGCGGGCAAGAGATTGTATGTGGTAGGTGAAGGAGAGATTGGAGTCAAACATAACACCCAGACATCGTGCCTGCTGCCTAGGCGTTATTATGGTGCTTATTCTCATTTGCACATGGAAACACGAGAAGCAATGACATGAAACGGAAAGGGAGGAGATAGATATTAGAAAAAAACTTTTTGACAGTGAGGGTGATGATTGAGTGGAACAGGCTGCCATGAGAGATGGTGAGTTCTTCTTCAATCGAAGTCTTCAAACAAACAGAGGTCAGACAAACATCTGTTTTAGATGGTTTAGTAATTCTGCATTGAGCAGGGGATAGGACACAATGACCTTGGAGGTCCCTTCCAACTCTAACATTCTTTGATTCTATGATATCCAGAGATCTTGATGTTCTTTTGTCCACTTTGCCCAACATTATCAAGAAGTTACAACCGATGGAACTGTAGCTAATCTCTTTGGACGTGGACGGCAGAGAAAAATTGATGAAAGGTTGGATTGCAGGATAGTCTGGATGGTAGGTAAGCAGCCCCAATCATGTTCCAAAGAAAATCAAGCTGTCCTGCAGGCTCAGGGTGCATCAGTGTCAGCATGAACTATCCGTCCACATTTGATTGAAATGAAACACTATGGCAGGAGATCCAGGAGGACACCACTGCTGACACAGATATAAAAAAGCTAGACTGCAATTTGCCAAAATGTACGTGAATAAGGCAAAATCCTTCTGGGAAAACGTTTTGTGGACAGATGAGACCAAGAGAGAGCGTTTTGGTAAAGCACATCATTCTACTATTTACCAAAAATTGAATGAGGCCTACAAAGAAAATAACACAGTACCTACAGTCAAATATAGTGGAGGGGTTGTTTAGGGTTTTTTTTTGTTGCCTCTGCCTCTGGGTGCCTTGACTGTGCAAGGCATCATAAAATCTGAAGATTACCAATGGACTTTGGGTCGCAATGTAGTGCCCAGTGTAAGAAAGCTGGGTTTGAGTCCTAGGTCATGGGTCTTCGAGCAGGATAATGACCTCAAACATAATTCAAGAAGCCCCCAGAAATGAATGGAAACAAAGCGCTGGAGAGTCCTTAAGTGGCCAGCAATGAGTCCAGATATAAATCCCCTTGATCACCTGTGGAGAGATCTTAACATTGCTGTAGGGAGAAGGCGCCTTCAAATATGAGAGACCTGGAGCAGTTTGTAAAAGAAGAGTGGGCAAAAATTCCAGTTGAGAGGTGTAAGAAGTTTGTTAATAGTTATAGGAAGCGATTGATTGCAGTTATTTATTCCAAAGGGTGCAACCAAATATTAAGTTGAGGGTGCCAACAATTTTGTCTGCCCATTTTGGGGGTTTTGTGTGAAATTATGTCCAATTTGCCTTTTTTCTCTGTTTTTTTAATACAGACAAAGAAAATAAACATGTATAACAAAATGTGTAAATGTAATTATTTTCTGGGAGGAATACTTTATTTTCTGGAAGAATTTTAAGGGTGCGAACATATAACCTTTAAAAATATGTTTTAATTGAAAAACTCTAAAATCACCCCAAAAGAAACCTTAGTGCACAAATGGTGATACACATACAAAGAATATCAAACTATATGTTATAAGTGACTGTTTTAACAGATAAATGAAATACAGTCACAGATAATCCAACAGCGCACCACTAGCATTGTCTCCCCTCGCACACACCAAAATGGAGGTAAAATGATTATGGGGCAAGAGGGGAGAGACGTGGACCGTGGACAGCCTGAATACATGTGGGGAGTCCCTAACAAACAGGCAATCCCTGCATGTGTTCAGGTTGTCTAACAGCTGGAACACAAACATAATCTACGAGCACGCCCAAAGTACTCAGAGAACACCGGAGCATGCTCGGAAAACTCGGGTAACGAGAAAACTCACTCATTACAGATAGATAGATAGATAGATAGATAGATAGATAGATAGATAGATAGATAGATAACAGATAGATAATAGATATATATATATATATATATATATATATATATATATATATATATATATATATATATAGCTAATAGATAGATGATAGATAGCCAATAGATAGATAGATAATAGATAGATAGATATATGATAGATAATAGTTAGATGAAAGATAGATAATAAATGGATAATAGATAGATGATAGATAGATGATAGATTAATAGATAGATAATAGATAGATAGATAGATAGATAGATGATAGATAGATAGATATATAGATAATATATAGATAGCTAGATAGATAATTGATAGGTAACACAGGTCTGCAAAAAAATTTTTTTCAAGAGCTGTTTTGGTTATTCCACGTAATCTTTATGTTTTTAAGTGCGCTGAATCCGAAAATGACCTCCGTTTTGTCATAGGACATCACGTTTTCTGACAATTTAAGTAACTATGTTAAATAAGACAATACCTCAAAGTAAATGAAAATAGACTCATAAAATTAATTTTTTAATACAAATGTTTCCTGAAAATCATTTTTTAACTGCAATGAGCTCACTAACACACACTGAAATCGATTCTTCTTCCCTGTGAGGCTTCTCTTGGTACATTTACGCTTGTGAGTAGCATCTGGAATGTCTCTCTGAAGCGTCCAACAGTAGTCTGCCATCATTGTAATGCTCCATCTTCCCTGGTATCTTCTTTCCATCTCTTTAATGTCCTGGTGGAATCGTTCACCTTGCTCTTCACTCACAGCTCCCAAATTTTCAGGAAAGTTGTCAAGGTGGGAATGGAGGAAATGCACTTTCAAACTCATCAGGCAACCTAAAGCTTGAAATGCTTTCAGCATTCGTCCGATGATTTTTTTGTAGTCAGGGTCTTTGTTATTGCCTAAAAATTTCTCTACGACCTCTTTAAATGCAAACCACCCTTCTTTTTGAGGATGCGTCATGGTATTGATAAACTCTTGATCAGCTATAAGCCTTCTAATGTCTGGTCCGACGAACTCGCCTTCCTTCAATTTTGCCTCCGAGAGGCCTGGAAACTTGGTGACCAAGTATTTGAAGCATTCTCCATCTTTTGGAAGTGATTTTACGAATTGCTTCATCAATCCCAATTTTACATGGAGAGGTGGTAGAAGAACTTTATGGGGAGGAACCAAAGTTTCTCGGAGGACATTTTTTTCACCAACTGTGAGCACCCTCGGCAGTTATATTTTTTGGGCATTGTATATCTTCAATGCGTTGATGTGAATTAATTAATAGTAATTTTGACTTTCAAAACCCTAAGATAAAAAAAATACCAACAATTGAGAAAAATATACTAAATTTTAAGAGAATTTAGCATTTTGTGGCAAATCCTGACGTCCAGGATTTTTTTCAATATTTTTTTCGTTTTCAGCACACCAAAATACATGGAAATTAGATGAAAATAATCAAACAGCTTTTTAGTTGCAGACCTGTGTAATAGATGATATATAGATGATTGATATAGATAGATAGATGATAGATAATATATAGATAGATGATAGATAGATTATATATATATATATATATATATAGATAAAAGATAGATAATAGATAGGTAATAGATAGATAGATAGAAAACAGATAGCTAATAGATAATAGACAGATAATATATATATATATATATATATATATATATATATATATATATATATATATATATAGCTAATAGATAGATAATAGATAGATGATAGATAGCCAATAGATAGATAATAGATATATATAGCTAATAGATAGATAATAGATAGATGGATAATAGATAGATATATGATAGATAGATAATAGTTAGATAATAGATAGATAGATAAGATAATAGATAGATAATAGATGGATAATAGATAGATAGATGATTGATATAGATAGATAGATGATAGATTGATAGATAATAGATAGACAAATAGATAGATAATAGATATATATAGATAAAAGATAGATGATAGATGATAGATAGATAGATAGATAGATAGATAGATAGATAATAGTTAGATAAATAGATAATAGATAAATAGATGATAGATAGATACTAGATAGATAATGTATAAATAGATAGATAATAGATAGATAGATAAAAGATAGATAATAGATGATAGATAGATAGATAGATAGATAGATAACAGATAGATAATAGATAGATAAATAGACAGACAGATAGATAGATAAATAATAGCTAGATAGATAATATATAGATTGCTAGATAGATAATTGACAGATAATAGAAAGATAATAGATAGATGATAGATGATTGATATAGATAGATAGATGATAAATAATAGATAGATAAATAGATAGATAAGATAATAGATAAATAGATGATAGATGGATAATAGATAGATAGATAGATAGATAGATACATATATAGATACAGTAGATGATAGATAGATAGATAGATAGCTAGATAGATAATAGCTAGATAGATAATATATAGATAGCTAGATAGATAATTGACAGATAATAGAAAGATAATATATAGATGATAGATAGATGATTGATATAGATAGATAGATGATAAATAATAGATAGATAGATTGATAGATAATAGATAGATAAATAGATAGATAAGATAATAGATAAATAGATGAAAGATGGATAATAGATAGATAGATAGATAGATAGATAGATGATAGATACATATATAGATAGATACAGTAGATAATAGATGATAGATAGATAGATAGATAGATAGATAGATAGATAGATAGATAGATAGATAGATAGATAGATGATAGATTGATAATAGATAATAGTTAGATAAATAGATAGATAAGATAATAGATAAATAGATGATAGATGGATAATAGATAGATAGATGATAGATAGATAGATAGATAGATAGATAGATAGATAGATAGATAGATAGATATTGTGGTGCAGTGACCCCTGTGGCAGCTAGGGGGCGCTGTGTGTGCTCTTTGGGATATGCATGGAGGCATATTTGTTGTTATAATGGTGGTGGAACAGAGTCTGGCAGTGTTGTGAATGGCCGATATGTGTCGCAGAGGGAGTCTGCGTAGTAAGTCTGATGTAATGTGGTTGTTCTGGGACCTGTAGTCCCTCGAGTTTGTGTAATGGTGTATAGTTAGTATGGGAGACTTACTAGGCTAGTTGTGTGAGATGGGTGGGACAGACTAGCCACACATCCACACTCCCATCCAGGGGTGTGGTTTCAGGGTATATAATGTGACCAGGGTGTGGGTCACATGCTCTCTGAAGGTCCTGAAACTATGTGTTGGATTTCCTGGGAGGAGGAATCCTGAAGAGCACATACCAGTGTGTTGGATTTCCTGGGAGTAGGAATCCTGAATAGCACCTGGTGGGACTTTGCTATTGGTGACCTGGGTATTGGACGGTCCCAGCTGGGGATGGACGTCCTGAATAGTACCCGGACTGGCCACCTGTTTGATCCTGTGTAACCTGGGTGTTGGGAGGTCCTGGGAGTAGGACCGGATCCCTGAATAGCACGAGGTGAGGACCGGGATCTGCAGAGCCAGTGACAGCTACTGTGTGGGGAAGCTACCGTCCTTCGGTGGGTCTGGACTGACTAATGTGTGCCGGCCAGGCAAGTTGGTGATCCCTGTGAGGCAGCTTACCCGGAGGAGTGGACTGACAAGGAGTCAGCAGGTGGAGCAGGAGCTCCCGACAGGTACTATACAGACTGTTGGTGCTTGTGACGTTCTATGAACTGTGTGGTCTCCCACGGCAACTGAACGGAGTGAGGTTCAGCGTGTGTAGAGACCGCGACCCAGAGTCATATGTGCTGTATGTGACTTGGGACATTGGTGAACTGTTCAGCGTACGGACACCCATGGTAACTGGACGAAGTGAGAGATCCAGCATGTTTAGTGTCCGTGAGTCAAAGCCATAAATGAAGTGTTTAAAGCTGCAAGTTAATATCACCAGTTGGTGCCTGTTGTGTTTCGTGAAAGGTATATAATGAACTGTGCATAACCCGGTTTATGACACTTTAATAAACCGTATAGACTGTGTTTAAGCGAAAAATCGTGCCTGACTTCGTGAATCCCGTGCCAAGCGAGTGTCCCCCAATACACTCAGTAAGAGCAATCTTACAATATAGATAGATAAATAGATAGATAGATAGATAGATAGATAGATAATAGATAAATATAGTAGATGATAGATAGATAGATAGATAGATAGATAATAGATAGATAGATAATAGATGATAGATAGATAGATAGATAGATAGATAGATAGATAGATAGATAGATAATAGATAGATAGATAATAGATAAATATAGTAGATGATAGATAGATAGATAGATAGATAGATAATAGATGACAGATAGATTGATAGATAGATTGATAGATAGATAATAGATGATAGATAGATAGATAGATAGATAGATAGATAGATAGATAGATAGATAGATAGATAGATAGATAGATAGATAGATAATAGATAGATAACACAGGTCAACAAAAAATATTTTTTTTTCTGGTGTCCAAAATATTTTAATGAATTTAGGGTATTTTTGGGGTGCTGATTCTGAATATGTCATCAGTTTTGCCAGATTGGCTCAAGTTTTTGACATTTTTGGTATCTTATTTATAGCACTTGTTGGTAAATGCGACGCATCATCTCATTAATTTCTTTGGATTAGTACTTGAACTGAGCAGTTCTCAATATAGTTTTGTGTTAATTAGTGTTCTAAAAGTTTGTTCATAGCTTGATTTTTGCACTAACTTTATGTTGTTGTCTGTTTTCCAGTGAAAAGCATGAACTCATCAAGAAGAAGTTGTCTTAACGATCCAGACTCATTCTGTTACATTTGTGGTGAATACACACTGCCAAAACATAGAAGAAACATAACAGACTTCGTAAAAAAAAGTGTATTTTGCCTATTTTGGGGTTATGCTTGGGGACCAAGACAAGTTTTGGGCACCACACATAGTGTGCAAAGCATGTATCGAATTATTACAAAAAGGGAGCAAAGGACAAAGAAAAAGCTTCAAATTTGGTGTTCCAATGGTGTGGAGAGAGCCAAAAAATCATCATGATGACTGTTATTTCTGTGCAGTGCAAGTGCAAGGATTCAATAAGCATAAGAAACGAAAATGGGAGTAACATGGAATCTGCAAGAAGGCCTGTCCCTCATTGTGAAGATGTGCCTGTACCTGTGTTTACCATAAATAACAGTCATCATGATGATTTTTTGGCTCTCTCCACACCATTGGAACACCAAATTTGAAGCTTTTTCTTTGTCCTTTGCTCCATTTTCGTAATAATTCGATACATGCTTTGCACACTATGTGTGGTGCCCAAAACTTGTCTTGGTCCCCAAGCATAACCCCAAAATAGGCAAAATACACTTTTTTTACGAAGTCTGTTATGTTTCTTCTATGTTTTGGCAGTGTGTATTCACCACAAATGTAACAGAATGAGTCTGGATCGTTAAGACAACTTCTTCTTGATGAGTTCATGCTTTTCACTGGAAAACAGACAACAACATAAAGTTAGTGCAAAAATCAAGCTATGAACAAACTTTTAGAACACTAATTAACACAAAACTATATTGAGAACTGCTCAGTTCAAGTACTAATCCAAAGAAATTAATGAGATGATGCGTCGCATTTACCAACAAGTGCTATAAATAAGATACCAAAAATCTCAAAAACTTGAGCCAATCTGGCAAAACTGATGACATATTCAGAATCAGCACCCCAAAAATACCCAAAATTCGATGAAATATCTTTGGCACCAAAAATGCTGTTGACCAGTGTAATAAATAGATGATAGATAGATAGATAGATAGATAGATAGATAGATAGATAGATAGATAGATAGATAGATAGATAGATAGATAGATTAACAGAGTTATTGGATACCTCAGATTTTGGAGACTCTTCTGATTCTGACTCTGAAGAGGATGATTGCTTATCGGCTAAATTCAAGATGGACACGTTGGTGGAGGCTGAAGATTTTTTCAGCTGAAGGCTCCAGGCCATGCTGTCAGCGGGTCTTGGAGCTCCAGATCTGAAGGAGAAGAGAACCTTTCACGCAGTGCTTTTGTGCTTCTGAACTAATTCCACAAACTTCTGATATCATGATTAAAGTGATGTCTGCATGGGATGAATACTGAGCAGATTTGCCACCACAAATTTATTGGTGGAATATGCATTGTGCATTAGGCCGGGTTCACATGAGCGCATTTCAGAGTCTGCAGTATATGGCCCGCAATGCATGGACTGACCGCCGGTCTACCGGCCCGAACCTACAGCCTGCAGTCATGTCAAATGTCAAGGATGACAGCGGGGGAGGTGTCACGCAGATTACCCCGCTTGACACCAGTTTGTCACGGATAACACCAGGGAGGTCACCCAGATCCCACTGCTACCACCACTTTGTCACTGGAAGAAACTCTACTGCCTCCCATCGTCAGGACAATTACACAATATATATATATGTTGAGGATACTTTTCAGAAGTCTCATTATCACCACAGACAGGAATGCAATATACTGTAGTTTCTGTTCTCTTCAGGATGTTTTTCAGAAGTCTCATTATCATCACAGACAGGAATACAATATACTGTAGTTTCTGTTCTTTTCAAGATGTTTTTCTCATCATCACATACAGGAGATAATATATCCTTCCTGTTCTGTTCAGGGGACTTTTTCAGAAGTCTCATTATCGTCACAGACAGGAATACAATAATAGACAACATCTCTATATACAGTTGACAATACACAATTCAACATTCACAAAAAGCGATGTCACAGCTCACCTCCACCTCCTCCTGTACAATATCACCAGATTGCAACCTGCCCAGAAAGTTTCTATACAAACAAACCAGGTCTGAGCTAGTCTTAGTCCTAGTTTTAGTCTATAGTTTTATGCTGCTTATGTCCATGTGAAAAACAGGAAGCAAGAGCCTAAGATCAGGACTAGTGGCCAGTGTGAAAACTGCAAGATTTTTTTTATATCGAAATTCGAATTTTAAAAAAATCTAATATTTATTTAAAAAAAAAAAAAACATTTAATATAAAACCTTGATTTAAGCCATAGGTCATTTTCAGAGAAGCTAATGAACAGCTCATCATACATCTGATCAATCAGTGCAATCACATCCTCTTTTTAACACATAAGCCAAACATAATAAGGGGGGCACACAAAAAACTACAAAAAGTGGCATATTGGTGTCTTTCTTTAGGGTGGTGTTTAAATGTACCAAATTGGTCCTTATAAAAAGAAAAACAAGATGTGAATGGGGTATCAGTTCCTAAATAGGGAAGCATCGTGATTACAGAGGTGGACATAGAGGTGAACCACTAGTACGTCTGCATGTAGTGTACCATCTAAGGAGGCTCCATGGTCCCTAATGGCCTCAGCACCTAAAGCTGGTTTCTCTTATTCCAACACTTCCAAACTATTGCAAAACAATGGGGAGACAAAGAGCGCAATAGGGTCTTATCCACGTTACACAGAGGAGAATATATACCTAATTTGCTCACCTTGTTAGGATGAGATTAGAGCATGTAGATAGCGGCTGCTGCAGATCCACAGGTCTTCACCGACCAGAGAAAATAATGTCTTCAAAGGGAGATTTGCAGTTAAAATTCTGCGCTGCCGCTAAGATGAATTTCAGGAGAGTATAGTTGATTCACAGTGGTTTCATTCAATAATATTAATAATTATTCAAGAATAAAACCACTGTGAATCAACTATACTCTCCTGAAATTCTTCTTAGCGGCAGCGCAGAATTTTAATTACAAATCTCCCTTTGAAGACAACACTTCCAAACTATAATCCCAATAATCAATGGGGGCATCAATGGTCTTTAAATATACCAAATATTTCCTTATAAAGAAACAAACAAGATGTGAATGGGGCATCAGTTCCTAAATAGGGAAGCATCATGATTACAGAGGTGGACAAATGGGGGGAACCACCAGTACGTCTGCATGTAGTGCCCCATCTAAGGGGGCTCCATGGTCCCTAATGGCCTCAGCACCTAAAGCTGGTGTCTCTTATTCCAACACTTCGAAATTATAGGAATCCCAATAATCAATGGGGGCATCAATGGTGTTTAAATATACCAAATATTTCCTTATAGAGAGACAAACAAGATGTGAATGGGGCCATAGAGGTGGGGCCAGTACGGCTACATTTAGTGCGCCACTTAAGGAGGCTTCATGGTCCCGGGATCTAAAGCTGATGTCCCTCATTCCATACTTGGTGGTCAAAACTATGGGAATCCCAGTAACCAATGGGAGCATCAATGGAAGGTTGTGATCAGGACATCATTTAACCCAAGGGTGATCCTGCAGGGAGCGCCCAAATAATGCCCCCTTTTATGCACATATACATATTTTCCAATACTACCAAATCATTTCAGATCTTTGTTCGGCTAGACAGACAGATTCCATCCTACATTTCAGAGGCAAGCAGTATTCATTTACCTATAAATTGAGACAGATTTTGATCTTCTTTGCTTGGTGGGAACTCTGAACGACCCCTTCATTTCTGGGGTCTCTTTTTTTCCCCCCACCAATACTTCCTGGGACTGAAAGATGGTATTTACTGTTAGCTCCATGAAGATCCTGAGAGAAGAGACCTACAGTGAGTTGTCAAGTCCTATGGAATGTGCGGAACCTATGTACATAAAGAGTCATGCGTGAAGTCATAGAGGCAGAGTCTAGGTGACCATCGCATTCTGAAGACCACAGAGAAAATAAAAGTATTGATTTTGATACCTCAAAGGGGTAGTCTACTTTAAAAACATTTTTTTTACTTAAATGAATATGAGGCTCCAAACATTTTAATGAATCCTTTGTAAATATGATTTTTAGATCCAAATACGTGCACCCAAGTAAAAGAGAAAATGTCACTCAAGGTGGACAAACCCTTTAAGCTTAAAGAATTTGTCCAGGATTAAAAAAAAACATAGCTTCTTTCTTTCAGAGACAGACCCACAGCTGTTAGATAATAATTCAGCCCCATTGATGTGAATGGAGCTGAGATGTATTACCTACCCAACCCATGATCAAGGGTGGCGCTGTTTCTGAAAGAAAGCAGTCATATTTTTCTGAGCCTAGACAATTACTTTAAAAGTTTACTGCCAAAATTGTAAGTTATCACTTATTCACAGTATAAGGCTGGAGTCACACTAGCGAGTTTTACGGACGTAAGAGCGCAGAAAATACGTCCGTAAAACTCGCCAAACAAACGGCACAATTATTCTCAATGGGGCTGCTCCTATCAGCCGTATATTACGCATCCGTAATATACGGTCTTGTACGGCCGTAGAAAATCGCAGCGTGCTGCGTTTGTCAGCGTATTGCGCAAAAAATACGCCAATGAAAGTCTATGGGGGCGAGAAAAATACGGATTCCACACGGACCAGCAGTGTGACTTGCGAGAAATACGCAGCGGTGTTAGTGAAAAGTCGGTAATTCAATTGCCGGCTTTTCAATTCTCCTTCCCAAACCCGACATGATATGAGACATGGTTTACATACAGTAAACCATCTCATATCCCTTTTTTTTTGCATATTCCACACTACTAATGTTAGTAGTGTGTATGTGCAAAATTTGGTTGCTGTAGCTGCTAAAATAAAGGGTTAAATGGCGGAAAAAATTGGCGTGGGCTCCCGCGCAATTTTCTTCGCCAGAATGGTAAAGCCAGTGATTGACGGCAGATATTAATAGCCAGGAGAGGGTCCATGGTTATTGGCTCCCCCTGGCTACAAACCTCTGCCCCCAGCCACCCCAGAAAAGGCACATCTGGAAGATGCGCCTATTCTGGCACTTGGCCACTCTCTTCCCACTCCCGTGTAGCTGTGGGATATGGGGTAATGAAGGGTTAATGCCACCTTGCTATTGTAAGGTGACATTAAGCCAGGTTAATAATGGAGAGGCGTCAATTATGACACCTATCCATTATTAATCCAATTGTATGAAAGGGTTAAAAAACACACACACACATTATTAAAAAGTATTTTAATGAAATAAATACACCGGTTGTTTTAATATTTTATTGCTCTCTCAATCCACCTGAAGACCCTCGCTTGGCAAAATAATAAACCAACAATATACATACCATCCGAGGATCTGTCAGGTCCCACGATGTAAATCCTTCTGAAGGGGTTAAATCGATTTACAGGCAGGAGCTGCGCTAAAGCACTCGCTCGTGCCTGTAATCCCCGGGTGCTGAAAGGAAAGCTGGGTGATCTGTACTTACATTGAGTCGCGGTGAGGCGCCCTCTGCTGGATGTCCTCATGAACTGGAGCCTTGGAAAAGTTCCCACGCTCGAGTTCATATGAGTTCATGCACCAGAGGGCGCCTCACCGCAACTCAATGTAAGTATAGATCACCCAGCTTTCCTTTCAGCACCCGGGGATTACAGGCACGAGCGAGTGCTTTAGCGCAGCTCCTGCCTGTAAATTGATTTAACCCCTTCAGAAGGATTTACATCGTGGGACCTGACAGATCCTCGGATGGTATGTATATTGTGGGTTTATTATTTTGCCAAGCGAAGGTCTGCAGGTGGATTGAGAGAGCAATAAAATATTAAAACAACCGGTGTGTTTATTTCATTAAAATAATTTTTAATAATGTGTGTGTGTGTGTGTGTTTTAACCCTTTCATACAATTGGATTAATAATGGATAGGTGTCATAATTGACGCCTCTCCATTATTAACCTGGCTTAATGTCATCTTACAATAGCAAGGTGACATTAACCCTTCATTACCCCATATCCCACCGCTACACGGGAGTGGGAAGAGAGTGGCCAAGTGCCAGAATAGGCGCATCTTCCAGATGTGCCTTTTCTGGGGTGGCTGGGGCCAGATGTTTGTAGCCAGGGGGGGCCAATAACCATGGACCCTCTCTAGGCTATTAATATCTGCCCTCAGTCACTGGCTTTACAACTCTGGCGGAGAAAATTGCGCGGGAGCCCACGCCAATTTTTTCCGCCATTTAACCCTTTATTTTAGCAGCTATAGCAACCAAATTTTGCACATACACACTACTAACATTAGTAGTGTGGAATATGCAAAAAAAAAAGGGGGATATGAAATGGTTTACTGTATGTAAACCATGTCTCATATCCTGTCGGGTTTGTGAAGGAGAAATGAGAAGCCGGCAATTGAATTACCGGCTTTTCACATATATCGCGCTGAATTAAATATAAATACAGAATATATATAAATGTGTGTCTCAATTACATATATATATATATATATATATATATATATATATATATATATATATATATATATACTGTATATATGTTTTAACGGACATTTGAGCACATAAATCCATTAGATGTCGGTTTTGCAAGCCTGCGAGAAAATATCGCAGTACGGATGCCATACGGATTACATATGGAGGATGCCATGCGCAAAATACGCTGACACACCCTGCCTACGGATGACATACGGACCACTATTTTGGGAACATTTCTCCGTATTACGGCCGTAATACGGCCGTAAAAAACGGACCGTATTGTCTTACGCTGAGTGTGACTCCAGCCTAAGTGATAGTGTCTGATAAAAGAAGGTCTCCATGCTGCAATGGTCACCATTCACAAGGGCATGTCCAGAATCTTTCCACAGGATATGTGATAACTTGCTGATCGCTGGTGGTCCGACCTCTGGGACCCACTCCGATTAACAGAATGGGGCACGTGTATCCCTATTAGAATGGAGCAACAGTTCGGACAGCGGATCGCCACTTTATTAATTCTCCATGGAGCTTCCAAAAAAAGCCAAGTGCAACCCCGTCCAAGCAGTGGTGTAACTACAGTCCGATGGGCTTCTGTGCAAAATTTAAACCTGGGCCCCCGCATGTTGGTCAGATATATGGGCCCTTGTAGCGTTCTAAAGTCTAAAAATAAATAAGTATTCCCCCCTCCTTGATTATGTAGTAATGTCTCCCATCCTGTACAAATGCCTAACATCCTGGTATATAGGTCTCCCCATCCTGGGCCCCTTCCTAATATATATGTCCCCCCACACTGGACCCCTTCCTGGTATATATGTCCCCAATCCTCATATATATGTCCCATTCTTGGTATATATGTCCCCCATCGTGGTATGTATGCCCCCCTTCTTGGTATATATGTACCCCATTCTGGGCCTCTTCCTGCTATATACATCCCCCTTCTTGGTATATACAGTATGTCCCCCAACCAGGTATATATGTCCCCCATCCTGGTATATATGTCCCCCTTCTTGGTATATATGTCCCCCATCCTGGTATACATGTCCTCCATCCTGGTATATATGTCCCCTATCCTGGTATATATGTCCTCCATCCTGGTATATATATATCACCCATCCTGGTATATATGTCCCCAATCCTGGTATTTATGTCTCCCATTCTGGTATTTACTGTACAGCATGTCCCGCCTCTTGGAACATATGTCCCCCATCCTGGGTCTCAGCCTGAAATATATGTCTGGCTTCTTGGTATATATGTCCCTCATACTGATATATATGTCTCCCATCCCGGTCCCAGACTCTTCCTCCTAAATATGTCCTCCTTCTTGGTATATATGTCCCCCTTTCTGGGCCTCTACCTGATATATATGTCCCCTTCTTGGTATATATATGTCTCCCATCCTGGTATATATGTCTCCTATCTTGGACCCCTTGCTGTATATATGTCCATCATCCTGGTATATATATCCCACAATCTGGGCACCTTTCTGGTATATGTGTTCCCTGTTCTGCAAAAATAAAATAAAACATTCTTCTCACCTTCCTCTGCTTTCTTCTCGTGCAGCATCCTCTTCCAAGTCCGTGCGGGAGGGAAGGCCGCCGACCCCAGCACCTATGTGCACCCTCCGACGCACATCCAGTTGAAGTAGGCATTGGTGTCGGCGGGCCTCCCTCCCACACGGCCTGGTCGCACCCTCTGCAACTGCAATTGCTACACCCCTGCATCCAAGTGATCGGACCCCCACTGATCAAAAAGAGTTATCACCTATCCTGTGGAAAAAGGGGATGACTTGTTTTCACAGGACAACCCTTTTAAGGTGAAAATTGAGCAATATTCTTGTTTGTCTCCATTAGGCTGAATGCAGACATCCATGAAACTCGGTCAGAGTATGGACCATAGTGTCCGGACCGGCTGTGGGTCTCCTGACCCACACTCACATGATCGGACCCCTTTTAGGGCCAGCCCCGCCAAATTATAGTAATGCTATCCACACAATGTAAAAGCTAATTTCCCCACAGTGCCTGACACTTTTGCCCCCAGTAAGCGCCATTACTTGATTCTCCAGGTGTCCCCTCCCCAGATTTAAGCCTGCACTTACTACGTGCACTGTGCCGGCCCCTGAGCAACCGACGAGTGGTGCACATGCCCAGACCTCACGTGGGATAACCGACAGCGCCAATATCAGTTACATTGATGGTGCCGTGTGAGGACTTTTTCCTATGCATGGCAGGCTGTCGTTATTTTAGTATTTTGGGGTACCAATCAAAGCTAAAAATGTGACTATAAATGACAAACATATAGTTATCACTCTTGATTTCAATCCTGTCGCTGTTACTCTACACTACGACCGCATTTGTATTTTCACAAAATGGCCGCCACAGTCTAAGTCTTCCCTATGCAGTGTTCTTCACAAATTTAAGATACACCCACTTCTTTAGGAGAATACTCAGACTGGACAGACAGGGCTGACGTAATGGGAAATGGATGAGGAAGGATGTCTCTAGAATGTCCTCCCCAAAAAAGCACCGCATAGGGAAATCTAAAACGTTGGTGGCCATTTTGTGAAAATGACAACAGGGCAACAAAATGGAGGCACAAAACAGGGATTGTTCAAAATTCTTCTTGTGATAAGTTTCATAAGGATTTCAATGGGAAAAGCATGACGACCAGTTTTAAAAACCTCACCGGAAAAAAAAAAGAAGCACGACGTTGCGATAATGATATTTCTGAGGTGAATTTTGAAGATCATGTCAAAAGATCTTCACATGGACATACCCTTTAATCCAGCTACTTGTATAAAATCTATGGGGGGGGTGCGTACAAATATCTGAATATATAACACTTCTGCCACTCTCCCTGCCCTAGGTCAGTGCTGGACAATAAAGTCAGGAAGGGCCGCAGGAAATGGCTGCCTCTACAAAGATGGACGCCGATGCGTTCTCTCGCTGAGGAGAAGAGTAGTGGGTGGTTGTAGACTTCCATGTACAATGAGCTGAATTTCAGAATAAAGGACCCATCAATATTTTATTTGCGCCTTTTTAGGGCTAGTTTTCGGCATTTGGGAAATCAGTGATGGACCTAAAGAACATGTTTTTTTTTTTCTTCATTTTATTAACTAGTAATAGATCTTATATGTATATTATGCAATATTTCTTATTACACAATATCGCTATTGCACATTATCGGTCTCATTTCCTCACCGTTTCCAAGATTTCTGCAGAAATTAAGAAATGTATTGTTTCCCCCACAGTTGAGTTTGTTTAAATGTCTCAGTCTGGACCACCCCTGTAACCCCCTTGACAGCTGTGCTGAATCTATCACTGGTTTCATTCCCATCCTCCCCAGGTCCTAGATTGAGTCTTTGCTGAGCTCACTGATTGGCTGCCGTCCTGAATGATGGCACAAACTCTCAGAGCCACTAAGTTCACTGATTGGCTGACGTGAGATCTGTGCTGCAAATAATAATGGACACAGGGAGCAGTGGCATAGACTCAGCGTTGGACCAGGGGAGGGTGAATAAAGGAAAGGTTTTTTTTCTTTTTTTTAAACAAACTGCAGCCGGGCTCAAATGTTTTCCCAAAACCAGAGAACTACTTCAACTTTATGATTGGGGGGAGTCTCAAATGTCCCCAAAATGGGGCTCTGAAACGCCCCATAAAAATATTCTGCAACATTCTAAATAGAAAAAAAAAGTTCCTACTTGTTTGGGGAAATTCTGCTGAATCACAGAAAAGTTTCCTAGGAACTCATAACTTCCCCGTCAGCAGATTCCAGCACACACATGAGCACGGCGGCCACTGCGGGGATGTGCTGTAGGATCCAGTGCACACAGGAGCACGGCGGCCACTGCGGGGATGTGCTATAGGATCCAGTGCACACAGGAGCACGGCGGCCACTGCGGGGATGTGCTGTATGATCCAGTGCACACAGGAGCATGGCAGCCACTGCGGGGATGTGCTGTAGGATCCAGTGCACACAGGAGCACGGCGGCCACTGCGGGGATGTGCTGTAGGATCCAGTGCACACAGGAGCATGGCAGCCACTGCGGGGATGTGCTGTAGGATCCAGTGCACACAGGAGCACGGCGGCCACTGCGGGGATGTGCTGTAGGATCCAGTGCACACAGGAGCACGGCGGCCACTGCGGGGATGTGCTGTAGGATCCACTGCACACAGGAGCACGGCGGCCACTGCGGGGATGTGCTGTAGGATCCCGTGCACACAGGAGCACAGCGGCCACTGCGGGGATGTGCTGTAGGATCCAGTGCACACAGGAGCACGGCGGCCACTGCGGGGATGTGCTGTAGGATCCACTGCACACAGGAGCACGGCGGCCACTGCGGGGATGTGCTGTAGGATCCCGTGCACACAGGAGCACGGCGGCCACTGCGGGGATGTGCTGTAGGATCCCGTGCACACAGGAGCACGGCGGCCACTGCGGGGATGTGCTATAGGATCCCGTGCACACAGGAGCACAGCGGCCACTGCGGGGATGTGCTGTAGGATCCAGTGCACACAGGAGCACGGCAGCCACTGCGGTGATGTGCTGTAGGATCCCATGCACACAGGAGCACGGCGGCCACTGCGGGGATGTGCTGTAGGATCCACTGCACACATGAGCACGGCGGCCACTGCGGGGATGTGCTGTAGGATCCAGTGCACACAGGAGCATGGCGACCACTGCGGGGATGTGCTGTATGATCCAGTGCACACAGGAGCATGGCAGCCACTGCGGGGATGTGCTGTAGGATCCCGTGCATACAGGAGCACAGCGGCCACTGCGGGGATGTGCTGTAGGATCCCGTGCACACAGGAGCACGGTGACCACTGCGGGATGTGCTGTAGGATCCAGTGCACAAATGAGCACGGCGGCCACTGCGGGGATGTGCTGTAGGATCCAGTGCACACAGGAGCACGGCGGCCACTGCGGGGATGTGCTGTAGGATCAAGTGCACACAGGAGCACGGCAGCCACTGTGGGGGTGTACTGTAGGATCCAGTGCACACAGGAGCATGGCGGCCACTGCGGGGATGTGCTGTAGGATCCAGTGCACACAGGAGCACAGCGGCCACTGCGGGGATGTGCTGTAGGATCCAGTGCACACAGGAGCTGCGGAAATGTGCTGTAGGATCCAGTGCACACAGGAGCATGGCAGCTGAGCTGTGTATAACCCCGCCCACACTCCTGATTCGAAGCTGTTGTGTTCACGCTCAGCAAGCTGCCGATCAGTGGTGGGGGCGTGGTTATACAGATTAGCTGGACTTGTGTGCACTTGAGACCTAGTCCAGTAGTGATAATCTCCTGCTGATAAAACACTGATTGTATTGAAACAACAGCACACAGCCTTGTAAGTGACACATCACTGGAATCAGGGTTCCTTACTCTATATTATGCTGTTCCCTTTAAGAGTATTACCTGGTTTAAAAGGGAGCTATAGTAGCTGCTAAATCCCTTTAACTATGTCACTGTCAGCAGAGCCTGCACCCACACCTGGTAAACCTGGGCAACATCCTCCATACATGGACGGGAGCTGAGCCCATGCAGTGCAGGTGGGGTGACCAATAAAAAAATGTAAATGTGCATATATATTAATAATCTAAAACTGAGGAGGGGTCCCTGTCGCCCAAGGGCCCATGTAAACCTTGCGCTCCCCAGACATGAGCAGGGTGTACGGTGCTCAAGTATTCAGCCAAAAAGGGGCGTGGCTGTAGCCTAGGCTACTGGACGCTTCCCAATTGTGGCCCCGCCCAGATGACTCTTCCCTGATTTTCATGCCTTTTAAAAAAGTGATTTGTGTACGTTTCAATACATGTATTTTTAGGTAAAAATTATTTTGTAATTGAGTTTCTATAAAAAAATAAAGTTACACCATTTGCCTTTTATAGCTCCCATGTTGCACTGCCCATATCTGGCTGCAGAAGAGTTAACAGAGGATCAATCAGTGAGCTCTGCGGTCTGATGGGTGATTTTATAACCTAAGATCACATCAAAAATGAACGCGCGGGATGAAAAGACCAGGAACAAGGCAAATGGTGCAATAGTTTAAAGGAAACCCAATTGTAAATATGATATTTAGCCACATATACAAGTATGCAAGTAAAAAAAACAAACCTAAAAATGGACAACCCCTTTAAGTAGAAAGGCGCATAACAAATAGGGCGTGGACTTCTAAAAGCCCCTCCCTCCCGGTGACATGTCCTCCTATAAGAGCTGGCCAGTCAGACTGAATCGACCAATAGGATTGGAGCATGAGGCCTGTACGCTAATGAGCTAAGTTACAAAAGTGACGTCATTTCCCACTGACACACCCTTCTTCCCCTCCCGCTGCTGTCTCGTTGACTGACATAATTTTTCTTCAATCAGCGATAAGCTCTGTCAGTCACCGTCCAATGGGAGGTGTTAGGGGGCGGGACGACCCCTGCGGCGGATTTCCTGCTGTTCCCTGCTTCTCCCTCAGCCTGTAGCTCTCCCATTCCCCCGCTGTAGTCTGGTAGTGAGCCGGGGCCGAGTACCGGAGCCGCTGTCACAGCCCGGAGCAGCCGCGGTCACCACTCCCGCCTTCATCAGCGCAGTCGCCCCCGCCTGGGTCTGCAGGAAACATGCCGGCCGTGTCTAAAGGGGACGGGATGCGGGGACTGGCCGTGTTCATCTCCGACATCAGGAACTGTAAGTGGGGCTCCGGGTGCAGGGAGAGTGGGGGCCTGACACCGGCCGCGGCCTGAGGGTGGCGGGGAGGGAGTGTCACTGCTGAGGGAGTATGAATGGGGGGGACGGCCCTGTGTGTGTGGGGGAGCCCGGCCCTGTATGTGTGGGGGAGCCCGGCCCCGTGTATATGGGGGAGCCCGGCCCCGTGTATATGGGGGAGCCCGGCCCCGTGCGTGTGGGGGAGCCCGGCCCCGTGCGTGTGGGGGAGCCCGGCCCCGTGTATATGGGGGAGCCCGGCCCCGTGTATATGGGGGAGCCCGGCCCCGTGTATATGGGGGAGCCCGGCCCCGTGTATGTGGGGGAGCCCGGCCCCGTGTATATGGGGGAGCCCGGCCCCGTGTATGTGGGGGAGCCCGGCCCCGTGTATATGGGGGAGCCCGGCCCCGTGTATATGGGGGAGCCCGGCCCCGTGTATATGGGGGAGCCCGGCCCCGTGTATATGGGGGAGCCCGGCCCCGTGTATATGGGGGAGCCCGGCCCCGTGTATATGGGGGAGCCCGGCCCCGTGTATATGGGGGAGCCCGGCCCCGTGTATATGTGGGGGAGCCCGGCCCCGTGTATATGGGGGAGCCCGGCCCCGTGTATATGGGGGAGCCCGGCCCCGTGTATATGGGGGAGCCCGGCCCCGTGTATATGGGGGAGCCCGGCCCCGTGTATATGGGGGAGCCCGGCCCCGTGTATATGGGGGAGCCCGGCCCCGTGTATATGGGGGAGCCCGGCCCCGTGTATATGGGGGAGCCCGGCCCCGTGTATATGGGGGAGCCCGGCCCCGTGTATATGGGGGAGCCCGGCCCCGTGTATATGGGGGAGCCCGGCCCCGTGTATATGGGGGAGCCCGGCCCCGTGTATATGGGGGAGCCCGGCCCCGTGTATATGGGGGAGCCCGGCCCCGTGTATATGGGGGAGCCCGGCCCCGTGTATATGGGGGAGCCCGGCCCCGTGTATATGGGGGAGCCCGGCCCCGTGTATATGGGGGAGCCCGGCCCCGTGTATATGGGGGAGCCCGGCCCCGTGTATATGGGGGAGCCCGGCCCCGTGTATATGGGGGAGCCCGGCCCCGTGTATATGGGGGAGCCCGGCCCCGTGTATATGGGGGAGCCCGGCCCCGTGTATATGGGGGAGCCCGGCCCCGTGTATATGGGGGAGCCCGGCCCCGTGTATATGGGGGAGCCCGGCCCCGTGTATATGGGGGAGCCCGGCCCCGTGTATATGGGGGAGCCCGGCCCCGTGTATATGGGGGAGCCCGGCCCCGTGTATATGGGGGAGCCCGGCCCCGTGTATATGGGGGAGCCCGGCCCCGTGTATATGGGGGAGCCCGGCCCCGTGTATATGGGGGAGCCCGGCCCCGTGTATATGGGGGAGCCCGGCCCCGTGTATATGGGGGAGCCCGGCCCCGTGTATATGGGGGAGCCCGGCCCCGTGTATATGGGGGAGCCCGGCCCCGTGTATATGGGGGAGCCCGGCCCCGTGTATATGGGGGAGCCCGGCCCCGTGTATATGGGGGAGCCCGGCCCCGTGTATATGGGGGAGCCCGGCCCCGTGTATATGGGGGAGCCCGGCCCCGTGTATATGGGGGAGCCCGGCCCCGTGTATATGGGGGAGCCCGGCCCCGTGTATATGGGGGAGCCCGGCCCCGTGTATATGGGGGAGCCCGGCCCCGTGTATATGGGGGAGCCCGGCCCCGTGTATATGGGGGAGCCCGGCCCCGTGTATATGGGGGAGCCCGGCCCCGTGTATATGGGGGAGCCCGGCCCCGTGTATATGGGGGAGCCCGGCCCCGTGTATATGGGGGAGCCCGGCCCCGTGTATATGGGGGAGCCCGGCCCCGTGTATATGGGGGAGCCCGGCCCCGTGTATATGGGGGAGCCCGGCCCCGTGTATATGGGGGAGCCCGGCCCCGTGTATATGGGGGAGCCCGGCCCCGTGTATATGGGGGAGCCCGGCCCCGTGTATATGGGGGAGCCCGGCCCCGTGTATATGGGGGAGCCCGGCCCCGTGTATATGGGGGAGCCCGGCCCCGTGTATATGGGGGAGCCCGGCCCCGTGTATATGGGGGAGCCCGGCCCCGTGTATATGGGGGAGCCCGGCCCCGTGTATATGGGGGAGCCCGGCCCCGTGTATATGGGGGAGCCCGGCCCCGTGTATATGGGGGAGCCCGGCCCCGTGTATATGGGGGAGCCCGGCCCCGTGTATATGGGGGAGCCCGGCCCCGTGTATATGGGGGAGCCCGGCCCCGTGTATATGGGGGAGCCCGGCCCCGTGTATATGGGGGAGCCCGGCCCCGTGTATATGGGGGAGCCCGGCCCCGTGTATATGGGGGAGCCCGGCCCCGTGTATATGGGGGAGCCCGGCCCCGTGTATATGGGGGAGCCCGGCCCCGTGTATATGGGGGAGCCCGGCCCCGTGTATATGGGGGAGCCCGGCCCCGTGCGTGTGTGTGTGTGGGGGGGGGGAGCCCGGCCCCGTGCGTGTGTGTGTGTGGGGGGGGGGAGCCCGGCCCCTGTGTGTGTGTGTGTGTGTGTGGGAGGGGAGCCCGGCCCCGTGTATATGGGGGAGCCCGGCCCCGTGCGTGTGTGTGTGTGGGGGGGGGGAGCCCGGCCCCTGTGTGTGTGTGTGTGTGTGTGTGGGAGGGGAGCCCGGCCCCTGTGTGTGTGTGTGTGTGTGTGTGGGAGGGGAGCCCGGCCCCTGTGTGTGTGTGTGTGTGTGTGTGTGGGAGGGGAGCCCGGCCCCTGTGTGTGTGTGTGTGGGAGGGGAGCCCGGCCCCTGTGTGTGTGTGTGTGGGGAGCCCGGCCCCTGTGTGTGTGTGTGGGGAGCCCGGCCCGTGTGTGTGTGTGTGTGGGGAGCCCGGCCCGTGTGTGTGTGTGTGTGTGGGGAGCCCGGCCCCTGTGTGTGTGTGTGTGTGTGGGGAGCCCGGCCCCTGTGTGTGTGTGTGTGGGGAGCCCGGCCCCTGTGTGTGTGTGTGTGGGGAGCCCGGCCCCTGTGTGTGTGTGTGTGGGGAGCCCGGCCCCTGTGTGTGTGTGTGTGTGTGTGTGGGGAGCCCGGCCCCTGTGTGTGTGTGTGTGTGTGGGGAGCCCGGCCCCTGTGTGTGTGTGTGTGTGTGTGTGTGTGTGTGTTGTGTGTGTGTGGGGAGCCCGGCCCCTGTGTGTGTGTGTGTGTGTGTGTGTGTGTGGAGCCCGGCCCGTGTGTGTGTGTGTGGGGGAGCCCGGCCCCTGTGTGTGTGTGTGTGTGTGTGTGGAGCCCGGCCCCTGTGTGTGTGTGTGTGTGGGGTGCCCGGCCCCTGTGTGTGTGTGTGTGGGGGGATTGGAGCCCGGCCCCAGTGTGCGTGCGTGTGCGTATGTGTGTGTGTGCGTGCGTGGGGGGGAGCCCGGCCCCTGTGTGTGTGTGGGGGGAGCCCGGTGTGTGTGCGTGCGTGTGTGCGTGTGTGTGTGCGTGCGTGGGGGGGAGCCCGGCCCCTGTGTGTGTGTGTGGGGAGCCCGGCCCCTGTGTGTGTGTGTGTGGGGAGCCCGGCCCCTGTGTGTGTGTGTGTGGGGAGCCCGGCCCCTGTGTGTGTGTGTGTGGGGAGCCCGGCCCCTGTGTGTGTGTGTGTGGGGAGCCCGGCCCCTGTGTGTGTGTGTGTGGGGAGCCCGGCCCCTGTGTGTGTGTGTGTGGGGAGCCCGGCCCCTGTGTGTGTGTGTGTGGGGAGCCCGGCCCCTGTGTGTGTGTGTGTGTGTGTGTGTGGGGAGCCCGGCCCCTGTGTGTGTGTGTGTGTGTGGAGCCCGGCCCGTGTGTGTGTGTGTGGGGGAGCCCGGCCCCTGTGTGTGTGTGTGTGTGTGTGTGTGTGTGTGTAGCCCAGCCCCTGTGTGTGTGTGTGTGTGGTGCCCGGCCCCTGTGTGTGTGTGTGTGTGTGTGGGGGGGGATTGGAGCCCGGTCCCTGTGTGTGTGTGTGTGTGTGTGAGCCCGGCCCCTGTGTGTGTGTGTGTGTGTGTGTGGGGGGGGGGGGGGGGGGGGGAGGGGAGCCCGATCCCTGTGTGTGTGGGTGGGGAGGGGGGCCCGGCCCGTGTGTGTGGGGGGGGAGCCCGGCCCCTGTGTGTGTGTATGTGTGTGTGTGTGGGGGGGGGGGGGAGCCCGGCCCCTGTGTGTGTGTGTGGGGGGGAGCCCGGGCCCTGTGTGTGTGTGTGTGTGGGGGGAGCCCGGCCCCTGTGTGGGGGGAGCCCGGCCCCTGTGTGGGGGGGGGGAGCCCGGCCCCTGTGTGTGGGGGGGGGGAGCCCGGCCCCTGTGTGGGGGGGGGGGAGCCCGGCCCCTGTGTGTGGGGGGGGGAGCCCGGCCCCTGTGTGGGGGGGGAGCCCGGCCCGTGTGTGTGTGTGTGTGTGTGTGTGTGTGTGTGGAGCCCGGCCCCTGTGTGGGGGGGGGGGAGGGGAGGGGAGCCCGGCCCCTGTGCGTGCGTGCGTGTGTGTGTGGAACCCGGCCCCCCTGTGTGTGTGTGTGTGTGTGTGTGTGTGTGTGTGTGTGTGTGTGTGTGTGCGTGTGTGTGGGTGGGGGGGGAGCCCGGCCCCTGTGTGTGTGTGTGTGGGGGGAGCCCGGCCTCTGTGTGGGGGGGGGGGAGCCCGGCCCCTGTGTGTGTGTGTGTGGGGGGGGGGGGGAGGGGAGCCCGGCCCGTGTGTGTGTGTGTGTGTGTGTGTGTGTGGAGCCCGGCCCCTGTGTGTGTGTGTGGGGGGAGCCCGGCCCCTGTGTGGGGGGCGGGGAGCCCGGCCCCTGTGTGTGTGGGGGGGGGGGAGGGGAGGGGAGCCCGGTGTGTGTGTGTGTGTGTGTGGGGGGGGGGGGGGGGGGGGAATTGGAGCCCGGCCCCTGTGTGTGTGTGTGTGTGTGGGGGGGGGGGGGGGGGAGGGGGGCCCGGCCCGTGTGTGTGTGTGTGTGGGGGGGGGGAGGGGGGCCCGGCCCGTGTGTGTGTGGGGGGGGGAGCCCGGCCCCTGTGTGTGTGTGTGTGTGTGTGTGTGGGGGGGGGGGGGGGGGGGAGCCCGGCCCCTGTGTGTGTGTGTGAGGGGGGGGGAGGGGAGCCCGGCCCCTGTGTGTGTGTGTGTGTGTGTGTGTGTGTGGGAGGGGAGCCCGGCCCCTGTGTGTGTGTGTGGGGGGGGGGGGGGGGGGAGGAGGGGAGCCCGGCCCCTGTGTGTGTGTGTGGGGGGGGAGGGGAGCCCGGCCCCTGTGTGTGTGGGGGGGGGGGGGAGGGGAGCCCGGCCCCTGTGTGTGTGTGTGAGGGGGGGGGAGGGGAGCCCGGCCCCTGTGTGTGTGTGTGTGTGTGTGGGGAGGGGAGCCCGGCCCCTGTGTGTGTGTGTGGGGGGGGGGGGGGGGAGGAGGGGAGCCCGGCCCCTGTGTGTGTGTGTGGGGGGGGAGGGGAGCCCGGCCCCTGTGTGTGTGTGTGGGGGGGGAGGGGAGCCCGGCCCCTGTGTGTGTGTGTGGGGGGGGAGGGGAGCCCGGCCCCTGTGTGTGTGGGGGGAGGGGAGCCCGATCCCTGTGTGTGTGGGGGGGGGAGGGGAGCCCGGCCCCTGTGTGTGTGTGTGTGTGTGTGTGGGGGGGAGCCCGGCCCCTGTGTGTGTGGGGGGGAGGGGAGCCCGGCCCCTGTGTGTGTGTGTGTGTGTGGGGGGGGGGGGGGGATTGGAGCCCGGCCCCTGTGTGTGTGTGTGTGGGGGGGGGGGGGGGGATTGGAGCCCGGCCCCTGTGTGTGTGTGTGGGGAGGGGAGCCTGGCCCCTGTGTGTGTGTGTGGGGGGGGGGGGGATTGGAGCCCGGCCCCTGTGTGTGTGTGTGTGTGTGTGTGGGGGGGGGGGGATTGGAGCCCGGCCCCTGTGTGTGTGTGTGGGGGGGGGGGGATTGGAGCCCGGCCCCTGTGTGTGTGTGTGGGGAGGGGAGCCTGGCCCCTGTGTGTGTGTGGGGGGGGGAGCCCGGCCCCTGTGTGTGTGTGAGGGGGGGGGAGGGGAGCCCGGCCCCTGTGTGTGTGTGTGTGTGTGTGTGGGGGGGGGGGGGGAGCCCGGCCCCGTGTTGTGTGTGTGTGTGTGTGTGTGTGTGTGGGGGGATTGGAGCCCGGCCCGTGTGTGTGTGGGGGGGGGATTGGAGCCCGGCCCCTGTGTGTGTGGGTGTGGGGGGGGGGGGGGGAGCCCGGCCCCTGTGTGTGTGTGTGTGTGGGGGGGGGGGTGGAGCCCGGCCCCTGTGTGTGTGGGGGGGGAGGGGAGCCCGGCCCCTGTGTGTGTGTGTGTGTGGGGGGGGGGGGGGGAGGGGAGCCCGGCCCCTGTGTGTGTGGGGGGGGGGAGCCCGGCCCCTGTGTGTGTGTGAGGGGGGGGGGAGGGGAGCCCGGCCCCTGTGTGTGTGTGGGGGGGGGGGGGGGAGGGGAGCCCGGCCCCTGTGTGTGGGGGGGGGGAGGGGAGCCTGGCCCCTGTGTGTGTGGGGGGGAGGGGAGCCCGGCCCCTGTGTGTGTGGGGGGGGGAGGGGAGCCCGATCCCTGTGTGTGTGTGTGGGGGGGGGGGGGGAGGGGGGCCCGGCCCGTGTGTGTGTGTGTGTGTGTGTGTGTGTGTGTGTGGTAGAAGGTAAATAACTTGGCACTCAACTTGTGTATAGTGATGATTTTAAGAAATGGATATTTATTACTTGGATAGCAGTCCAGTAAAACGTTTCGGTCAAATAATAAGACCTTCCTCAGTAAATTGCGTTACAAATATATAGCAAAACAATAATGAGTATATAAAGACAACAACAAAAGGTAATTAACAAAAGGTCAAAAAAAAAAAAAAAAAGAGAAATAAGGTAAATCTCACAATAATTATGTGATATGTGACGGATTGGAAGGCAGGAAAGATAGGGTAGGGATGGAGTAACATCTTTTTACATACCCGACTGCTTATATGATGTAGGATATCACTGGATGTAGACCAGGTCCTATGATATGGTTGCAAATGGACCTCTAAAGCAAAAAGGTTTCCCTATGATAACGAAAAAGAGCTATATGATAAAGTCTGTAGTATACAGGTAGGGGATAGTGGCAGTGTACTAACAGGGTAAACATAACGTGTACGTCTAGCATTCCAGGTTTATGGTAAGGATGATGGCTGAAATATAACATATAGACATGTTGGAGAAGCTGATAACAGAAAGGCAAACTTTCCTACATGGGAACTGTGGAGATTCTCACCTAATATAGCCGAACTTGGATGAGAAAATAGGTATATGCACCGTAGTATCAAAAGATAGGATGATTTCCAATGTGTTGACTGTAATAAAAGGTATATAAATGCTGTCACTATCAACGTGGAAGTAAATAGCTATATATAGATGAAGATAGTTTCTCACCATAAAACAATGTAATCCTCACCATGGAAGAGACTAAATCTCGTATATACTGGCAAAAAATTGCCGGTGTGATGGCGGGAAAGGCATACAACAGTGATATAATCATATGTGTAGTACTAAATGAATAAACGGGCCCCCAAGAAAAAATCTACCGAATGTGGCTCACCTATTGTTTAGGGCTCTTTGGGAGTCCTCATAGAGTAGGTATACTTGTAACTTCCGCTCCTGTAGTATAGCAGAATGTTAACCATAGTCCATGTAAGACAAGGGGAAGAAAGGTAAAACTTACCAGTGTAAGGTGGGTAGGTAGTGTACATCAACGCGGTGTCCGCCGCTGGTTGAGTGTAAAATAGCCCGTGGACCATGTTTAAATAGTGGCAGGGTGGGATCATATGAGCCGCCGAAATCGGAAGTGCGTCATGTGTCATGACGCGCACTGCCAGTATGTCAGGGTCCGCTCTGCTGCAATGGGACCTAGCAGCATGAGCGGTCACCTGATCGCCGCTTGTGGGGGATTATGGGGAATGTAGTGCGGTGATTCATTGTGACCGGAAGTGCGTCACTGAACCTGACGCGTACTTCCTGTTTGTAAGGTGCCGGTATTGTGGTCATGGTAACCGGCTGGAGAGAGCGGTCACATGATCACTATCTAGAATGGTATGTGGGGGCATGTAAAATAAAAATGTGTTAATACAGGGGGGATATAACCAACATATATGGTTAGATGTGACAGCGTGTTCCATAAATCTAGGGAAAGCAGGATGCAGTCGGGTAGGGAACAGAGGATGGGAGAGTCCAAGGGTAGGGAGGGAGCAGGAGGTGACTTGTGTGACGATTGTCAGTAAAGGCGACTGCAGAGAAAGACAGGTATATTAGTATACATCGTAGAGCATATGACCATAAATAACAGAATCATGAGAAGAAAGTTACAGAATCATTAGTAATAGTTGGATAACAATGATATTATCATAATGTCTAGATAATTCCTATTTCTAAGTAAAGGCTAAGGGATCATAATCCCTATTTAAGCCCCTTGGAGCAAGAGTCTGCAACTCATGAATCCAGTATGCCTCCCTCTTTTTCAGGAGGTGGACTCTATTGCCCCCCCCCCCCCCCCCCCCCGTCTAGGTACCGGGATATGTTCCAGGACCTGGAACCTCAATTGTGATATGGTATGTCCCTTAGAGATGAAGTGGCTCGGGAGTGGCAGTAGTAGATTCTGACAACGAATGGTCGATTTTTGCTTAGAGATACGGGACTTAATTGGCTGAGTTGTCTCTCCAATATACAAAAGACCGCATGGACATTTAGTAGCATAAATTACAAAGGATGAGTCACAGGTCGAATAGCATTTTATCTTATACCTCTTGCCAGAGTGAGGATGATAGAAATAGTCCCCCCGGATAACATTATTGCACTGATTACAGTGTAGGCACGGGAATGTGCCGTTTTTAGGTTGATTGAGAAAGCGTTGTGTGTTATCCCTATTTACCCCAAAATCTGCTTTGACTAAAGAGTCCCGGATATTGGAGGGGCGTTTATAACACGGTAGGAAGTGCTCCTGGAATTCGGGAATACACGGATGAGCAGTGCGTAATATGTTCCAGTGTCGTCTGATGGTATGATGTAAAATGTGTACATACGGGTGATACACATGAACGAATGGAACTCTTTTGTTGGACAATGGACGCACTGTTGTAGAGGGGTTAATGGCCTCGGTCAGTAGATTGGGGGGGTAACCCCATTCTCTGAATTTGGAGTACATTTCATCCGTCCTAGTTTTAAGGAGACTGGGTTCAGGGACTATCCTCTGTATCCTTTTAAATTGGGATCGGGGGATGGACTTTTTTGTGGCAATGGGGTGTAAGCTTTGAAAATGCAGGAGACTGTTCCTGTCAGTCGGTTTCGTGTAGAGGTCGGTCTTGAGAATCCCTAGTTCATCTTTCATGACCAAGGTATCAAGAAAGCTGACTTCTTGTGTGCTGCTGGTTATGGTGAAAGTAAGTCCTGGCCAGGCCGTATTCAGGGTATTAAAGAAAAGGTCCAGGGTTTGTGGTGTGCCAGTCCATAGACAAAAAACGTCATCTATGTAGCGTTTCCAGAAGGGGCAATAGGCCTGGAATAGAGGATCGGGGTACACAATTTCCTCTTCGAATAGGGCCATGTAGCTGTTTGCATACGGCGGGAGCCCGGGCCTGTGTATATGGGGGAGCCCGGGCCTGTGTATATGGGGGAGCCCGGGCCTGTGTATATGGGGGAGCCCGGGCCTATGTATATGGGGGAGCCCGGGCCTGTGTATATGGGGGAGCCCGGCCCCGTGTGTGTGTGGAGCCCGGCTCCCCGTGTGTGGCGCTGTGTGTGTGTGTGGCGCTGTGTGTGTGTGTGGCGCTGTGTGTGTGTGTGGCGCTGTGTGTGTGTGTGTGTGTGTGGCGCTGTGTGTGTGTGTGTGTGGCGCTGTGTGTGTGTGTGTGTGGCGCTGTGTGTGTGTGTGTGTGGCGCTGTGTGTGTGTGTGTGGCGCTGTGTGTGTGTGTGTGTGGCGCTGTGTGTGTGTGTGTGTGTGTGTGTGTGTGTGTGTGTGTGTGTGTGGCGCTGTGTGTGGCGCTGTGTGTGTGTGTGGCGCTGTGTGTGTGTGTGGCGCTGTGTGTGTGTGTGGCGCTGTGTGTGTGTGTGGCGCTGTGTGTGTGTGTGGCGCTGTGTGTGTGTGTGGCGCTGTGTGTGTGTGTGGCGCTGTGTGTGTGTGTGGCGCTGTGTGTGTGTGGCGCTGTGTGTGTGTGGCGCTGTGTGTGTGTGTGGCGCTGTGTGTGTGTGTGGCGCTGTGTGTGTGTGTGGCGCTGTGTGTGTGTGTGGCGCTGTGTGTGTGTGTGGCGCTGTGTGTGTGTGTGGCGCTGTGTGTGTGTGTGGCGCTGTGTGTGTGTGTGTGGCGCTGTGTGTGTGTGTGTGGCGCTGTGTGTGTGTGTGGCGCTGTGTGTGTGTGTGGCGCTGTGTGTGTGTGTGGCGCTGTGTGTGTGTGTGGCGCTGTGTGTGTGTGTGGCGCTGTGTGTGTGGCGCTGTGTGTGTGTGTGGCGCTGTGTGTGTGTGTGGCGCTGTGTGTGTGTGGCGCTGTGTGTGTGTGTGTGGCGCTGTGTGTGTGTGGCGCTGTGTGTGTGTGTGGCGCTGTGTGTGTGTGTGGCGCTGTGTGTGTGTGTGTGGCGCTGTGTGTGTGTGTGTGGCGCTGTGTGTGTGTGTGTGGCGCTGTGTGTGTGTGTGTGGCGCTGTGTGTGTGTGTGTGGCGCTGTGTGTGTGTGTGGCGCTGTGTGTGTGTGGCGCTGTGTGTGTGTGTGGCGCTGTGTGTGTGTGTGGCGCTGTGTGTGTGTGTGGCGCTGTGTGTGTGTGTGGCGCTGTGTGTGTGTGTGGCGCTGTGTGTGTGTGTGGCGCTGTGTGTGTGTGTGGCGCTGTGTGTGTGTGTGGCGCTGTGTGTGTGTGTGGCGCTGTGTGTGTGTGTGGCGCTGTGTGTGTGTGGCGCTGTGTGTGTGTGTGGCGCTGTGTGTGTGTGTGGCGCTGTGTGTGTGTGTGGCGCTGTGTGTGTGTGTGGCGCTGTGTGTGTGTGTGGCGCTGTGTGTGTGTGTGGCGCTGTGTGTGTGTGTGGCGCTGTGTGTGTGTGTGGCGCTGTGTGTGTGTGTGGCGCTGTGTGTGTGTGTGGCGCTGTGTGTGTGTGTGGCGCTGTGTGTGTGTGTGGCGCTGTGTGTGTGTGGCGCTGTGTGTGTGTGTGTGTGGCGCTGTGTGTGTGTGTGTGTGGCGCTGTGTGTGTGTGTGGCGCTGTGTGTGTGTGTGGCGCTGTGTGTGTGTGTGTGGCGCTGTGTGTGTGTGTGTGTGGCGCTGTGTGTGTGTGTGGCGCTGTGTGTGTGTGTGGCGCTGTGTGTGTGTGTGGCGCTGTGTGTGTGTGTGGCGCTGTGTGTGTGTGTGGCGCTGTGTGCGTGTGTGGCGCTGTGTGTGGCGCTGTGTGCGTGTGTGGCGCTGTGTGCGTGTGTGGCGCTGTGTGCGTGTGTGGCGCTGTGTGCGTGTGTGGCGCTGTGTGCGTGTGTGGCGCTGTGTGCGTGTGTGGCGCTGTGTGCGTGTGTGGCGCTGTGTGCGTGTGTGGCGCTGTGTGCGTGTGTGGCGCTGTGTGCGTGTGTGGCGCTGTGTGTGTGTGTGTGTGTGTGTGTGTGTGTGTGTGTGTGTGGCTGTGGAGCCCGGCCCCGTGTGTGTAGGGGGAGTGGATGAGGACGTGTAATAATGTAACATGTACCTGTAGGCTGCTGGTGAATAGTGTGTTAGGACCTCTCCCCGGCTCTGTCTGTACATTACATGGCTCCACCGTACTCGTGCACACCTGACAGTTCTCTGGGGGGGATGGAGTGAGCCGCTGCCATACACCCCTGATGGGGGATATCTTCCATGAGAATGCTGGGTTGCACATGGGGACCCCTATCTACTTGTTAGATGTTTGTGCACAATCCATGGGTTCAGATTTTGTTCCTAATGTATACAGACTTTTTTTTGTTTCAATCTGTTTTTATTAGTTTTCAAGACAATAAAACTTGGCTTGGAATCAAGAGACTCCTGCACAGGGGGAATAGCAGTAATAAACTGGAACATAAGTAGTTATAAAAAGAGACCAATTAAAGGGTTATTATTACATTATTTTTCATAAAGCGTTGTCCATACATACATACTTGTGCTAATATACAGACTAGGTCTAATGTAATGTTTCTTGTACCTTTGTGCATTTTTTTCATCTCCATCTGCCCTTTGGTGCACATAACTGAAGCTAATTTCCCAACAACACTCACTTCTCAGTGCTGCAGACCCCTTCTTCCGCTTCTGTATGCCCCTGACTAGGCTCGCCTCTGAGTTATCATCAAGGTAATCTAAGTGTAGAGTTCCCCTTATGAGCTCAACTCATACATTTCCCCCCCACAACGGAGGAGCTTGTAATAAGTAGACAGTGCCGAGTGGCGTTATGTTAATTTTCTGCAGCAGAAGAAAGATCAGTGATGTGAAAGTGCAAAATGCTGCTCTATTGATGCATATGGCAAAAGATAATCCTCTGTCTTGTGCTTCATTAGGGCGGCGTTTGCAGTTTCACAAAATGAACCAGTCAGCAGCACCTGGCAACAAGCACAGCTTTTGCACTGCTGTTGTGGAAGAATGCAGGAGAGTTGAGCTCTGCTAGAAACTAGCTAACAATGATGTGAAAACGTACAGGCAGCTGTACCGATGTAGATGGCAGAAGATAAAATCTATCAACTCGCCTACGAGTGTATAGGTGATACTTTTTGATTAGAAAAGAAATTTCTGTGACTGTCGCCTTCAAGTTGACGGATTATGCAGAAATCCATATTCTTGACTCGAGCGCTCCAATAAACAGAACCGATTTTTGTCTCCTTCAAGGACGCTGGATGACTTGTCATCAGATTTCACATCCTAAAAACTGTTTGAGGAAAAATGAAATTGTGGTGCTTATTTATTTATTTATTTATTTTTTACATGTTTTTAGCTGACATATTTAAATTTTTTGGTGAAGTCTATGTGGAAATTGGCCAAAAAATCCTCATGATGTGCAGCGATGGAAATAATGGGACATCTGCCCTTTTACTCTCATGCACGCTTTCGTTTTTTTAAATAATCAGAATGTTAATTTTTTTTCAGTCTTTAACCCATTCTGTTACCCATATTCTGTCAGTTACCTGGATACCTGGACACATGGCTGTTGCACTTCATTAGGACTCTGCAGGGTACAGGGTGGGGCGAGTTTTTGTATTTCCTGCCATTGTGTCTGTCCCTTAAATTGCTTTTTCTTTTTTTTTTTTTCCTCGTTTCCCCTTTTTTTTTTTTTTCATCTCGGAGTATGTCAAAGTTGCAGCATTTAATATTTACAAAGGGAAGAAGGTGCAGGAAATTAATGCTCACAAAAATTAATTTGCTTCAATTCTTTGACAAGTTCGCTCCCGGTCAATGCAGAGTCTTTCTCCTAGATATTTTCCACTTTCAGGCCCATGAATTCTGGAGGCTTTGAGCGGCACATACTCTTCCACATATCTGCTGCGTGTGAACGTGCGCTAAATCCGTCACCAGATATTCGTGTAAGGGCTCATTGCACATCAGTTTCCCCAGATTTCACTTGTATCTATGCCGTTCTGTAGAGCTGTTCACATGTCAGATCATTTTTCTCGGGAAGTGCAAAATCACAGATATGTCTGATACTTATCTGAGTGTGGATCAAAATCAGCAATGCCAGTCTACGTGTTCTGGGGAAAAACAAAACCGGACCACACTAGGAAGCCATGTGTGTTCTGTCTGGTTTTTACTGATGGATAGATACAAGGGGGAGAAACTTAAGTTTGTTTTCACTGATAAGGAAGAAAAAGAAAGCTCCCAGGTCCCCCGCTCCCAGGTCCCCCGCTCCCAGGTCCCCCCTCCCAGGTGTCCGTACACGGCTCCCATCGTTCTGTCCTTTTCTTCCTAATTACCCAATATCCACAAATAAGTGATGAGGATACAGGACTTCAATATCAGACTACAAAATCTCCAAAACCAACTGTTAAAAATTATATATAGATATATAATTGTCTAAGGGGTACTTCCGTCTGTCCTTCTGTCTGTAACGGTTATTCGTTCGCTGATTGGTCTCGCCAGCTGCCTGTCATGGCTGCCGCGACCAATCAGCGACGTGCACAGTCCGGAAGAAAATGGCCGCTCCTTACTCCCCGCACTCACTGCCCGGCGCCCGCATACACCCCTCCGCTCACACAGGGTTAATGCCGGTGGTACGGACCGCGTTATGCCGCGGGTAACGCACTCCGTTACCGCTGCTATTAACCCTGTGTGACCAAGTTTTTTACTATTGACGCAGCCTATGCAGCGCCAATAGTAAAAACATCTAATGTTAAAAATAATTTAAAAAAATAAAAAATGATTATATACTCACCTACGACGCCTTTCCCGCTCCTCGCGATGCAACCGCCACGTTCCGTTGGCACGGATGGTCTGGCAGAAGGACCTGCCATGACGTCACGGTCATGTGACCGCGACGTCAACACAAGTCCTGCGCGGAAAGGACCTGCCGTGACGTCATGGTCATGTGACCGCTACACGGTCACGTGACCGCGACGTCGTCACACCCTGGGACCGGTAGCTGCCGCCTGCACCGCACACAGGCGACAGAGCTACAACGGAAGGTGAGTATATGTTTATTTTTTATTTTTTTTACCTGTGTCATACGTGGCTGGGCAATATACTACATGGCTGGGCAATATACTACATGGCTGGGCAATATACTACATGGCTGGGCAATATACTACATGGCTGGGCAATATACTACATGGCTGGGCAATATACTACATGGCTGGGCAATATACTACATGGCTGGGCAATATACTACATGGCTGGGCAATATACTACATGGCTGGGCAATATACTACATGGCTGGGCAATATACTACATGGCTGGGCAATATACTACATGGCTGGGCAATATACTACATGGCTGGGCAATATACTACGTGGCTCTGGGCAATATACTACATGGCTGGGCAATATACTATGTGGCTCTGTGCTGTATACTACGTCACTGGGCAATATACTACGTGGCTCTGGGCAATATACTACATGGCTGGGCAATATACTATGTGGCTCTGTGCTGTATACTACGTCACTGGGCAATATACTACATAGCTGGGCAATATACTACGTCACTGGGCAATATACTATGTGGCTCTGTGCTGTATACTACGTGGCTGGGCAATACACTATGTGGCTGGGCAATACACTATGTGGCTGGGCAATACACTATGTGGCTGGGCAATACACTACGTGGCTGGGCAATACACTACGTGGCTGGGCAATACACTACGTGGCTGGGCAATACACTACGTGGCTGGGCAATACACTACGTGGCTGGGCAATACACTACGTGGCTGGGCAATACACTACGTGGCTGGGCAATACACTACGTGGCTGGGCAATACACTACGTGGCTGGGCAATACACTACGTGGCTGGGCAATACACTACGTGGCTGGGCAATACACTACGTGGCTGGGCAATACACTACGTGGCTGGGCAATACACTACGTGGCTGGGCAATACACTACGTGGCTGGGCAATACACTACGTGGCTGGGCAATACACTACGTGGCTGGGCAATACACTACGTGGCTCTGTGCTGTATACTACGTCACTGGGCAATATACTACGTCACTGGGCAATATACTATGTGGCTCTGTGCTGTATACTACGTGGCTGGGCAATACACTATGTGGCTGGGCAATACACTATGTGGCTGGGCAATACACTATGTGGCTGGGCAATACACTATGTGGCTGGGCAATACACTATGTGGCTGGGCAATACACTATGTGGCTGGGCAATACACTATGTGGCTGGGCAATACACTATGTGGCTGGGCAATACACTATGTGGCTGGGCAATACACTATGTGGCTGGGCAATACACTATGTGGCTGGGCAATACACTATGTGGCTGGGCAATACACTATGTGGCTGGGCAATACACTATGTGGCTGGGCAATACACTATGTGGCTGGGCAATACACTATGTGGCTGGGCAATACACTATGTGGCTGGGCAATACACTATGTGGCTGGGCAATACACTATGTGGCTGGGCAATACACTATGTGGCTGGGCAATACACTATGTGGCTGGGCAATACACTATGTGGCTGGGCAATACACTATGTGGCTGGGCAATACACTATGTGGCTGGGCAATACACTATGTGGCTGGGCAATACACTATGTGGCTGGGCAATACACTATGTGGCTGGGCAATACACTATGTGGCTGGGCAATACACTATGTGGCTGGGCAATACACTATGTGGCTGGGCAATACACTATGTGGCTGGGCAATACACTATGTGGCTGGGCAATACACTATGTGGCTGGGCAATACACTATGTGGCTGGGCAATACACTATGTGGCTGGGCAATACACTATGTGGCTGGGCAATACACTATGTGGCTGGGCAATACACTATGTGGCTGGGCAATACACTATGTGGCTGGGCAATACACTATGTGGCTGGGCAATACACTACGTGGCTGGGCAATACACTACGTGGCTGGGCAATACACTACGTGGCTGGGCAATACACTACGTGGCTGGGCAATACACTACGTGGCTGGGCAATACACTACGTGGCTGGGCAATACACTACGTGGCTGGGTAATATACTACGTGGCTGGGCATACTACTACTACGTGGGCATACATATTCTAGATCTAGAATACCCGATGCTTTAGAATCGGGCAACCATCTAGTATAGATTTGTCTAAGGTCCACTTCCGTCTGTTTGTAACGGAAATCCCGCATCGCTGGCTGATTGCGGCCGGCCGCGACCAATCAGCGATATTGGGGCGGAATTGAAACACCGCTTCACTTTTTACTATTGATGCTGCCTTTGCAGCATCAATAGTAAAAAGATATGTTAAAAATAATAAAACAAAAAAAAAATCATTATATTCTCACCTTCCTGCGCCTTTCCCGCTCCTCGTGATGCTCTGGTCCCAAGAATGCATTGTGGCAATGACCGGAGATGATGTAGCGGTCTCGCGAGACCGCTACATCATCACGGGTTATTCACGCAAGGCATTACTGGGAATGGAGCGTCGCGAGGAGCATCGCTAAAGGCCTCGGCTGGATCCGGGGGCCGCCGGAAGGTGAGTATATAATTATTTTTTATTTTTATTCTTTTTTTAAGGGCCACACAGCCCCAAAGCATGATGGAACCTCCACCAAATTTTACTGTGGGTAGCAAGTGTTTTTCTTGGAATGCTGAGTTTTTTGGCCGCCATGCATAATGCCTTTTTGTATGACCAAACAACTCAGTCTTGGTTTCATCAGTCCACAGGACCTTCTTTCAAAAAGAAATTGGCTTTTCCAAATGTGCTTTTGCACACCTCAGCCGACTCTGTTTGTGGCGTGCTTGCAGAAACGGCTTCTTTCGCATCACTCTCCCATACAGCTTCTCCTTGTGCAAAGTGCGTTGTATAGTTGACCGATGCACAGTGACACCATCTGCAGCAAGTTGATGCTGCAGCTCTCTGGAGGTGGTCTGAGGATTGTCCTTGACTAATCTCACCATTCGTCTTCTCTGCCTTTTTGATGTTTTTCTTGGCCTGCCACTTCTGGCCTTAACAAGAACTGTACCTGTGTTCTTCCATTTCCTTACTATGTTCCTCACAGTGGAAATTGACAGGTTAAATCTCTGAGACAGCTTTTTGTATCCTTCCCCTGAACAACTATGTTGAATAATCTTTGTTTTCAGATCATTTGACAGTTGTTTTGAGGAGCCCATGATGCCACTCTTCAGAGGAGATTCAAACAGAACAACTTGCAAGTGGCCACTTTAAGTAGCTTTTCTCATGATTGCATACACCTGGCTATGAAATTCAAAGCTCAATAAGGTTACAAAACCAAAAAAAGTGCTTTAGTAAGTCAGTAAAATGTAGGTAGGAGTATTTAAAACAAAAAAATAAGGGTGCCCATACTTATGCGCCTGTCAAATTTTGTTTGAATGCAGATTGCACATTTTCTGTTAGTACAATAAACCTCATTTCAAGGCAGAAACATTACTGTGTCCAACAGTTGTTAGATATAAGAAACTAAAATAGCTGTTTTCATATTACTGTAATATATATATTTTGAGAAAGGCTCAGTTGAGAGCTGAAACGTTGCATGAGATGTGGGCTCAATAAAGACCTGCAAATTATCCTAAAGAATATGGAGTGCTGCCTGCTTTTGTGATTTATATGGACTGAAAGCAACCAAGGGACGGGTTGTTTGGGCTCTGCACCCGAAGATAAGTAAAGGATTTGTGCTGTTCCAATTTTTTTTCTTATATATATAATAAATATATATATATATATATATATATATATATATATATATATATATATATATATATATATATATATATATATATATATATATATATATATATATATATATATATATGCTATTGAACCCGTTCTGCGCCCGGGTGGCGAGCATTTATATTGGTATATGGTCTCCATCCTGGTATGTGCTGCTCCATCCTGCGCCCCCATCCTGTCATGTGCTGCACCATCCTGTGCCCCCATCCTATCATGCCTATCGGGCGGCTGTGCTGAGTGCGGGCGGGCGGCTGTGCTGAGTGCGGGCGGGCAAGCGGCTGTGCTGAGTGCGGGCGGCTGTGCTGAGTGCGGGCGGCTGTGCTGAGTGCGGGCGGCTGTGCTGAGTGCGGGCGGCTGTGCTGAGTGCGGGCGGCTGTGCTGAGTGCGGGCGGCTGTGCTGAGTGCGGGCGGCTGTGCTGAGTGCGGGCGGCTGTGCTGAGTGCGGGCGGGCGGCTGTGCTGGTCAGGTGCCGGAGTCGCTGCTAGCTCAGGCCCTCCTGGCTCGTCCCTGCTTCTCCGTTGGAGATCGCGGTGTGCGTTCAGTGCTTACGCATACCGCGATCTCCTGGGAGCGTCACTCTTTGGGGTCCATACCGCGCCGGCGCTTGTGCAGTCTATAAAGGCTTCGGACAGAGTGACGCTCCCAGCGTGATATATATATATATTATATTATATATATACACACACACACACACACACACACACACACACACACACACACACACACACACTTATATTTTTTTTTGCACGGATTAAGGGATGGGCGGAAAGTAATTGAGTAATCATCAATTTGCAGAAGTTACTGGAAGCAAATAGGATAACTGCCCGGGACGCTCGGTCATGTCAGTAATGGTAACTTTACGGCTTCACGTGTTTACAAAGGGGGGATATGGGCAAATGATCTTGTGACTGTTCCAGGAGGCGGGAGTTTAGTCAGTCGCAAGGTTGCTTCACTTTTTTTCTTTTTGTTTAATTGCATTTCATAGGAAAGAATTCAAACCAGGTCATACCTGTCCTTGGCTCTTTTATGATACAGCCAACTTTTCTTTCTTTGTGCATTTGGGTTTTGTTTTTCCTCTTAAGTTCTATTTTTCTCTAGTCGCCTTCCACGACGGCATATGGAGGTTGTCTCTTTGCCCTAATGGGGAACAGGAAACACAGAGGTTAAAAGGACCTCCCACCTCCCACTTGCCAGTGTCTTTCCTGTTCCCCATGGGACAGGGAGAGGTTTCTTCATGTGCTGTAGTGGCCGGTGACTACGGTACCTTTTGCAGGCGCTGCCTGTCTAGCCGGGCAGCAGATGGTCGCCTCTGGCCTCCTCCTCGTGCTGCTCCCGTCGTCCTGCTCGCAGGTCCTCGGGACCCCCTCCCGGCCTTCCCGCGCCCCCACGAGGGCAAAGCAGGCCTGGGTTCCCTAACCGGGCTCCTCCTGGAGCTGCCCGGCGTCCTCCTCCTCCTCCATGCTCGGCTCGGCGTTCCGGAAGTGACGTCGGCAGGCTCGCGCGCGTCACTTCCGGTTTCTTCATACACCCTGAAGCCGGTACTTCCGGGTTTCGCCGGCCGGCGTGTCGGGCCGCTCAGCTCCCTCACCTGGATCCTGGAGGGGGATTGATCGCTGGAGCAGGTGCTAGGACGGCGTCCATAAAAGCCTGCTGAACCACCACTGAGGTAAGGCTATCTCCTTCAGTATGGATGGTTCTTCATGCCCCGTATCTGCGGAGCCCAGCGCCACCCCTGCCTCTGTGAGTGTTGCAGGGATGGGATCCGGGAGGAGCGTAGCAGGGGTTAAAAGTCCTCACCCCTCTCTCCCTTTATATATTTCAGGGAGAAAAACCTGCCCCTAAAGGTGCCTATAGGAAAAAGTGCCCTATCTGTTCCACTAAATGTCCTCCAAACTGGGACAAAAAACTCTGTCAGTCATGTACAGACAAGATAATAAGAGCTGAGCAGCCATCACTATTGGATGAGATTCGCTCACTAGTAAAACAGGAGGTACAATCTTCTCTGGCAGCCTTTACACCTCCACCCCCATCTCCATCTCCGCAGCCACAACCTCATTCCCCGGCTAAGAAGAGGAAGATTCAGGTTGTGGAATCTGACTCTGATTCGGATCTCTCTCATGCCTCATCTGTTGGCTGGGAGGATCCAGTATCACCTAAAGCTGAGGTCAGGAAGTACCTTTTTTCCTCAGACTATATTGAGGATCTAGTCTCTGCCGTCCGTAATACCATGGGACTAGAAGAGGAACCTGTACCGCAGTCCATACAGGATCAGATGTTCGGTGGTCTTTCATCGGAGAAGAGAGTGGGCTTCCCAGTTCATGCCAATATTATCAATATGATTAATCAGGAATGGGAACTACCTGAGAGGCGTCTCAGTACTCCTTCAGAAATGAAGCACAGATTTCCGCTTGAGGATGACCTTAAATTAGATATTCCCAAGGTCGATGTGCAGGTGGCTAGAGTCGCCAAGAGAACTGCACTCCCCTTTGAGGATTCTTCTCAATTGAAGGATCCCATGGATAGGAAAACCGAAAGTCTCCTCAGAAAATCATGGGAAACTTCTGCAGCTATCCTTAAGGCTAATGTCGCCTCCACCTGTGTGGCAAGAGCCCTCTCCTGCTGGCTTGAGAAGTTAGAGAATCACATATCTCAAGGTACCTCAAGAGGCGAGATATTGGATTCCCTACCCATTCTGCATAAAGCTACAGGGTATTTGGCAGACGCTTCTCTGGAATCTGAAAGAGTCGCCGCCAGATCCCTGGTACTTTCCAACTCTGCCAGAAGAGCCCTCTGGCTTAAGATATGGAGTGGGGATATCACCTCTAAATCTAAACTCTGCACCATACCCTTTAAAGGAGACTACGTCTTTGGTCCTGCCCTGGACGATATTCTCGATAAAGCCACCGACAAAAAGAAGGCGCTCCCTGAGCAAAAGCAGCCTAGGAAACGTTTTTTTCGTGGCCCACAACCTCAGCCCTCTCAAGCAAGAGGCAAAGGAAAAACTGGCAGGTGGAGCTATGCAAAGGGTAGGGGATAGAATATTTTCGTCCCGCAACAGCAGCAGCAGCAACAGTCCCAGCAGGACAAACAATGACTCCGACCCGGTGGGGGGAAGACTCTCGAAATATGTGGGAGGATATCACCAGCTCCCACTGGGTTCTCAATGTCATCAAGGAGGGCCTGTTAATAGAGTTAATTTCTCCCCCACCTCAGGGTCTAAAAGTCACTTCCCTTCCATCATCAAGGGATCGCAGCCTATTGTCCTTAGGTCTCAGAGACCTGATCAGATCAAATGTAATTTCCCCAGTCCCACAATCAGAGTGGGGAAAGGGACACTACTCCCGACTCTTCCTGGTCCCCAAGCCTTCGGGAGACGTCCGGATTATTATAAACTTAAAGGGTCTGAACCAGCATGTAAAATATCGCAAGTTCAAGATGGAGTCCGTAAGATCTGCGATTCCTCTGATAGAACGTCACTCTTTTATGGCTACCATCGATCTCAAGGATGCGTATTTCCACATCCCTATTCACCCGAGACACAAAAAATATCTCAGGTTTGCGATACAGGGGAATCATCGGGTGGAGCACTATCAGTTTGGAGTCCTTCCCTTCGGCATTTCATCAGCACCGAGGGTGTTCTCCAAGGTGATGGCAGAAGTAGTGTCATTCATCCGAAAACAAGGTGTCTGCATAGTGCCCTATCTGGACGATCTTCTGATAGTAGCTTCCACCGAGATAACTCTGATATCCCATGTGTCTACCACCCTAGACATTCTGAGATCCCTAGGTTGGATTCCGAACCTACAAAAATCTCAGCTTCAACCTGCAAAAACCAGGAGATTTCTGGGAGTAATGCTGGACTCAGCAAGACAAATGTCCTTCCTCCCGGACGACCACAGACTTCCCCTACTAACAAAAGTCAGGAAGTTCAAAGAGATGAGGTCCCCTACTCTGCGAGAGGGAATGTCGCTGTTGGGCTCCATGACAGCCTGCATACAGTCGGTGGCTTGGGCTCAAGCTCACTCAAGGACTCTCCAAGCCCACATCCTAGACAATTGGGATGGTCGACCTGGCACCCTTACCAAGAGGATCCACACTCCGGGCAGAGTGAAAGCCTCTTTAACATGGTGGATGAAGCCCAGGAACCTTCTGAAAGGAGTATGCTGGATTCAGTCCCCTCTAACCACCATCAAAACAGATGCCAGCAAGAGGGGCTGGGGAGCCATAGTAGACCATGTCCCCTATCAGGGCCAGTGGAGTCAATCGATTTCCGAGAAATCATCAAATTTCAGGGAGCTCAAAGCTGTGGAAGAGACCCTTCTAGCGGCAAGTCATCAGATTTCGGGTCAACATGTACAGATATACTCGGACAACATGACCACGGTGGCCCATATCAGGCACCAGGGCAGTACAAGAACCCTCAGTCTAATAAAGATCTCCGCTCGAATCTTTTCTTGGGCCGAAAAGCACCTGCTATCCCTGTCGGCAATCCACCTCAAGGGAACTACAAATATTCAGGCAGACTACCTAAGCCGCCAGGAAATCCATCCTGGCGAGTGGAGCCTGGATCCTCAAACATTCAACATGTTGGTACACAGATGGGGTCATCCAGACGTCGACCTCTTTGCCTCTCACCAGAACGCAAAGGTCAAAACATTCTTTTCCTTGAACCCAAGAGACAATCCCAGGGGGTTGGATGCTTTAACCCAAGATTGGCCGTTCCATCTAGCTTATGCTTTTCCACCAATTCCAATCCTTGCCAAGGTTCTACGAAAGATACGCCTAGAAAGGACTCCAACTATCCTGATAGCTCCATTGTGGCCCAAAAGGAGTTGGTTCAACCTAATCATCCAACTACAAGTGGATGGTCCAGTAATGTTGCCGATAAAACACAATCTTCTTTCTCAGGGTCCCATTCTCCATCCAGACCCTCAGAAGTGGAGCTTGGCGGCGTGGTTGCTGAAACCCAGGTTTTAAGGGCTAAAGGACTATCAATTCCTGTCATTGCTACCCTACAAAAATCAAGAAAACCGGTGACCAACGCCATCTACAATAAGATCTGGAAAAAGTTTTCTTCATTCTGTCTGCCTAACCTTCCAGACCCCCTCAAGCCTAATATACCCATCATATTGGACTTTTTACAAAAAGGCTTGGAAATAGGTCTCAGGCCCAGTACCCTCAAGGTCCAGGTCTCTGCACTTAGCTCGGTCTTTGATCAGGATTTAGCGAGTCATCGCTGGGTTAAAAGGTTCATGACGTCAGCTACTAGAATGAATCCTAGAAAACAGGTCATAGTTCCCCCGTGGGACCTTAATGTAGTTCTCCAAGGTCTGACAGGTCCACCCTTTGAACCACTATCTTCTTGTTCTCCACAAAACCTTGCCTATAAAGCAGTGTTCTTGGTAGCCATTACTTCAGCCAGAAGGATTGGTGAATTACAGGCCTTGTCTACACGAGAACCTTATCTCCTGGTAAGAGATGATTCAATTGTGCTTCGTCTTGATCCGTCCTTTCTTCCGAAGGTTATCTCTGACTTCCATCGTTCTCAAGAGATTTTCCTACCAACCTTTTGCCACAATCCAGCAAACTTGGAAGAAAGAAGATTCAACACCTTGGATGTTCGGCGTATTCTTTTACAATACTTGGACCACACCAGTACATTCAGAATTGATCATAACCTATTTATCCATCTCTCAGGACAAAACAGAGGGAAAAAAGTAGCCAAAAGTACCATCGCTACATGGATCAAGAAAGCTATAACGGAAGCCTACCTCGCTCAAAACAAATTACCTCCAGTAGGGATCAAAGCCCATTCAACCAGATCTACATCGGTTTCCTGGGCAGAAAGAGCAGGCGCATCTCCGGAGCAGATTTGCAGGGCAGCAACGTGGTCTTCACTCCATACCTTCTCTAAACATTACAGACTAGACGTATTGTCCAATAAGGACTTAGCCTTCGGCCGTAAAGTACTCCAGGCCGTTGTCCCTCCCTAGTGCCAAATTATTTGGTATTCCTCCATATGCCGTCGTGGAAGGTGACTAGAGAAAATAGAATTATTCTTACCGTTAGTTCGGTTTCTAGGAACCTTCCACGACGGCACTAATTTCCCACCCGATATACATTCCTGGATTAGTTCTGGGATTCTAAAGGTAAAACCAGTGCAATGGTCTCAGTTGTAAGTCACTGGCAAGTGGGAGGTGGGAGGTCCTTTTAACCTCTGTGTTTCCTGTTCCCCATTAGGGCAAAGAGACAACCTCCATATGCCGTCGTGGAAGGTTCCTAGAAACCGAATTAACGGTAAGAATAATTCTATTTTTTTTTTTTCCGTCGACTTCACTATTCTCCGCTGTCCCCATTCATTCTGCCATACAATGCACGGAAAACATGAAAAAGATTCTAAGTGCGGGGAGAAGTCCTCAGTTCTGCCATTTAATTTTTCTTGGTGGTTTCATTTTTTTGCAGCATTCGGTTTGTGGTAGGAATGGCCTGCTAACTTGATTCTTCAGTTCTTCAGACCCGCACAATTACAGCGATATCAAACTTGGATGTTTTTATGCACCAGTTTAGATTACAAAAAGTCCGAATTTTATTTCATGTTTTTTTTTTTTTGGTTTTTTTTTTATAACAGTTAGTTTGTGTTGCAACTTTCTAAATATTTCTGTTCCTGCAGTTTTGGAGGCACCTTTTTGTTTCTTTTCTTTTTTTTTTTTTTTTTTAAGGTTGTGCAGTGACTGAAAAAAGCATAAATTGTGGCTTTTTGATTTTTTTTTTTCTCTAATCTTAGTAATTTTTTTCTTTTGAATTAAATAATTTTATATTGTGGTAAATCACTCTTGTACTGACACGGTGATACTGATTATTCATATTTTATGGAAAATAGAAAAAATTGGAGTCCGGCTCAACAGGACTGGATTTTCCTTTTCTTTTTCAAAAGAAAATATGATGCATACAAAAGAAAAAATTTACATGGTCGACATGACCCTTAAGAGCAGTCGAAACGCGTCTACTGGGTCATGTCGACCATGAAAATTTTTTCGTTTGTATTCACCATATTTTCTTTTGAAAAAAAAAAAAAAAGGAAAAACCAGGCCTGTTGAGCCGGACTCCAATTTTTTCTATTTTCTTTGATGTGAGGCCAGGGCGAGGCCAGTGTCTGAGCTACAGGATGAGCATAGAGCAACGGGGTGAGCTGGAATCAAGTTTCTATAAATGCATATTTTATGTCCTACGTATCTGATCGGGAAAAAGGGGGCGATTTCAAGCTTTTATTTTTCTTTATTGCCTCTCATTGGGGGACACAGGAACCATGGGTGTATGCTGCTGCCACTAGGAGGCTGACACTATGCAAATAAAAAAGTTAGCTCCTCTGCAGTGTACACCCCACTGACAGGAAGTAGAATATTCAGTTTAGCTTAGTGTCAGTAGGAGGTGGACACGGGTCTTTAATTAGACCCTTATCTACCTCAATGTGCGTCGTTCCTTTTCAGATTTTCCGGAGGGATACAGGGTGAACAGTCACACCTGTAATCCCATATTATGGACTATGAGTACGGCGTGTACTGCCACCCCGTATCCTCATAGATCCTACAGCAGGACCAAGATCCTAGCACACAAGCGTGCTTAGAAGTCTGGTCCTAGCTCCGTCCCCCACCCACTTGCCCACCAGAGCCTGTCGGTTGGAGGAGACGAGGACGTCCATCAGCTCCCTGGATGTCTGATATTTTCCCCGGACTGAGGTTAGTAAGGACGGCGTGGGATGTTTTAGGTGAGTATTCCAACCCTCAAAGTACCTCTGCGTCCCTCCTCAGTTCCGGGGTAGTCATTTGAGGGTCTCTTGGGATATTTTTCCAGGCTGTCTTGGCCTCCCCGTCGCGTGGCAGCCGCGCTACTTCCTTCGGCGGCCGCGCAGTTCTCTGGCGCGGTGGCCTTACAGGTGACCGTGCTGCCTTTTTCCCCCGGCCGCACTGTGTTCTGACCCTTTACTCTTGCGGCCGCACTATTCTTTTCTGACAGCGCGGCTGCCTTGCAGGCAACAGCGCCGCTTTCCCTGGCCTGGCCGTTCTCCGGCCGCACTGTGCTTTTTTGACACGGCGAGGCGGCCTTGCAGGCAACCGCGCCATTTTTCCCGGCATCCGCTGGGACACATGTAGGCAAAATAATTCTGGATCCATTGTATAGTCTTTTGAAAATGTTTACACAGCTATATAAGATGTAAGGATGTAAGAGGGGGTTTTATTTTTAGCTGCCAGAGGGGGAAGGAGACTTATTCTCTCTTGAGATCTCAGTGGCAACAGATTAACAGCTCCTAGGGGGTGGACACAGAAACAAAATGATACTAGAACCATTGTATTATTTTGAAACAGTTTACATACCCATCTTACACCAGAGTGTGTATATCATGTATAGTGGGTAGTGCGGATTTCCATCTAGGGACAAAAAAATTAAACGTCATATTGAAAAATGCAATAAAATCCCATTTGGTCCGCAGTGCTACACTGGTTGCCCATTTTTTAATGTCCTTTGCATGTCTTATGCAGGTTATAGTCTTGTGTTGGGCAGAGGTTTTGTTTTTCATTCTTTCAATATCTTATTTCCCCCCCCCCCCCCCAAGGTAAGAGCAAAGAAGCCGAAATAAAAAGAATCAACAAGGAGCTGGCCAATATCAGGTCGAAGTTTAAAGGTGAGGGAGCCGCTATGTTGGTTATTTGGGGACCGCAGCGTTTGTGTGGTAGTCTAAGCATCTATATACTCAGATGCATTCATGTATCATTTTATTTCATACCCTTTGCTTTACTAGGAGACAAAGCCCTGGATGGCTACAGTAAGAAGAAATATGTCTGCAAGCTGCTCTTCATCTTCCTGCTCGGCCACGACATTGATTTTGGGCATATGGAAGCAGTAAACTTGCTGAGCTCAAACAAGTACACAGAGAAGCAGATCGTAAGTAACCGGACGAGTTTTCCCAGGTTGTGTTTACACGTTCGAGATTTGAGGAAGTGTTAGGCGTGGAATCCAAACCAAAATCCTATTTTAAAGAGAATCTGTCAGTAGTTTCTTTGTAGGGGCAGAGACCCTGATTCCACAGTCATTTGCTGTAAATTCAGTACAATCAGTGTTTTATCAGCAGGAGATGCTCAGGCCAGTCCAGCTAATCTGTGTAACCATGCCCCCTCCTCTGATTGGCAGTTTGCTGACTGTGCACAGGAAGCTGCAAATCAGTGGTGTGGGCGGAGTTATACACAGCTCAGCATTCAAAGCTCTGCTACATCTACACCAGAGAAAATCAAGGATTCTATCAAAACTACAAAAAGCAGCCTAGGAAGTGATATATCGCCGGAATCAGGGTCTCTGCCTCTACAACATGCTGCTCTCGGATTGCATGACATAACATGCTGACAGATTCCCTTCAAGTGCAATATCCTGAGGGTGCAATACTGCAGGATTTTATTCAGGGATTTATTCCAATAGTCTAGACCTAAGAAAAATGTATTTTCCCAAGGATGCATCTGATAAATTTTTCTCCCTTGTTTTTTAGGGTTATCTTTTTATCTCCGTTTTGGTGAATTCCAACAGTGAGCTCATTCGTCTCATTAACAACGCTATCAAGAATGACCTGGCCAGCCGAAACCCCACCTTCATGTGCCTGGCCCTGCATTGCATCGCCAACGTCGGCAGCAGGGAGATGGCAGAGGCCTTTGCATCCGAGATTCCCAGGATCCTCGTTGCAGGGTAAGATTTAATTCTAGCCCATTTACACGGCCGGACACTTGTTTTTTTTTTTTTGTTTTTTTTTTAAATTCTATCGAGCATTGTTGTTTCTTACAGGGACACGATGGATAGCGTGAAGCAGAGTGCCGCCCTGTGCCTGCTAAGACTATACAAGACTTCACCTGACCTGGTGCCAATGGGCGAATGGACGTCACGGGTTGTTCATCTCCTTAACGATCAACACATGGTATGCCTCTAAGAAACTAAAAATTGCACCTCGTTCGTTATTTTTCCCAGGTTTTTACAATTTTTCTTTTTTTTTTTTTTTTTGCATATATGACCGGTAGGGAAATGTATGTTTCCACTTGTTTTGTGTTCTCAGGTAAAAATAGCCGAGGGTCTGGAAGGACCTGATTGTATTACATGATGAGTCACAGCAGAGATGAATGGTTTAATTTGATAACTATTTTTTCTCATAAGTAAATATCATCGCCCGGCCGTTTCTGCAGGATCCTGTTTGGCTCATGGTGCATGGATGCCCTTTTACGATAAGGGCTGCGGTGCGGAGTAGGATTACTAAACCATTGAACACGGATTTAGACAAATGCTAGGTTTATATGCATTTCCTACAATGGGGAGCAGAATATAGCGCTATATCCTATGACGATCCCTTTTGTTATAACAGGGAGTGGTGACCGCAGCTGTAAGCCTCATTACCTGCCTGTGCCGGAAGAATCCCGATGACTTCAAGACTTGCGTTTCCCTAGCAGTCTCTAGACTTAGTAGGGTACGTATTATCTATGTGCAGGTGGATTTCCACAGGGCCATGGTCGCCCCTTTTCCATCGTGATTGCTGTGTAATATAGAGATAAGCATAGATGTCAAGTCGCAGCGTCTCTTACCCTCCCTCTTCCTCTGCAAGGTCTCATCGGATTAATCAAATTTCCAATTATGGAAGGATCTGTTTCTCTCTGAGACCAGTGTCCTCTTCAGTTCTCCCATTTCATTATCTGTACATCTCGTCATTACATTAAAGATCAGAACACACAGAGATCTCCGATGAGGATATTTTGTGAAATCTAAAAAATGTAGATAGTTTTAAGGTAAAATGTTATAATGCTCAACGTGTGCGTTCTGGTTACGTCGGTCGTTAACTTGTTCAACTTGTTGAGAGAGCCTATGAGTCCTGCTTTCCCCACCCATTGGTAGAGAGAGCCTATGAGTCCTGCTCTCTTCCAGAGAATGCGTATGAGTCCTGCTTCTCTCGTCCACTGGTAAAACAAGCCTGCGAGTCCTGCTCCTCCCACCCATTGCGAGACGACAGAGGCTGTGATTTCTGCTTCCCACGCTAACTGGGAGGCGGCCTATGATTCCTGTTTCTTTCCAAAGAGGGAGTATATTAGTCCTGCTTCACCTGCTCAGTGAGCGAGTTTAAGAGTTCTACTTCTTCTGCCCACCTGTAAAGAAATCCTGCATGCAAGCCCTCCTTCCACTGGTGTAGAGAGCCTGCGAATCCTGCTTCCCCTGCCCTCTTGTCTAGAGAGCCTGCGAGGCCCGCTTTTCCATCCCACTGGTGTAGAGCGCCTGCGAGGCCAGCTTTCCCATCCCACTGGTGTAGAGCGCCTGCGAGGCCCGCTTTCCCATCCCACTGGTGTAGAGCCTGCGAGGCCCACTTTCCCATCCCACTGGTGTAGAGCGCCTGCAAGGCCAGCTTTCCCATCCCACTGGTGTAGAGCGCCTGCAAGGCCAGCTTTCCCATCCCACTGGTGTAGAGCGCCTGCGAGGCCCGCTTTCCCATCCCACTGGTGTAGAGCCTGCGAGGCCCGCTTTCCCATCCCACTGGTGTAGAGAGCCTGCGAGGCCCGCTTTCCCATCCCACTGGTGTAGAGCCTGCGAGGCCAGCTTTCCCATCCCACTGGTGTAGAGCGCCTGCGAGGCCCACTTTCCCTTCCCACTGGTGTAGAGAGCCTGTGAGGCCTCCCATCCCACTGGTGTAGAGCGCCTGCGAGGCCCGCTTTCTCTGACCACTGGTGTAGAGTCCTTCTTCATGCATTGACCACTCTACGTGTCTACAACTTCATACATGAAGAGCTTTCAGTCTGTGACCGGGGAAGCAGGACTTTTTTGATTGCTGCCGAGACAGTGTGGCATAGGATACCTGCCAGATTTACAAAAAAATAACCGTGCTGCTATCCAACTGATGGATGTATACATTTTATAATAAAATAATGCAAGTTCTGTTTAAATCCAATCTGGTCAGAACGTGTTTTTCACATCTTTACACAGATTGTGTCTTCAGCCTCAACCGACCTGCAGGATTACACCTACTACTTTGTCCCAGCGCCATGGCTGTCTGTAAAGCTGCTGCGCCTTCTTCAGTGTTACCCTCCACCTGGTAATAAAGAGCTTTTTTTTATTTTTCTCAGTGTCCCAGTGAAACCGTTCTTAGCATAGTCTTTTACAAGTTGCCTCTTGGAGTGAGAAAAACAAATTTTGTGTCCCACAAGGAAGTGGAATAAATGGCCACGTGTGCTGTGAGCCTGCAGAAAATCATGTGCATGCTGCAGAGTTATGGAGTCCTCTAAAAATAAATCTTCATTTTATTTGTTTTCATTTTTACTCTCCAACTTATTATGTACATGTGTTATCAGAGGATGCGGCTGTGAAAGGACGACTTGTTGAATGCCTGGAGACTATCCTAAACAAAGCACAGGAGCCCCCAAAGTCCAAGAAAGTGCAGCACTCCAATGCAAAGAATGCCATACTTTTTGAGGCCATTAGCCTTATTATTCATTATGACAGGTAGGTGTATACAATGCGGTTTCTTGTCAATACATAGTCATGACTTGAGGTGTTGGCACACTTTAAACTGTTCCAGAAAATGTTTTGTTATACACATGTTTATTTCCCTTGAGTGCATTTCTAGCAACACAAAAAAAACATAGAAAAAGGCAATATGGACATGATCTCACACACAACCCCAAAAATGGGTAGAACAAAATTGCTGACACCTTTCCAAAATTGTGGGTAAACAACTTTGTTTCAAGCATGTGATGCTTGTTCTAACTCACATGTGGCAAGTAACAGGTGTGTGTGGCACCTGTCACTTCCCACAGGTGAGTTAGAACAAGCATCATATGCTTCAAACACCGTTGTTTACCCACAATTTTGGAAAGGTGTCAACAATCTTGTTCTACCCATTTTGGGGGTTGTGTGAAATGTCCAATTTGCCTTTTTTCCTTTTTTTTTTTTTTTGTGCAATATGAAAATCACACCTGAGACCAGGTAAGTTTACTCAATCTTTGCATTGTGTGTCAGTGTGTGCCACATTAAGCATGGAGAAGAGAACTTGAGAACCAAAATTGTTGAAAAATATCAACGATCTCCGTTACAGGCCCACCTCCAGAGATCTTTATGTTCCTTTGTCCACGGTGTGCAACATAATCAAGAAGTTTGCAACTCACTGTACATATACTGTATAATTTAGACACTGTAAAAAGGACAAATTACCTCTCCTCATATGCTATAATATAACATCATTTTTGACTGTTAATCCTTCTGAATATTAACAAGTCTGTCAATTAAGGATGCCGTAGAAAATGTGGAACCATCAAGAATGCAATGATTTGAAAACCCCTTACTCACGTGCCAGTATTTAGTATTTTGTATCCGTGTTTGTATGAACAAAACCAGGAGTTGAACTTACAGAGAAAAACTACATTTGTAAGCTTGACACCTGTCCTTAATTTTGGAGACACTCCTGGTTTTGGCATACAAATACTGATGTGTGATCAAAGCCTTATGGTTATATTTTATTCACAGAAGAACACAGATCAGAAGTTGAACATTAGTCACTTTCAGTGATGAGCAACCGTGCTCGGATAAGGTGCTAATGCTACGTTCACATTTGCGTTGTGCGCCGCAGCGCACAACGCAAACAAAAACGCAGCAAAACGCATGCACAATGCTGCGTTTTGCGCCGCATGCGTCCTTTTTTTAATTGATTTTGGACGCAGCAAAAATGCAACTTGCTGCGTCCTCTGCGCCCGGACGCGGGCGCCGCAGCGACGCATGCGGCGCAAAATGCAAGTGCGACGCATGTCCATGCGCCCCCATGTTAAATATAGGGGCGCATGACGCATGCGGCGCCGCTGCGGCGCCCGCCGCTAATGTGAACGTAGGGTAACCGAGTGTCTTTGGCGTACTTAAAAACTGTTCGAGTCCCTGCTGCTATGTCTTGCGGCTCTTCAACGGCTACAACACATGCAGGGATTGCCTGTTGTTAATTGATGGCAGCAACGCATCTCAAAAAAAGCTCGGATAGGGTTAACCAGCTGTAAAAGTGGTACTAATGAGTAACAGCTGAAGGGTGATAAATGTGTAAAAGGGCATGTTAGAAAGGCAGAGTCTCTGAGAAGCAAAGATGGTCAGAGGTTCCCCAATATGTGAATAACTGCATCTAATTATTGCGAAACCCTTTTAAAAATAATGTTCAACGTAATATTGTAAAGACTGATCTTTCACCATCCACAGTACATACAGTGGGGCAAAAAAGTATTTAGTCAGTCAGCAATAGTGCAAGTTCCACCACTTAAAAAGATGAGAGGCGTCTGTAATTTACATCATAGGTAGACCTCAACTATGAGAGACAAACTGAGAACAAAAAATCCAGAAAATCACATTGTCTGTTTTTTTAGCATTTTATTTGCATATTATGGTGGAAAATAAGTATTTGGTCAGAAACAAAATTTCATCTCAATACTTTGTAATACATCCTTTGTTGGCAATGACAGAGGTCAAACGTTTTCTGTAAGTCTTCACAAGGTTGCCACACACTGTTGTTGGTATGTTGGCCCATTCCTCCATGCAGATCTCCTCTAGAGCAGTGATGTTTTTGGCTTTTCGCTTGGCAACACGGACTTTCAACTCCCTCCAAAGGTTTTCTATAGGGTTGAGATCTGGAGACTGGCTAGGCCACTCCAGGACCTTGAAATGCTTCTTACGAAGCCACTCCTTCGTTGCCCTGGCGGTGTGCTTTGGATCATTGTCATGTTGAAAGACCCAGCCACGTTTCATCTTCAATGCCCTTGCTGATGGAAGGAGGTTTGCACTCAAAATCTCACGATACATGGCCCCATTCATTCTTTCATGTACCCGGATCAGTCGTCCTGGCCCCTTTGCAGAGAAACAGCCCCAAAGCATGATGTTTCCACCACCATGCTTTACAGTAGGTATGGTGTTTGATGGATGCAACTCAGTATTCTTTTTCCTCCAAACACGACAAGTTGTGTTTCTACCAAACAGTTCCAGTTTGGTTTCATCAGACCATAGGACATTCTCCCAAAACTCCTCTGGATCATCCAAATGCTCTCTAGCAAACTTCAGACGGGCCCGGACATGTACTGGCTTAAGCAGTGGGACACGTCTGGCACTGCAGGATCTGAGTCCATGGTGGCGTAGTGTGTTACTTATGGTAGGCCTTGTTACATTGGTCCCAGCTCTCTGCAGTTAATTCACGAGGTCCCCCCGCGTGGTTCTGGGATTTTTGCTCACCGTTCTTGTGATCATTCTGACCCCACGGGGTGGGATTTTGCGTGGAGCCCCAGATCGAGGGAGATTATCAGTGGTCTTGAATGTCTTCCATTTTCTAATTATTGCTCCCACTGTTGATTTCTTCACTCCAAACTGGTTGGCTATTGCAGATTCAGTCTTCCCAGCCTGGTGCAGGGCTACAATTTTGTTTCTGGTGTCCTTTGACAGCTCTTTGGTCTTCACCATAGTGGAGTTTGGAGTCAGACTGTTTGAGGGTGTGCACAGGTGTCTTTTTATACTGATAACAAGTTTAAACAGGTGCCATTACTACAGGTAATGAGTGGAGGAAAGAGGAGACTCTTAAAGAAGAAGTTACAGATCTGTGAGAGCCAGAAATCTTGATTGTTTGTTTTTGACCAAATACTTATTTTCCACCATAATATTCAAATAAAATGATAAAAAAACAGACAATGTGATTTTCTGGATTTTTTGTTCTCAGTTTGTCTTCCATAGTTGAAGTCTACCTATGATGTAAATTACAGAAGCCTCTCATCTTTTTAAGTGGTGGAACTTGCACTATTGCTGACTGACTAAATACTTTTTTGCCCCACTGTAATATCATAAAAATATTCGGAGAAATCCACAAGTGACAAGGCCCATGGTCAGTATTGGATGCTCATGATGTACAGGACCTTCATTTAAAAACAGGAAGGATTCAATTATGAAAATCATTGTGGCTCAGGAATCCTTCCAGAAATCATTGTTTGTGAACAGTTTGCTGTGTGATCCTCAAATGCAAGTTACAGTTTTGAGTTGAAAAGAAGAAATCCGTTATCAGCACAGTCCATAAACCCCGCTGTCTTGTCTGGGTCAAATAACGTGGTGAGGCAAAAAGGAAAACGGTTTTGTGGTCAGATGAACCAAAACATGAAATTGTTTATGGAAACCATAGATGTGTCCTGGAGTCTCAAGGAGAGGGACCATCCAGCTTGTTATCGACAGGGCTTTGGAGTCTGAGTCCATTTTGGTGGAGTCTGTATAAAGTGGACCGACTTCAACACCTAAAATATTATAAATTGGGTACCATAATACAATGCAGGATGTTTTGTCAATTTTTTTTTTTTTATAAGAATTTTGGAAAGTTATCTATATATATAATTGTCTAAGGGTCACTTCCGTCTGTCCTTCTGTCACCGTTATTCGTTCGCTGATTGGTCTCGGCAGCTGCCTGTCATGGCTGCCGCGACCAATCAGCGACGCGCACAGTCCAGAAAAAAATGGCCGCTCTTACTCCCCGCACTCACTGCCCGGCGCCCGCATACACCGCTCACACAGGGTTAATGCCGGCGGTAACGGACCGTGTTATGCCGCGGGTAACGCACTCCGTTACCGCTGCTATTAACCCTGTGTGTCCCCAACTTTGTACTATTGACGCTGCCTATGCGGCATCAATAGTACAAAATGTAATGTTAAAAATAATAAATAAAAAAAAAAAACCTGCTATACTCACCCTCCGCCGCCTGTCTCGCTCCTCGCCACGCTCCCCGGACCGCTCCATTACAACCGTCAGCTTGCGGTGCGGTGAGGTCCCGTCCCAGGGCTGGTGTGCGGCAAGGACCTTCCGTGACGTCACGGTCATGTGACCGCGACGTCTTCATAGGTCCTGCTCCCACCAGCCCTGGCACTTGCAATGGAACTCGGCTTCAGGAAAATGGCCGCCGCGATCTCGATCTGCGCACGCGCGGCATCCCGCGGCCATTTTCCTGAAGCCGAGCACTACCATCTGCACAGGATCCCAGGAAGAGGAGAGGCGGGACGCGGAGGAGCAGCGACAAGAATGGTGAGTATGATACACTAGAAGGGGCCCTCGGATCGTTAGGTGAGTATGTTTATTGTTTTATTTTTTGCACCTGTCACATACGTGCCTCGGTAATATACTACGTCACTGGGCAATATCCTACGTGGCTCTGCTGTATACTACAAGGCTGGGCAATATACTACGTGGCTGGGCAATATACTACAAAACTGTGCAATATACTATGTGGCTCTGTGCAATATATTACGTAGCTGTGCTGTATACTAGGTAGCTGGGCAATACGCTACGTGGCAGGGCAATATACTACGTGACTGGGCAATATACTACGTGACTGGGCAATATACTACGTGGCTGGGCAATATACTACGTGGCTGGGCAATATACTACGTGGTAGGGCAATATACTACGTGGCTGGGCAATATACTACGTGGCTGGGCAATATACTACGTGGCTGGGCAATATACTGCATCACTGGGCAATATACTACGTGGCTGGGCAATATACTACGTGGCTGGGCAATATACTACGTGACTGGGCAATATACTACGTGGCTGGGCAATATACTACGTGGCTGGGCAATATACTACGTGGCTGGGCAATATACTACGTGGCTGGGCAATATACTGCGTGGTTGGGCAATATACTACGTGGCTGGGCAATATACTACGTGGCTGGGCAATATACTACATGGCTGGGCAATGTACTACGTAGCTGGGCAATGTACTACGTAGCTGGGCAATGTACTACGTCGCTGGGCAATGTACTATGTGGCTGGGCAATATACTACGTAGCTGGGCAATGTACTACGTCGCTGGACAATATACTACATGGCTGGGCAATGTACTACATGGCTGGGCAATGTACTACGTCGCTGGGCAATGTACTACGTCGCTGGGCAATATGCTATGTAGCTGGGCAATATACTACGTGGACATGCATATTCTAGAATACCCGATGCGTTAGAATCGGGCCACCATCTAGTAAAACTATAACTACTTATGTACTATAAATGTCTGTTCTATTCCTGATGTAAAAATCTCAGCTTTTAGTTGAATTGAATCTGTGCTGCACTTTATGTACATTCTCAGTATTAAGGCAGTGCTGCAGAGACAGAGTTGTGGAGTCGGTAGTTGGGAAAATTGAGTAGTCGGAGGTTTGGCTTTCTGACTCCACAGCTTTGGTTGTGGAGGAGAGGGGCCATCCAGCTTGTTATCGAGGAGAGAGGGGCCGGCCAGCTTGTTATCGAGGAGAGAGGGGCCGGCCAGCTTGTTATCGAGGAGAGAGGGGCCGGCCAGCTTGTTATCGAGGACAGACTCCTACATCAGACAAGAATGGAACAATATTCCTCTCAGGAAACTCCAGCAATTGTCACTTCTCAGATGTTTACAGAATGTTGTTAACAAAAGGGGTGCTACACAATGGTGGACACTGCCCAGGCACAGCTTTTTTGGGATTTTTTGCTGCTGATACTTTCTAAAGGAGTTATTATTTATTTATTTATTTCAAATTAAATGGAAAAATGTCCCAACATTCACCTTCTGATTTGTGTTCTCTGTCCTGCTGTGAATGAAATATGACCATAAGAGATTTCGAATCATTGCATTCAGCGTCCCAACTTTTTTGTAATTTGGACACTTGTCCTTTGTACCATTTCACGTAATCTTGGTTTCTATGGCGACGTTAGGTTTTCCCTGTAAAGGAGTGATTTGACTTCTCCTTCACTCACATCATTCTCATTGTACACCTTGTTTTTGCCCGCCAAGCAATTTAACAATATATTTTGTGTTTTCCTTTCAGCGAACCCAACCTTTTGGTCCGAGCCTGCAACCAACTGGGTCAATTCCTACAGCACCGAGAGACCAATCTGCGTTATTTAGCTCTGGAAAGCATGTGCACGCTGGCCAGCTCCGAATTCTCCCATGAAGCTGTGAAGACGCACATCGAAACGGTCATTAATGCCCTGAAGGTGAACGAACAATTGTTAGAAGTATTGTTTTGTAGACTTTATGTAAAAATTTAACATGTATTCAAGACTTAAAAGGGTATTTCCATCTCCAAGATCCAATCCCAATATGTAGTAGGTGTAGTAATAATAATATTAGCAAATACTTCATTTGGAAATGTAGTATTGTTCTTCTGATTCGCTAAGTCACTTAAGGTACCTTCACACGAAACGACATCGCTAGCGATCCGTGACGTTGCAGCGTCCTCGCTAGCGATATCGTTTAGTTTGACACGCAGCAGCGATCAGGATCCTGCTGTGATGTCGCTGGTCGCTGAATAAAGTCCAGAACTTTATTTGGTCGTCCGATCGCTGTGTATCGTTGTGTTTGAAAGCAAAAGCAACGATACCCAGCGATGTTTTACACTGGTAACCAGGGTAAACATCAGGTTACCAAGCGCAGGGCCGCGCTTAGTAACCCGATGTTTACCCTGGTTACCAGCGTAAAAGTAAAAAAAACAAACAGCACATACTTACATGCGTCCCCCAGCGTCTGCTTCCTGACACTTACTGAGCGCCGGCACCTAAAGTGAAAGTGAAAGCACAGCGGTGACGTCACCGCTCTGCTGTTAGGGCCGGAGCTCAGTCAGTGTCAGGAAGCAGACGCTGGGGGACGCATGTAAGTATGTGCTGTTTGTTTTTTTTACTTTTACGCTGGTAACCAGGGTAAACATCGGGTTACTAAGCGCGGCCCTGCGCTTAGCAACCCGATGTTTACCCTGGTTACCCGGGGACCTCGGCATCGTTGGTCGCTGGAGAGCTGTCTGTGTGACAGCTCTCTAGCGATCAAACAGCGACGCTGCAGCGATCGGTATCGTTGTCGCTATCGCTGCAGCGTCGTTTCGTGTGAAGGTACCTTTACTCCATGTACAGGGCATTGCAGTAGCTTATTTATCAATGGTTACGACCACTCAGTCACAGTCAGTTGTTAGTGGACATAGCCATGGATACCTAAGCTACTGCAATGCTTTGCATATGGGGTAAGTGACAGCGAATCAGAAGAACTGTTCTACATTTCTAATTGGAAGTATGTGCTAAAATTATTATTATTAGACCTACTACATATTGGGATAGGATCTTGGAGATGGGAATACCCCTTTAAAGGGACTGTCATCAAAAATTTTCTATTTCTACAATTGAAAAAAATGCAAAGTGTTCATGTTTTTAATTTTAAAAAAAGATTTAGTAGTTGAAAAATGATGTAAAAGAAAACTTTTTGATATTATCAACTTTTCTCCTATGCCTCATTGGGGGACACAGGACCATGGGTGTTATGCTGCTGCCACCACTAGGAGGACACTAAGTAATACATAAAGAATAGCTCCTCCCCTGCAGTATACACCCTCCTGCTGGCTCCAAGTGAACCAGTTCTTGCTTAGTGTCTGTAGGAGGCACTTGGGTCTGCTTTCAGACCCCATTTTTATTTTAGTATTTTACTTTTTATTCTATTTTTTCCCTTAAGACATTCTATTTTTTCCAAAGACATACTGATAGGGAATTTAGATTGTGAGCCCCATCGGGGACAGTGATGATAATGTGTGCAAAACTGTAAAGCGCTGCGGAATATGTTAGCGCTATATAAAAATAAAGATTATTATTATTAACTGAGGGAATGGGGGCGACGGTTCCTTTCTAGGTTCCGATCTCCCCCGAACCATCAACAGGCAAGTACGTGCAGTGTTCCTCCCGTATCCTTTCCTGCAACGTTGGATGCCAGCCCTGAGCTCACCTTATGGGCGACGGTTCCTTCGCGTTCCGATCTCCCCCCTCCATAGCAGGCGACCACATGGAGTAGCCCTCCAACTACCTCTCCTGGAGCTAGGTGCATAGTCAGACATACTATGTATGTTGTCCGTGCAGCCCCCCACTGCATCACCACTGTTATAGCGGATGACCCAAGGCGTCAGAAGCTCTCCACCCCCTCCCTGACCATGGCGACGGTGGATTGAGCACTGGCCCACCGCATCTACCGTGAGTACACTGCGGGGGCCGAGGCGCTGGGGGGGTCCTGGTCCCCGGGGTATGTGAGGTCCGCACCTTAAAGCCCGGGTCCGTGGGTGGTCCGCAGTGCGGCAATTCAATGAAGGTGTGGCTTAAGGATGGTGCTAATAGCGGTCGCGGCGCTGAAGGCCGCAACTGCAGGTTTAAAATTTAGCCCCCGGCTTTTCCCCTTCGTACAGGCTGGAGTTTTGGCCACGCCACCGGCAGTTACTGCCGCCCACTCTTTCTGGCGCTTCTGGTTCCCTGAGAGACACTCTCACTTCCTGATCTCGGCGGCCATCTTGGTACACCCACAGGGCTGATGCTGCAGCGCTGCTCCAGCCTTTTGAATCACAGCCTTCAGGACTAGCGATTTCTGGGCATACACTGCGGGCCTCCCCTGGGGACTCAGGACACAGGACCTGGGGAAGCTGCAGAAACATAGCTTAACCCTTCCCCTGCTAGTAAGCGCTCTCCTCAAGGCTACGCTATGTCTCAATCAAAGTCTCACAAAAAGTCTGGGAAAACCCATGCTGTGTTCTTCGCTGCATGTACCTCTTGTAAGGTGTCATTACCTCGGGGTCACAATACTGCATTGTGCACAGCTTGTGAACCGGTGACTGTTCAGGAATCACCTGTTACCGAACCCAGTGAGCCTAGTCCCCTGAGTGGGCTACCTCCCTTTCCCGGTCTATGGCATCCCTGGCAAAAGCGTTAGACTTGTTCCGAGACCCTTCCTCTAACCAGGGCACTATTACACACGACGCTTCCGATTGTCAGAACCCCTCGTACTCCAGGGGTCGTACCTTGCCAAGGAGCTCTCACTCTTCCAGGAACAGGACTCATGCCATATCCCCAGACCATCACCGGGATTCGGGTTCTGAGAGCTCCATTTCTCGCTCCCCTTCCATCGGAGCTAGTAGAGAACCTGTTTCAGAGGACGATTCTGATACGTCCCTAGATCAAGAATTTCATCACGATCAGGAGACTCTCGACTCTCTAATTGAGTCAGTGAATAAGGCTTTGAAGCTTGATGAGGAACCTTTATCCAAAACGGATCATGCCGTGTCCTTTAAGAGGACCAAGCGAGCTCACAGAGTGTTCGCCAATCATCCCGAATTTAAGGAAATCGTTGAATCTCACAGGATCCGTCCAGATAAACGATTCACAGGGCAGAAGCCCATGGAGTCAAAATATCCCTTTGCCCAGGATCTAAGAAAGGATTGGTCGCAGTCTCCCTCGGTTGATCCTCCGGTATCGCATCTGGCTACTAAATCTGTTTTATCCTCTTCGGAGGGTGCCTCGATTAAAAACCCAACCGATCGTCAGAAGGACAATATGGCGCGTTCATCCTTTGAAGCCTCAGCAGCCGCACTCTTCCCATCTTTTGCCGCTAAGTGGGTGGCTAAGGCTATGACCCACTGGGCTGAGGTCTTGTCTTCAGCAGTACTGGATACCAATCTTCACCACGAGATAGCAGACCTCGCTACTCACATAGCCAGGGCTGGAGATTTTGTAGTGACCGCGTCCCTGGATGCCGCTAACTGCGCGTCTCAAGCAGCAGCAAACGCCATCACCATCTGGAGGTCCTTATGGCTCAGGGACTGGCGTGCAGATTCTGCTTCCAAAAAGTAATTGACTTCTCTACCATATCAGAGCGGTCGCCTTTTTTGGCGAAAAGCTCGACCAACTAATTTCCGACGCCACTGGAGGGAAGAGTAAAAAAAAAAATTCTTCCACAACAGAGACCCTCTCGGCCCTTTCGGAACCTGCAACCACAGGCTCGGTCCCGATTTTTTTTTTTTCGTTACAACTCAAACTGGTCCTCTACTTCCACATCTCCCAGTTCCGGACGGGCACAACGTGGAGACAGAGGTTCCCAGTCCTCTTATAAACCTTCCCCTTGATGGAGAGGCAGGCCCAGGCAGTCGGGATCCAGAGGCTCCAGAATGGGCAGATCTTCCACACAAGGACTCCCTGTGGTATCCGGGGGGCACCCTCAAAGTAGGCGGCCTCCTGCTTTCCTTCAGTGCCGCGTGGCTCTCGGTCGTTCACGACGAGTGGGTCCGCGACCTAGTGTCCTCCGGATACAAGATAGACTTCTTACCCGTCCTCCAAACCGTTTTTTCCTGTCTTCTCCTCCCAGGGCAAAAGCATCAGAGTTCTTCCAAGCTATAAGCTCTCTGAGAAAAGACTGAGTCATTATTCCAGTCCCTCAAAGCGAAAGGTTTCAAGGTTTTTATTCAAACCTCGTCATTGTTCCAAAGAAGGACGGTACAGTACGGCCCATACTGGACCTAAAACTACTGAACAAGTTCGTCAGGGTGCGACGTTCCGGATGGAATCGCTTCGTTCTGTCATCGCCTCCATGGAAAAAGGCGACTTCCTGGCGTCTATAGACATCCAGGACGCGTACCTCCAGATTCCTATTTTTACCTTCTCACCAAAGATTTCTTTGCTTCGCAGTTCAGGAAGATCACTTTCAATTCATTGCTCTGCCCTTTGGCCTCGCCATCGCCCCCAGGGTATTCACCAAGGTCATGGCGGCTGCCGTGGCCATATTCCACACCCGAGGAGTGGTGGTGCTACAGTATCTAGACGATATCCTCATCAAAGGCCCCTCTTTCCGCACCTGCGAGGAGGCCGTGAACATCACAATAGATACTCTCTCGCCTAGGTTGGAAGATGAACTTAAAAAAAAAACAAAAAAAAAAACTTCCCCAGTACTGGCTCAGCGAATTTCCCTTCTAGAAATGATACTTGACTCATCCTGGGGGTTGGTTCTTCTTCCCCCGGGAAAGATCTCGGTTTTACAGCGAGAAGCTCAGAAGCTCTCTCAGCCTCGCACTCACTCTCTGCGCTTCAGTATGAGAGTCCTCGGCAGGATGGTAGCAGCTATGGAGACGGTTCCATTTGCTCAATTACACCTCCGCCCCCTACAGCATGCCCTCCTGGCTGTTTGGGACAGGAACCCGTTCTCCCTCGACCGTTGGTTCCTCCTTCCCCAGCGAGTCACAGTCACTCAGGTGGTGGACAGTGAAATCCTCCCTGAATCAAGGGAAGTCATTTCTTCCAGTACATTCGTTAGTTCTGACAACAGATGACAGTCTTCTAGGCTGGGGAGCGGTGCTCCTTCATCACATTGCTCAGGGCCGCTGGTCCCCCCAGGAATTATGTCTTCCAATCAACATCTTGGAAATTCGGGCAATCAGGTTGGCGCTTCTCCCATTCCCTCCCTTCCTGGCGGGTCAACCAATCAGGATTCAGTCCGACAACGCCAGTGCAGTGGCATACATCAACCGCCAAGGGGGAACCCGTAACAAGGCAGCTATGACTGAGGTGGGCCACATCCTCCGATGGGCCAAGGAAAACTGCTCTGTGATTTCTGCAGTTCACATCCCGGGAGTGGACAATTGGGAGGCAGATTTCCTCAGTCGTCAAGGCATTGACTCCAGGGAGTGGTCTCTCCATCTGGAGATCTTCCACCAGATCTGCTGTCGTTGGGGAATTCCGGATGTGGATCTGATGGCCTCACGGCTAAATTCCAAACTTCCCGACTTCACAGCTCGGTCCCACGATCTGGCAGCCATCGGGGCAGATGCTCTTGTACTCCCGTGGCATCATTTTCAGCTTCCGTACATATTTCCCCCGCTTCCTTTACTGCCGAGAGTCTTCAAGAAGTTCAGAGCGGAGAGGGTACTGGTAATCCTGATTGCGCCAGATTGGCCACGCCGGGCGTGGTATGCGGAACTCGTTCAACTAGTCGCCGATGTTCCCTGGCGATTACCGAATCGCGCAGACTTGCGGTCTCAGGGCCCCATTTACCATGATCAGTGCTAGAAAGCCTTCATCTAAGAGTAGTTATCATCGCACCTGGAAGACCTTCTTCTCATGGTGCAATGACTGAGGATGTTCTCTTCATTTTTCCATTTTCGAATTCTTACAAACGGGTTTGGACTTGGGTCTCGCCCTTAGTGCTCTCAAGGGGCAGGTTTCAGCCCTAATCTGTTCTGTTCCAACACAGGATTGCCAACCGATTACACGTCAAAGACGTTTATTCAGGGAGTTTCCCATCGGGTGCCCCCCTATAAGATGCCTTTGGAACCATGGGACCTTAATCTGGTCTTCGGAGTTTTGCAACAGGCTCCTTTTCGAACCTCTGGAGGAGTTTTCCCTGTCTTTTCTTTCATGGAAAGTTGCTTTCCTAGTTGCGTTCACCTCTATTAGACGAGTCTCCGAGCTGGCGGCTTTGTCTTCTCAAAGTTCCGTTCCTGAATTTTCATCAGGATAAGGAGGTGTTGAGAACATCCCCGTCTTTTCTACCTAAAGTTGTCTCCTCTTTTCATCTCAATGAGGAGATTGTTTTTCTGTCACTCTGTCCGGCACCAGTACATCGCATCGAGAAGGCCCTTCACACACTGGATTTAGTGAGAGCTCTTAGGAGATACGTCTCGCGGACAGCGTCTTTCCGCAGGTCAGATCCCCTGTTCGTGCTCCCGGAAGGACCAAGGAAAGGGTTTTCCGCTTCCAAGGCGACAATAGCCAAATGGATTCGTTCGGCTATTCAGGAGTCCTACCGAGTCAGAGGTCATTCTGTCCCAGCAGGGATTAAGGCTCATTCCACTCGATCAGTGGTCTTGGGCCATCTGGCACCAAGCTTCGGCCGCCTAAGTTTGCAAAGCTGCGACTTGGTCCAGCCTGCATACGTTTACAAAACATTACCATATTCACTCTCAGGCCTCGGCAGATGCGACCGTTGACAGACGAATTTTGCAGGCGGCAGTGACGCATCTGTAACTTGTGGGTACAAGGAGCAGTTGCAGTTGATTGTTTCCCACCCAGGGACAGCTTTAGGACGTCCCATGGTCCTGTGTCCCCCAATGAGGCGTAGGAGAAACAGGGATTTTTGTGTACTCACCGTAAAATCCTTTTCTCTGAGCCAATCATTGGGGGACACAGCACCCACCCTGTTAGCCTATTGGCTTTGGTTTCTGTGTTGATTTGGTTTTGACATGGTTCATCCTGTTAAATGTTAAGCTCCTACTGCTTTGTTACCGAACTGGTTCACTTACAGCCAGCAGGAGGGTGTATACTGCAGGGGAGGAGCTATTCTTTCTGTATTTGCTTGGTGTCCTCCTAGTGGCAGCAGCATAACACCCATGGTCCTGTGTCCCCCAATGATTGGCTCAGAGAAAAGGATTTTACGGTGAGTACACAAAAATCCCTGTTTTCCTTTGCTTCGAGGCCCAACCTCCTATGTCTTTCAAGTCATTTGCATCTGTTTGGATTCTGTTACAACATTCTCATGGCCCCACAGAAGAACAGCTTTGTGTTCAAAGATTTTGCATGGAATCACTGCCTTTTTGGCTGGTGCATCCTAGAACGAGGTTGACTTCTGTCATCTGTGAACATTCCCCATCGCAAGGTCCCATCAGAAGTTCCTTCACGTTACTGTAGTTTTTCCCCCTCATCTCCAGTTCGGAGCTCTTCCAATTGGGTTGACTACAGCTTGCTGGGCTTCATCTCTCATGGCCGGGGAGTTAGTGGTCAGCCTCTATTTAGAGGATCCCTTAGTGAAGGCCCCAACTAAGGAGGGACAACTTGTCCAGCCTCCAGATAAATCTAGACCCCCTGGAACTCTTTGGATGGATCCTGAACGTTTCCTCATTCATAGGTCTAAACACCAACTGGGTAGGCCAGGTTTTATCACTTCGTGACGTACAAACCAGAGAATTTTGGTTTTATACCAATGTCCCATGCTCCTTCCACATGAGGGCTCTGGACATGATAGTCTGCGCTACACGGCTCCGGCGATACACTGACAAGAGGTATCCTCCCGCAGTGTATCGCTACGCCACCGTGAGAGTTCACCGGAGTCCGTGCTATCACTTGCGGTACCGCTGCATGAGAAAATTCTCACGCAGCGGTGCAGTAAGTGAGAGCATGAACTGCAGAACTTTATCACCGGAGCCGTGTAGAGCGGTCACATTTCACGATGTGACTGTTCTACACCGGAGATCGTCGTGGCACACTCGTTATTTAGGACTACAGCGGACAGGGAGTATGTGTTGGTTTATTTTAAGTTTGTTGCAGGAGATTGAGGGATTCTGGGATTAGGCGATGTTGTGAGTATGGTTAATTAAGATTAATAAAATATTTTATTCTGGCTGTGTCTTTATTTACCATACAACTAAAGGATTAGTAATGGATGGGTGTCATTTAGACACTTCCTCATTACTAATCCGTGGTCTTGATGTCACCTGACAATACAAAGGTGACATCAACCCCGCAAATATTACCCCACTTGCCACCGCTAAGTGCCAGAATTGGAGCATCTATAAGATGCGCCATTTCTTGGGCGGCTGAGAGCTGATGATTATAGCATGGGGGGTTGCCAATATCCATGGCCCCTTCCCAGGCTGTTAATATCGGCCCACAGTTGTCTGCCTAGCCTTTGCTGGTTCGATTTTATAGGGGGACCCCATGTCAATTTTTTTCTGGGGTTCCCCTGTAAACTAGCCAGTAAAGGCTAAACAAACATCTGAGAGCTGATATTAATAGCCTTTATGGCTATTTGCTCCTTGCCAGAATATTAACATCAGCCGTCGGCTTTCCCTCTGCTAGTTAAGAAAATCACGCTGGAGCTCACGCAATTTTTTTTTTTTTTTTTTTATAAAGGGTATGTTCCCACTGTCAAAAACTGGCAGCACTTTGGACCCAGCACATGTCCACTCCGTCCAAAGCGCTGCCAGGCTTTTGAACACAGGTGATTTCGCATGTGTTCATTGAACCGTGCGGAATCGCCTCGCTCAATACATTGTATGGGAACGTTCATCTTGCGGAGACTGAGCGTCTCCACAAGATAGACATGCTGCGGACTGGAAAGACGTGCCGCATGTCCGTCTCTGCAGGGAAGCTGCGGATGCTGGTGCACGCACAGTGGACATGGGATTTCTTCAAATCCCATCCACTATGCTGTAGCAGCTTGCTGCTGCGGGTTGGATGCTGCGGATGTACGCAGCATCCTTCCCGCAGCATTTATGGACCGTGTGAACATACCCTTATAGAGTTTTCGAAAATTAAACAGATACTGCGTTTCACGCAGATTTCGTGTGTGCGTGCGTGTCTAACTCATTATTTACCGTTTTGTTAGAGGGTTTCTGGCTGACACCTTTTCATTACTAAACGTCGTGCTTGGAAAAAAAAAAATTATTATTTATTATAGCGCCATTTATTCCATGGCGCTTTACATGTGAGGAGGGGTATACATAATAAAAAAACAGGTACAATATTCTTAATCAATACAAGTCACGACTGGTAGAGTAGGAGAGGACCCTACCCGTGAGGGCTCACAATCTACAAGGGATGGGTGAGGATACAGTAGGTGAGGATAGAGCTGGTCGTGCAGCAGTTTGGTCGATCGGTGGTTACTGCAGGTTGTAGGCTTGTCGGAAGAGGTAGGTCTTCAGGTTGTTTTTGAAGGTTTTGATGGTAGGCGAGAGTCTGATATGTTGGGGTAGAGTGTTCCAGGGTAGGGGGGATGCACGAGAGAAATCTTGTATGCGATTGTGATAAGAGGGGAGTAGAGAAGGAGATCTTCTGAGGATTGGAGGTTGCGTGCAGGTAAGTACCGGGAGACTAGGTCACAGATGTATGGAGCAGACAGGTTGTGGATGGCTTTGTATGTTAGGGTTTTGAACTGGAGTGTCTGGGTAATGGGGAACCAGTGAAGGGATTGACAGAGGGGAGAGGCCGGGGAATAGCGGGGGGGACAGGTGGATTAGTCGGGCAGCAGAGTTTAGAATAAATTGGAGGGGTGCTAGTGTTCGAGGGGAGGCCACAGAGCGGGAGGTTGCAGTAGTCCAGGCGGGAGATGATGAGGGCATGGACTAGGGTTTTTGAAGATTCTTGGTTGAGGAATGTACGGATCCGGGAGATGTTTTTGAGTTGAAGTCGGCAAAAGGTGGAAAGGGCTTGGATATGTGGTTTGAAGGAAAGATCAGAGTCAAGAATTACACCGAAGCAGTGAGCTTGTGGGACTGGGGAGAGTGGGCAGCCATTTACTGTAATGGATAGGTTTGTTGGTAGAGTCGAGTGAGATGGGGAAAGATGAATTCTGTTTTGTCCTTGGTTTTAGAAATATATATATAATACACACACACACACACACACACACACACACACACACACACACACACACACACACACACACACACACACACACACGTGTGTAAACCTATTTGAACATGGTACTTAATGATATTATGGTCTTCAATGGAGAATGTAAAAGAGTTTGGACTAGGGAAGGACGTCACAATTTTTTTTTTGTTAAATAATATATCTTTAGCTTGCAAATCCGCACAAAAATCCGCATCAAATCCACATGGATTTTCAACTGCATTTTCTGCCGAGAGGCAGAATCTGCGCAGATTTTTACAAGGGCAAATCTGCAACGTGGACATACCCTTAGACCTAAACCTTATTCTGGATGCCCCTAATGTTCTCCCCTTGGAGACGTTCTGTAGCGTCTCTAACGTTGGGACTTTAGGACATCCCATGGTGCCGTGCTGTGTATTCAATGAGCGGGATTTTACAGTAAATACCAAAGCCGATTTTATACTGGAGACCGAATTAATCACTTTCTATGTGTCCCGCTTACTGTTTACAGACGGAGAGAGACGTCAGCGTCCGGCAGCGAGCCGCAGATCTCCTGTACGCCATGTGCGACCGTACAAATGCTAAGCAGATCGTGTCTGAAATGCTGAGCTACCTGGAAACAGCAGATTATTCAATCCGGGAGGAAATTGTAAGTGGCATTTTCCTTTATGGTTTGTGGGTAACATTCAGTGTATATTTCCTTTGAGAGACAATGGCCAGCTTGTGCTACTGTAGCTAGTTTATGTATGTTCCCGCTGCTTGTGAAGATTTTCAATCATTGGACCGTTCTGGTCATAAATGGATTGTTGTCTCGCTTGGATGATACAGAATGTGGGACTACACGCGTTTTGGATCATCTGTTACTGAATAGGTTGCCTTTTGCTCTGCACAAACAGTCGTTCGCTTTCTCCAAATTTAGGTGTTGAAAGTCGCCATCCTGGCTGAGAAGTATGCCGTGGATTACAGCTGGTACGTGGACACTATTCTGAACCTGATCCGCATTGCCGGGGATTATGTCAGCGAAGAGGTCTGGTACCGCGTCATCCAGATTGTCATAAACCGGGATGACGTGCAGGGCTATGCCGCTAAAACTGTGTTCGAGGTAAGATTTTTCTTGTGGGGAATATGTATAATCTGCTTTTTAGATTAGGTGAAGTTCATAGAAGATGTTTTATTGTGCTTTCCGGTTTTATTTATTTATTTTTCTTTATAAATTGAGTTGTGTATCAAGTATCTGATTTCTAAATTTTCAGGCTCTACAGGCCCCAGCGTGTCATGAGAACATGGTTAAAGTCGGGGGCTACATCCTTGGAGAATTTGGAAACCTCATCGCTGGAGATCCTAGGTCAAGGTAATAATTTTTCTCCTAAATATTCCAGCCTCAATAGAGGTCACCTCTCTGCTTCCAACACTATTAAAGAACTATAAAGCCACAAGTCAAGAGACAATCAGATTTGTGGTCCGGTGACGTGTAGTGTGGGCAGATAATTGTGCAAGCCGATGTGACAGTCGCCATGCTGAAAAGAATGCCTTGCTTGTATTTCCCCTACATAGTCCTTTGGTGCAGTTTAACCTCTTGCACTCCAAGTTTCACCTGTGCAGCGTGTCGACCCGAGCCCTTCTACTCTCCACCTACATTAAATTCATCAACCTCTTCCCGGAAACCAAACCCACGATTCAAGATGTGTTGCGGTCCGACAGTCAGATCCGAAACGCGGACGTGGAGCTCCAGCAGAGGGCAGTAGAGTACCTGAAGCTCAGCTCCATTGCAAGCACAGATGTCCTGGTAAGGAGGGGGTTAGTGAACACTGCGGAGGCTCATAATTATCATATGTCTTATGGTAACTTATTACAATTCCCAATTTTTTTTTATTTTTTTTGCCCCTTTTTATAGGCCACAGTCCTGGAAGAGATGCCTCCTTTCCCAGAAAGAGAGTCCTCGATCCTGGCCAAACTTAAGAAGAAGAAGGGACCTGGTGCCGTCAACGAGTTAGAAGAAGGAAAAAAGGATCAAAACTCTGAAATAAATGGCGGAGTGGAAGCAACGCCGAGCACTGCGGTACGAGGCTGCGTATTAGGACATCTTGTGCATTGAGACGCCGTTTTTACACGATTACTAGCACCATCTTCTATATCTGGTGCCATCTTTATTTTTACAGTCTACTCCTTCTCCCTCTGCGGATCTCCTGAATCTGCGGACCGCCCCTGTTACGGGATCTGCGGCACCGAACGCCGGCAGTCTCCTGGTGGATGTGTTTTCAGATTCGCCATCTGCCGCTTCTTCACTAGCTCCGGGGACCGAAGATAACTTTCTCAGGTATGGATGCTTGCTTGTAGTTTTTGGAAATTTACTATAATTGTGCCTTTCTGGGAGTTTTTTTTTTTTTTTTTACATTTTGGAGTTTTCCAGGACTTGAATATACAGTGGGGCAAAAAAGTATTTAGTCAGTCAGCAATAGTGCAAGTTCCCCCACTTAAAAAGATGAGAGGCGTCTGTAATTTACATCATAGGTAGACCTCAACTATGGGAGACAAACTGAGAAAAAAAAATCCAGAAAATCACATTGTCTGTGTTTTTTATCATTTTATTTGCATATTATGGTGGAAAATAAGTATTTGGTCAGAAACAAAATTTCATCTCAATACTTTGTAATATATCCTTTGTTGGCAATGACAGAGGTCAAACGTTTTCTGTAAGTCTTCACAAGGTTGCACACACTGTTGTTGGTATGTTGGCCCATTCCTCCATGCAGATCTCCTCTAGAGCAGTGATGTTTTTGGCTTTTCGCTTGGCAACACGGACTTTCAACTCCCTCCAAAGGTTTTCTATAGGGTTGAGACCTGGAGACTGGCTAGGCCACTCCAGGACCTTGAAATGCTTCTTACGAAGCCACTCCTTCGTTGCCCTGGCGGTGTGCTTTGGATCATTGTCATGTTGAAAGACCCAGCCACGTTTCATCTTCAATGCCCTTGCTGATGGAAGGAGGTTTGCACTCAAAATCTCACGATACATGGCCCCATTCATTCTTTCATGTACCCGGATCAGTCGTCCTGGCCCCTTTGCAGAGAAACAGCCCCAAAGCATGATGTTTCCACCACCATGCTTTACAGTAGGTATGGTGTTTGATGGATGCAACTCAGTATTCTTTTTCCTCCAAACACGACAAGTTGTGTTTCTACCAAACAGTTCCAGTTTGGTTTCATCAGACCATAGGACATTCTCCCAAAACTCCTCTGGATCATCCAAATGCTCTCTAGCAAACTTCAGACGGGCCCGGACATGTACTGGCTTAAGCAGTGGGACACGTCTGGCACTGCAGGATCTGAGTCCATGGTGGCGTAGTGTGTTACTTATGGTAGGCCTTGTTACATTGGTCCCAGCTCTCTGCAGTTAATTCACGAGGTCCCCCCGCGTGGTTCTGGGATTTTTGCTCACCGTTCTTGTGATCATTCTGACCCCACGGGGTGGGATTTTGCGTGGAGCCCCAGATCGAGGGAGATTATCAGTGGTCTTGAATGTCTTCCATTTTCTAATTATTGCTCCCACTGTTGATTTCTTCACTCCAAGCTGGTTGGCTATTGCAGATTCAGTCTTCCCAGCCTGGTGCAGGGCTACAATTTTGTTTCTGGTGTCCTTTGACAGCTCTTTGGTCTTCACCATAGTGGAGTTTGGAGTTAGACTGTTTGAGGGTGTGCACAGGTGTCTTTTTATACTGATAACAAGTTTAAACAGGTGCCATTACTACAGGTAATGAGTGGAGGAAAGAGGAGACTCTTAAAGAAGAAGTTACAGGTCTGTGAGAGCCAGAAATCTTGATTGTTTGTTTCTGACCAAATACTTATTTTCCACCATAATATGCAAATAAAATGATAAAAAAACAGACAATGTGATTTTCTGGATTTTTATTTCTCAGTTTGTCTCACATAGTTGAGGTCTACCTATGATGTAAATTACAGACGCCTCTCATCTTTTTAAGTGGTGGAACTTGCACTATTGCTGAATGACTAAATACTTTTTTGCCCCACTGTAGATGATTCTCAGTGTTTAATAAGTCATGGTTTTACTGCAAGAATGATTAAAGGGGTCACCGTGATGACTTTACATTGCCTAGCAATGAGGTTCTATTTTTCACAGCTGTACTGTGTAGTTTCGGTGCTCTTTAACCCCTTCCCGACCTGTGACGCCATGTAGGAGTCATGAAAATCGGTGCCAATCCGACCTGTGACACCTATGTGGCGTCATGGAGGGATCGCGTCCCTGCAGATCGGGTGAAAGGGTTAACTCCAATTTCACCCGATCTGCAGGGACAGGGGGATTGGTACTTTAGCCCAGGGGGGGTGGCTTTGCCCCCACGTGGCTACGATCGCTCCGATTGGCTGTTAAAAGTGCAACAGCCAATCAGAGCAATTTGTAATATTTCACCTCTGAAAAGTGGTGAAATATTACAATCCAGCCATGGCCGATGCTGCAATATCATCGGCCATGGCTGGAAACACTGATCTGGCCCCCACCGCCACCGATCTCCTCCCCAGTCTTCCGTTCAGTGGTCCGCTCCCCCCGTGCTCCGATCCAATCCCCCCCCCGCGCTCCGATCCAACCGTGCTCCGATCCTCTTCCTCCCCCCGTGCTCCCCCCCCCACCCCATCATACTTACCGAGCCTTCCGGTGTCCGTCCGTCTTCTACATGGGCGCCGCCATCTTCCAAAATGGTGGCCGGCCGATTCGTTCCAGGTACATTTTGATCACTGTGATAGGTTTTATCACAGTGATCAAAATAAAAAAAATAGTAAATGAACCCCCCCCCCCCTCCTTATCAACCCCATAGGTAGGGACAATAATAAAATACAGAAAATATATATATTTTTTTTTCCACTAGGGTCAGGGTTAGAACTAGGGTTAGGGCTAGGGCAAGGCTATGTACACACATATTCTGGTCCTCTGCGGATTTTTCCACAGCAGATTTGATAAATCGCAGTTCTAAACCGCTGCCGATTTATCGCGGATTTACCGCGGTTTTTCTGCGGATTTCACTGCGGTTTTACAACTGTGGTTTTCTATTGCAGTTGTAAAACCGCTGCGGAATCCGCAGAAAGAAGTGACATGCTGCGGAATGTAAACCGCTGCGTCTCAGCGCAGTTTTTCCGCAGCATGTGCACAGCGATTTTTGTTTCCCATAGGTTTACATTGAACTGTAAACTCATGGGAAACTGCTGCGGACCCGCAGCTGTGGAAACGCTGCGCATCCGCAGCGTTTTCCGCAGCGTGTGCACATACCTTTAGAATTAGGCTATGTGCACACGGTGTGGATTTGGCTGCGAATCCGCAGCGGATTGGCCGCTGCGGATTCGTAGCAGTTTTCCATCAGGTTTACAGTTCCATGTAAACCTATGGAAAACCAAATCCGCTGTGCCCATGGTGCGGAAAATACCACGCGGAAACGCTGCGTTGTATTTTCCGCAGCATGTCAATTCTTTGTGCGGATTCCGCAGCGTTTTACACCTGTTCCTCAATAGGAATCCGCAGGTGAAATCCGCACAAAAAACACAGGAAATCTGCGGTAAATCCGCAGGTAAAATGCAGTGCCTTTAACCTGCGGAGTTTTCAAAAATGGTGCGGAAAAATCTCACGAATCCGCAACGTGGGCACATAGCCTTAGGGTTGGAATTAGGGCTAGGGTTGGAAATAGGGTTAAGATTAGGGTTAGGGGTGTGTTGGGGTTAGGGTTGTGGTTAGGGTTGGGATTAGGGTTAGGATTAGGGTTGTGGTTGTGGTTAGGGGTGTGTTGGGGTTAGGGTTGTGATTAGGGTTAGGGGTGTGTTGGGGTTAGTGATGGAGTTAGAATTGAGGGGTTTCTACTGTTTAGGCACATCAGGGGTCTCCAAACGAAACATGGGGCCACCATTGATTCCAGCCAATCTTACGTTCAAAAAGTCAAATGGTGCTCCCTCCCTTCCGAGCCCCGACGTGCGCCCAAACAGTGGTTTTCCCCCACATATGGGGTACCATACTCGGGACAAACTGGGCAACAACTATTGGGGTCCAATTTCTCCTGTTACCCTTGTGAAAATAAAAAAACTGCTTGGTAAAACATCATTTTTGAGGAAAGAAAAATGATTTTTTATTTTCACGGCTCTGCGTTGTAAAATTCTGTGAAGCACTTGGGGGTTCAAAGTGCTCACCACATATCTAGATAAGTTTCTTTGGGGGTCTAGTTTCCAAAATAGGGTCACTTGGGGGTTTCTACTGTTTAGGCACATCAGGGGCTCTGCAAATGCAACGTGACGCCCGCAGACCATTCCATCAAAGTCTGCATTTCAAAACGTCACTACTTCCCTTCCGAGCCCCGACGTGTGCCCAAACAGTGGTTTACCCCCACCTATGGGGTACCAGAATACTCAGTACAAACTGGGCAACAATTATTGGGGTCCAATTTCTCCTGTTACCCTTGTGAAAATAAAAAATTGCTTGCTAAAAATCATTTTTGAGGAAAGAAAAATGATTTTTTTTTTTTCATGGCTCTGCGTTGTAAACTTCTGTGAAGCACTTGGGGGTTTAAAGTGCTCACAACATATGTAGATAAGTTCCTTGGGGGGGTCTGGTTTCCAAAACGGGGTCACTTGTGGGGGGTTTCTACTGTTTAGGCACATCAGGGGCTCTGCAAACGGAACGTGACGCCCGCAGACCATTCCATCAAAGTCTGCATTCCAAAACGCTACTACTTCCTTTCCGAGCCCCGACGTGTGCCCAAACACTGGTTCCCCCCCACATATGGGGTATCGGAAAACTCAGGACAAACTGGACAACAACTTTTGGGGTCCAATTTCTCCTGTTACTCTTGTAAAAATAAAAAATTGCGGGCTAAAAAATAATTTTTGAGGAAAGAAAAATGATTTTTTTTATTTTCATGGCTCTGCGTTATAAACTTCTGTGAAGCACTTGGGGGTTTTAAGTGGTCACCGCACATCTAGATTAGTTCCATGGGAAGTCTAGTTTCCAAAATTGGGTCACTTGTGGGGGAGCTCCAATGTTTAGTCACACAGGGGCTCTCCAAACACGACATGGTGTCCGCTAACGATTGGAGCTAATTTTTCATTCAAAAAGTCAAATAGCGCTCCTTCCCTTCCGAGCCCTGCCGTGCGCCCAAACAGTGGTTTACCCCCACATGTGAGGTATCGGTGTACTCAGGAGAAATTGCCCAACACATTTTAGGATCCATTTTATCCTGTTGCCCTTGTGGAAATTAACGAATTGAGGCGAAAATAATTTTTTTGTGGAAGAAAAATAGTACTTTTTTATTATTACGGATCAATTTGTGAAGCACTTGGGGGTTCAAAGTGCTCACTATGCGTCTAGATAAGTTCCTTGGGGGTCTAGTTTCCAAAATGGGGTCACTTGTGGGGGAGCTCCAATATTTAGGCACACGGGGGCTCTCCAAACACGACATGGTGTCCGCTAAAGATTGGAGCCAATTTTTCATTGAAAAAGTCAAATGACGCTCCTTCCCTTCCGAGCCTTGTCGTGCGCCCAAACAGTGGTTCACCCCGACATGTGGGGTATCGGCGTACTCAGGACAAATTGTACAATAATGTTTGGGGTCCAGTTTCTCCTTTTACCCTTGGGAAAATAAAAAAATTGTTGCTAAAAGATCATTTTTGTGACTAAAAAGTGAAATGTTCATTTTTTCCTTCCATGTTGCTTCTGCTGCTGTGAAGCACCTGAAGGGTTAATAAACTTCTTGAATGTGGTTTTGAGCACCATTTTGAGAATGGTGTCACTTTTGGGTATTTTCAGCCATATAGACCCCTCAAACTGACTTCAAATGTGAGGTGGTCCCTAAAAAAAATGGTTTTGTAAATTTTGCTGCAAAAATGAGAAATCGCTGGTCAAATTTTAACCCTTATAACTTCCTAGCAAAAAAAATTTTTGTTTCCAAAATTGTGCTGATGTAAAGTAGACATGTGGGAAATGTTATTTATTAACTATTTTGTGTCACATAACACACTCGTTTAACAGAATAAAAATTCAAAATGTGAAAATTGCGAAATTTTCAAAATTTTAGCCAAATTTCCATTTTTTTCACAAGTAAACACAAAAATTATCGACCTAAATTTACCACTAACGTGAAGCCCCATATGTCACGAAAAAACAGTCTCCGAACCGCTAGGATTCGTTGAAGCGTTCCTGAGTTATTACCTCATAAAAGGACACTGGTCAGAATTGCAAAAAACGGCCAGGTCATTAAGGTCAAAATAGGCTGGGTCATGAAGGGGTTAATGAGATTGAGCAGCTCGGCCGCTACAAAATGTATGTAGCTGTGCCTAGTAGTAAGCAATGAGACCATAGCACATCGATTGTGGGTACTGGTTGAAAGACCCCCATCAATCTGATATTATAGATGAGGCAACACGTAAGTTACTCAGTATGGGACCGCAGGAGATAGCCAAGCGCAGCATTATGCTGGCCTCTGGCGCACTAAGAATGAATGGAGTGGAGATACAGACGATCAACCGCTGCTCTCACGTCCGGGTATCAGAAGTGCTGGAGAGGACCCCCAGCGATCAGATAGTTATCGTCCATGCCATGGAGAGTTATGCCATAACTTCCAAACTTGGTACAACCCCTTTAAGGATAGGCCATCCTTATTAAAGCAGATTTGTCACAAGGTTTTTGCCACTTATTCTGAGCGCAGCATGATGTAGGGGCTGAGACCCTGATTCCAGTGATGTCACTTATTGGATTGCATGCTGTCATCACTGCAGATCTGACTGCTGAGCTTTGTATAACCAGCAAGTGGCCAATCAGTGGGGTGGGGGGTGGTTGAACTACATGACAGCAGGTTTACTAGTCCTCTAGAAATGATCTTCAGCTGAGAAAATACTTATCAAAATGACAGCAAGCAGCCCAGTAAGTGACACATCGCTGGAATCAGTGCCTCTGTCTCTACAATATGCTGCTCTGATTAGGTGGCAAAAACCTGACAAATTCCTTAACATTCAATGCAAAAAGAGGTAGAAGAAAATATCCTCAAAATACAAGATGTGACTGTTCTCGGTGGTACGGCTTTGTGCTGTAAGGCGGCGCTGCATTGTCTGCTCACGGACCCCATGTGGATGGATCTTCCCTGGTCCCGTCTCCCGCTAACATTGCTGTGTGTATGCTGCCGCCCTGTCCGTTTCCTGTCTTATTTTTCCTTGGTCTTTGTGTTTCCCCCCTCTGTCTTGCTGCTGGTGGGATTGTTTCTTGTCTGTGTCTTGTCTTGCTGTGATTGGATGGTGTACAGTGACTTGGAGCCGGCGTCTGAGAGTCCCTCGTCTTTGTTGGCGGATGCCGCCCAGCCTTCAGAGTAAGGGCTGATTTTTTTTTTCATAAATGCATAATTGAAATTTAAGTGCGGACTACTACTCCCATGATTGGCGTGGTCCCCATCAATCAGAAACTTGTCATGTATCCTCTGGATAGGTGATAAGTTGTGGTTGTGGAATGGACAACCCCTTTATACCTTGCTTGGTTGGTGCGAGTTGATTTCCAGGACCCGGCCACCCTGTGAATCGCCTTCTATCAGTGGCCACAGATTCCGGGCGAGCACCATGGTCCGGGTCTGGACTATTGATTTGCACCATTCCGGAATGTTAAGGTTTCTGTATTAATAAGTGATATTTTTGTGTCTTACCTTCCCAGTGCAACCAGTTTAGAATAAAGGTCTCTTCCAGTTGCCCCCTTCCCCATTTAATTCTTGTGGTCTATTAATGATGGGACTAACGCTTTTCTCTAACAAATGCATTTAATTTTTTTCTCTCCTTTTTGGTTGCATCCTCCTCCTCGCCTTTCCCATTCTTTTTTTTTTTCCCCGCTTCTTCCTCTTCGACTTTCAGCTCTGGCTCTGCTGCTTCCGAGGATCCTGCTTTACCTATCGCTGAGGCTGATGAGCTCCTAAACAAGTAAGACAGGCATGTGTACTCCTGCGTGTGTGCTCGATGCCTCTGGACATAGGTCTGGCGCTTTACTCTGCGGTGCCGTTCTGTATAATGTGTCCGTACAGGCTGCATGCAACACAACTTTGTGCAAAAAGTTATCGAGAAACCACACCTTGGAGGGAAGATATTCGGGAAGGAGCACTGCACCCAGTCTGCTGTTCTACGTGTGATCCTCTAGATGGTGGTGTTTCTCGCATGTGTGTGATTCGGCCGTATGTTTCATCCTGCCGGATTCTCCCAGAGCGTGGCTTACTGCAGAGCCCATAATGAAACCTTTCCTTGCTTTTTGTGGTTTTTAGATTCGTGTGCAAGAATAACGGTGTCTTGTTTGAGAACCAGCTTCTGCAGATCGGTGTGAAGTCTGAATTCCGCCAGAACTTGGGTAAGTAGCAATGATGGAACATGAATGGCCCATAATATGGCTTGCCAATAAAATGGCGCTATTGCCTTCTGCTTTTGCTGTTCTAGCTGTATGTTTAACGTCTTTTTCTTCTGCCGTAGGTCGTATGTATTTGTTTTATGGTAACAAAACCTCGGTGCAGTTCCAGAGCTTTACACCCACCGTGTCGTATCCAGGTGACCTGCAGAGTCATATCCTTTATGCACTGGTCTGCTCATGATTACCATCCCTTATAATATAGTTATGAGTGCTCTTATTAACCTTTAAGCCTTTTTGAGTATTTTCTATCAAGTCAACGACAGCGTGCCAGACGGGAGTCCTGTCAATCAATTGTTGTTTCTCTACTCCTGGCAGCTCTTGGACATCACACGGACTCCACCTCTCTTGTCAACCACAGAGACAGTTATATAAGTAGTGATAAGCGATTAGCTTCAGATATATAACTAAGCGGATTCACAACAATTATCAATGCCAGGTGAGCAATCTTCTGATGAGTAGCCTATGAGATTCAGCTTTACTTGGTCTCCCCTGCCTCCTGCTTGAAAGCTGGCTGAGAAACCTATTACAAGCAGGAGGCAGCCTGACTTTAGAGACACTGTAAAGTAAGGGACCAATAGTTCGATGTCACTGCCTTCTTTTCGGAGCACAAACCAAGTGCAGTTTTGATAAGCCTCCAACAATATCAGAGCAGAGGAATAAATCAAGTTGGCAGACAACTTGGAAATGGCACGTCAACTAAATCGGGTATACACAAGGCATACACAGGACTTCTGTGTTATTACCATTTACGGTCAAATAAGCAAACCCGGAGTGCTTTCCTTAAGCGTTTATAAATAATAATTGTGCATTAGTTATTAGTTGTTTGCATTAATTGTTTCACCATCCTTAACATTCATCAATACAGCTCAATATTCAGACCAAGCCGGTCGACCCCATGGTGGAAGGAGGGGCACAAGTTCAGCAGGTGCTGAACATTGAGTGCTTAACGGACTTTGACGATGCACCTCTCATTAATATTAAGTTTAGGTAATTCACAACTTTAAATTTGTATTGTTTTTGCTTCCAGAAAAATAAGCTATTTGACACACAAGCCTAAGAGCCTTTCTAATCTCCACTTTTTTTTTTTTTTTTTTTTCGTCATCTTTAGGTATGGAGGAACACTACAAAACATCACACTGAAACTGCCGATTACCACCAACAAGTTCTTCCAAGCTACCGAGATGCCGTCCCAGGACTTCTTCCAGCGCTGGAAACAGCTCAGCCTGTAAATGAATTATCTTGCGACAATTTTTTTCTCTTTAGATTTAACCCCTTCACGACATTCGCCGTACGTGTATAACTCAATTCGGAAGCGAGTGTATGGAGCAGGCTCATGCAGGACCTGCCGCTAACAATTGCGGGTGCTCTGCCCATGATTATTGACCTGTTAAATCTCCAGCTCCAGCATGCATGTGTGTCATTCTCTCTGCCATCGTGGGTCACCGATGGATTGTCATAGCTGGGGATCAGCAGATGATCCCCATGCTTGTCATTATGGAGCTCCGCTGAAATTTTACATGTGACCAGGTTTCAAAGGAGACTGTTTTCTGCTATATACAGCGATGCTGTGTAATCTCTGTATATAGAACAGGCGATTGGACGATCGTAGCTTCAAGTACACTAAGGGGACTAACAAGTTCAGTGAAAAGGGTAAAAAAGTGTTCAAGAAATATGAAAAAAATTAAAATAAAAGTTAAAATTACCCTCCTCCCCCATTGAAAAATAAAACATCTAAAAAAAAAAATATTCCTGTGGTATCACTGCGTTTAGAAAAGTCAGATCTATCAAAATATAGAAACGGTTAACCCGATTAACACCGTAAATGGGAAAAAAATTCAAGAACGGCAAACAGGTAAACATGGGTTTATGCTGCCGTCTCTAGGAGGCTGACACTAGGCAAGAAAAAAACCAAACTGGCTCCTCAGCAGGGTACACCCCATTGATCGACATAAAGCTCGCTTTAGCTTAGTGTCAGTAGGAGGTAGACCTAGATCTGATCCCAGATCCATCTTTTTCTCCTTAGGTCACCTTGTTTGTGTGTTACTCACTGTTTTGCATTTTTTCAGGTTCTGCAAGGTAACATGGTGCCATTTCTCACCCTGTTTTCCCAAAATATGTGACGCTGAGAACAGTGTGGTGCCATCTACATCGTACCATCTCTGGTCTGCGAGGAAGGACCTTACCCACCGACACTTCAAGCGTGTCCCAGGGTGGCTTGTGTCAGCCAATCCTTTTGCCTGTTCCCCAGCCTTCTCCTCGGAGCAGTACCTGGAGAAAAACTGTGGTCATACCTCGGTAGCTTTCCCTCCTGAGGGTCGATTCCATCTTCTGCACCGTTTGGGGCCACAACAGTGCGGGAAGGAGGACGCCCGCTTCTTTTCCAGTGACCACTCCCTCATCACCTGGGGGCGCCTGATGCCGTCCTCGGGATTCGTACGAGAGAGTCGGGACCTCCACCCGACGGGTACTGTCCCTCCCTTCTGGATATTCAGGCGCGGGGGTATCTGCAGGGATTATGGATGCTCCAGCTTCTTTCCTCTAACATCACGCTTTCTTTCCTACTCTGGATGTCTGAGAAAAATTTACTCCCCAGTTTCTCAGGCATCCGATTCCCCTGTACACATCCATCCTCGTGCTCGCCAGCCAATCAGCATGCGAGGGCTCATGCGCTCGCTGTCCGTCGTATGGGAGCGCTCGGTTGATCCCTCCCCCACGTGTGCACCAGCCAGTCAGCGCGCTAGGGTTCTCGCTCCTATGGGAGCACTTGTCTACCCACAGAGCGGGCCTTTTCAGCGCGACGGGTCAAAGCCCTTCTGCTTCCTTCTTTTCGGCTCGGTAATATTACAGCTCCAGCCACAGCCAACAACTGTTCCCCCCCCCCCCATGACCATCCTTCTTTCCAACAGGCACACAGACCTTCTCAGATGGAGATTATGCTCCCAGAACCGGTAGGCTCTGTACAGGGTGTTCTTTTTTTCGAGGCTTGGCTCTCTTCAGCGGCCCCAGGCCTCTAGATATGCCCAGACCTAGGGAGTCTCGCTCCCGTGCCTCCCTCACTATTATCCACTACATTTGTGCCCTCTGTTAAAAGAAGGGACCAACAGTTCAGGCCTCGGCGTTCTGCCCAGATTGCACCCCTTCCACCACCATGCAAGCCCGGGATGAGGGCACAATCTCTAGAGTGGGCTGTCGCCATTTCTCAATCAGTAACTGACCTAACCAAGGTATCCCAGTACCTGATGCAGGTCCTTGAACGTCTATATAACCTGTCTGGCACCACCAGTGCTAAGATTGTTCCTCTGGATAAATTGCAGGCATCCATCCATCCATCACCCTGAGTATGGCAGGTCATGGATAAGGGAAGTGTATACACTCCAGTTCCTCATCTGGTTCTCCTTCTATGTCCTTCAGAATTCCCTCAAGTCTCCAGCTTCCCTGACGCAGCCTCGTGGTCCAACCTTGATTCAAAGTCAGATTCTGATTCCACACGGATCAAGCTCCACAATATGGTCAACAGCTTCATATCTGCCGTCAATCAGATCAGTGTCCTGCCCCAGATCAGTCTGTCTCATTCAAAAAGTCAAAACTCCCTCTCTGGTTGTTTTCCAATCACAAGGTGTTTGAGGGAATCTTTTTACAAAGCCGTGGGAACACCGGTATAAGTGTTTCCCAGGTAGAAGGCAGTTGGATATCTTATATCCTTTCTGCCCCGATCTTCTCAGCAAATGGGCAGAACCCCCAGCCATGGACTTTCCAGTCTCACACCTGTCCATTAGACTGTCCTGTCAATTCCTGATTGCTCCTCTATCAAGGACTCAACTGACACAGATCGGGGCCCTTGCCAATTCACCTTTGAAGCTGCTAGTGCCTCTGTCCCGCCTTCGCTTCAACATGGGTAACAAAGTCTGTGTCTGCCTGTGCAAAGCTCTTTCGTCAGGGCGTTTTATCAGCTGCCTCAGCAGACAAACTGGACCCGATTGCCCACACAGCTAAATATCTACTTCCACGTGTCTTGCCGCCACCAGCTGCTCCGCCAGTGTTACCAGCATTATTGTAGCCATATACAGAATCCTCTGGCTCAAGGCCTGGAGTGTGAACTCATCATCCAAGTCCCTTACCAAACCTCTCCTTTCAGGGATCACGACTTTTCTGGTCTAAACTGGATCAGCTCATTTCGGACACCACTGAGTACCCCTCTTCCCCAAAGTAAGACTAAACGTTCATTCACCAGGAGATTTTCTCTTCAGTTTCGTCCTTTCTCTTCTCTGGGACCTCCTCCCAGCGAGATCGGTGCCAGCGAGAGAAGAGGAAACCGTCCATCAAGCCTGCAACGGTCATGGCCATTCTTAGTTCCAAGGGTATTGTAATCATTCCATACCTGGACAACCTCCTGATCAAGGGCCCGTCTTTTCAAGACTATTACAAAAGTCTTCAGGTCACTCTGGACATTCTTACCCGTCTAGGATGGGGAGTCAACACAGCAAAATCATCTCTGGTCTCAGCCCAGCGCCTAGTTTTCTTAGGCATGCTGTTCGATACCGCTCTCCAAAAGTTCTTTCAGTGGAAAAGATTTCTACAATCCACCTGGTGAGTCATGCTGGAAGTCACCCATCCTCACACTCTCTTCGACTCTGCATGAGAGTTTTAGGGAAGTTGATTGCCGCATTGGAAACCTGTCCTTTATTCGGACTCCCATGCCAGCACTACGAGAGAGGGGATCCGCCCTTAAGGAACAGGAAACCTACAGATACAAAAAGGGCGGCACCTCTCCCATGCATCAGCTGTCAAAGGGAGTTGTTGGCGGTTGAATTGGCTGTTAAAAAATTCCTCATATATCTGCAGGGCCAGCACGTCAGAATTCTGTCGGACAACAGAGTTGCAGTCGCCTATATAAACCGGCAAGGGGGAACACGTTCCGAGACATTAATGCAGATCACGGATCGCTTGTTCCAGATGGCAGAGCTCAATTTTCAATCTTTGACAGCTCTCCACATCAAAGGAAAAGAGAATGTAACAGCAGATTTCCTAAGCCGAAACGTATTAAAGCAGAGAGTGGTCTCTCAACGAGGACATTTTCAACCATATCGTCCACAGATGGGGTCAGCCAGTGGTGGATTTGTTCGCCACCAGAAGCAACAGAAAAGTAAAAGTTTTTTGCTCTCTAAAACCCAGGGAGAATGCCCTGGCGGTGGACGCGTTTCTAATAAAATGGGATTTTCCGCTTGCTTATGCCTTCCCACCGTTGAACCTGATACCTCTAGTGGTGAGGAAAATCAGGGAAGATCGAACAAAAATCATCCTTATTGCCCCCTTTTGGCCCAGAAGAACCTGGTTTGCCTGGCTCAGGACAATGTCCGTATCGGTTCCCTGGGTACTGCCAGAAATCCCGAACTTGCTTTCTCAGGGACTTGTCTCCCATCCACAAGTGACAGCGCTCCATTTAACGGCGTGGAGTTTGAACGGTCACTGTTAGTAGATAAGGGCTTCTCTCCGAACTTAGTAGAAACGCTCCTAAAGAGTAGGAAGCAAATAACTACGAAAATCTACTCTAGGACTTGGAGGAAGTTCTTGACCTGTTCAAAATTTAATATCCAAGAAGGGGTGCCGATACAACAAATCTTAGAGTTTCTGCAGAAGGGGTTTGAGTTAAAACTCTCTACTAGTACCCTTAGAGTACAGGTCTCAGCTCTGGGTGCCCTGTTTTCCTGTAATATAGCTAACAACTATTGCATAGCGAGATTTATGAAGGCAGTTTGTAGAACTAGACCAGTATATAAAGACAGAATGGTTCCGTGGGATCTAAATTTAGTTCTGTCCTCTCTAACAAAACCCCCGTTGAACCGCTACAAGATGCCTCGATCAAAATGTTGACACTTAAGACAGCCTTCTTGATTGCCATAACCTCAGCTCGCAGGATAGGGGATATCCAGGCACTTTCCAGACTTCCCCATACACAGAAATCCTGTCAGACAGGGTAGTCCTTAGACCAGACCCAGCATATCTGCCGAAGGTAGCGACACGTTTTCATAGATCGCAGGAGATAGTTTTGCCATCCTTTATTCCTAATCCCTCTAATCCTAAAGAGCAGGAGCTTCATACGTTAGACGTTAGATCTCTTCTACAGTATATTTCAGTCACCGATAATTGGAAGAAAGATGAGGCACTGCTTCTTTCCTTCCAAGGTCCAAGGAAAGGATGTAGAGTATCAAAATATTTACTTGCTAAATGGATTAGGGAAACTATCTTTCTGGCTTATACAGCGGGTGGGGGGCCAGCTCCGCAGAATCTAAAGGCACATTCCACCCGGGCCATGGCGTCATCCTGGGCAGAAAGATCTGGAGTATCAGTGGAACAAATATGTAAGGCAGCCACATGGTCATCCCCGTCCACGTTCTTTAAGCACTATCAGTTGGATTTGGGGTCCTCCTCTGATCTCACCTTCGGGTTAAGGGTGCTACAGACTATAGTCCCTCCCTAAGGTAGCTTGCATCTCTGTAAATCTCTCGTAGTGCTGTCATGGGAGTCCAAATAAAGCATTAAGCTACTTACGGGTAGCAGCATTTTTCGGAGGCCCATGACAGAACCCTTAGTTCCCTCCCTATTCACGTGGGGGTTGCACTTCCTAATATGTATATAGTGTGATTTGTAGATCTCACGTGTGGTGTCTAGTTACAATATAATAGGATATTTTTGTTTTCAAAATGTATATAATGTATATTTGTGTGCCACTACCTGCGGTAGTCCTCTCAGGCTCTGAAATACAACTGATGCATGGGAGAGGTGCCGCCCTTTTTGTATCTGTAGGATCCCCTCTCTCGTAGTGCTGTCATGGGCCTCCGAAAAATGCCGCTACCCGTAAGTAGCTTAATGCTTTTGTGCAGTTTCTTACCCAGCCTCTCTAACTTTCCTTTCTTGAGACAAAAGGATCTAGTCTCTGGATCACCCCATACTTTTGCCCGTTTGAGTGAAGCAGTCTCTGGCATGGTGAACTCGCTCCCACTCCATTCGGCAGGGGACATCATTCCTTCCCCTTCACTCGCAAGTTGTCACGACGGACGCAAGTCTCCTCGGCTAGGGGGTGGTCTTCCTTCATCACACAGTCCAGGGTCGCTGGAACCCTTGGGAAACCTCACTTCTCATCTACCTTCTGGAAATTAGAGCCAACTAGCGCTCTTCTCCACTGGCAAGACCTTGCGGAATGATCAGTTCGCATTCATTCAAACAATGCCACGGATGTGACATGCATAAACCACCAGGGAGGGGGGACATGCAGCAAGTCCTTCGTGTCAGAGGTCTCATGGATCCTAACTTGGGCCAAGCAACACATGCAAGCAATATCAACATGCATATTCCAGGTGTGTGCAATTGGTCCGCTGACTTCCTAAGCCACCAGGGGGTCTCCTCGTGTGAGTGGTCTCTTAATCTCCCTGTGTTCGATCAGATCTGACAAAGGTGGGGCACTCCAAATGTCGATCTGATGGCGTCATGGATGAATCACAAGGTCCCTCATTTCGTGGCCAGGTCTCTCGACTCCCTGGCTGTCTGTTACGACGCCTAGGTCATTTCTTGGTTTCAGCTTCCGTACCTTTTCCACCTTTTCTTCTAAGCCCCAGACTTGTCAAGAAGATCAAGATGGAAGGTGTATCAGTCATTTTAGTTGCTCCAGATTGTCCCAGGAGAGCCTGGAATTCAGAGTTAGTCAGCCTTCTCTCAGGGTCCCCTTCTTCCATCAGAATTCTCTATCTCTCAATTCAATGGCATTGCCGTTGAGGCTGCAGTCCTGAGAGGTAGGTTTCTTGTCCCAGGTTACACAGACCATAACCATAATCAGGGCAAGGAAATCTTCGTCCACACGCATTTATCACTGGACTTGGAAGGCCTTTTTCTCCTTCGAGGCTGTGTCCCCCAATGAGATGCTCGGAGAAAAGGATTTTACGGTAAGTACACAAAAATCCCTGTTTTTCATTGGTGTGAGTATAGTCACACAGCACCCATGTCTTTTTGCCTTCCTTCCATCCTGGGGCTCATTCCACCCGGTAGGTGGGGGCCTCCTGGGCTGTTCGCCACCAGGCTTCTGCAACCCAAATTTGCAAGGCCGCTACCTGGTTATCACTTGATACTTTTGTAAGATTCTATAGGGTACATACCTACTCTTCAGCTGATGCCGGCCTAGGAAGAAACGTGTTGCAAGCAGCGGTTGCCCGTCATCCGACCTGATTTGAGCACGAATGTTGGTTCCCTCCCTTGTGACTGCTTTGGGACGTCCCATGGTTACTGGTGTCCACCAGTGAAGCGATTAAGAAAGAAAGATTTTTGGTACTCACTGTAAATTTTCTCTTGGAGCCTTCATTGGGGAACACCACTCACTCCCTGATTTTTCTGCCTATGTTGTGCCTTCTCCTACTGCTTTTTCACTAACTGACAAAATTTGTGCCGATTGGGTGTACACTGCCTAGGAGGAGCTAATTTTTTTTTGGCCTGGTGTCAGCCTCCTAGCAACAGCAGCATACTCCGCTAGGTTACATGTGTCCCCAATGAAGGCTGCAAGAAAGAGATTTTACGGTGAGTACCAAAATCCTTCTTTTTTTTTGGTTGCCTGACCTCCACAAAAAGAGGCTGTAGCAAGTGATCGAAAAGTCGCATGTATCCGAAAATGGTATTAGTAAAAACGTTATCTTGCCCTGCAAAAAATGAGCCATCACACAGCTCAATCGGTCAAAAAATAAAAATGTTATGGGTGTCAGAAAATAGCGACACAACCCCCCAATTTTTTTTTTTTTTCTTTGCAAACTTGAGATTTTTTTATTCACCACCAAAATAATAATAAAAAAAATGGACAGGTTTGTTGTCATCGTAATCGTATTGTTGAGGAGAATCATACTGCAAGGTAATTTTTACCACAAAATATACACCGTAAAAACAATTCCAAAAATGGTGTCATTCAAAAGTACAACTCATCCCGCAAAAAACAAGCCCTCATATGTTAATGTGGACATAAAAATAAGAGAGTTATGGTTCTGGGAAGAAGGGGAGGAAAAAGCAAAAATGGAAATTGGCCATGTCGTGAAGAGGTTAAAAATAATTTTTGCAATTGGGTTTCATTACAGTGTTGCACAATTTTGCCTTCTAGAAACATTAAGGCTGTAAAAACCAACCTTTGCAACATTTTTAATGTAATTTTTTATTTTAGCCCTAAATATATGCACTATTTTTTTTTTTTAAATCTACTCAATTCATTAATTTTTCCTTGTTTACAGGCCTCAACAAGAAGCACAGAAAATTTTTAAAGCCAACCATCCCATGGATTCTGAAGTGACGAAAGCAAAGGTAAGTTCTTGTACGAAGAACCATTGATCTCAGTAGCTGAGCCAGCCCCGTTTTGACACGACCACTATATTAGACAGAGAAAGGGGCTGGCTCAGCTATAAAAAAAACAAACAAAACAAAAAACACAACAATGTAATGGACCTTCTGATAGGTTAAATTGCTGGTTAAAAGGGACTGTCAGCACAGAACGACCGTTCAAACCAACCATAGGCGCTCGGTGCTTCATGGCATTCCACCACCAGGGTCTTAGATTTTGTTTTTCTCCCACTTTGCCAGTTATTGGGCTTCGGTTCTGCTCTGCTAGAAAATGTGGATCCTAATCCCGACAACTACGTGGGTGCTGGCATCATCCAGACGAAATCTGTACAGGTCGGATGTTTACTGCGTTTAGAACCCAATATCCAAGCTCAGGTAAGTCGAGGCCTTTTACTTACATCGCCTTTAACCCCTTTATGACCTTGCGATTTTTTGTTTTTGTGTTTTCCACGAGACATAACTTTTTTTTTTTTTTTTTTTTTCCCCATCAATATGGCCATGTGAGGGCTTGTTTTTTGTGGGACGAGCTGTACTTTTGAGCGACGCCATTTATTTGACCATACAGCGTGCTGAAAAATGGGGGGGAAAAATGGGCGATTTTTGTGACACGCTTCCACCCAGTACGTGTTAATTTCTGCTGTCCGTGATTGACAGCTGGATTTAACAGTTCCAGCACAGACTGATCCAAGCGTAACAGCTTTTTATCTATGAGACGGTGACGCTCCTTGGACCGATTTGCACGGATGTCTGGGGTAAGTCGTGCACATTGGGGGGCCTCTACTGCCCCTTCTTAATCAGGATCCTCTTCTTTTAGCCAGAGAGGACTACACCCTAATGCACGGCTCGAATAGCGGTATTAGCTAATTCATGGAGGTTTCGACACCGGCCGCAGATCTGCTCAGCTATTAGGATATTATTACAAGTTTCCTCCTCCTAAATATCGTTTTGTTTTTTTTTCCCCCCAGATGTACCGACTGACATTGCGAACCAGCAAAGAAAGCGTTTCCAAGCACCTATGTGAGCTCTTATCCAAGCAGTTCTAAGCCAACAAAAAAAGGATGTGATTGCTAAAGAGACAGTAAAACTGGCAAACACTACACGGAATCAGTTTACCATGCGTCAAACAAACAAAAAAGGCGTGTCTGTGTGCATGTGACGGCAGAGACGGCGCCCCCCGGTGGCCTCTCTGCAGATTTGTCTTTATTTTGTGTGTATGTGCGTGTGCGGTCTACGTCCAGTAAAGTCCCCCCCCCAAAAAAAAAGACTTTACAACTTGTATAAAAAAAAAAGACAAGGTTAACTATTAATATTCTATCGTTATAAGATGTGTGGTCGTTCTACTAGATTTTGTCGTTCTTGCCGTGACTATAAATTTACTAGACTGACAGGGATGCATGAAGCCCCCTGAAATGCAGACTTAGAGGGTACGTCTCGCCATGTGGATAAGGGATCAGAAGTCCGCATGCTGCCTTCCCTTTCGGAAAGGATGCAGACACTATTGACGCCGTAAAGCAGCAGCCATTTGTGTTCTTACTTTTTACGTGTCCTTTTTTTTCGAATGTTAAGGAACTCGTGACCCGCATCTCATCACTTCCGGTACAAGGTAGGTGACCTGACGACCATCTAGAAGTTTCGGAATAACTTTTGCCAAATTCCGCCACTGTCTCATATATGCAAGACCATGTTTTTTTTTTTTTTCCCGTCTGTCTGTGCCAGTGAACTCGTACTTTGAAGTGTGGAACGTGTCCCGTCCGACCCGCCACCTACGACCCTTAAAGTCTGTCCTAGTAATGAGTATTGCTGAACGTTGCAGGTTTCTGTTCTCAGATGTTTCGAGCCTCGCTGCTTGGACGGACTCCCATTTCTTGTTTTCTTCTTCCTCAGTGTTGTCGTACGACTGTCCGTTTTGGTTGAAGCATTCCATGCCTTTTTGTATCGTGTCCAGTGATTCCACACGGATTTTTTACCTCGTATAGTCATTCCAAGTCTGCACAGAGCCGTATGTCTGACCTCCCTCAACCTCCTTTTTAAACCGTCGCCCTAACCTTTGGGAATAACCCGTGTTTTTTTATTTTATTTTTTTAGTGAGAAGTACTAGCCCACCACTGTAAAGATCAAAACCCGATTCTGTCTCTCGTAACGACTTTGTTACCCACTTGCTGCAGGTTCTCATTACCTCCCCCCCCAAAAAAACAATTCTTAAACCTGTCTTGCAACTTATGGCTTAATTTTTTTTTTATATATATATTTTTTAATTTTTGTTTTATTTCTCATTTATGGCTTATAATTGTTTTATTTTTTTCTTTTAAGGTGGGTTTTTTATTGTTTGTATTTTATTTTTTTGCCGTTGTGTATATAGGTATATATAAATATATAAGATATTATAAAAATGTTAATACGTAATCAGAGAGGTACATAGATAATGTCAAGACTTGCATCCCAGAAATTTGGGCGCCACACACAACCAGCCCAGCGAAACTGTCATTCGCCCAACAACCACTCCTACTCGCCAGAGGCCGCTCTGATTCTTGTAGTGCTACTACTCCTTCAGCCCAACTTTATTAAAGGGCTAGTACACATTGGCTGCGACTGCTGTATTAAGGATAGCCACATAGCCCTGATATTATCTACGGAGGCCGTAGCAAAGACTTTCAGGGGTATACCCATCTCCATGATCCTTTCCTAGTATGTAGTAGGTATAATATTAGCAAATGCCTCCAATTAGAAATGTTGTATAGTTCTTCTGATTAGCTTTGTATCGTATCTCATGTGCAGGACATTGCAGTAGCTTAGGTTTCCATGGTTACGACCACTAACTGTGGTCGTAACCATGGATACTTAACCCCTTCCCGACCTGTGACACAGCGTATGCGTCATGAAAGTCGGTGCCAATCCGACCTGTGACGCATATGCTGTGTCACAGAATGATCGCGTCCCTGCAGATCGGGTGAAAGGGTTAACTCCAATTTCATCCGATCTGCAGGGACAGGGGGAGTGGTACTTTAGCCCGGGGGGGTGGCTTCACCCCCCCCGTGGCTACGATCACTCTGATTGGCTGTTGAAAGTGCAACAGCCAATCAGAGCAATTTGTAATATTTCACCTATGAAAATGGTGAAATATTACAATCCAGCCATGGCCGATGCTGCAATATCATCGGCCATGGCTGGAAATACTGGTCCACCCCCCCCCCCCCCCCCCACCGCCCCTGATCTACTCCCCAGTCCTCCGCTCCCCTCCGTCCTCCTGTCCGCTCCCCCGTCCTCCTGTCCGCTCCCCCCGTGCTGCGATCCACCCCCCCTGTGCTCCGATTTCCCCCCCGTGCTCCGATCTCCCCCCTTCATACTTACCGAGACTCCCGGTGTCCATCCGTCTTCTCCCTGGGCGCCGCCATCTTCCAAAATGGCGGGCGCATGCGCAGTGCGCCCGCCGAATCTGCCGGCCGGCAGATTCGTTCAATGTACATTTTGATCACTGTGCTAAAACCTATCACAGTGATCAAAATAAAAAAAATAGTAAATAACCCCCCCCCTTTATCACCCCCATAGGTAGGGACAACAATAAAATAAAGAAAATATATATATTTTTTTTTCCCCCCACTAAAGTTAGAACTAGGGTTAGAAATAGGGTTAGAACTAGGGCTAGGGCTAGGGTTAGAACTAGGGTTAGAGTTAGAATTAGGGTTAGGGTTAGAACTAGGGTTAGGGTATGTGCACACGTATTCTGGTCCTCTGCGGATTTCTCCGCAGCGGATCTGATAAATCCACAGTGCAAAACCGCTGCGGATTCACCGTGGTTTTTCTGCGGATTTCACTGCGGTTTTACAACTGCGGTTTTCTATTGGAGCAGGTGTAAAACAACTGCGGAATCCGCAGAAAGAAGTGACATGCTGCAGAATGTAAACCGCTGCGTTTCCGCGCATTTTTTTCCGCAGCATGGGCACAGCGTTTTTTGTTTCCCATAGGTTTACATTGAACTATAAACTCATGGGAAACTGCTGCGGATCCGCAGCTGCGGAAACACTGCAGATCCGCAGCGTTTTCCGCAGCGTGTGCACATAGCCTTAGAATTAGGCTATGTGCACAAGGTGCGGATTTGGCTGCGTATCCGCAGTGGATTGGCCGCTGCGGATTCGTAGCAGTGTTCCATCAGGTTTACAGTTCCATGTAAACCTATGGAAAACCAAATCCGCTGTGCCCATGTTGCGGAAAATACAGCGCGGGAACGCTGCGTTGTATTTTCCGCAGCATGTCAATTCTTTGTGCGGATTACGCAGCGTTTTACACCTGATGCTCAATAGGAATCCGCAGGTGAAATCCGCACAAAAAACACTGGAAATCCGCAGTAGTTCCGCAGGTAAAACGCATTGCCTTTTACCTGCAGATTTTTCAAAAATGGTGCGGAAAAATCTCACACGAATCCGCAACGTGGGCACATAGCCTTAGGGTTAGGGTTGAAATTAGGGCTAGGGTTGGAAATAGGGTTAATATTAAGCTTGTGGTTAGGGTTATGGTTATGGGTGTGTTGCGGTTAGGGTTGAGATTAGGGTTAGGGGTGTGTTGGGGTTAGGGTTGTGGTTAGGGGTGTGTTGGGGTTAGGGTTATGGCTAGAGTTGGGATTAGGGTTAGGGGTGTGTTGGGGTTAGTGTTGGAGTTAGAATTGAGGGGTTTCCACTGTTTAGGCACATCAGGGGTCTCCAAACGCAACATGGCGCCACCATTGATTCCAGCCAATCTTGCGTTCAAAAAGTCAAATGGTGCTCCCTCGCTTCCGAGCCCCGACGTGCGCCCAAACAGTGGTTTACCCCCACATATGTGGTACCAGCATACTCGGGACAAACTGGGCAACAATTATTGGGGTCCAATTTCTCCTGTTACCCTTGTGAAAATAAAAAATTGCTTGCTAAAACATCATTTTTGAGGAAAGAAAATTTTTTTATTTTCACGGCTCTGCGTTGTAAACTTCTGTGAAGCACTTGGGGGTTCAAAGTGCTCACCACATATCTAGATAAGTTCCTTTGGGGGTCTAGTTTCCAAAATAGGGTCACTTGTGGGGGTTTTCTACTGTTTAGGCACATCAGGGGCACTGAAAATGCAACGTGACGCCCGCAGACCATTCCATCAAAGTCTGCATTTCAAAACGTCACTACTTCCCTTCCGAGCCCCGATGTGTGCCAAAACAGTGGTTTACCCCCACATATGGGGTACCAGCATACTCGGGACAAACTGGGCAATAACCATTGGGGTCCAATTTCTTCTTTTACCCTTGTGAAAATAAAAAGTTGCTTGCTAAAACATCATTTTTGAGGAAAGAAAAATGATTTTTTATTTTCACGGCTCTGCATTGTAAACTTCTGTGAAGCACTTGGGGGTTCAAAGTGCTCACCACATATCTAGATAAGTTCCTTGGGGGTCTAGTTTCCAAAATGGGGTCACTTGTGGGGGGTTTCTACTGTTTAGGCACATCAGGGGCTGTGCAAACGTAACATGATGCCTGCAGACCATTCCATCAAAGTCTGCATTCCAAAACATCACTACTTCCCTTCCGAGCCCTGACGTGTGCCAAAACAGTGGTTCCCCCCCACATATGGGGTATCAGCGTACTCAGGACAAACTGGACAACAACTTTTGGGGTCCAATTTCTCCTGTTACTCTTGTAAAAATAAAAAATTGCGGGCTAAAAAATAATTTTTGAGGAAAGAAAAAAGATTTTTTATTTTCACGGCTCTGCGTTATAAACTTATGTGAAGCACTTGGGGGTTTAAAGTGGTCACCGCACATCTAGATAAGTTCCATGGGAGGTCTAGTTTCCAAAATGGGGTCACACGTGGGGCAGCTCCAATGTTTAGGCACACGGGGTCTCTCCAAACGCGACATGGTGTCCGCTAACGATTGGAGCTAATTTTTCATTCAAAAAGTAAAATGGCGCTCCTTCCCTTCTGAGCCCTGCCGTGTGCCCAAACAGTGGTTTACCCCCACATGTGAGGTATCGCTGTACTCAGGAGAAATTGCCCAACACATTTTAGGATCCATTTTATCCTGTTGCCCATGTGGAAATGAACAAATTGAGGCTAAAAGAAATTTTTGGTGAAAACAAAGTACTTTTTCATATTTACGGATCAATTTGTGAAGCACTTGGGGATTCAAAGTGCTCACTATGCATCTAGATAAGTTCCTTGGGGGGTCTAGTTTCCAAAATGGGGTCACATGTGGGGGAGCTCCAATGTTTAGGCACACAGGGGCTCTCCAAACGCGACATGGTGTCCGCTAAAGATTGGAGCTAATTTTTCATTGAAAAAGTCAAATGGCGCTCTTTCCCTTCCGAGCCCTGTCGTGCGCCCAAACAGTGGTTCCCCCCACATATGAGGTATCGGCGTACTCAGGACAAATTGTACAATAACTTTTGGAGTCCAGTTTCTCTTTTTACCCTTGGGAAAATAAAAAAATTGTTGCTAAAAGATCATTTTTGTAACTAAAAAGTTAAATGTTCATTTTTTCCTTCCATGTTGCTTCTGCTGCTGTGAAACACCTGAAGGGTTAATAAACTTCTTGAATGTGGTTTTGAGTACCTTGAGGGGTGCAGTTTTGAGAATGGTGTCACTTTTGGGTATTTTCAGCCATATAGACCCCTCAAACTGACTTCAAATGTGAGGTGGTCCCTAAAAAAAATGGTTTTGTAAATTTTGTTGTAAAAATGAGAAATCGCTGGTCAAATTTTAACCCTTATAACTTCCTAGCAAAAAAAAATTTTGTTTCCAAAATTGTGCTGATGTAAAGTAGACATGTGGGTAATGTTATTTATTAACTGTTTTGTGTCACATAACTCTCTCGTTTAACAGAATAAAAATTCAAAATTTGAAAATTGCGAATTTTTCAAAATTTTCGCCAAATTTCCATTTTTTTCACAAATAAACGCAAAAATTATCGACCTAAATTTACCACTAACATGAAGCCCAATATGTCACGAAAAAACAATCTCAGAATCGCTAGGATCCGTTGAAGCGTTCCTGAGTTATTACCTCATAAAGGGACACTGGTCAGAATTGCAAAAAACGGCCAGGTCATTAAGGTCAAAATAGGCTGGGTCATGAAGGGGTTAAGCTACTGCAATGCCCTGCATATGAGATACGATACAAAGCTAATCAGAAGAACTATACTACATTTCTAATTTGATGTATTTGCTAATATTATTGTTACATCTGCTAAATATTGGGAGAGGATCTTGAAGATGGGAATACCCCTTTAATTTGGTTATTTACTTTAGGAGCAGATGGAAGCTCCTGAATGTGGAAGCCTTTTTAAAGGGGATTGTCTTCTGGTTTTTCGGAACGTCCCACCCTCGGTTGGCCGATAGGTGACAGATGGCGCCACCAATCAGATCCTAATAATGGTCCATCAATATTCTGTACCTGGGGAGAAGCCCTTTAAATTGTATTACGCCCCTGTGTATAGTCAGGCAGCACCAGCGACCTTCCGGATTTGTCTTCAGAGATGGCAGATGGACCCTCATTTTTAACCCCAATTTTAAAAGGCTGGCACCACGTAATGACATACTTTGTATAGTGACACTGAAAAAAAAAAATAAATTGGGGCATGGGGACCCCTTGACACTCCCTCCCACCAGCCGTCCATGCATTTGTCATGTCAATTTCATTATTTTTATTTTTTTTTTTACTATTTCAGTCTCCTTTTTTTTTTCTTTTGTGGTTATGGAGTGCAGTTTTTCGCTGGTGCTGTTTTTTTTTTTTTTTTTTTTTTTTTTCTTCCCCTTTCGCCTATTGCCCTGCTATTCTACCCGTTCCCGAGAGTGTGTGCGTGTGTAGCTGCATATGGATGTATTGCCAAAGCTTCGTGCGTCCTGTATCATATTACTTACATATTTTCTATCTGTATTTTATAAACTGTATCATTCCCACCAGAAAAAGTCCTGGAATTAAAAAGGTTGAGCCATGGAATTTTTTTTTTTATTTTGTATGTTTAGAAACTATATTCTTTGCTATTGTTGCACTTTTTATTTAGTGAAGGGAATTTTGCTGAGGATCCAGTTGTCAGTGCAGGAGTTTGGGAAAGATCATGTGCGACGACTTAACGATTCCTCAGCCTGGCATTACAGGAACTGGTGAAGACAAAAGCTGTGCCACCATTGAATGTGCCAGACGGTGGTGCCAAGGGGCCCGCCAGTAATATTGACGCTGGTGGCCAACTCTTTTGCTACCTGCAAATATCACATTACCTTCATGCCCAAATTTGCCTGTGTTTCTATGTAATAAACAGGGTAGTTTTGTTCAATGAATGTTGAGGTGATTTCTGTACATTGTGAAACTAATTCGGAGCCTATTCCTGCATGGCGGCCCACCGGAGGATTCTCCTGTTCTCCAGTCCAAGTATTATATATCGTATTTATGACGGGAGCCTGGAAAACAATGGCGCTGCACCCGTCGCTTATCAGCCGCTAAGGTCCTGGTGGGCTCTTTATGGTGAGTTTAGGGTTTTCCACTAGAGCCAGTATTTGGGTAGGAATACCACCTTCTTCAGTTGCGGTCACACATGGCGTCTCCGTGGTTTGAGACTTCGAAAAGCGTTGACTAATAAACCGTATACTTTGGATTCCCGTCTCATCGTCCTTCTGATGACCGCACCGTTTTAATCCATTTGTTTCCAGCTCTACATGGCGTCAATTTCATTTTGCAGCCAAATGTTTCGGTCAAGTTTACACTGCTTTATAAAGTGTGCACTCAATACAGTCCCCTGATTGATCAATAAGCTTCTATTTATTTTTGTCATTTTTATCCTTTGTAGTTTGGCTGGAGGATTTTGTACCACAAACGTCAAAATGGATTAGATTGGGGAAGGCTTTTTTTTTTAAGTTTGTTTTTTTTGCACTTATATAGAGCAATAGTTTGCTCAACTATACGAAATAGTTGTGCAAAATATTACAAGGAATGAAAAAACTAGAGTAAAAAAAGTAAAAGCCATAGTGAATTTGGACCAAAAATAAAATTCCTATGATCCAAATTATTTCGTTTAGCCTTTATAAAAAAAAAAAAAAATACATTTTCTTAAACTGTATGTTTTGGAGAAGGCATTTTTCTGGTGCCCTGCTATTGACACGTGACTTCAATAACAGCCACCTGGAGCAACATTATAGAATCGGCTATGAACTTGGTGAGGATGAGTAAAACCAGTTTTTCCAGTTCATCATCCTGACCGCACCATTGGAGGACGTCCTTCTTACCCTCAGTGGGACAGGAACAACAAGCAGTTAAAAGGACCGGACCCACTCCACCCACCAGTGTTTTTCCTGTCCCACTGTGGATAGGAACGGCAAGCCTTTCCTCCAACGGTGTAAGACATCTGCGGCTGATACCTGTTATGGGGGGTCCCTCAGCCTCCCCAGTGCAGCGCTGCTCCTGGGGTCGGGTCCGTCTCCTCCGCTCAGGGGGCTCTCGGTCTGGGCGCTTCCTGCCGGGGGGTGAGTGCGGCGGCCGCTTCCAGCAGCGGCCGCAGCGTTCCCCAGAGTCCGCTTCCAGGTGGTCACTTCCGGGTCCAGCGGCCGCGTCACTTCCGGTTGCGGCAGCGTGGGAGCATGGCGCCGGTAGCAGCGCCGGCCTCGGGGCATTACAGCACGGTAAACCGCAGCGGCGGTAAGGAGGGTAGGATCAACCAGGTAAATCCTATATAAACGTCTTAAAGGGGTCTTTATGTCGCCGGCCATCCTGACAAAGGGAGCACTCGGCTATATGGTTAAAACTGTCCTCACTATGGAGGAAACAGCCAGACCTGCGGGGACTGACCAGCTTCAGGGGCACGTGAGCAGGCTATACTAAGCCATACCACAATGCTCACCCCCTACTTCCCTATCTACAGGGTGTATCTATGTATTTCTATCTATCCTAGGCAGAGCCTCCTATCCCAGCATCCGAAAGGAAAAAATCAGGGAAAAGTAAATGCCCGATATGTGCGGCTAAATTTCCGGAAAATTGGCGGAAGCCACTATGCAAGTCGTGCACATCTAAAATTGTGGGTGATGAACAGACTGCATTGTTAACCAGTATGAGGACAATGATTCGTCAAGAGGTTCAGGCATCCATCTCAAGCTTGAATCTTCCCCAGACAAGCCAGTCGGAACCGTAAACATCACGGAAAAGGCCAAGAGAGTCTAGTCCCTCCTCCGAAGGAGAGATTTTGGAGGATTCAGACCAGGAGGAAAGAGACGGATCATTGGGCAGAGGGAAGAGCTATCTCTTCTCGGCGGCAGATACAGATGAGCTTCTTCATGCAGTTCGTAACACCATGCAGTTACAGGACACGCCAGAGGAGACCTCGATCCAGGATGAAATGTTTGGCGGATTACATGTCCAGGTCACAAAGGTTTTTCCAGTTAATAATCACATCCGTTCCATGATCCTAGAAGAATGGCAGAAAGCGGAGAAAAGACTAAGTAGTACCCAGAGATTTCAGACTCGGTTTGCCTTATATTCCAGAGGACATTAAAGTGTGGGATGAAGTTCCCAAGATTGATGTTCCGTTGGCAAAAGTGTTGCAGAAGACCTCAATTCCATTTGAGGACTCCTCCGCTTTAAAGGATTCAATATATCGCATATCGCAAAGCAGATGGACTGCTTAGGAGAACTTGGGAATCCTCTGCAGCAATAATACGGGCCAATATAGCTGCAACATCGGTAGCCCGGTCAATGCATCTATGGATAGATGATTTGGAGGAACATCTCAAAGCGAAGACTTCCAGAGATGTTATTCTCAAATCAATACCGATAATTAAGCTTGCAACAGGCTTTATGGCAGACGCTTCAGCAGAATCCGTGCGCTTCGCTGCCAGAAGCGAGTCCTTATCCAACGCGGCCAGAAGAGCTATCTGGCTAAAGGCTTGATCGGGGGATATCCAATCAAAAAATAAATTGTGCGGAATCCCATTCTCAGGGAATAAAGTATTTGGGCCTATTCTAGATGACATCTTAGAAAAAGCCTCAGATAAAAAGAAGGGGTTCCCTGAGGAAAATGCAAAGTACCACCAGCCCTTTCGTAGATCCCGACCTAGTCAGAAGCCAGACTACAGGGGGAAAGGTAAGACTGGGAGGTGGTCTTATCCCAAGGGTGGAAAGGGTAAAGACTCCATCTTCCCAAGTGCAGGTGCAGGAAAGCCGAATAAATGACATCAAGGTGGGTGGTCGGTTACAAAAATTTCTAGGGGGTTGGCAGAAAATATCCCAAAATCCTTGGATTCTGCAGGTAATTGCTCAGGGGTACAAGCTAGAGTTCTCCAGCAGTCCCCCAGAAAGAATTGTTGTAACCCGACCCTGTCCGCTCTCAGACTCCTCTATGTGGACAAACATCCAGGAGTTGATAGACGCAATAATCCCAGTACCCATCTCAGAAAGAGGCAAAGGCCATTACTCCCATTTGTTTTCAATAAAAAAACCTTTGGGGGACTCCCGAACGATTATAAATTTAAAACCCCTGAACAGGTGGGTCCGGTACAAAAGATTCAGGATGGAATCCATAAAGTCCACAACTCCTCTCATAGACAAAGACATGGTGATGTGCACCTTAGATCTAAGCAATGCATACTACCATGTCCCAATACACACTTCCTACCAAAAGTTTCTGAGATTCGCCCTAATGAACACAGGAATAATTTATCACTTCCAGTTCAGATGTCTCCCCTTCGGGCTTGCTTCGGTGCCCAGAATATTCACCAAACTAATGTCAGAAGTTGTAGCCTATCTAAGAAACCAGAATGTGGCCATAGTGCCATATCTGGACGACGTTCTGATAATGGCGAGATCAGAGAAACTTCTCAAAATAGACTGCAGCTTCACACTCTCCATCCTACAGGACCTGGGGTGGATTGTGAATTGGAAGAAATCTTGCCTGGTCCCAAATTCCAGAACAAAATTTTTGGGGCTCATATTAGACTCCAACGTCAGAACATCTTTTTCACCGGAAGACAGACAGGAGGCCTTGATCAGGCACATACATCAATTCAGAAGGAGTACCCCCTCCATAAGAGAGGCAATGAGGATTCTGGGCTTTATGACAGCATGCATACCCTGTGTGAAATGGAGCCAATTCCACTCGCGGGGATTACAGATACAGGTTTTGAAAGCTTGGAACAGGAAACAGAGTTCCCTAGACAAGAAGATGATTGTGTCTCCGTCAGTAAAGAGATCCCTAAGGCTAGGTTCACATTGCGTTAAGTACATACCGTTTAACGCATGTACAGAAATGAGCCAAATTTGTTGAAAATTTGGCTTCACGTTAACGCTTGCGTTAACGCACGTGACTGCGTTTGTCATTCTGATGTCCGTTCGTGAAGCATCCGTTTGTCTGCCTTCAGGCATTGAATAAAGTGTTTGTTTTTTTTTGTTTCTCCTTTTGTCAGCGTCGGGTGTGGGTGCATACACATTCTCCATTTTGAAAGCATTGAGTGAACTTCTGCTAGCAAGATGTTTGTGTCTGAGCTCGTTAAATTTCCTGTCACATGACCACATGGACCACCATCATTAACACAATTCAAACATAGGGTTTATTTGGAAATTTTGAATGATTTGCGTCTGGCTGCGTTTGCAATAGCCTTCAATGGCAGAATTGACGCTTCCGTTACTCTTGCGTTAGCTTGACCGGACCCGAAAACGCTGCAAGCCGCGTTCGAAGGTCCGTCATAAAAAACGGAATGTGACAAACGCATGCCAATTTTGACATGCATCACGATGCGTCATACAATGCAAGTCTATGGGTGCGTTACAATGTCCGTTACATTGCATTTTCACTACTTAAAAACGTGTCCGTTAGACGGACTCCCCTGGCGCAATGTGAACCTAGCCTAGCCTGGTGGACCACACAGGAAAACCTAAGAGGGAGTTCCATGGATCCTCGATCCCTGTGTTACGGTTACCACAGACGCTAGTCAATTCGGATGGGGCGGACATATAGAAAGGACATATTACTAGGGAGAATAGACTTCTCAGATTGCCGCAAGGTCGTCAAACTTCAGGGAGCTGTATGCGATCTGGAAGGTGTTATACCAGGCCCAGTCACAGGTCAGAGGCAGACACGTAAGGATACTGTCCGACAATGTCACAGCAGTGGCATTTCTAAGACACCAAGGAGGTCCGAAACATCCACCGCTGTAACACTTAGCAGACCAAATTTTCAGATGGGCAGAGAAATCTGTCAAATCCATCTCGGCAGTTCACCTGGAAGGCGCCAAGAATCAAGTAGCAGACTTCTTGAGCAGAACACCTGTACATCCCGGAGAATGGGAACTGAACCCAGAAATATTCAGCAGTCTGTGCCAGAAGTGGGGAACACCTCCAGGTGGATCTTTTTGCCACCAGATCAAATACAAAGACCAGAGCATTTTTCTCTCTCAATCCTCTAGACAGAGCCACAGCAGTAGACGCCTTGTCTCAGTATTGGGGAGAAGGTCTCCTGTACTCATTTCTGCCTCTTCCTCTGATACCGAAGACACTCAGGAAGATACGAGATGAGAGAGCAACTGTAATCCTGGTGGTTCCTTTTTGGCCAAAAAGGAGCTGGTTCTCTCTACTATCAAGAATGTCAACAGAGAGACCAATCTTATTACCGAACAGGCAGGACCTTCTACTTCAGGGGCCGGTGTTCCACGAAGACCCAGACTCTCTTCACCTGTCTGCTTGGATCCTGAACGGTGAACCCTAAGATCCAGAGGCCTGTCAGAAGAAGTCATTACCACACTCCAGGCAAGCAGAAAGCCGGTGACTTCAGCGATTTATAACAAAATCTGGAAGCGGTATTGTTCCTTTCTGGAAGAGGATTCTGTGGATACTTCAAAACCTGACATTCGCAGAATCCTCGACTTCCTGCAACTCGGTTTTGAGAAGGGCCTCCGACCTAGTACTTTAAAAGTACAGATTGCAGCACTACATCACTAGCCTCCCATCCTTGGATAGCAAGATTTTCCAGGGCCACGCAGAGAATGAGACCACTTGTGAGAAAATCAACTCCTCCTTGGGACCTAAACCTGGTCCTTAATGCCCTGTGTAAAACCCAGTACTTGTGATCAGAAGATATGGGCATAGCCAATCTCTCCTTTAAAACTGCCTTTCTGATTGCCATCACGTCAGCTAAAAGATTGGGGGAGATTCAGGCTCTTTCCACTCAGGACCCATATCTTCAGATCTTTGACGACAGGATAGTCTTAAGACTTAACCCAGCCTTCCTCCCCAAGGTAGTGTCCTCAACAAATATAAATCAGGAGATAATCCTTCCCTCATTCTGCCAACACCCTAGAAACACAAAGGAAGGGGTCTACCATAACCTTGACGTTAGGGAGACTGTTCTAAAATACCTGGGGGCGACGGAAGGTTGGAGACGAGACACTAACTTGTTCATACAGTACGAGGGTACAAATAGAGGTTGCAAGGCAGCAAAATCAACTATTGCTAGGTGGATCAAAACCATGATAAACCTAGCATATACAGGCCAAGGGAAAGATTCCCGGATATTCTTAGAGCCCATTCAACCCGAGCTATCTCTATATCATGGGCGGAGAAGGGGGGGGAGCCTCAGCTGAGCAAATTTGTAGGCCGGCGACTTGGACCAGTCTTTCTACCTTTGCTATACACTATAAATTAGATGTCTCATCAGATCAGTTTGCTTTTGGTAGAAAAGTATTACATGCAGTAGTCCCACCCTAGTTTAACATCCTTTGGTATTTCTCCAATGGTGCTGTCAGGATGGTGAACTGGAAAACGGTAATTAGTCTTACCAGTAATTGTATTTCCAGGAATCCATCCTGACAGCACTACTAGTTCCCTCCCACTGCAAGTTTATACAATTGACTAATGTGATGTAACATTGGTATATGACTGTTAATAAACTCTCTTTTTTGCATCCATCCAGATGTGGTACTTAGAAAATCACTGGAGGGTGGAGTGGGGAGGGTCCTTTTAACCGCTTGTTCCTGTCCCACTGAGGGTAAGAAGGACATCCTCCAATGGTGCTGTCAGGATGGATTCCTGGAAATACAATTACCGGTAAGACTGATGACCATTTTTGTTTTTTTTAAATGCAGCTAGGGCGAAAGGGTATTATGAAGCTAGAAAATCTCTTTAAGGCGCTGGGCGTAGAGGGAGCTTGGTTGACTGCAGGATGAATGTTTGTTGTAGTGCGAGCAAACAAAGTAATTAGTGCGATGAGAGTCGGTGGAGGCTGTCAGTGAGGGCCTTCCTGGGAAGAAGAAAACTCCTTTACCTCCCTCCTGCAGGAACCAAGTTTCCTCCCACATGGGTTAGGTCAGATAGCCTGGCTATCCTCTCCCAATATACGTTTGGTTCTCAGGAGTACTTGCCATCCCAGATTGCTGATCATTTCTTGCCCAATCGGATTCAGTGGCTTACTCTGACAGTGCTTGAGGAAGTTCCCTCTGGTCCATACAGAAGCTCTCGTGAGGTGTAGATCTCTTCACATAGAATTGGATCACTTCTGGGACGGACAGACTGTATGGATGAGACCGCCTTTTCCCGAATCTCAGGAAACACCATAGACTGAGCCTGAGCTGAATTCTAAGCTGTTTTCAGGTATGAAAGATGTTATTTGGGCAGTGAGTGACACCCTCCAGGTAAAAGACAAGTACACATTTCCTTCTGATAACACCACAGGCTACAGGTCGCCTGTCCTAACCATGAAGACTTTGATCTTTTGCGAGAGAATGGAAACATCTGGATAGGCAGTCTCAAGCCTTCCTCAAGGGGGTTTGATGCCCTCTTCCTTTGGCGGAAGAATTGATGCCAAACTCCACTTGCCTCTCATCCTGATTTGCTATGCTTTTTGTGAAGCGTCTATTCAAGATCATCAAGGATGCTACTGAAGGCGAGCTTACTCAAATTAAACATAATCGAAAATGCTCGGCAACATCTTGGAGCTCAAAGATAATTTGCTCATTTCATGACTCCTGTTTCAAGAGGAGAGACCAGAAGTCTTCTTTGACCCTCCAACTCCAGATAGTGATCGTTCAAGCCTACATCTTCCGGCACACTTATTCTGTGTGGGTCTAAATATTTAGCAGGGAATCTCTGCTGTTTGCATCACTGGATCTAGGAGAATTCTTCTGTAGCTTAACATTTCTCATTGCCGATTTACCACCGGCGATTTTTTTTTTTCTCTCCTATTCCCTGTAAGTTCCCATTATTTCCAGTGTGTCTCATTCCCCTTTTGAACTAGACAGCTTCCGGAGCCTAGTCCCATGATGGCACTCCTTGGTGCCAGCGGGGTGACAGTCATCCTGTATCTTATTGATCTTTTGGTGCAGGCTTCTTTTAGAAAAGAGAACCTGTACAGTTACCAAATCCCCTTGGATTTCTTGCTGCTCTTCAGTTTGATCATCAACTGACATCTGATGCCATCCCACAACCTGGAGCTTTTGAGCATGAACATTGATGGGTCAGTGTTCTCACAAGAGAAGCTCTATTTTTTTTTTTTTGAGCCGGAGTGTATCGTTTGTGGATGAAGACCACATCCTCTGATTTTGCAAAAGGGTTTTGGGCAGGATAATCTGTTTTTTATCACATTTTGCCCAGTTTCACACCCTCATGCACTCAGCATATGCTGGCTTTTTCTCAGCCAGGTTAAGACCTTGTTTTGAGGGATGGCTCTTTGCACCCATCCTTACAGGAACCCATTGGAATCTTGGGAACTTGACTTTTTGTCTATGCTTCTGGAGACTCCCTTTGAGTCTCTCTGCAGCATCTCTGCAAACCTTGTTTCGTGGAAGGTAGCATTTCTCATGACCATAACCTCTTCACAACGTGTCCGAGCTTACTGCCCCTCTCTGCAAGGCTCCCTTCCTTGTTCATCAGGACAAGGTGGTCTTCTGCTCTGTGCAATCCTTTCTTACAAACAGTGATCTCTGTTTTCCAAATCAATTAGGACATTTTCCGCCCATCTCCATTTCATCTCCAGGAGTGTTCTCACCACTGTATGGATTTGGCTATCTTTCAGTCATGAAATCCTCCTGTCATTCCAATTTTCATTTTGTGATCCCCGAAGGTCCTGTAGACATCCCATTGCCAAATGGATCAAGTCAACTACTGTGGAAGCCAACAAAGCCAAGGACAAATCTCCACCCTGTTGTATAACCACTCATTCCACAAGTGTGGTCGGGGCCTCTTTTTGCAGTCAAGCATGAGGTCTCAGTTTCTCTGGGTGGCAAGACTGCCACTTGGGTATCCTTCAACACTCCTCAAATTCTACAATATCCATTCTATGGCGTCTGCCAATGCTACCTTTAGAAGTAAAGTGTTGCTGGCCACTGCCTGCTAGGCTATTTGCATTATCAGCACTTGTTTTCTCCCACCTATTGGGACTGCTGTAGAACAACCTAAGGACCCTTGTCCCCTTATGTGAGAAAATTTGGATTTTTGTACTAACACAAAATCCCTTTCTTGTGAAACACAGCTGTGTCCCCCAACGTATTCCACAACAAAGGGATTTTGTGTTAAGTACAAAAATCCCAATTTTCTCGCATAGGGGGACAAGGGGCTTTAGGTTGTTCTACAGGACTCCCAATAGGTGGGAGAAAACAAGTGCTATATATAATTTTATTCACTAAACATGATGAGATTGTTGTATTTTCTTTGAAAGCTAGAGTCTACACATGAGCTGTGTGCCCATAACTGTATGTGATTTTTTTTTTTTTTTTTTATTAAATCAAGACTATTTGAAAAGTTGGTTTATTTGCTCTATTTTTTATCAAAATCAACAATCTAGTAAAACCAGTTCCCAAAAGTCTAGCCATGGTGAATTCTTCATCAAGCACTGGATTTTGCCGAATCCTAGTGTGCTTATTGCTCCGCTAGTTGTTTTCAGCGGTAATCACGTTAACCTCAATTGCTATCTAGATTAGCGCCTGTTTTTCCTCAATACTCCATTAAGATATGATGAGAAAGGTATGTATATGTGTGGGTAGGTATGTATGTGTATGTATATAGGTAGGTATGTATTACCTACATGTATGTATAATGACCTACAAAGCCATCCACAACCTGTCTCCTCCTCATATCTCTGACCTAATCTCCCAATAACTTTCCTCACGTAATCTCCGATCCTCCCAAGACGACCTCCTCTCCTCCACACTTATTCGCTCCTCACCTAATCGCCTCCAAGACTTCTCCCGAATATCCCCCATCCTCTGGAATTCTTTGCCCCAACACGTCTGACTATCAACCACATTTGGATCCTTCAGATGGAACCTGAAAACCCACCTCTTCAAGAAAGCCTGCAATGACCCCGCTGCCTCCTCACCACTACTGAAGCTACCGCCTCACCAACACCGGAGCTCCTGCAACCCTCAACTTATTGTCTCCATCCCCACCATCCTGTAGAATGTAAGCCCACCAGGGGAAGGGTCCTCGCGCCTCTGTCAGTCTGTAATTGTTAGTTTGCTTACTGTAAGTGATATCTGTAATTTGTGTGTAACCCCTTCTCATGTACCCACCATGGAATCAATGGTGCTATGTAATATGTATGTATGTATGTGTATCTATGCATATATGAAAGTATGTACACTGCTCAAAAAAAAATAAAGGGAACACTTAAACAGCAGAATATAACTCCAAGTAAATCAAACTTCTGTGAAATGAAACTGTCCACTTAGGAAGCAACATTGATTGACAATCAATTTCATATGCTGTTGTGCAAATGGAATAGACAACAGATGGAAATTATTGGCAATTATCAAGACACTCAATAAAGGAGTGGTTCTGCAGGTGGGAACCACAGACCACATCTCAGTAGCAATGCTTTCTGGCTGATGTTTTGGTCACTTTTGAATATTGGTTGTACTTTCACACTCGTGGTAGCATGAAACGGACTCTACAACCCACACAAGTGGCTCAGGTAGTGCAGCTCATCCAGGATGGCACATCAATGCGAGCTGTGGCAAGAAAGTTTGCCGTCTGTCAGTGTAGTGTCCAGAGGCGCTACCAGGAGACGTGGAGGGGGCAGTAGGACCGCTACCTTGGCATTTGTGCAAGGAGAAACAGGAGGAGCACTGCCAGAGCCCTGCAAAATGACCTCCAGCAGGCCACAAATGTGCATGTCTGCACAAACTGTTAGAAACCGACTCCATGAGGATGATCTGAGTGCCTGACGTCCACAGATGAGGGGTTTGCTCACAGCCCAACACCGTGCAGGACGCTTGGCATTTGCTACAGAACACCAGGTGCTCTTCACAGATGAAAGCAGGTTTACACTGAGCACATGTGACAGAGTCAGGAGACGCCATGGAGATCGATCTGCCTGCAACATCCTTCAGCATGACTGGTTTGGCAGTGGGTCAGTAATGGTGTGGGGTGGCATTTCTTTGGAGGGCCGCACAGCCCTCCATGTGCTCGCCAGAAGTAGCCTGACTGCCATTAGATACCGAGATGAGATCCTCAGACCCCTTGTGAGACCATATGCTGGTGCGGTTGGCCCTGGGTTCCTCCTAATGCAGGACAATGCCAGACCACATGTGGCTGTAGTGTGTCAGCAGTTCCTGCAAGATGAAGACATTGAAGCTATGGACTGGCCCGACCATTCCCCAGACCTGAATCCGACTGAACACATCTGGGACATCATGTCTCGCTCCATCCACCAACGTCACGTTGCACCACAGACTGTCCAGGAGTTGGCAGATGCTTCAGTCCAGGTCTGGGAGGAGATCCCTCAGGAGACCATCCTCCGCCTCATTAGGAGCATGCCCAGGCATTGTACGATAGGGAGGTCATACAGGCACGTGGAGGCCTTACACAATACTAAGCCTCTTTTCTGTGTCATGAGGCATTTCCACTGAAGTTGGATCAGTCTAATTTGATTTTCCACTTTGATTTTGAGTATCATTCCAAATCCAGACCTCCCATGGGATATTCATTTTGATTTACATTGACAATTATGTATTATTGTAGAATGTAAGTCCGCAAGGCAGGGTCCTCTCCCCTCTCTACAGGTCTGTCATTGTAAATTTGCTTACCGTAAACGATCTCTATAACCCTGTACGTAACCCCTTTTCTCATGTACAGCACCATGGAATTAATGGTGCTATATAAATAAACTTGATGGTGGCCCGATTCTAACGCATCGGGTATTCTAGAATATGTATGTCCACGTAGTATATTGCCCAGTTACATTGTATATCGCCCAGTGACGTAGTATACAGCATAGAGCCACATAGTATATTGCCCAGTGACGTAGTATACAGCACAGAGCCACGTAGTATATTGCACAGCCCATGTAGTATATTACCCAGCCACGTATGACACAGGTTAAAAAAATAAACATAGAGCTACAATGTGCCTGCGGAAGGTGAGTATATCGCCTGTGTGGGGTGCAGGTGGCAGCTTCCGGCCCCAGGGTGTGATGACGTCGCGGTCACGTGACCGTCACGGCAGGTCCTTGTCGCGCAGGACCTGTGATGACGTTGCGGTCACATGACCGTGTAGCGGTCACATGACCGTGACGTCATGGCAGGTCCTTCTGCCAGACCATCCTTGCCACCGGAACGTGCCGCTTGCATCGCGAGGCGTGGGAAAGGCGGCGTAGGTGAGTATATAATCATTTTTTATTATTTTTAACATTAGATGTTTTTACTATTGACGCTGCATAGGCTGCGTCAATAGTAAAGGTCACACAGGGTTAATAGCAGCGGTAACGGAGTGCGTTACCCGCGGCATAACGCGGTCCGTTACCGCCGGCATTAACCCTGTGTGAGCGGTGACCGGAGGGGTGTATGCGGGCATCGGGGAGTAAGGAGCGGCCATTTTCTTCCGGACTGTGCGCATCGCTGATTGGTCGTGGCAATGGTCGTGGGCGTTTTGCCACAACCAATCAGCGACTTGGATTCCATGATAGACAGAGGCCGCGACCAATGAATATCCGTGACAGACAGAAAGACAGACAGACGGAAGTGACCCTTAGACAATTATATAGTAGATAATAATTGTTCTGAACACATTCCACTATACAATGAATAAAAATATGCAACTGGAATATTTCATTCAGAGATATCTAGGATGTGGTATTTTAGTGTTCCCTTTATCTTTTGCGCAAGATATATATGTGTGTATGTATGTGTATATATGTATCTATATATGTGTGTAAAAATTGTGTGTGTATATATATATATATATATATATATATATATATATATGGTATATATCTGTATATGTATGTGTATACACAGTATGTATATATGTACTATGCATGTATATACTGTATGTGTGTATATGTATATATATATATGTATTCTATTCAATTCAAAGCTTTATTGGCAGGACCAAATAAACATTAGTTTTGCCAAAGCACGTGTACAGTAGGGAGTGTGGGGATAATGGGTGGGGACGATGGATGGGGTACAGGGTCGGGGGTAAGGAAGTCCATGGCATATCATGGCTGTCTTTCTCGCAGACTATGGCACGCGCTCACATACTGCGCTGCCATACCCACTGCGCTCTCTTCTTCCCCCAGGAGGATATGTTTTCTCTTCCTTCATGGAGCTGAAATCCGGGAAGAGATCGGAGAGACTCCTGAATTGAGTGTCCCTCACTGCTGAGTATTTGGTGCAGTGTAGCAGGAAGTGGGTCTCATCCTTCAGGGCCTCCAGGTCACAGTGTAGGCACAGTCTGTCCTCCCTGGGCTTGTAGCTCTGTCTGTGCCGGCCAACCTCGATGGCCAGATTGTGGGCACTGAGTCTATACCGGCTCAGGATCTGGCGGTCTATGGGGTCCGAGAGTTTCTCCAGATACGGAGCCAGTCTGTAGTCTCTCTGTAGACTCTGGTACACGGTCAGTTTCTGTGAGCTGCAGATTTCGTTCCTCCAGGCACTGACGTACCTCTCCTGCCATCTTCCTGATTGTGGCTTTTGTCAGGTTGTTTTGGTTGACGGTTCGGTCAGGTTGGGTTTGGGTGAGCTGTTCTAGGGGTCCTGGTTTGTGGGGACCACCTTTATGTAGCATGGTTTTATGGTGATGGGAGCTTGGGTTGCTACTCTGTAGGTGAGCCTGGAAGGACAGCGCCCTCTTCAGGACTGCTAGGTGCAGTGAGAATCTGCCCAGCCCGGCAGGCATTGTTAGTGGTGCTCCGATGGACCTGGAGAAGGTGTTTACAGAATTCCAGGTGGAATATTTTTGTTGGACTGGAATCCCACTTTGACCAGTCAGGGTATGTGTGAGGGCCCCAGACTTCACTGCCATACAGGATTGGGGTGATTATGGCATTGAAGATTTTTAGCCAGACCCTCACTGGTGGCTTCAGATGGTAGAGCTTCCTAAGGATGGCATAGAAGGTTTTGTAGGCCTTGTCCTTCAGGGTCTCTATGGCTTGTTTGAAGCTCCCTGACTGGTGAATTTCCAGGCCAAGGAAGGTATATGTGTCCGTTTCTGTAAGAGCGCAGTTGTTTAGCACAAATGGAAGATGCTGGTTCGGTCTTGGCTTTCTCTTCTGGAACACCATGATATTGGTTTCCTTTGCATTTATCGGTAGTGCCCAAGTGGAGCTGAATTTCTCCAGGATTTTCAGGTTTTCTTGGAGACCTTTCTCAGTTGGTGACAGCAGCAGTAGGTCATCTGCATACAGCAAAAATTTCACCTGGGTGTTATGGAGTGTGAGACCTGGTGCCGTGGAAGATTCCAAAGTGGTGGCCAGCTCATTGATGTAAATGTTGAAGAGCGTTGGGCTTTGCGTGCAGCCCTGTCTGACTCCGCGGCTCTGCTGGAAATCAGTCGTTCTTCTACCATTCACACTCATGCTGCAGTGGTTCTCGGTGTGGGAGCTTTTGATGACATCGTAGGTCTTTCCTCCTATTCCGCTCTCCAGCAGTATATGTATGTATGTATGTACGTACGTATGTATATGTAGGTATATATGTGTATGTATGTGTATATATGTATGATATGACGAAAGTGTAATCAGAAAATCGTATTAATTTAAAAGGTATTTTATGTTTTTAATGTAACATTTCACTATCTACATTTTAATAAAAAAAAAAAAATTGCCGTTTTTAAATAGGCTACGAAAATTAATACTTGGCTCAACATTCCTGTTCTGTATAGAAGACTTTTCAGAAGTTGAATTTTATACATCAATACAACAAAATCCACCATTCACAATAGGTGATGTCACAGCTCACCTCCTCCCCTTGTACAATGACTGATAACACCTCTATATACAGTAGATAACACAGGATCCACCATTCACAATAGTCGATGTCACAGCTCCACCTGCCCAGAATAGAACATGCCTAGGAAATCTCTCCTGTGCAACTCAATGAGTCAGTCTGTCACTTCCTGTTCACAATAGGAAGTATAAGGGTATGTGCACTCGCTTCGGATCCGCAGCGGATTGGCCTCTGCGGATTTGCAGCAGTTTTCCCTGAGTTTACAGTACCATGTAAACCTATGTAAAACAAGATCCGCAGTGCACATGCTGCGGAAAAAAAAACGCGCGGAAACATAGCATTGTTTATTCCGCAGCATGTCAATTCTTTGTGCGGATTCCGCAGCGGTTTACACCTGCTCGATAATAGGAATCCGCACAAAAATCATGGTAATTCCGCAGGAAATCCGCAGTGTGGGTTACCTGCGGATTTACCAAAATCAGTCCGGAAAAGTCCATACCGCTTTCCGCAACATGTGCACGTGGCCTCAGTCTAGAAAATTGCAAGATTCTTTATTTTATCATATTTTTTTTAATACACATTGTATTATGGAAGAAAAAAATTTTCATTTTTTTTTTTTACAGAAATCCCGACTTAAACATTAGGTCCTTTTCTCACAACACCTTCCTTTACAATGTCCTTGGCGGTGGGCGATGGTTACTAGTGTGAGATGAGTTTAAGATTTAGGATACGCCGGATACAAGCATAATGTCCCAAAAGAGTTTAATGATTTAAACACATTTTATTTTTTTTTAAAATAAGAAAAAAACTTAACCATTTACATCAATTTCAACATTAACATCCTTTTAAAAATACAAGTATATACATAAAACCGCCACTCGAAAGAGATGAGGCCCTTCCTAGTCTCTCCCGTATGTTCTATATACAATGAGTGTGACTTTGGTCCTCTATATATGACATTAGTGCCATATGAGTATAATGCTATTATGCCCTTCTGCTCTCACTTTGCACAGAATTACTGTTACATCAAAGGTGTCTGTGTTTATTATTTTACATCATGATTTTGCATGGGAAAAAATGTCTGGACCTAGAATGTTCAAGGTTGTCAATATATTTCTATTGACTCAGTAATCAGGATCCTATAGTCGCCTAAGATGACTTTACTTTGGATCCTAGTGTCATACATTTCCTCAACTACTTTTTTTTGCTATTTGAGAGCATCATCTTATAGCGGTAGATACCCTGATTACAGCGATGTGTCAATTATTAGGCTGCTTTATGTAATTTCAATAGAATCACTATCAGCAAAAGACTGAGTAGAGGACTAGTTGTCTCATGCCATGCAGTCTTCCTGCTCTGTATAACCCCGCCCTCACCACGGATTGGTAGCTTTCTGCTTACACTGTACATAAGCAGCGAATCAGTGGTGTGGGCGGAGTTATACAGAGTTCAGATAACTGGACGATCTGCAGCAGAGGAAACAGTGCTGTATCGATTAAAAAAAAAAATCACTAACAGTCTATTAAGTGATACATCGCTGGAATCAGGATCTCTGCCTCTATAACATGTTGCTCTTAGACGAGGTAGCAAAAACTTGGTGACAGATTCCCTTTGAAGGTTGTCCAGTGCCTCTCATTTCAGCGTTAAAAGAAACTGAGACAATAGTTTGAAGCATGTGTACGATTAGGGCGCATGATACCTGCCCGGGTGGCTGATGGTCTTTCTAAAAGAGTGGACAATTAGTAGTAGATCTAAAGGATCCATATATATGGCAGTGCTGATGCTTGAACTTCACTAGAATCATACAAGATCACAAGTCTCTTAATTGTATTTTTAATCTATCCAATATGGAAGAAAAGAAACGGACAAAAGAAATGGAAATGTGGGGGTAAAAGATTTTTAGAAGAAATCTAATGATCTTACCAGAAGACATTTAGAGGGAAGGGGAAAAAATATAAAAAAACACAAATTCTCTTACAGTAGAGGTTCTCTTGGACCTTCTTGAAAAAGAGATCAGTATATTATTAAATGAAGATCACGCAAAGTCCACTTGTGTCAGGATAAGGCCTGGAAGTGGGCACGAGCTCTTCAGGCACCACTGGTGGTGATAATCTGGTTTTAAGGAACATTGTTGGGTTTCATCCTTCAGTTGATGGAAAATAAACTTTTGTTTCCCTAAATTAATAGTCTTTTTACGTTCCTCCTCCATGAACCAGATGTTGTCAGATGCCAGTCGTGAAGAAGGTCGCTGGTAGTATTCTAGGCTTTACGTCTTCCTTCACTTATTATGATATTCTATGAAGATGTTGACGATAGTCCTATATACCTGCCATTGTGATGTCCACTAATCTTCATAGAAATAAGAAAACAAAAAAAGTTTTATCAAAATTGACAAGTCAGTAGATGATGGTTGGCTTACAAGAGAGGGAGCATGGTGGACTCCGCTTTCCTTTCGCTCAGTAGTACGTTATCAAACTGATATGTCAGCTTCTTCTTCACCTTCCTGATCTCGCCAGTCTTGCCGTAGTTGCGTAGAGCACGGGCCATCTTCTGGTAGGTCATCTTTTTGCGGTTTCCCTTTTGTTGCCCCCATCTGTGAGCAAGAAGCTCTTTGTGCTTTGAGGAGAACTGAAAGGTCCCTCTCTCCCGGTCCAGCCACCAAATGCAATCTCTCATGTCGCCATTCTGGAGGAGCTCCAGGAGAAACTTGTACAGTCGGACCTTCTTACGAACGCCTTCAAGAAAAAATACATTATAGTGGTTAAAGTTTTGTAGAGTTTTATAAGTCCTTAGAGTTGGAAAAAAAAAATCATGACGAGGAAAGCCTACACTAGTGATTTGCAGCTGTGCTTTATGGTAGCCATATATTATTTTGATTCATGTGTACGTCACCGGGTCATCGTCTTACTTGATTTATAGGACAGTCATATAACGATTATCGCTAATTAGTATTTACAGTGGATGGAGCACACACTGTCACTGACTAATGAGCCTCTGATAACAGCTAGCAGGCAATTTACTTTTTTTTGTACCCTACAACTCCAAGAAGCTGTCATTCATTGATGAAACAGAAGGCTAACGAGCCCTGTGCATGACCTTCAGGAGGTCATTAGTTTCCATATTTAATATGCGTGAGCTTCATGTGAACTACTAGAGTACTTGGAGCTTTGTGAAATCCTTGGGCCTCTTTGAAGATCATTTCTTCATAACAAGAAAAGATCGACCCATTTTGTTTTAAAGGGGTTTCCCAGGAGCTATGAGCGAATGTGCTGGGATAAGGTGTTATCTAACTATGTTTGGGTGGTAACCGAGTGTCTTCGCCATGGTCGAAAAATGTGTTAGAGTGCCCGTGGCTGTTCGACAGGCGCAACACATGTAGGGATTGCCTAACAAACAGGCCAAGGTTATTAAGGGAATAGGTGACTAATACCAAGACAGGTTATCAAACTTGGGGTTAGTCAGACTGGAAAAAAAGAAATGTTTAGGTGTAATCTTATTCGAATGTATAAATATATTAATGAACTATACAGAGATCTTTCTAATGATCTGTTTACACCTATACCTGCTATGGTGATAGGGGGACATCCTCTACACATAGAGGAAAGAAGATTCAATCACAGATGCAGATTCTTTACTGTAAGAGTAGAGAGATTACAGATTCTTCACTGTAAGAGCAGTGAGACTATGGATTCTTTACTGTAGGAGCAGTGAGATTATTGATTACTGTAAGAGCAGTGAGAATATGGATTCTTTACTGAGAGCAGTGAGACTATGGATTCTTTACTGTAAGCATTGAGATTATAGATTCTTTACTGTAAGAGCAATGAGATTATAGATTATTTACTGTAAAGGCAATGGGATTACAGATTCTTTAATGTAAGCATTGAGATTATAGATTCTTTACTGTAAGAGCAGTGAGACTATGGATTCTTTACTGTAAGAGCAGTGAGACTATGGATTCTTTACTGTAAAGGCAGTGAGATTATGGATTCTTTACTGTAAGAGCAATGAGATTATAGATTCTTTACTGTAAGAGCAGTGAGACTATGGATTCTTTACTGTAAAGGCAGTGAGATTATGGATTCTTTACTGTAAGAGCAATGAGATTATCGATTCTTTACTGTAAGGGCAGTGAGATTATGGATTATTTACTGTAAGAGCAGTGGGACTACGGATTCTTTACTGTAAGGGCAGTGAGATTATGGATTCTTTACTGTAAGAGCAGTGAGATTATAGATTCTTTCCTGCAACAGCAGTGAGATTATGAAACGGTCTTCAACATGATGTTGTAATGGTTGATTCACTACAAAAGTACAAGAAGAGCCTAGATGCCGTTCTTGATAAATATATTACAGAATCTGGGTACTAGATTCTGTAATGGGACGTTGATCCAGGGAACTAGTCTAATTGTTGTATGTGGAGTCAGGAAGGAATTTTTCCCTTAACATGGGACAATTAGCATATGTCTCTGGATCAACAGGCTGGGTTTTAGGTTGACTTCTGTCTACCTTCATCTTTGAAGAAGTGGCTACACGTCTTATGAATTCTCTGCATTTACGAGCAGTCGATCGAGTGCCATCTAGACTCGTGATCGCTCTATCCACCCAGTGACAGCAATGATAACGAGGCACATGGCACTTCCGGGCAGGTTCAGACACTGGAAATATAAGTATGACTGTTTTCTTTTTAGACTGAAACTAGTCAAAAAAAAAATGGGACGCATACCAAGTTTTCTTATTTTTAAGTGTAACCCTTTTCCTCTTAAATGGGTTGCACAGATTAAGAAGAAACAGTGCCAACACGTGTCCTCAGATTGTGTCTTCTGTTGCAGTTCAGCTCCTTGAGGGTATGTGCACACGCTGTGGATTACTCTGCGGATTTCTCCAGACTGATTTTGGTAAATCCGCAGGTAAACCGCATTTTGGATTTCCTGCGGAATTACCGCGATTTTTTTGCGGATTTTGTGCGGATTCCACCTGTGGTTTTACACCTGCAGATTCTTATTATGGAGCAGCTGTAAACCGCTGCGGAATCCACACAAAAAATTGACATGCTGCAGAAAAAACGCTGCGTTTCCGCACGTTTTTTTTCTGCAGCATGTGCACTGCTGATTTTGTTTTCCATAGGTTTACATGGTACTGTAAACTCAGGGAAAACTGCTGCGAATCCGCAGCGGCCAATCCGCTGCGGATCAGCAGCAAAATCCGCAACGTGTGCACATAGCCTTAAAGTAAATTTGTGTGGGTTGCAATACCGAACACGACCTATAGACTAGTGCGACATTGTTTTTTACATCTATTTAATCTTCGAGAAAGTTTAACACTAAACCCTTTTGGTAGATATATATATACACCGTATTATGCGACTTATTCTGCTTTATTTAACATATGACAAATCTTCAAATACCTGGTTCACAACACCCAAAGCCAGAAGGCGAATCCCTGCTAGAATCGCTGTCTGACACCTCTAGATTTGGATCTGCAAAGTCATCTTCTTCAGAGCGGGAAGGACTCCGGAGATTACATGATAACGTATAGGTCTGAGGATATAGATTAAACGGCTGTAGAAAGAAAAATTCCACCATTAATACCACTGATGAGTATTAATACCACAGCCAGGCTTAGGCAGGGGCTTTATAGAATGATGAGTATTAATACCACAAGCAGGCTTAGGCAGGGGGTTTATTGAATGATGAGTAATACCACCACAGCCAGGCTTAGGCAGGGGCTTTATAGAATGATGAGTATTAATACCACAAGCAGGCTTAGGCAGGGGGTTTATTGAATGATGAGTAATACCACCACAGCCAGGCTTAGGCAGGGGGTTTATTAAATGATCCGTATTAATACCACAGCCAGGCTTAGGCAGGGGGTTTATTGAATGATCCGTATTAATACCACAGCCAGGCTTAGGCAGAGGCTTTATTGAATGATGAGTATTAATACCACAGCCAGGCTTAGGCAGGGGGTTAATTGAATGATGCGTATTAATACCACAGCCAGGCTTAGGCAGGGGGTTTACTGAAGTGACACATGACCACTATTCATAAACGTTTTCTATATTTAAGTGAGAAGATGACGTTGGATTCACCATTCTGATCCTACACCATGTACAAGTCACAATACACATGAGCCAAGGTTATTAAATCAATAAGAACATTTTTGGAGCTTTTACTAATGCGTTTGTGTCTACACTTGCAAAAGAAAAAGCCAAAATTTGCTGCATCAAGTTTCAGACCTTTTTCATTTCTGCGGTTTATTTGAAAAAACAAAAACAAAACTGGTGTTATGTAAAATGTGACAACTAAATTTAGCAGTAAAAAGTGTCACAAATTAAGCCAAAATTTCTGTAAAATTTAGACAAAGATGCGCCAAATTTGTTACCCAGCATGAACCACTTTAATAACTTTACGCCATTTTCAGACTTGTCTAGTCTAGAACTGGCTTTAAATACAAGGTAACTCTTGGCTTGTCTGAGTATTTTTGACAGGAAGAGAGGAGAAAGCCGCTGCGTATCGCCACTGAAATGCCAACGACCCAATTCTTCTCATTGACTAAGAGCGCCGGATTGTGTTCCGAAACGCGTTGCCTTGTGCTTCCTGTCTCCTTATTTCAAATATTTTTGGAATTAATTTTTAATAACCAAATAAAGTTGTATATTTTTTTTTACAAGAAGCTGGAACTTTTCTTCCCTTTTTGCATCTATCCATGTTTATTCAGAACATGATTTCTTGTATAGTGGACTTTATATAATTATGGTGAAGTATCAAGAAGCCCTCAACTATATCAGATGGTCGTCCAGTCTCGTCAAAATTGCTGAGTTAAGGCTACGTTCACATTTGCGTTGTTGGGCGCAGCGTCGGCATGTACACAACGCAGCGTTTTGCGACGCATGTGTTGTCATAAGATCCTACAGATCGGGACTTTCGGCGCAGGGAAAACGCTACAAGTAGCGTCCCCTGCGCCCTGTCTTGTGCGTCTATATGACGCATGCGTCGTAAAACACAGTACAACGCATACCGGCGCATGTCCATGCGCCCCCCATGTTAAAGATAGGGGCGCATGATGCATGCGTCGGTGACGCTGCGCCCAACAACGCAAATGTGAACGTAGCCTTAGACTGTGCGTCATGAAGTTTTTGCAGTGGAATCTTATCAAATCTCAAAACCTTGAGTTTATGCTCTGAAAACTCAGCAAAAAGACTCTCTTGTGCACATAGCCTTTGGGATTCTTACCTCTGTACTGTATGGATCCTCAGGCATGGGACATTGGGTCAGACAAGGAGAAGTTCCGGTAAGGTTCTGGTTGTTATCCTGGTAGTAATGGGGGTAATTTTCCTGCATGTAGGAGGAATCTTGAACATTTTGGAGTGGTGTTAGCTGGCTATTCTCGTACTCCTCATAACAGACATCATGTTCCATCAAGTTCCAAAAAAAGTCTAAAATCCGAAAAACAAGACATCAACCCATTACAAATCAAGAGGAAGGAATTAATGAAAAAGAATACTGCACAATCACTGAATTAGAGCAAGAAGACCTGACACATACTTGTGTTGTGACTCTCGGCTCGGTCGTATGGAATAAATGCGAAACATCTTGGAGAACCAACCACAGATCTTCTGCGGATATTGCTAGCACAAATTCTTTTGTTTCTTCCTGTAGTGCCCGACTTGATGTTGAAATCACGCTTACACAAAGTCAGGGTTTTTGTAGGTGTAACAGTAACCAATTATACCAACCAGGAGAAAATGATCATAATTTTAATACCAGGCTGAAGCACAGTAGTTGAAAAAGCTGTGTAGGGGGCTTAAAAGTGGGTGTGGAACCGCCAAACTCTGCTACAAAGGTGAGGTTGTGAAGATAGTTATACTCCATCAGCAAGGTCTCTCCCAGGCAAAGAGATCAAAGCTCATTGGGGTTTCAAGCTGTTTTGAAGAAACACCAAGACATTGTCAATGTTGAGAGCTGCCCAAGGAAACTTAGTGTAGCAGATGACAGACACATGAAGCTTGCTTCTTTTCGAAACTGGAAGATGTCCAGCAGTGCCATCAGCCTAGAACTGGCAGCAACCACTGGGACTCAGCTAAACCTATATACTGTTCAGAGAAGTTTGGACAGAAGCTTTCTTCGTGGAAAAATTCATTGAAAGTTTTGGGGTGGCATTTCATCAAATGGTATTGGGTTTTTGGTCAGGATTTATGGTGTCTTCAAGGCTAAGAAATACGGCCAGATATCTATCCATCATTCAATACTATCAAGTAGGCATCTAATTGTCTCCAGATGTATTCTGCATTGGGATAACAACCCCAAACATCCAGTGCAAAAAAGAATGAAGATTCCTGGAAGTGATCCCACAGATCTTTGATCTTAAAGGGAAGGTGCCATCAAAAAAATTTTTTTCCAGCGATTGAAAAAAATGTAAAGAATTAATGTTTACATTTTCTTAAAAAATATCATTTGTTTATAATTTAGTAAAATATGAAAAATAATTTAAAAAGGTTTGGCATTTCCACTTTTAAACACTAGGGGGAGCAGCTAATGAAATTTGACAAAAACCTAGTGTACAACTAGCTCACATTACTGCACTGCAGTAATTATGGGCGGAGTCTGCTGACGTGTGTGATGTCTCCTCTCCTTCCCTTCTGGGTGTTTGCTAAGGGATAAGAGAGGATGATATTCAGGAACCCAGTGAGCAGCCATTTTATTGGTGACTGCAGAGCTATACTGACAAGTAGACAGTCACCGAGGATGGCAGGCAGCAAGGATTCTGGGAGATATATGGTGGAGGGAGCAGGGTGACAGCAGCACAGAGTATTTCAGGAGAGCAGTGTGCTGGTGTATGGAAGCACCATGTTCAGTGCGCGGAGCAGCCAGGGATTGTACATAGAGCGCTGTCTTTTACACACATGGATGGACCGTCTGCTCTACAGAAATCCAGGAAACATTTCTGTGGATTGATGGCCTGTTCTGATCCAGACTTTGCATGCTAAGACCCCATTCCCCTCCTCAGATCCTGTTTTCTCCATCTTGTCCTGGCAATGTGTGAAAGCGAGGCGACAGGCGAGGTACGGGGTGACGCTGGGAAGGAAATGTAGCCATAAAGTAACGATAAAAATGAGACCCCTCTCTTCAGCTGCCTCACCAGCCTTCCCCTGACTGCACCTAACTGGAGGTCATGCTGCCCCCTCTATTACCCCAGACCCGCGTGCAGGTGCTCAGCCAGAACCACCATAGAATGGGTCCACTTTATGAAGATAATACTGCCATAGTGTTCTCACATAATACCGCCGTATATATCAAACATAATACTGTCCTATAGTTCTCACATAATACCATCATATAGATCGCAAATAACGACGCCAGTGTTCTCACATAATACCGACATATAGATCTCACATAATACCGCCATATAGATTACACATAATATCGCCATATAGATCACTCATAATACCGCCATATAGAGCACACAATACCGCCACATAGATCACACATGATATCGCCATATAGATCACTCATAATACCGCCATATAGAGCACACATAATACTGTCCTATAGTTCTCACATAATATCATAGATTGCAAATAACGACGCCAGTGTTCTCACATAATACCAACATATAGATCTCACATAATACCGCCTTATAGATCACTCATAATACCGCCATATAGAGCACACATAATACTGTCCTATAGTTCTCACATAATACCATCATATAGGTCGCAAATAACGACGCCATAGTGTTCTCACATAAAACCAATATATAGATCTCACATAATACCGCCATATACTTCTCACATAACGACGCCATATAGATCTCACATAATACCGCCATATAGATCACACATAACGGGGGAGAGGAGTGCATAGGAGAGGATTAGATACACAGCTCAGCAGTCAGTATCACACAGGACAGTATTAGATACAAAGCTCAGTCAGTATCATACAGGATAGGATTAGATACATGGCTCAGCCGTCAGTATCACAAAGGATAGCATTAGATACACAGCTCAGCAGTCAATATCACACAGGGGAGGATTAGATACACATCTCAGCACAGTAACACACAGAATAGGATTAGATACACGGCTCAGCACACAGTATCCCACAGGAGAGGATTAGATACACAACTCAGCACAGTATCACACAGGGTAGGATTAGATACAAGGCTCAGCACAGTATCACACAGGATAGGATTAGATACATGGCTCAGCAGACAGTATCACACAGGACAGGATTAGATGCATGGTTCAGCAGACTGTATCACACAGGAGAAGAGTAGATACACAGCTCAGCAAAGTATCACACAGGAGAGGATTAGATACACAGCTCAGCAAAGTATCACACAGGATAGGATTAGATACACAGCTCAGCAAAGTATCACACAGGAGAGGATTAGATACACAGCTCAGCACAGTAACACACAGGATAGGATTAGATGCACAGCTCAGCAGACAGTATTACACAGGACAGGATTAGATGCACAGCTCAGCAGACAGTATCACACAGGAGAAGAGTAGATACACGGCTCAGCAAAGTATCACACAGGAGCGGATTAGATACACAGCTCAGCAAAGTATCACACAGGAGAGGATTAGATACACAGCTCAGTTAGTATCAAACAGGATAGGATTAGATACACAGCTCAGCAGACAGTATCACACAGGATAGGATTAGATGCATGGCTCAGCAAAGTATCACACAGGAGAGGATTAGATACAGAGCTCAGTTAGTATCACACAGGACAGGATTAGATGCATGGCTCAGCAGACAGTATCATACAGGAGAGGATTAGATACACGGCTCAGCACAGTAACACCCAGGATAGGATTAGATGCATGGCTCAGCAGACTATCACACAGGAGAAGAATAGATACACAGCTCAGCAAAGTATCACACAGGAGAGGATTAGATACAGAGCTCAGTTAGTATCACACAGGATAGGATTAGATACACAGCTCAGTTAGTATCACACAGGAGATGATTAGATGCAGGGCTCAGCAGACAGTATCACACAGGAGAGGATTAGATACACAGCTCAGCACAGTAACACATGGGAGGAGATAACTGCTCAGAGTCAGCACCACAAAGGATAGGATTAGAGTGCCTCTCCCCCTCCCCACTGATACTTCATGGCTCCCTGCTGAGTCCTTTCTCCCTCCCGTCCTTGGTCTCCTCCTCCTCCTCCTACAACTGCAGGGCTCCTGCGATTATCCTGGGAAGCTGGAGCTCACAGATGCACTGTGAGCTCCAGGAAAATGGCACTGATCTCCTGCCTCTGCTGTGGTGTGGACGGCTCAGGGGGTGTGGCCAGATCACAGCAGGGAGAGCTTATAATGCTACGTATGGGGTCGGATGCCGACCGCAGATCTCTATGCCCAGGGCTGCCGTATTTGCAGAGTGTAACTACAGTCGTGCAACTACACTTACACTTCTGCAAAGCAAAATGGCGGCGCCCAGTGGCTGAAAAAAAATTAATAATAAAAAAAATGTTAAAGTTAAAAAATGTAAATTTGTATTAAAAATAATTGTTTATATAAACAATCATTTTTAATACAAAAAATAAAATGCGGCACCTTCCCTTTAACATCATCCAATCTGTGTAAAATTGCACAAGTGACAACCACAGAAGATCTGAGGTTAGTTCTCCCAGATGTTTGGAATAACCTCCCTGCCAAGTTCCTTCAAAACCTGTGTACAACTGTACCTAGAAGAAGAATTGATGCTTTTTTTAAGGCAAAGGGCAGTCACACCACATATTAACGTGATTTAGATACTATTTTTCAAAACATTCTTACGTTTTAGCATTTTTTTTTAACACTTGGCTAAAATATTGAATATTTTAAGTATCACATTGTTAGGAAGGATGCCTTTTATGCAGCTTTTCTTACTTAAAAACGCAAAGAAGAAATACAGTGCACAACATAACATTTACAAAACTGTACAATGTCTAATTTTCAGAACCGAATTGCCACCTACGATTCAAACCTAAATATTGAAGTGTGTCTGTAGTTAGCAGATCGCGATTGCTGGAGGTCCAACTTCTGACACCACTACTGATACTGAAAATGGGTTACTACACACCCCATACTGAATGAAGGTGGTCAATCACGCACACCTCCTCTTCACCCATGGTCCATGGCACTGCTGGAGATAGTTGACAGCTCCAGCATGGAGAATCAATGGAGCAGATTTTGGTGGGAGTCCCAGAGGTCGGATCCCCAGTGATTAGAAAGTTATCACCTGTCCTATGCATAAGGGAGAACGTCCATACTTGGTATCAGGGCTGTGGAGCCAATAAGCCAAACCTCCGACTCTGACTCCTCAATTTCCATGACACCGACTCAGACTCCACCAAAATGAGCTCCGACACAGACTCTACAGTCCTGCCAGGGCTGTGGAGTCAGTAAGCCAAATCTCCGACTCCTCAATTTCCATGACACCGACTCTGACTCCACAGCCCTGCTTGGTATAAACCCTGAGGTTTTGGTGGTTTTTGCAACAAAATTTAAGGCATAAAAAGCTACTGCAAAAACCACAACTATTTTTTTCACACTGTTTTTGTGTAGGTTGGATATTTTTTTTCCTTTAGCAAGGCTGAAACAACCAAATTATTAACATGATGTTTTTTTTCACCATGGAAAAAAAGTAAGGGGAAAAACAGTGTCGTCCGCACTACTACAATAAAAGCATACAGTGATGGAGATAATGAAGACTGTAATGTTAGTGATAGGGTTTATTAGAAGGGAGGGCACAGAGCTTCCTTTGTTAGGAAACTGCCAGCTCCCGCTTTCCATACAACAGTCTTGCAAATTTCCTAGAGGATTATTTGCATGCCACCTCCAGCCCTAACAAGGTCTTTGTATTATATGCCCCATGCAGGAGAAAAGATCTGTGGCGGGATGGGAGATCAGTATCTGGCAGGGAGGATATGGAGGAGAAGGGACCCCATTACAATTAGCCCCCTGCTTCCAGCTCTGGGGATGAGAGATCAGTATGGCTACTTTCACACTAGCGTCGGGCTCGGCCCGTCGCAGTGCGTCGGGACGAGGTTCCCGACGCTAGCGTTGTCTCCGCCGCACAACGGGTGCAGCAGATGCATTTTTCCAGCGCATCCGCTGCCCCATTGTGAGGTGCGGGGAAGTGCGGGGAGGTGGGGGCGGAGTTCCGGCCGCGCATGCGCGGTTGGAAAAAGCGGACCGTCGTGAGCAAAAAACGTTACATGTAGCGTTTTTTGCTCCCGACGGTCCGCCACTGCACGACGCATCCGTCGCACGACGGGTGCGACGTGTGGCAATCCGTCACAATGCGTCGCTTCATGTTAATCAATGGTGAAAAAACGCATCCTGCAAACACTTTTGCAGGATGCGTTTTTTCGGCAAAAAGACGCATTGTGACGGAATGCAGTTAACGCTAGTGTGAAAGTAGCCTATCTGGCAAGGGAGGATATAGAGGAGAAGGGACCCCATTACAATTAACCCCCTACTTCCAGGTCTAGGGATGTGTCATGTCACTTATCCTAGTATAGGAAAATAGCATGCTTTTAGTTTGCCGCTAAACACCTTTTCTGAATGTTTCCATTCAATGGCAGCAACATATATATATATATATATATATATATATATATATATATATATATATATATATTTTAAGCAGAAACAGGGACCTGGTGACTGGGGCTCTTTAAGACGCCTGCTGTGCTCTGATGAGTAATGGTCACATGTAATTCGGAGATTTCCCTGTCTTGTTTCATTACTGTTTTTTGTTTTTTTTTGTAGCCAGACTCGTCATATACCACAACTGTTAAGCTCAGAGAGACATTTATAACGTTGTGACGCGTCAATCATCATCTTAAAGACGCAGTCAGACAGCCATATAAATAGGACCGTGATCTGAATGCAGTGCACGGACTGGCTCATCGAGATCTGAATGCAATGCATGGACTGGCTGACCGAGATCTGAATGCAATGCACAGACTGGCTGACCGAGATCTGAATGCAATGCACGGACTGGCTCATCGAGATCTGAATGCAATGCATGGACTGGCTGACCGAGATCTGAATGCAATGCACAGACTGGCTGACCGAGATCTGAATGCAATGCACGGACTGGCTGACCGAGATCTGAATGCAATGCACAGACTGGCTGACCGAGATCTGAATGCAATGCACGGACTGGCTGACCGAGATCTGAATGCAATGCACAGACTGGCTGACAGAGATCTGAATGCAATGCACGGACTGGCTGACCGAGATCTGAATGCAATGCATGGACTAGGTGACCGAGATCTGAATACAATGCAGGGACTGGCTGACCGAGATCTGAATGCAATGTATGGACTGGCTGCTCGAGATCCGAATGCAATGCATGGTCTGGCTGACCAAGATCCGAATGCAATGCATGGTCTGGCTGACCAAGATCCGAATGCAATGCACGGACTGGCTGACCGAGATCTGAATGCAATGCACGGACTGGCTCACCGAGATCTGAATGCAATGCATGGACTGGCTCACCGAGATCAGAATGCAATGCACGGACTGGCTGACTGAGATCTGAATGCAATGCAAGGATTGGCTGACCGAAATCTGAATGCAATACACAGACTGGCTGACCTAGATCTGAATGCAATGCACGGACTGGCTGACCGAGATCTGAATGCAATGCATGGACTAGCTCACCGAGATTTTAATGCAATGCAAAGACTGGCTCACCGAGATCAGATTGCAATGCAAGGACTGGCTGACCGAGATCTGAATGCAATGCAAGGACTGGCTGACCGAGATCTGAATGCATTGCAAGGACTGGCTGACCGAGATCTGAATGCAATGCAAGGGCTGGCTGACCGAGATCTGAATGCAATGCAAGGACTGGCTGACCGAGATCTGAATGCAATGCACGGACTGGCTGACCGAGATCCGAACGCACTGCACGGACTGGCTGACCGAGATCTGAACGCAATGCATGGACTGGCTGACCGAGATCTGAATGCAATGCACAGACTGGTTGACCAAGATCTGAATGCAATGCATGGACTGGCTCACCGAGATCTGAATGCAATGCAAGGACTGGCTGACCGAGATCTGAATGCAATGCATGGACTGGCTGACCGAGATCTGAATGCAATGCACGGACTGGCTGAGTGAGATCTGAATGCAATGCACGGACTGGCTCACCGAGATCTGAATGCAATGCACAGACTGGCTGACTGAGATCTGAATGCAATGCACAGACTGACTGACCGAGATCTGAGTGCAATGCACGGACTGGCTGACCGAGATCTGAATGCAATGCACAGACTGGATGAGTGAGATCTGAATGCAATGCACGGACTGGCTCACTGAGATCTGAATGCAATGCACAGACTGGCTGACTGAGATCTGAATGCAATGCACAGACTGGCTGACCGAGATCTGAGTGCAATGCACGAACTGGCTGATCGAGATCTGAATGCAATGCACGGACTGGCTGACCGAGATCTGAATGCAATGCACGGACTGGCTGACCGAGATCTGAATGCAATGCACAGACTGGCTGACCGAGATCTGAATGCAATGCACGGACTGGCTGACCGAGATCTGAATGCAATGCACGGACTGGCTGACCGAGATATGAATGCAATGCACGGACTGGCTGACCGAGATCTGAATGCAATGCACGGACTGGCTCATCGAGATCTGAATGCAATGCATGGACTGGCTGACCGAGATCTGAATGCAATGCACAGACTGGCTGACCGAGATCTGAATGTAATGCACGGACTGGCTGACCGAGATCTGAATGCAATGCACAGACTGGCTGACCAAGATCTGAATGCAATGCACGGACTGGCTCACCGAGATCTGAATGCAATGCATGGACTAGCTGACCGAGATCTGAATACAATGCAGGGACTGGCTGACCGAGATCTGAATGCAATGTACGGACTGGCTGCTCGAGATCCGAATGCAATGCATGGTCTGGCTGACCAAGATCCGAATGCAATGCACGGACTGGCTGACCGAGATCCGAATGCAATGCACGGACTGGCTGACCTAGCTGACCGAGATCTGAATGCAATGCACGGACTGGCTCACCGAGATCTGAATGCAATGCATGGACTGGCTCACCGAGATCAGAATGCAATGCACGGACTGGCTGACCGAGATCTGAATGCAATGCAAGGATTGGCTGACTGAGATCTGAATGCAATACACAGACTGGCTGACCTAGATCTGAATGCAATGCACGGACTGGCTGACCGAGATCTGAATGCAATGCATGGACTAGCTCACCGAGATTTTAATGCAATGCAAAGACTGGCTCACCGAGATCAGATTGCAATGCAAGGACTGGCTGACCAAGATCTGAATGCAATGCATGGACTGGCTGACCGAGATCTGAATGCATTGCAAGGACTGGCTGACCGAGATCTGAATGCAATGCAAGGGCTGGCTGACCGAGATCTGAATGCAATGCAAGGACTGGCTGACCGAGATCTGAATGCAATGCACGGACTGGCTGACCGAGATCCGAACGCACTGCACGGACTGGCTGACCGAGATCTGAACGCAATGCATGGACTGGCTGACCGAGATCTGAATGCAATGCACAGACTGGTTGACCGAGATCTGAATGCAATGCATGGACTAGCTGACCGAGATCTGAATACAATGCAGGGACTGGCTGACCGAGATCTGAATGCAATGTACGGACTGGCTGCTCGAGATCCGAATGCAATGCATGGTCTGGCTGACCAAGATCCGAATGCAATGCACGGACTGGCTGACCGAGATCCGAATGCAATGCACGGACTGGCTGACCTAGCTGACCGAGATCTGAATGCAATGCACGGACTGGCTCACCGAGATCTGAATGCAATGCATGGACTGGCTCACCGAGATCAGAATGCAATGCACGGACTGGCTGACCGAGATCTGAATGCAATGCAAGGATTGGCTGACTGAGATCTGAATGCAATACACAGACTGGCTGACCTAGATCTGAATGCAATGCACGGACTGGCTGACCGAGATCTGAATGCAATGCATGGACTAGCTCACCGAGATTTTAATGCAATGCAAAGACTGGCTCACCGAGATCAGATTGCAATGCAAGGACTGGCTGACCAAGATCTGAATGCAATGCATGGACTGGCTGACCGAGATCTGAATGCATTGCAAGGACTGGCTGACCGAGATCTGAATGCAATGCAAGGGCTGGCTGACCGAGATCTGAATGCAATGCAAGGACTGGCTGACCGAGATCTGAATGCAATGCACGGACTGGCTGACCGAGATCCGAACGCACTGCACGGACTGGCTGACCGAGATCTGAACGCAATGCATGGACTGGCTGACCGAGATCTGAATGCAATGCACAGACTGGTTGACCGAGATCTGAATGCAATGCATGGATGGACTGGCTCACCGAGATCTGAATGCAATGCAAGGACTGGCTGACCGAGATCTGAATGCAATGCATGGACTGGCTGACCGAGATCTGAATGCAATGCACGGACTGGCTGAGTGAGATCTGAATGCAATGCACGGACTGGCTCACCGAGATCTGAATGCAATGCACAGACTGGCTGACTGAGATCTGAATGCAATGCACAGACTGACTGACCGAGATCTGAGTGCAATGCACGGACTGGCTGACCGAGATCTGAATGCAATGCACAGACTGGCTGAGTGAGATCTGAATGCAATGCACGGACTGGCTCACCGAGATCTGAATGCAATGCACAGACTGGCTGACTGAGATCTGAATGCAATGCACAGACTGGCTGACCGAGATCTGAGTGCAATGCACGGACTGGCTGACCGAGATCTGAATGCAATGCAAGGACTGGCTGGCGGCTCTCCCGACCCAAGAGCATGAAGGCTTCATATATTTCTATATGTTTGAGCATTGAGGTCAGATCTCGGTCCAATTTATACGATCATCTGACTGTCCCCTAATTATGAAGCATTTTGCACATGTATCCATAGTTTACACAGACTAAGGTTGAATTCAGTCATCCGTGTATCACAGTCCGGGTCAGGCACCAGTCTCCTGATCTGAACTGGACAGCCTTGTATATGCTTATGATTCTGTCAAGATTTGGTCATAGTTCTGGCATCGGGTCATGATACACGGAAAGTGTAAAATCAGGAGGGTCACAAACTGCACATGCATAGCTAGCTCTACCCATTTATACTCTTGCCTAAGAACGCTCGTTTCACGATGATCTTGCAGTACAATTATTTGACAAAAAGAAGAAAAAGCTCGTTCATCGAGTGAAACGATCTTTCATGCTGAGATCGTTTCACCCGACGAAACAGGACCTGTACTGCCTAGAACAATGGCTGCCTATGTGCACTGAATGATTTATTACAAGTCGTTCAGACAGCATCTGAAGCGGGGTTGGCCTGTTTAGGATATGAGACAACCGGCAAGAATGTTGATTAGTCGGCGGTCATAAAAGTTGTACATCGTGCACTTTAAATGGACTTTTGGTCCCCAATTTTAGACCCTTATATCTCATCGGGAGATCAAATGACCATTCTCTCGGTAGGTGGAGATCTCAGGCCACCGCCTACCAGACATTTATGGCAAATCCGGTAGATACACAGCCGGCCATTGTTTGCTCATCGGATATCTTCCTCATTTAACTATCAAATAGTTGTGATATTAATACCCAAAGTATTAGGTGTAGTAATGGAGGATGGAGGGAGGGATGTGTGCTTTACCTATGTGAGGTTCAGGCTCAATGGTCTGTGGTAAGTTGCCGGGATGTTTGGTGACGTTCTCCAAGTCTTGAAGCATCATATCAGGATATTGAGGAAAAGCGTGCATGCCCTGCGAAGGAACAGGCTCGTTATAAGGTTATAATATGCCTTGGTCATATAGGACTTGTAGTTCTTGCCACAGGTTGGAGACCATTAGTTTATATTTTTACAAAAAAAAACAGATAGACCACGTTTTACACAGACATCTATTTATTTCAATACACGACAGTCAACATAACATTTATTAAGGAGCGGCAAAAGTAATGGAAAATGACCAGAGGTATCTTTCCCTTACAGCGTCTGTCATTCTTGGACAAAATGGAGGAAAAGGAATAGATTCCAGTTCCTTTTCATTTGTTTTCACAGTCCTCAATTTCAAGACGCCAACTAACACGAGCAGGCTTCATTTATCAAAGCAGGCCTCGTTGTCCATGGCAACCAATCAAGGCTCAGCTTTCATTTCTTAAATGGCTCTGGAAAAATGAAAGCTGCGCTGTGATTGGTTGCAATGGTTAACAAGGCCAATTGTGGTAAATAAAGTCTGATATGCCAGAAAATATAATCATTTCTAATCTTTAAAGATACGGAGGGAACTACACTAAAAATTAGTAATGTATGTTGGGAAACAATGGAGAGGTGGAAGCTCAGAAGTTGGTAGTTGTGAGCAGTGGAGATGAAACTTGCCCATAGCAACCAGTCAGATGAGAGCTCTCTTTTTTTTTTTTTTAAGACCCGTTGCAAAATAAAAGCAGCAATCTCATTGGTTGATATAAGTAACTCCATGTATCCCGCCCAAGCAGGACAGGGAGAAGGATTTAGGAAGGGATAGTGGAACTATGTACAGGTCTATGGCGGATAAATAAGTGTAACACACAGCCGTGGCCATTACTAATGCCTATCCCGAAAAATGGGCCGTAGAACTGCCATTCGTCAGTCGAACATACATCTCAGACCTCATCGGCCAATATTGGATTTTTAAGCCATTGATGCAGTCAGTGCTGATCATCAGACAGAAAAAAATCCACTAAGTCCGACTAAACAGAGACACAATAATAACGGGATCAGTCAACAGCAGCTTTCTGTTAGTCTCTGCTCAGCATAATGGCAGCTGGATACATCAGCTATCTGGACCTGAACACAGTATACGGGACATCACCTAAGTAGAGGAAAAATCGAATAGACTAAACAGAGACACTATATTAACGGGATCAGTCAACAACAGCTTGTTGTTAGTTTCCAGACTCCATTCTACAGGACAGAAAATATCAGAGAGCTGGACCTGTAAACGGTATATGGGACATCACCTCGGTAGGGGGAAAACATGACCATAGACTAAACAGAGACAAGAATAACTGGATCCGTCTCCGTCGTTAGTCTCCGTCCAGTGTAATGGAGCCTGGAAATGGTATATGGGATATCACCTTAGTAGGGGGAAAACATATTAAGCTAAACAGACAATATTAACAGGATCTGTCAACAACAGCTTGCTAGTAGTTTCCAGGCTCCATTCTACTGGGCAGAAACTATCAGTGAGCTGGACCTGAAAATGGTATACAGGACATCACCTCGGTAGGGGAAAAACATGACCATAGACTAAACAGAGACAAAAATAACTGGATCCGTCAACAGCAGCTTGTTGTAAGTTTCCAGGTAGCAATATGCTGCACAAGAAAATAGCTATCCAAAGGTGTAGCTTCTGTTCCTTAAAAGTAAAGGAGTTCTTTCACTAATCCACAGTTTGCCCCTTTTTTTTTCTTGCTGCTGCTAATTACTAAAAATTATATACCAGACCCTTGATATATATAGTTTATTGTTACTTCTATGTGGCTTTTCCCTATTTACACACATACACATATAAGTATACACATATAGGGATGACTTACCAAGCAACTAAAAGTACTGTCGATGCTGTGGAAAAAAAAGAAAAATACAAAAGTCATTTACAACAGCCAGAGCACGGCACTGGGCACTAACACAAAACTTCCTAACAGTCGATTCATATCTTCATTACACTTCCTGAAATGGTGCTGACGAATAAGACACATGATAGAAGTGAATATATATACGGTATATATATATATATATATATATATATATATATATATATATATATATAATTTTTTTATTATTTTATTTTTATTTTTTTACACTATAGCCAGAAACTGTTGTAATAAACATGTTATAATCCAGAGGTAAATTCCTTGTTAACCAAAACATTCGTAAGTGCTTTTCTATCGCTTGATGGGAACTTCCTATATGTGTATTAAATATACAGATGTAGCAGAGCTGAGTGGATCATTTGAAGGGTTTTCCATCTGGATTGACATCATAGAGAGGGAACCCTTGCAAGGATTAATCATCTATGAGCCAGAGTCCAGAATCTGTTGGGATTTAAGTGAATAATATACTGAATCTTTTCCCACAACCTGCACATCAATCCACTCAGCTCCTCCTGAGACTAGTAGATCAGACTACATGATTAAAGTGATAGTTTCCCTTTAAGATTGAACATGTATATAATGGAAAGTAATGAGCAGCTGACAATACAATCAGAAACCATTTTGCAACATATTGTTGATGGTTATCCAATAATTCAGAATATTTGATAATCAATCACCCATTAAGTCTCATTCACATCAGTTTAAAATCATTTTTTTTTTCTGTAATATCTATAGATTTTCACATCATTATTTTTTCTTATAAGGAAACAAACTTTTTTTTTGGTATATTAACTTCTGAAAGGCCTATAGACTTTAAACATCCGGGCGGTCCACACTTTACTCTGCACTGACATTTTAAAACGTCAGTGCAGAGTAAGCAGCTTGTAGTAGTTGTGCAGCTGCAGAGGCAGGGAGCTGGCTGTCAGACACAGACAGACTCCCCACATAGATTTATTACCACCTCTGCCTTCCTGATCAGTGTGCACACAACATTGAACAAGCATTGTGTATACATATTAGGACTGACAGTGCTTCCTTTTCAGGACCCAGTGGTCATGTCATCACTGGATGTAGAGAGAGCAGGAGCTGATTGATTCTGGAAGAACGAGTCAGCTCTGCTATGCAGCCAGGAGGCTGAATTTCCCCTGTAACTGGGGCTAATATACCAGTCCCAGTTAAAGGTGAACTCAACAATAAAAATAATGTATTAATAATGTAATTATTGTAGGACTGACAGTACTTCCTCTTCAGGACCCAGTGGTCATGTCATCACTGGATGTAGAGAGGGAGCAGATTGATTCTGGAAGAACGAGTCAGCTCTGCTATGCAGCCAGGAGGCTGAATTTCCCCTGTAACTGGGGCTACTATACCAGTCCTAGTTAAAGGTGAACTCAATAATAAAAAAAATGTATTAATAATGTAATTAATATGCGTGAATTCAGCCTAAGGGAATGTCGGAATCTGTCATTCTGGATTTGGGTAAGCTAGGATTTTTTTTTTTTTAATGTTACTGGAACTATTTTCCAGCGCTCTCTGCTGAGGGTTGTAGTTTAGTTTCCCCTTTTTCTCAGAATAAAAAGCAATTACACAAGTTCTATATCTCACACATAAGTTTCCCAAGCAGTAGACGTTTATTATTTTTTCTACTTTACTAGCCCTACGGGAAAGCGCTGCAGTTGCAAAAGGAAAGTCCAATACGTCGACAGAAGGGCTAGACCTGTGCGTCATTGATGCCGCCTTCTGCTTCTTGGATCACGGCCCGCACAGTTCCATCACCCACATTGGCGCTCATTCTGTGCATCTTACTGCCCCAAGGGAGAGAATTTTGCATAGCAGGGAAAGGGAGATACTATAAAAGTAACAGAAGTAGAATTCTGTTTTACTCTAGAGAAACACAATGACATAAAAAAAATCACCAAAGCTACATGAAGGTAAAAGGGCTCCGCTTATCAATGTGTCTAAATTTGGCACTTACTCATGCTCGGTGCACTGGCAAAAATTATCATTCGCCATCTTTATCCTCCAGAGATATATATATACTGCAAGATCACAACTAAAGTTGGATGAGCCTCTGACAGAAAAAGAAAAGTGTAGTATGCAGAAAATAATGTCACCCTATGATTTCTAATTGCCAAGAGGTTCTGCAGGGGCCGGCATGTTCTCCAATTTGTAACATACAGTTTTTATTTAAAGGGACATAGGCTGAGTCTGCAACAAGCAGATACTATAGTGGCCACTAGGGGGAGCTGCTGAAGATCTGATTCTGTGCAATTATACTTGCCAAGACTAATAGCACAAGCCGGCAGGGATGATGCTGGCCGGCCATGTGCCGTGTGTCTGGTGCCAGCTCACAAGGTCTATTTAGGTACAGAAAAGTAAATCTGTCAGGCATTTCTGCCAGTAGCTTCTATAAAAGTTTTGGTTAACTCCAAATATTTATATACAGGTGCTTCTCACAAAATTAGAATATCATCAAAAAGTTAATTTATTACAGTTCTTCAATACAAAAAGTGAATCTCATATATTATATAGAGTCATTGCAAACGGGTTATTCTGACTGGGGGCTCAGCAACAGCTTAAATGAGTTTGTGTTGTTTGATTTGTTCTTGTTATCCTTATGAACAGGTCTGATATGATTGTGACAGAGACAGTGCACCATGACTTTACGGACACACTGTATTTCAAGTGTTTATTTCTGTTAATGTTGATGATTATGGCTTACAGCCAATGAAAACACAAAAGTCATTATCTCAGTAAATTAGAATACTTTATAACACCAGCTTGAAAAAATTATTTTAAAATCCGAAATGTTGGCCTGCTAAAATGTATGTTCAGTAAGTGCACTCAATACTTGGTCGGGGCTCTTTTTGCATCAATTACTGCATCAATGCGGTGTGGCATGGAGGCAATCAGTCTGTGGCACTGCTGAGGGGTTATGGAAGCCCAGGTTGATAGCAGCCTTTAGCTCGTCTGCATTGTTGGGTCTGGTGTCTCATCTTCCTCTTGACAAAACTCCATAGATTCTCTATGGGGTTAAGGTCAGGCGAGTTTGCTACCAGTCAAGCACAGTGATACTGTTGATTATAAACCAGGTATTGGTTTATTACTGAGATAATGACTTTTGGGTTTTCATTGGCTGTAAGCCATAATCATCAACATTAACAGAAATAAACACGTGAAATAGATCACTCTGTGTGTAATGACTATCTAATATATGAGTTTCACTTTTTGTATTGAAGAACTGAAATAAATTAAAATTTTGATGATATTCTAATTTTGTGAGATGCACTTGTAGCGATCTATAAAAATGCAAGAAAATGTACAAAATATATATGGTGCCAGACCCCAGGTTGTAACCAACAACCGAAATTAAATAAGGAGTTCAGAAAAGTCCTGCCATTTTTTCAGGACTCATCCATCGATCTATCTATAATCTACCTATCACTTCATCCATTCATCCAGCTCTCATCTATCTCTTTATCTATTACCTATCTATCTATTATCTATCTATTATTTATCTATCATTATCTATTATCTATCTATGTATCTACCGTATCTATCTATTCTCTCTCAATATGTTAATTTTTTTCCATTGTTTTAATATGTATTTGCAACCCTAATATCTATGTAATATCTATGCACCAATCCATCTCTCCCAAACATCTATTTCTTACTAAAATGTAATCAGTTATGATGTAATAAACTTTAGGAAACGTTAAATGACGTGTACTATCATATGGAGCAAGATTTCATCCAGATATATATTTTATTTGCCACCGTTCTGTTTGGGCCCCAAAACAGTTTCTCATTGTTTGAAGATCAATATTTTAGGAATGATTAATACTTAGCATATAACATCGGCATGTCAACTACAGCTCGGACCGTGCAAAGTGCAATCAGAGCAAGAAAGGAGAGGAACAAAAAAAACAACAACAAACTTCTGTAACATTAATAAAGTAAATGACGGCGTGTACATCACAATATCCATGGCTCCTCATCTAACGGTGCCCATTACCAGATTGTGGAAACCCTGCTGTATCCAGGACGGAGCATCATCTACAGGAATTCTTAGTACTTAGGTAATGAATGATATCTACAGATCACATCCATCTCAAAACTGAGATCTGTCTGTGCCAATATCTCTCCATATAGCCTCTATTTCTAAGTTACCCAATATCTACCCATCTCATATCTATACATCTACAAAACAATACATTGAACACATGCAGAACATTTTTTTAGTCCAACTATTGACTATCACATATCTGTTATTTATCCATTTCATATCTATTATCTATTTATTTTCTATCATCTATTATCTATACATATATCTATTATCTATCATCTCTATCACTGTATCTATTATCTGTATATATATCTATTATCGGTCATCTCTCTGTTATCTATCTATCATCTATTTATCTATCTATTCAGTCAAACTGTCCGTTTACCTATGTAATATATATCTCATATCTGTTCACACCCATCTATATATCTGTCTAAGTAATATCTATCAGGCATCTACTGATCTCACTGATCTCATATCCATCTGTCTTGTCTTTCTATCTGCACATGGAACATTTAGCTCAGGTCCATCTATAATATAACATCTATTTAATAAAAAAAAACAAAACTCCATAATATGTGTTATAAGGTTGGAGATCTTATATTTTATACATCAATTTATTGATTGTCGATAGTTAAGTAATAACTGTCTACATAATATATATATCCATCTAGTAAAAAAAAAATCTATATAGGAAACATATAATATCTATATATTTTTATAGATATTATATTTTTCTTATATAGGGGAAAAAAAGAAATGTAAACATAATATGTATTAAAACAATGCCCACACACATATATACTGTATACACACACACCTATTGATCTCCTATGTATTCATCCATGTGATATTTGTCCATCTAGCACAGACTGCTGGATGAGCGGCCGTAGAGCTGCAGCAGTGTGAGCACCGCTAGTGGTGGATCGGTCGCACAGACAGGACTGCGGTTACACACAAGGGACGCCGACCCCCGACATAGCCAACACAGTCAACTGATGAATTAAAAAATAGATTAATTAAAGTACCCCCTACCGTAGTGAGTCCAGGGAGATCATCGTTATGGCAGGACAGTGAAGCTGCTGACAGATGATTCTGTCTTTATGGCGCCCCTTCCAAACTCTAATATCACAGATCTACCTGAGGCGTGCTTTTTAACTTTTTTTGCTTGAGGGAGGGACAAGTGCTACAAGTCACAGGAGGAGCCACAGGTTTCACAATAGAGGAGATGCACATGTGCACAGTGATAGCACAGCCCCACTGACAGCCTGCCAGTCACCCACAGAGGAGGCAACCATGTACAGCCTCCACCAACAGAGAGGAGCCGGCTGATCTGCTGCACTGCTACACTGGCCTCACAACTTATTATAACTTTCTAGAACTTTATTACTATTACTTTTACTTTATTTATATACATATATATATATATATATATATATATATATATATATATATATATACCCACACACATACATGTACATATATATATATATATACACACACAAACATATATATATATATATATATATATATATATATATATATATATATATACACATGCACATACACACACAGACTCGTATATACATAAATGTATAATTTGGCTCGATCATAGACGTTAAAGAAAATGACAATATATATATATATATATATATATATATATATATATATATATATATATATATATATATATATACTCACAGTACAGACCAAAAGTTTGGACACACCTTCTCATTTGAAGATTTTTCTGTATTTTCATGACTATGGAAATTGTACATTCACACTGAAGGCATCAAAACTATGAATTAACACATGTGGAATTATATACTTAACAAAAAAGTGTGAAACAACTGAAATTAAGTCTTACCTTCACACATAACGATTTCGTTAATGATATCGTTGCAACGTCACGCTTTTTTGTGACGTAGCAACGATCCCGCTAACGATCTCGTTATATGTGACAGCGACCAACGATCAGGCCCCTGCTGGGAGATCGTTGGTCGTAGGGAATGGTCAGGACCTTTTTTTGGTCGCTGATCACCCGCTGTCATCGCTGGATTGGCGTGTGTGACGCCGATCCAGCGATGTGTTCACTTGTAACCAGGGTAAATATCGGGTTACTAAGCGCAGGGCCGCGCTTAGTAACCTGATATTTACCCTGGTTACCATTGTAAAAGTTAAAAAAAAAACCACTACATGCTCACATTCTGATGTCTGTCACGTCCCCCGCCGTCAGCTTCCCGCACTGACTGTCAGTGCCGGCCGTAAAGAAGAGCACAGCGGTGATGTCACCGCTGTGCTCTGCTTTACGGCCGGCGCTGACACAGTCAGTACGGGAAGCTGACGGCGGGGGACGTGACAGACATCGGAATGTGAGCATGTAGTGTTTTTTTTTTTTTTTTTTTAAACTTTTACAATGGTAACCAGGGTAAATATCGGGTTACTAAGCGCGGCCCTGCACTTAGTAACCCGATGTTTACCCTGGTTACCCGGGTGCTGCAGGGGGACTTCGGCATCGTTGAAGACAGTTTCAACGATGCCAAAGTCGTTCCCCTGATCGTTGGTCGCTGGAGAGAGCTGTCTGTGTGACAGCTCCCCAGCGACCACACAACGACTTACCAACGATCACGGCCAGGTCGTATCGCTGGTCGTGATCGTTGGTAAGTCGTTTAGTGTAACGGTACCTTTATATTCTAGGTTCTTTAAAGTAGTCACCTTTTGCTTTGATGACAGCTTTGCACACTCTTGGCATTCTCTTGATGAGCTCCAAGAGGTAGTCACTGGGAATGGTCTTCCAACAATCTTGAAGGAGTTCCCAGAGATGCTTAGCACTTGTTGGCCCTTTTGCCTTCACCCTGCTGTCCAGCTCACCCCAAACCATCTCGATTGGGTTCAGGTCTGGTGACTGTGGAGGCGAGGTCATCTGGCGTAGCACCCCATCACTCTCCTTCTTGGTCAAATAGCCCTTACACAGTCTGAAGGTGTGTTTGGAGTCATTGTCCTATTGAAAAATAAATGATGGTCCAACTAAACGCAAACCGGATGGAATAGCATGCCGCTGCAAGATGCTGTGGTAGCCATGCTGGTTCAGTATGCCTTCAATTTTGAATAAATCCCCAACAGTGTCACCAGCAAAGCGCCCCCACACCAGCACACCTCCTCCTCCATGCTTCACGGTGGGAACCAGACATGTAGAGTCCATCCGTTCACCTTTTCTGCATCGCACAAAGACCCGGTGGTTGAAACCAAAGATCTCAAATTTGGACTCATCAGACCAAAGCACAGATTTCCACTGGTGTAATGTCCATTCCTTATGCTCTTTAGCCCAAACAAGTCTCTTCTGCTTGTTGCCTGTCCTTAGCAGTGGTTTCCTAGCAGCTATTTTACCATGAAGGCCGGCTACACAAAGTCTCCTCCTAACAGCTGTTGTAGAGATGTGTCTGCTGCTAGAACTTTGTGTGGTATTGACCTGGTCTCTAATCTGAGCTGCTGTTAACCTTCGATTTCTGAGGCTGGTGACTCGGATAAACTTATCCTCAGAAGCAGAGGTGACTCTTGGTCTTCCTTTCCTGGGGCGGTCCTCATGTGAGCCAGTTTCTTTGTAGCGCTTGATGGTTTTTGCCACTGCACTTGGGGACACTTTCAAAGTTTTCCCAATTTTTCGGACTGACTGACCTTCATTTCTTAAAGTAATGATGGCCACTCGTTTTTCTTTACTTAACTGCTTTTTTCTTGCCATAAAACAAATTCTAACAGTCTATTCAGTAGGGCTATCAGCTGTGTATCACCAGACTTCTGCACAACACAACTGATGGTCCTAACCCCATTTATAAGGCAAGAAGTCCCACTTATTAAACCTGACAGGGCACACCTGTGAAGTGAAAACCATTCCCGGTGACTACCTCTTGAAGCTCATCAAGAGAATGCCAAGAGTGTGAAAAGCAGTCATCAAAGCAAAAGGTGGCTACTTTGAAGAGCCTAGAATATAAGACATATTTTCAGTTGTTTCACACTTTTTTTGTTATGTATATAATTCCAGATATGTTAATTCATAGTTTTGATGCCTTCAGTGTGAATTTACAATTTTCATGGTCATGAAAATACAGAAAAATCTTTAAATGAGAAGGTGTGTCCAAACTTTTAGTCTGTACTATATATATATATATATATATATATATATATATATATATATATATATATATATATATATATATATATATATATATATATATATACTAAAAAAAGATAAACTTTTAAGAAAATATATAATATATGACCAATATTTTGTCCAAAATGGCAAAAGAAAAAAAAATAAATATATATATATATATATATATATACACTCACACACATACTATATGTATATATACACACTCATATATATTAGATGAAAAAGTAGACTTTGTGAAAATGAAAAAAAAAAATAAAATAAAAATTTTGTACATTTTTCTTTTCACTATTTTTATTGACCCCATCACCCCTTTCCCAAAGTCAGGATCGTTCTTGGCCTTTTGGGACCCAAATAATTTATCATTTTTATTTCTAGTAATTATTGTTAGCTGTATTATACCTTATTTTGTTGGGGGAAGGGATTTTGGTTAGGTTTATGCCATTTTGAACATTTAAAAAAACTGATATATATTTATATTTTTACATTATGTAGAAAACAGTGATAAAACATAATACTATTTTTTTATTTTTTATTTATTTTTTCCAATTACATTTTCCGTTATGTCGCACATGGTATATTTATACTGCGGGGCTGTATGAAAACATCGTACCAAAAAAAAAAAAAAATATATATATATATATATATATATATATATACACGCACACATTATTTTTTGTGCCTATTTAAATAAAAAAATATATATTTTATTAATATACATTGTCTTCAATTGGATAACAGAAAGGAAGTGTCCACAATCAGGGCTTTATGGAGACCTGCAGAGACAGGGCAGACATAGGTGTGAACCATATTAGCATCTTATCTGGGAGAGCAGAGCAGACGCCTTGGGTTTAGTGTCCCTTTAATCAAGGTGTCCATCCATGCCCAGTGTGACACCGCACTGTGTAATGAATAGGGAAGTTTTCTGTTTGCTTTCCTTAACCGGGCTGATGAGTTCCTGAAATTTGGAAGTGGAGTCACAGATTGCTTTTTTTTTAACATTTTTTTTAATTTTATTTTCTACAACAACTGCAACATGCAACTATCTGCAGAAAAAGGTATCATCTAATCATTCATTATACAAGCTAGCCAAAATAATATTACATAGCAGCAAAAGTGCATTTGTGTACTAGGGTCAGGGTATGTACAGTGCGTCCCACGGGTCAATGTATTGGTGACCCAGTCCGATGCGGTCTATGGGGCCACAATATTTGGACACCTATACATCAGACATTGCCTTAAAGGGGTAAGCCGCATCGATGGGCAAAACGAGGCAGTTTTATCCTAAAAATGATGATGACTGATGTTCCAATGGAAAAACACTGGATGCTCCCATAGGGAGTGAATGAATTGGCACAATGCCGATCGGTGGATATCACAGAGGTCAGATCCCCCATAAATCACCAACCCTGTGGATAAACAAAGACTTATTTTCCCAGTACAACTTCTTTAACTAAGACATCTAGTGATGAGGCGTTATATGAGCATGCTCGGGGCCTAACCAAGTCACTTCGACGTGCTTGAAAAATATGTTCGAGTCCACATGCAGGGTTTGTCTATTTGTTAGGACAACAACGAGACAGACAGCTATGGGGACTCAGACATATTTTTCAAGCACGCCTAAGTCACTCGGTAGCACCGGAGCATGCTCAGATAACACCTTATTCGCTCATCAGTAGTAACAAACCCCTTTTAGAACTAAGCCTCCAAATCACATCATGGAATATTTTCTGGTCTTGCTATGTTGAAAAGTCATGAAGCAATCCCTGGGCCTATCTATTGTGGACAGCTTTCGTCACAAGCCCTATCTGTACAGCCGCCTATTAGTAAAGGATGTTATGTAACACACGTTACTTAAGGAAGCGATAGGCCGGCAGATCATTTCGACAATCAGACCACTAATGCAGGGTATAGGGGTCCTCCTCCCCTAAGATTAAGCTGTTCTTCATCTCCGCCGGGTTGCAAGAAACAACCATGAAATGATTCTTAATAGGATTGTCCGTAGTACCCAGTCTGTGTTAAATAAAAGTCACTATTTGTTTCGGACACATTAATAACTTTGTGACAAGTATCTAACACACTAATGTATTCATTGTGCGCTCACAACAGAACACAGCCTATAAACACGCACTGGCAGTCGCAGAGAAGAAGACAACTGAAGAGTGCCACGACCACTTCAATCGCGAGGTTTTATTGCCACGTTAAAGTTCCAGTATCGAGATGGAGGAGGATTTCTAAAGTGGTAAAAGGGATCTGGGATTACAGGAGCATTTAAAGGGAATCAGACACCAGGTTTTTGCTCCCCCATCTAAGAACAGTATGATGTAGGGGTGGAAATCCTGATTCCAGCGATGTATCACTTACTGGGCTGCTTGCTGCAGTGTTCATAAAATCACTGTTGTATCTTCTGTATATCTAGCAGTTCTCAGAATGCTGAGCTCTGTATGACCCCGCCCACACCACTGATTGGCTGCTTTCTGTGTACAATGTGCATAGGCAGAGAGCTGCCAGTGTTTGGGGGCGTGGTTGGTTCTCTAGTGATAATCTCCTGCTGATAAAACACTGCCCAGTGAGTGATACATCACTGGAATCAGTGTCTCTGCCTCTATGTTATCCTTAAATGACAAAAGCTGGTGACAAATTCCTTTTCAACAAGTCCACAGTTGGCAAACAAGCTGGTGATCACCCAACTAGACAGCAAAACTCTCGTTCATCGGGTGATTAGATGATTTATGATGGTGTAAAATCATTCTTATCGGCAGCACATTACAGTGTCTTCCTGGAATGTGCTGCCGATAACTGAGCAGAACGCTGCTTCTGTTCCCATCAGTATTTGTTGGCCTGTGCGAACTAGCGCCGATCACCTCACAGTCAGCAGTCGCTCATTAATGGGTCAAGTCATCCCAGTCTATATGCACATTAAAGGCGCTCTCCGGTTTTACAAAACTGCAGCAGGTTTTACTCACCCTCCCCTGGTCCAGTTTTTCTGTTACTGTCTGCAATGCATCACTTGACGACACGTCGATAGCACTGTAGCCAATCAATGAACACAGTGGCTCATGCCGTCAACTTGGTGTGCAGCACAATAGACACTGGTGGCAGAGACTCATGGCTGGACCTGGGAAGGGTGAGTATGGCTCAGTTTGATTTTGTTTGTTTTTTTAATACAAAATCCAGCCAGGAAACAGGGGTTTTCCAAAACTGGAAAATCCCTTAAAGTTAATAAAAAATGTGATACACATGGAGCTAGTTGGGGCGATGGTGTCATTAGTCGTCTACTTTGCCCACTTACTGCCCATGCTACCAGTCCTTTCACCACCTTATAACATAGGCAATATATATGTACGTGGTACCAGGGAATAGCACCTAGAACCATAGTCTGGCTCCTGCACCCTTACTTCTGCTCACTGTGCTGGGACGTCAGTAGCGGTGAGTGTAATTGGTGGTCAGACAGTAAGACCCCAGACTTCCTGCCGCACAGGATGAGAGGCCGCAGGGTTTTTATCAGCCGCTTGCATCGGTGGGCGATAAGGAGGGCACTACCAGCTACCCACCACAGATCAGTTGCGGCAAAAACTACAACTCCCAGCAAGCCCCTGACAACCACAGGATATCTTCGCATGCTGGCTGTAGTTTCTCAACAGCTGGAAAGCCACAGGTCACTAACTACAATAAGAGAACAAGACCGATTTCTGTGCCGTGAACATACATAAAAATATAAAGTATTACAAGATGACTTTTTTTTTTTTTTTTAAAGTCTTTCCTTTAACCTGGAACAAAAATTAAATTGCGACCCCAACCACATATCTAAACACCCTAGCAAATGACGGATTGGCGCCTCAATCTGGCCATACATAGGAGATGGGTGTCAGACGAACGTTCATTTGGGTGACCATTATCGCTCCCATGCAAGAGTGCTCGGCTTTGCATAAGAGAGGGGACATTCCCTAATGGACATCTCCCCTGAAGACCAAATGGTTGGCCACCATTGAGATTCCAACTTCCAGATGATTCCTGTCCCAACATCATCTGTTGGAGGAGAGTTGGAAGGCCCCCGTATCATCAGATGGGGGACAGTAGTGTTCAAATCAGCAGGTTCGGCTAATTTTCATCTAATATTCTTGGGGCAACAGAGTAAGTGGTCCAATGAATATGAGACTATCTACATGGGTAAACCAGAAGAGCATTGTGCAAAGTCACATGGACATCTCCATCCAGATCCTCAAACCTTCTGGTATGACATCCAGATCCTCGTAAATCATTTGTTCTGGGTCTTCTGGTATGAGGGTTCTTGGACATCTCACAGTGTACTCCACCAGTGACTGAGGAGACACTTGGCCCTTGGGTACTTGGCCGGTGGCTACCGGGCTACTCAAAATGTTAGCAGCTTAAAGGCTCAATGTGGAAATAGAAGAGTTATTACTGGAAGGAAATGTCAGCGGAGGAATGAAAAGCGTCCTTCCACATTGTGTCCTACTGGATATCTCCAGTGGCCACCTTGTTGAGTCATTATATTTAATGGCAGACCATGAGGAAACCTAGCAAAGCTGTTGGAATACAACGTCCTAGACCTGCTGCCACCTCGGAGAAGGCCACATTGGGGTTACTGTAACGGATCGTTCTTGTTATCAGTCAATAATAGAGTTGAGCAAACAGAATTATGCTACCCTGGTCCGGTATCCAGACCAATCCTTCATGGCAGCCGGACCTGGTCATTCTTCACTTCTGCAACCGGCATCCTTGGCCCAGAATCCTGAACACTTCTTGTGCTTACTAGGCTCCATGGCATCACGCTGCCGCAAGATGTAGTGGGTTCAAGAGGCACCATGGATGCTGGCCACAGAAATAAAGACTGCCCTAATCGGCAGGCATTGCTGACCGGTCTGGACGGAGGATCAGGGCAGTGCAAATCTTCTTGCTCAACTCGAGTCAAGTAGAAATCTCAAATAATGGAGATTTGATTTTTAGGGTCATGGCTGCAGGTGCCTTATATGCTACGGCTAATCATCGGCAAAGATTTGTCTGTGTCCTTACCCTCTCCAACTGTTGAGAAAATACGACTTTCAGCGAGATAGGAAAACCATTAGCGCATGCTGGGATTGGAAAACCAGAGCACCACCTCCATATACAAATTATTATTCACAGCAACAAGGCCTTCTCTTTAAAATAATAACACTTACATTGGATCATGAATGTTCCTCTTATCTTCACTTGCTGGACAACCACGTTTCTTTTGTACATGCGTTTTTCCTCCTGTAACTAGGGATGCCACCATAGACCGCCATTGTGAAGAATAAAGAGAGCGTTATTCACACAGTATACTTAGAAGTGCTCTATATAGATACCTAAGACACTACAAAAACAGGACAAAAGGAGGAGCGCATATAATAAGATATATTCATATATACAAAGCTAAATTCAGTATATCATTAGCAATTTAAGGCAAATACATTGTGAAAATTCCAGATAGATAATAAATGATATATAAATATTAAATAGATAGAACAATAGATAGGTGATAGGTAGATAATAGACAGATAATAGACAGATAGATAGATATATAATAGATGATAGATAATAGATAGGTAATAGACAGATAATAGATAGATAGAAAATAGATAGATAGAAAATAGAGATAATAGATATATAGATAATAGATGATAGATAGAAAATAGACAGATAGATAATAGATAGATAGATAATATAGATGATAGATAATAGACAGATAATAGAGAGATAATAGATAGATAATAGATAGAGAGATAATAGAGAGATAATAGATGATAGAAAATAGATAATAGATATATAATAGATGATAGCTAATAGATATTGATAGATGATAGATCGATGATAGATAATAGATAGAAAATAGACAGATAATAGATAGATAGATGATAGATAATAGATAATAGATAGATATTGATATAGATAATAGATAGATAGATGATTGCTCCATGAATATTGAAGGAAATTACCACCGACTTGCTATTTCGCTCATACTTACGGCATTATCTACCCATGTAAGGATATGCTCAAATTATACAATCGCACTGCATTTGTTTTCTTATGCAATTTTCTGAAAGGTCTTCGTTATTACCCAGATTTCAGAAAGCAAAAAAATGCACAATTCAACTGCCTGGAATTCCAGGGAATAGGAAGAATCACAAAAACGTTATGTTCTGATCAGCGCTTTCTCAGAACGAAGAAATTATCTTGCAGGTACCACCTAGTATAAGTAGCTACCCCATAAAGTCAATGTCTGACTCTTTAATGAGCTTTACGTCATGACGATGGATAAATGCCAAGACAGGAACTCCTGTACTCCAGCATGTTTAGGGGTGCTTGCCCTCTGACAGGGGTGTGGAGCCGGTAAGCCAAACCTCCAACTCCGACTCAATTTCCATGACACCGACTCCTCACCTCGCCCCCATCTGTCAGTGTCCCCCAAGGCTCAGTTCTAGGGCCCCTGCTCTTCTCCATCTACACCTTCGGCCTGGGACAGCTCATGGAGTCCCGCGGCTTTCAGTATCACCTCTATGCTGATCTGCCTCTCTGGACCCGATATCACCTCCTTACTAACCAGAATCCCACAATGTCTGTCCGCTATTTCATCTTTCCTCTGTTAGATTGATAAAACTTACCATGGATAAAATAGAATTCATCATCTTTCCCCCATCTCCCTCAACCCCCCAAAAAAGACCTATCCATCAAAGTCAATGGATGCCCACTCTCTCCAGTCCCGCCAGCTCGCTGCCTCAGGGTAACTCTTGATTCTAATCTCTTCTTCAAACCACATACCCAAGCTCTTTTCCACTTCCTGCCGACTCCAACTCAAAAATATTTCCGGATTTGCACATTCCTCAACCAAGAAACTGCAAAAACCCTAATGCATGCCCTCATCATTTCCCACCTCAACTACTGCAACCTTCTGCTTTGTGACCTCCCCTCTAACACTCTTGTGCTCTACCAACATATCATAAACTCTGCTGCCCGACTAATCCACCTGTCCCCCCGCTATTGCCTGGTCTCTCCTGTCAATCCCTTCACTGGCTCCTCATTGCTCAGAGACCCTTCCCTTGGTATACAAAGCCATCCACAACCTGTCTCCTCCACACATCTGTGACCTCGTCTCCATAGTCCTGTGTCATACAGAAAATAGAAGAGGATCTACCGGGACCCTAAGACCTGAGTTTGTACTCCAAGAATCCAAGGTGCCGGGTATTCTCCTTACAATTTTTTCTTTTATTTACACCAATGTACACACACGGAAAATTAGCAATTTTTCAATAATGCAGGGCCTTTACCAAGCCAATAAAAATAGCTGAAGATCAGGAAACCTTTCAGATATGAAGTTACATAATTTACTAATTTAAGATCGCTTTAACTTTAATTTTTTGTCAGACGATCCCTTTAACAACATCAGGTATGGTAGAAAAGGTAAAATAAAAAATTACATGATCTGAAAATTAGGCAAAGAAAAAAATAATATTAGTAAAGACAAATTCCCTTTAATCATACTTTACCAGTGAAATTCCATCAGTTTTGAGACTAATCTGTCACCAAGTTAAAAGAGACCTTTTTTGCTATTTTATTCTGAGTATTCTGTTTTCTCTTTACTTAATCCGCCAAACAATTCTAGAGCAATGGGCCTTTTTTGTTATGTGCTAATTTTTATTTTCTTTATCAAGATGGTTGTGCTTACAGGGTAATAAAGCAGAGCAAGCTAAAGACACGCCCCCGAGGATCCTGTAAGCAACGCTTCCTTCTTAAATGCATTTATTTTGGATTAAAAATTGTTAAAATCATTCTGATTGTTTCCCTGCTTATTAGAATCTATCAGTGAGCTACACATTTAATTTGTAACTCTTATGTCTTTTACGGAGCTCCTCTTAGGTGATTTATACCCAGAGATCTCATCAAAGGAAACGCAGAGGTTCACGTGATCAATTCCCGCAAAGAAAAGAGATAGATATAATGTATTACCACAACTGCAATGACCCATAGAATAAGAAATAGTGGGTTTTGCATCTTTTCCCATTTTCTCTCCCTACAAAAAAAAGAATTATGAAATTTACTCAATTATAATTAATTTATTTGTTCTGAAAAAAAGCCATTATGCAGCAATGAGAGAACACATAATGTATAACTCTAAGATTATAAAAAAAGTGATTACAAAAATTCACAATATGGTCTTAATTGATCATTTTCTAGACTAGTTTTCTCCTTTTTAGTGTTTCTTTTTTTGTGCGCTATTCTCTAAAAGTTTTGCACCGCATTTTAAGTTGTCTTTCTTTTTTTCAAGTATTTTATTTTCCCTTAACATCTTTTCCTTTTCAGATGTTTTAGGCAGATTCATGACTTTAATTAAACATCGCTTTTTTGTTTTTGGTGTATCTCATTGAGAGTAATGTTTCTAGACAAGTTTTCAGTCGGGCACATTTTTGCGACCTTTCAAAACATTTGCGAGTTTTGGGGCTAAAAAAATATCTTGTAGACATTTTGTTTCTGGAGAAAACACCTTTAAGAAATGATCAAATTAATCTTTCTTTGTTAATGATTAATAAAATCCACAGTCACAAATTGTAAAAAGTTAAAAAGAAAAAAAAAAAAAGTCTACTACTACGTCTTACGCGCGGTATACACATAAAGAAGTGCTTCCAAGACTTTGGATTTTACAAGTCCTTAGTAAGGAAATATTGGGTTAATCCGGACTGATATTTGGACTTCAATGTGCTCCATGATAAGGAATCCAAAAAACATTTCCCGGTGAAATGGTGCCGATTTCCATGTTACACAGCTGTATGTATTGAAGCATTGTGCAGTGCCTATGGGTTGTTTTTGTAAAGATGGACAGGACAAGGGGGCCTTTGCAAATGCTCTCTGGATCCGGTAGGTCTTAAATTGGGGACCCCTATAATTCCTTCCCCAAACTTTGCACAAATCAGTAGTACGAGCAATTTTAAAAATATATCTTAGAGAAATATGCTTCTTAATCTGCTTCTTCTCTTGCCCTGTACCCGCTGAACTCATCAGGTCTTTAAAAAAAAAGTTAAATTCTATATTCAATCTTAATCCATACAAGTCTGGCTGAGGGTCCAAATAACAGTGACCTGTTGAAGTCTATGAGGGGGGCAGGAGGATGGAGGAGCACAGTGAGAAGACCAGGAGAGGGAGAAACAGGTGTTGCAACTGCCTTGTGCTTATTTCACCTCGATGCTGGATTCACAACTACACTGCTCAGTACTTGAAATGAGAGAATCAATTAACAGGGCCCTGATCCAGCGGCCAGGTCAGTAATCCATGGATGCTAGACAGGAGCTCTGGGAAATGACTCCTCTTTTCTTTCTGTTGAGAAAACCAGCAGGTGCTGTAACTACCCTTGTGCTTATCTCACCCCAGTGCTGGATTCATAATTACACTGCTCAATACTTGAAATGAGAGAAACAATTCACAGGACCCATGGACGCTAAATGAAAGCCCTTGAAACAGACTTCTGCCTGTTGGTATCACTGACTCGTCTTTTGGTTAGCCGGCCTGGCACAATGTCATTGTGACGCACACACATCTTGGTAGGCCAGCTGGTGAGACGAACAGGTAGGAGGTTCGCACAACGTACAAATTTATTCGCTCTTCTCTATTCTGTATTGCTGGGGGCTCATATGGCCCATCCATTGCCCCATGACACAAGAAATATTCATTCTGGAAGCATTGCTGTAGAGAATCACCAAAAAGTGGCTCAGAAAATGGCTGCTGCTCTGTGCTAAGAGAAGAGTCAAAAAAGTACATAAAGTTGGGTCATAAATGTGAGGTCGGAGAGGATTCATTTGCATTCTTTGAGTATAAATTTTCAAAAACTTGAAGCTAAAGTGGAAACACTGTTCTCCGTAGAAAGAGATGGATTTTTATCTGAAACATGCAAATGACCCCGGTGGAAGACTCTTTGAATGTTTAATGATTTCAAAGATAACGGAGCTCGTAGACAAAGCGTCATTAAATGTTTAAAGGCAATTCTCGGAGGATATGGAAATGTTGTCACCTGTTCAGATCTACGTCCTTGTCCTAAAGCCGCGATGTTATAACATGTAGCACCGGTGTCCTACAGGGACCCAAGTCATTTTAGGGTAACGGCTGAATGGGATTGTGTGACAAACGCTTTCTCCTAGCAGAAACATGCAGCAATCCTCATTTCCTCTCCTCTAATTCTCTACACCTTATGCAAAGCGGATTTCTCAACAAGAACAGGACAAAGTGTCTCCGAGGGTAAGGAGGATTGGATATTGTAGACACTTCTGTGAGGATGAAAGAGACACTACAGGGCATGTATACTTTTTATTTATGTCTCCATGGAAATAAGTTTTCCCTAAAAATAAGCTGTTAACAGGTCACTGCTGTCAAATACACTGCGTGGAAAAAATCACTTAATTCAGATGTTTAATTCAGTCCCGTTGCCCACAGGGTATAATATCTGGCCCCATTGTCCCCCTCAACGGTATATAACATCCGGCCCCACACCTCACCCCTGGTGTAGAACATCCAGCCCCTCGCTTCTTGGTGAACATCCAGTCCCATTGACCCCTCCTCTGGTGTATAACATTCGCACCCCCCTACCCCATGTGTATAACAACCGACCCCATTGCCCCCTGGTTTATAACATCTGGCCCCATTGTCCCTCTCAGTCTATAACATCCGGTCCCATTGTCCACCGGCGTATAACATCCGGCCCCTTGCTCCTCTGTGTATAACATCCGGTCCCATTGTCCACCGGCATATAACATCTAGCCCCTCACTCCCTTGTAGTATTAACATCCAGCTCCTCGGTGTACAACATCTGGTCCCATTGCCCCCCTGCGTAAAACATGCGGACCCTCGCTCCCCGATGTATAACATCCGGTCCCATTGTCCCCCGGTGTATAACATCTGGCCCCTCGCTCCCTTGTAGTATTAACATCCGGCCCCTTGCTCCTCGGTGTATAACATCCGGTCCCATTGTCCCCCTGCGTATAACATGCGGCCCCTCGCTCCCCGATGTATAACATCCGGTCCCATTGTCCCCCGGTGTATAACATCTGGCCCCTCGCTCCCTTGTAGTATTAACATCCGGCCCCTTGCTCCTCGGTGTATAACATCCGGTCCCATTGTCCCCCTGCGTATAACATGCGGCCCCTCGCTCCCCGATGTATAACATCCGGTCCCATTGTCCCCCGGTGTATAACATCTGGCCCCTCGCTCCCTTGTAGTATTAACATCCGGCCCCTTGCTCCTCGGTGTATAACATCCGGTCCCATTGTCCCCCTGCGTATAACATGCGGCCCCTCGCTCCCCGATGTATAACATCCGGTCCCATTGTCCCCCGGTGTATAACATCTGACCCTTTGCTCCCCAGTGTATAACATTCGGCCCCATTGTCCCCTGGTGTATAACATCAGTCCCATTGTAATCTGGTGTATAACATCCGGCCCCATTGTCCCCTGGTGTCTAACATCCGGTCCCATTGTCCCCTGGTGTATAACATCAGTCCCATTGTAACCTGGTGTATAACATCCGGCCCCATTGTCCCCTGGTGTATAACATCAGTCCCACTGTCCCCTGGTCTATAACATCTGGCCCCAATGTCCCCTGGTCTATAACATTTCGCCCCATTGTCCCCGATGTATAACATCCGGCCCCATTGTCCCCGGTGTATAACATCCGGCCCTATTGTCCCCTGGTGTATAACATCCGACCCCATTGTCCCCGGTGTATAACATCCGGCCCCATTGTCCCCTGGTGTATAACATCTGGCCCCATTGTCCCCTGGTGTATAACATCCGGCCCCATTGTCCCCTGGTGTATAACATCCGGCCCCATTGTCCCCTGATGTATAACATCCGGCCCCATTGTCCTCTGGTGTATAACATCCGGCCCCATTGTCCCCTGGTGTATAACATCCGGTCCCAGTGTTAAAATCCAGCACCAACTCCCCAGTGTATATCATCTAGTTCCTTGCCTCCAATATATAACATCTGTTCCCCCCTCGGTATATAACATTCGGCCCCCCGCAATGCAGTTTGCCTTTACTAACAAGTGACACAACGGCCGGTGGTGCAGAGCTCAGCGATACCAATGCGGTCCTGTAATAGGAGCCACCGATGTAACAAGTCCGTTCATGAAATGCATTCCCTCCTAAATCTTCCCCATCACCTGTGAGTGAGATTATTGAAGTGGAGACCCTGTAATGTAACAGAGCAGCAGAACCTTCCTCAGACGTCCATTATTAACCTCACTGATAGCAGCCGAGGCTGTAAGTGCGGGAATTTCTGCATGTGGCCCTCATACTCGAGACTAATAAATTGAGATATTTTGAAGGTTTTATTTCCTTTTTTCTCATCATTTGCAGATCGTTTACATGTCTCCATCCTGAGATTTCCATCATTCTATGACTTTTCCTTCTTGGTGGTGCAATTTCAATATTGAGGAGTGTGTATCTTATGAGAGAAATCTGCTTCTTTCTGCTCCTAGACTGATCTTTCACTCAATTTACAGGTAAAATCTGTATAAAGTGAATGTTCTTGGGCACAATGAGGTTATTGAGTTAAGACACGCTGCTCATAAAGTGTCTGGGTTTGGTGAACTTCAGGAGAAGGTTACCGGTCTGACTGCATTGTGCTCAAGTTCAGTTTGGTGTGATAATTGTATTGGTTTGTTTTTCAGGGGTCAGCCTTGGCCCTCTTCACTCTAGTGAAGGGAACTCTTAATGCTTCAACACAAGACACTGTGGACAGTTATGGCTTCCAGCTTTGTGGGAACAGTCTGGTGAAGGCCCTTTTCTGTTCCCCATGACTGTGCCCTATACACAAGGTCCATAAATCCATGGTTGGATGAGCTTGGAGGAAGAACATGACCAGGCCCACACAGATCCTTGACCTCAACCCTGTCCAACAACAAGACCAAAGATTGTGAGCCCGAACTCTCCCCAACATCAAGGTCTGACCTCACAAATATTCTTCTAGATGAAGGGGTAACAATTCCCACAGACCTTTGCCAAAGTTCCCAGAGAAATAAAAAAAAACATCAAACATTGGATGAGAATCTAGTCGGCCCGTGACTGCCCACTAGGTCTGGAGATAGGGGAATCTTGACAGTGTGCTTATTTCTGATGATCCTTGAAAAGCCCATGAATGAAAAATGGGATGTCATAAAAGCTCTTGTAGGTGTAATGTGTTCGCGTATCAATACTAATAATGACATGCCCATGAACTATTTAGGTCAGAGAACTACAAGCAATATTGAGAAGAGCATACCTGGAAAGTATAAAAAGTATCATAACTTAGGTAAAAAAATAAAATCCCAACTCTTATTTCAGCCTTCTATGTTTAGTTATTTTATCCATTATTCCATATTTCCTACCCGACACATTATGATGTCGCGGCCACCTTAAGGCCCTCATGCTTGACATGCTCATCCATGAAGACCTCAGTGAAGCCGCTAGGAAATCATTGAATCAGTTTTCATTTCAGGTCTATTTCTTCCTCCTGTAATGTGCAACTGATGGAGCGTAAGTGACTTCATATTTACTTACCAAGATATCAGTAAACTGCTCCTGGAATTTCATGGGATCTTTACAGTGATTTACTAGCGCACTGTTATAATACTCGGTAATGAGGGACAATCTGCAATGTTTGCTCACATCAGGTTATTAAACGCTGGTACACCTGGTGCACGGATTTGTAAACAGGGCGCCATAAAAATCTGTTGTGTTTTCATAGAGGGGCACGTCCGTACTGGTATCTCCAATTAATAGACAACGTACTTCTAAAGAACGGGGCACAAAATGTCACTCTGCACTGTCAACAGGAAAGGATAAGGGCTAGTGATGAGCAAACGTGCTGGGATAAGGTGTTATATGAGCATGCCCGTGTGATAACAGAGTGTCTTTGGTGGGCTTGAAAAATATGTTCGAGTCCCCGTGGGATGTGTCACTTACTAGGCTGTGTGTTGCAGTTCCAATACAATCAGTGTTTTATTAGCAAGAGATTATCATTACAGGACTAGGTGTCACATGCAGGCTAGTCCAGCTAATCTGTGTAACCACGCCCCCGCCATTGATTGGTAGCTTGCTGACAGTGTACACAGGAATCTGCCAATAAGGAGTGTGGGCGGGGTTATACAGAGCTCAGTATTCTGACCACTGCTACATCTACAGCAGAGAAAATAGGGATTCTATCAAACCTACACCAAGCAGTCTAGTAAGTGATATATCGCTGAAATCAGGGTCTCTGCCACTACACCATGCTGATCCCCGATTAGATAACACACACCTGCTGACAGATTCAATTTAAGCCTCACCTTCTTGAATGTTTTCCAAGTGAAGATTTATATTTTCACTACATTCATTTTTAAGTGTATTTTTGGGGGTCAAAATATGCCACTTTTTTTTAAATTAAAGGGAATGTAATAAAATCGGCAATATCACAGGTAGGATTTTTTTCCCCCACAATACATACTTTTTTTCCTCAAACAACAAAAAAAAGGAGACTATGCTCACAGCAGTCTCATGCCAATAGCATCCCTGCTGTGTCCAGTGATTGGCTGCAGCGGTGGCATACACTGTTAATCACAGCAGCAGTGTGTTAAAGACCAGTGACAGCGACGGATGAGTAATTCCATTTTTTTTTTTTAGTCTTTTAATTTGTTTGAGTGTTTTTAAAGTAGAAAAGTATAACCCCAGTTACACAATCTGATGACTCGTAGCATGCACTAAAGTTGACAAAAAATAAAAATAAAGTAAATGACCTAAAGACAGACCACGGGGAAATAGTCTAAGACTTCATCAGCTAGAGAGGAGTTGATCATTATGTGAAGTCCCTGTGCCCGGCACGTTAACGAGCTAATGACCAATACAATTTCTACATCAAGCAGGGTCAATAACCTGACTCCGCGCTACACAAATGACACAATTCCCAGTTTAGGGACTAAGTAAAGGGAAAATCCCACAATAAGATCTTCCAATACGTCGTAAGTACATGGCAAGAGGTGACTGCTGACATCTGTAATCTTACACCTTCACCGCTCTCTCGAATGAAGGGTTCCCCAACATGAAGAAGACTTAAAAATAAAAACACCAGGCCCGATTCCTAAAGATTGATGTTGTACATGCCAGTCTTAAAGGGAATCTGAGAGCAGCATGATGTAGAGGCAGAGACCCCGAGTCCTGCGATGTGTCACTTACTAGGTTACTTGCTGTAGCGTTAACATAATCAGTGTTTTATCAGCAGGAGATTATTATTGGAGGACTAGTTGCCTCTTGACATGTAGTCCTGTTGTTCTGTGTAATCCCGCCCCCACCACAGATTGGCAGCTTTCCGTGTATACTGTACATAAGCTGCCAATCAGTGGTGTGGGCGGGGTTATACGGAGCTCAGCCTTCAGAGAACTGGGAGATCTGCAGCAGAGAAAGGCGGTAATTAATTATAATGACAGCACGCAAACCGGCATTGTTGGAATCAGGGTCTCTGTCCCTATAGCTTGTATGTGTATACATATATATATATATATATATATATGCACACACACATATACACACATTATATATATATATATATATATATATATATATATATATATATATATACACACACACACACATACATATAAATATACACACAAATGGCAAAAACGTTGTGACAGATTCCCTTTAAAGAAGGGCCGTTTTTGAGTCAGATGCACCAAATTAAATAATTCGGCACACCTCCTTAGTCACCATAAATGCTACGGACTCGGATTAACACTTCTGGCATGGAAAATGCCTCCATTATTGCAGATGTTTATTGCCACGTCCGACCTCAGCTGCGCCCATTTTGCTCAAAACTGTTGTGAAAACGGCAAAAGTTGCAAAACTTTTTGTGCAACACCGGTTTGCACAAAAACTTTGCAACTTTTTCAAGTGTTTTAACACCTTCATGAATTAGAGCCCATGTGTCAATTTCCACTAAAATATCGTCCACTTGCCCCGTACCGTAGTCCGCTGTGTTCCGACCAGTGTGAAATTACTAGGGCCGCCATACCAAACTGCCCTCCCCACCCCCTATTAAACTTCACATACAGAACAAGTAACTCTTCCCCAGACTTTTCGGCCCGGTCTGCAGATGTTCCATCTTCTGCTGTCAAGTGCAACTAACAATGCAAATAATGTGCAGGTAAGTGTGACGTTATAGTCATTAACGCGCTGGATACATTCGTGGGGTAGAACGTGTTTCCTGCTGTTTGACTTTGCAAGAGGCGAACGACGTGAAGTCTGCAGGGCTGGCACAAGTTGTTTGTTGCAAGCGTCCAACATATGTTCAGTGGGTATTACAAAATAAAAAGAATTCTGCAATACAGACAAAGCACACATCCTTGTAAATCTGCAGATAACATCTGCAAGGAAACAGATTAACTTATCTGACACATGCCTCCACCCCGGGCCAGGAGGCCGCTTGGCCTTATATATGTTTTTTTTTTCGACTTAAAAAAAGAAAAAGCTTCCGAGACAAAGTTTTTAACACTGTAAAGGGCCCAGCTTTTTTTTTTCCGAAGATTATTTTTTCATTACTGAAAGAGGTAGAGAATGAAATAAAAAATAGCTTGAAGATCCAAAAATAGGAAGGGACGAGACTAGTCCCCGATGACTGACAGGTGTCTCACTATGGGATCTCCAAACACTCCAGCTTTTCAGAGAAGAACATACCCTGCTGCAACCATGCAGCCTAGCCATAGTTTGGGCAGCGCGAATCGCGTGGTTTTGGTTGTGACATATTTCCTAACAATTTTCTTTTTTTTTTTTTTTTTTTATAATTTTGTCCAATATCGAAAGTTACGAAACTTTCCAAATCACTTTATTAGAGGCTTTGTCTTCCTTCCTGTAAAAAAAAAAAAAAAAATCCACATAAGTAGCTTCCAAACTTCCTGCTTTTCCCCAGTCTATTCGCTGCCTTCAACGGCAATTATATCAGAATGGAGTACAGATAATGGCAGTGATGGAATGACTACTTTTTCAGCAGCTGCGCGTTCAACCAGAAACGTCCATCTGCTTTTACTCCTCAGCTCAGCTCCTGTGTGTCACTAACTCCAGGGAAGAGCTGCTGTAGTAGATGGTCCTGATAAGCAGAAGAATCAGAAGAAGAGACAGGAGCTGATCCATCACTGCCATCATCTGTACTCCACATGAGTAGGTTTTTTTTTGCTTTTCCTAAGAATATGCTCTACAGCAGAAACAAGACAGGATGACCCCATATTAAAAGCATCTGCAGAACATCAATGGGAAAACCTGTAACTTTCATGGCTGTACAAACCTTGTTCTGGACATGATTGCCTTAAGAACTAAAAAAAAAAATGTACAACTCATAATAGAAAAAAATATTAACACATCAAGTGCTTGTATTAAATAACTATGCTTCTACCATGAGATATCACTCACCGCCAAGTGTTGTCCTCTCGCACCTTCTAAGTGTGACCACACCAAGCCCACGTTTCACTGTCTTATGAAAGAATCAGACACAAATTTGAAATTAATTTCCTTGGCTCTGCCTCGTTAATACAAAAAGAACAAGCAACAAATAAAGTCAAAACTATTTTTTATTCAATATTGGTATAAAACATTACAAAAAAGGCAAAATAATTCCAAAACTATACTGAAAAAAACCAACAGTGTCGTTAACTCATTTCATTCATTGGAAAGAAGGTCCTCCATCGGAATGACGATAGAGACAGTCCGCTCTATCAGTCATCGGTTACAGACAGAGGCTGCTTACACCGGCGCAAGTGAAAAACCCAACATGTTGATCCAAGAGTCGATAGTGTGCGCAGGATCCCAGACTCGTACAAGACCTTCAAACCAGCTTATGATTTCTTCAAGTCATGGACATCTTGACGAGTACAGAAAGTAACCCAATGATGAGATTTGCCGTTTACTAAAGTCTGGCACTCCGAGATTAGGAAGGCCTACATTTTATATCTGGATGAAGTTCATGTAAGAGGAAGCTTATGGTTGCAATAGTTTTGGCTCAATATTATAGTCATTCAAGCCTGTGCTTTTGGTTCTCACACGAGGGTAAAGGTGGTTACCAAACAGGAGGTCCAAATCGCTGGATCAGCTTCTCCTGGTCATCGAGGTCCTTTTGTACCTTCTTTCTCATGTAGAATATGGGGCAGTCACGACTGTGAAGCAAAGCAGAAGGATTTAAAAGGGTAGAAAATATAGAATTTAGAATGATTCTGGATTGACGCTGAATGAGGGACAAAGTGGGATGTTCAAGGGTGATACTTTGATTATTATGGTTAGTTATCACTGCTGGGACATGTTTCCTACCCACCTGGACTGGATTTGCCCCCACATTGCTCAGGACATTTGTTGGAAGGCAACTGGTTATCTGGTCCATTACTTGGTGCCATGTAGTCTCACAACTCTCCCCCAACATATGATGTTTCGGCTGTTGGTTTTCAGCCTAAACAAGCCACTGCTAAAGTCATTTGGCAGCGGCTTTCACCTTGTGAAAAACACTTGAACGGTCAACCTAGTGGACCACTTGTGTATGGGGGAATCAACAGAGATAGCAGTCTGCCGAACAATCGCTTATCCGTCACCTATCTCATGGGTATGGCCAGATTTAGGCCACACGATTTCCCTCACGCAGATGTTCCTCTCACAATATAGTATATTTTTCCTTCTAATCGAGTTCAGCTAGACGTAGAAGTTGTGTGTTTGTGGCTAAGGTAAGGGATGCCAACTTATGGGCCATGTAATGGTCATGAATGGTTGTCACCCAGTTACACTTACTGATGCAGGAGACAAGTCAAAAATTGTCAATTTGAATATTAAAAAACATTAGCACGACTAAATGTATGGGTTTTTCTAGTATTTTGAAGAAAAGCTCTTCATTGAGAATTTATTAGTTACAATATTTCGCCTCCGGTCCCATTGAAAAAATCTGACCATAGTTCTGCAACCCAGTAACAAATGACACCATGCCTGACTATACATATGCTACCAGCCTTGAAAGCCCATAGGGTCACCTGTCGACACTCCTTGTGTTATGACAAAGGTGGAGAACTGAACGAGGAGTCAATGACTGCACCTATCTCTGGTCAATAAATCAGGATCCGTCCTGGGTGATATTCATTTTATTCCATGACACTTTTATTCCCGCAATGAAACTTATTTTTCTTCAGAGAATATCTTTGTAATGAGGGGTCACAGTCTTTTAATTGCAAGCGTAAGATTCGAAACGTACCATGTATTTACAGCTGTATTATTTTTTTCCCCATCCAACACACTCACACCATTATTTTCCACTGTATTTTGGGGATCCCAACTGCCGGAGAGGTAATATACCCAATCACATAGATGGTAGGTCCGCAAGAAAACCCATTTAACCCCTTACCGTTTCACTTTAATTTTTCCAAACCCCCTACATAGCCATATGATACAGTTTTCAAACACACCATTCATCTTACTACTTTCATTTACTGAAAAATGGGAAAAAAAATCCAAGTGCAGGGAAATGCTGATAAAAAAATGGTGGAATCCCCCTATCCCCCCCACCACAACACCGCCACTTCCGGAAAAACATTTTTTTTCCATTTTTCCGGCCATGGAGTTGTGTGAAAACTTGTTTTTGTATACAATGACCTTCACTGTTCATTGCTATTATTTTGGGGTACATTTGATATCTTTTTGGTGGGAGGTGGAACAATCAAAAAAACAGCAATTCTGGAGTTTTGATTTTTCTTTTGCTTTACGGTGCTGGTTAAATAATGTTATACTTTAAACTGATAGAATATGCTTATTTTTCTATTTTAGCATTGGGAAAAGGGATTGATTTAAACTTTTTTTTATTCATATTTAATATATATATATATATTTTAAATGTTCATTATCTTTTAGGGTTTTTTTTTAGTCCCCTAAGGGGACTTGATCCAGTGATCAATTGAACTATATATTACGATACATTGGTATTGCAGTATATAGATATAACAGATGTCCTTTGTAAGAGTACACAGGCGGTAGGGCGGGGGCCAATATCAACCCAATGTCACTCTGCAATCAAGTGGGGCAGCTGGCGATAAGAAAGGATCGTGTCTATTAAATATCGATGTCAGAGACTGAACGCAAAATTTAAATGGTTAAACCGCTGTCTCCAATCACTGCTATGAGAGGCAGGTGCTGGCTGGATAACACAGCCGGCTTCCATTGTAAATGATGTTCCGGAGGGTGCTCGATACAAGCCCTACCGACGTGTAACATACATGGACCTCGGAAAAAAGAAGCTTGAGGATTGCTTGGGGTTCGGCTGATGATAACAGCAGCTCGCTGGAGGTTAGAGCCGAACTCCCAGAGGGATGTGTAGCATTACAAGTGGCCATTGACATGGCCGGTGCCCCGGGACGGCAGCCGATCTGCACATGGATACTAGCAGGGGAACTCTCCTCTGTGAGGACACATGGACGGACAGGGGACAACCTCTTACATACATCCAGTCCATCCAAAATCTGTGTATCTGGAAACAGGAAACTGGAAAAGGGTCACGATATCGCTAACCGAAAATTCCTCTGCTATCCACGGTAAATGCCGCATCGCTCCCCCGCCTCCTCGTTCACTTTTACATAGACTTAATTTATGAATGCTGTAAATTTCGTGCTGTTCGGTAGGAAAACAAAGCTGCCATAAAGCACTGCGGCTGTCAGTCTCTCTGCCTTTTCTCATGGACCTTTGTACCTGAGCTATAGACATGAAGTATCTCCGCGACGGTTGTGTGCAGCCAGCACCTGCCGCCAGGTCCCGGGCACTGCGAAAGACAGTTTTCCCTCAGCTGCAATGATAAGGGATCTTTTGGGAGCCATATTTCTAAGCACACATGTACCGAGGGCCATATTCACCCCACCCCTGGCAGCTGGCGAGCGGGGCAGGGAATTTGTATCTGGATAAGCTCCAGTTTGTTTTTCCCTTGGGAATTTGGAAGTGTCTATACAGGAGCACAGATTGCAGGCCGATACTGTACCAAAGTGTCTGATGCGGTGTGAAGCCACTGTACAACCAATCTGGGCAGTCGGTTCACTTATCACTAAGAAACAGGTGCGATTAATCCCAATATTAATGTATCAATGAGACCATTACACAGTAATGTCCTGATCACGTAGGCCCACGTACAGTAAGGCTCATCATGCCCTCACTAATGGAAGGGCAAGTATGTGTCCCTTTAAGGTCAGCTCCCAATAAAGAGTATTTCCATGAAAGTTGACATAAGGCAATGACAGTCAACTATTATTGTGTTCCCAAAAATAGGTCATGTAGCCTTCATAAATATAGATCTTCCGCATTATGCCCGGGTCAGATCTCACATCACTTTTCCACGCTCCTCACCTTGTGCATAGGACGTCCTCGTGTAAACTTCCCTGACAGCGTTGGCATTGAGTCCAGAGGCGAGAGAACTTCTCTTCTAGGGAACCAAGGTGAGCCACCTGCGAGAGAGAATATGGGGAAGAGCTCGGCAAAACTCGCGGCGTCTTTATTCGGTCATCGCGTTTTCCCACCATTTTTATGTATCTGAGTAAAAGTCTGGATTAGTAGACTGTTCCCTACTAGAGCGGCGCGTTGGACTAGCTAGGTGTGATTTTAGTTCTTTGAATCAGCAGATATTTCAGGCATATATTTAGAGATATAAGAAGTGATTTTTTTTATACATATAATACTAGTTACCTTTAATAATATTGCACTAGGTTTCAGAATCTTCATTCATTTTCAGAACCCCTGATCTAGGTTTAAGATTTGTTTTAATCTTGCTAGATGGAGTGTCTCGCTCAGTAACACAGGCTGGATTCCGTGAGGTCACAGCTTCTATCCTGCACTTATTTCATCCTTTTTCTATAGCCTTTTTTTCTCAGCCCTAATGGAGATAGATTTCCACAGCAAAAGAAAAAGCGTGTCCAAACCCTTTGCCGAAGCAAGAGAGCAGAAAGAGCCATCAGAACCAAGAGCTCTAACAGATTATTACAATTTTTGCTAAAAGTACTAAAGGGATCTGCAGTCACTCTGCAGCAGCAAAATGGTAGAAACGATTAATTAGAACTATTCAGAACGTTGCCTGAAGTTGCTTCCCATAGGAAGCAATTGTGGAGGTTTACAAAGCCTGAAAAAGAACACTTCATTTCCTAAATTCAATATGGTGCCCTTAAGCAATGGGCTGAGCAAATTCCAGAAGTTTGACACAGCTTCAATATATTAATTGCTGGCACTTATAATATATTTTATTTTTATTTCAGAGATCAACTAATAAATTTGCAGGATGCAAATAGGAATTATTTGAATTAAATAATATACTTTAAATGCTGAAACTTTGTTGACGTCCAAATTTCAGACCCCTCTTATGGTCCCTGCCACTTCCAAAATCGTTCCAATATACACAGATGAAATTTGTGTGTGCCAACGCGAGTCGGAGGGGCTTCACTGACTTAGCTTAGATTAACTAAGCCCTTCCACCTTTATTTAGGCCATGCTGGGAAAGGAGGCTGGGTTTGCAACTCATACGTGACCATTTGTACATCTTAAATATCACTGCACGCCTCCTTCAAAAATCCACTCACCTCCTTCTGGTGCAGCTCAGATTCTTTCTTCTTACAGTAATTGCAAACAGCACCTAGAAGAACAAGACACACATGGTGAAGTCGAGAAGTATTAGGAAAAACAACCGCAATGAAATTACAAAGACATGGTGTATTTTAGATACCAGCGTACCAGCAGAGGTTTGGGTGTAAGAAGATGCTTCAGGAAAACAAGGGTGATGTATATTGTCTTAAGAATATAATAATTACATTTTGACAATCTGAGAAAACACCAAATTCAGTCACTAATTGGCTGCGACAGTCATGCCAACATAATTGTCACATAGTCCGGTGGGGGAATGGCAGTGGTAAGAGTCGCAGAGTGTTTAAAAGGGGAGTCATGTTTTTTGTTTTGTTTTTTTTCACTTAAAAAATAAATAAAAGAAAACCTCTAAACTTCCTCTGAAAACTGCTGATCATTAAAAATTGTGAGAATAGAAACATTCCTGAAGAGGATTACTCTTGATTTAAAAGGGTTTTTTTAGTTTTTTTTAACAAAATGAGGATTTATTTGCTACTTGATGAGCTGTCCCTAATATTCATCACATAATATCATCAATTCCTTATTTTACAGTTTGTAAAATACAACTAAAAGTAAGACAGAAAAAAATAAAAAGTAACTGTAAAATCAGACTACACACAGGATTTGTTCGTAGTCTGTTACCATGGAGACACAGGTGCTGTAGAATCAAAACAGCAGAACATTTGAAAATAAAAGACCATTAGCAAAGATGTTCTATTGTTTGAAATCTAGATGGACCGGAACCAATAAAAAGCAGCAGTTTGCAAAAGTGTAAATACCCTTTAACTATTGGTTAATACAAAAAACTGTAATTTTTTTTTTATTTTTGCATTTGTGGTCCATGAATTAAAACATTTTATTATTGATCAAAGGGCTAAAAATAAGTAGAGACTTCTTCCAGCTCGTGGCGTTCATTACTCTAGTACCCAGAGTTTGGACAAACCTCTGTGAGCTTAGTTTGCTACAATGGAGTCCAGTAGGATTAGCTCACAGAAGATTGCCTAGACCGGATACATTTGTAGAAAGCCCTGTGAAAAGAATTTAGCTTAGATACGTTTTCTAACCTCTGCGTGATATTAGTGAATGAAAGGATGTCAGCGCTCTCAAAAACATTGAGGAAATGAAACAAAAAGTGTATTAGAAAGTTGCAGAACTTTCATCGTTCTGAAAAAGATACTTTTTTTTTTGGCTAATCTAAACCAACCAAATTAATTAATAGGCCACACCCCAACACTCGTGCACTACACGGATACATAGCATAGTACTAGGTAAGTACACAAATACAGATTTTGCATTGGGGTCCTTGAGCTTTAGGATCTGGTTACCACTTTTCACTCCCACCTTGTTTTATCACTACGCCTTAATGGCAGAATTGCCCTCTATATTCCTCTTACTATCGCTGAATAAGTCAGGATTGCCCTGTTGGAGGCGGTAAAGCAGAGAATGAAACTATATTGTCGAAAGTCTCCAGTCCCACAGTTCTGCTTTGCTGCTCATTGCAGAACTCAGAACTCACAGTCAGCACTTTTAAGGGATGCAAAAGTTTTGGTTGGGACGGTTTCCTGTCACTTCTCTGACATCCAGCTCAGCTCATTTATTTTCAGAAACATACAATAAAAGAATATACATCCCTCAGTTTCCCCGTTCTGTCGCGCTGTTTCAACTTTTATATATTTAGACTTGGGTGACAACTATTTTTTATAGTGTAAAGTTCCTATTTAACCCTTGGCAATCTGTATTGTAGTAGTAGAAAATGCAATTAGGCGTGCTTCAAGGATTGTATGGAATCTGCCATGATCAAGTCCGGGACCTCCAACACCGTCCTAGTCCCTGTTGCTGCTATAACTTTACCACCATCAAACAGGGACCTCCACTACCTTGGACTGCATCACAAGGTATCTCTGCGATGCAATATCCAATATTCCAACGTCTTCAGACAGCCATAAATCAAGGTCTGTAGATAGATCACAATGCCCAAACTCATACCTACCTATGCAGTTGTTGAGTTTGGGTCAGGGTGCCAGTGGTCTGTATAAAGAATGTGAAATAAATCCATCTGGACTGGGAATTACTGTGGATTTGCGGCAGGGCAGAATGCGAGGCCGGGCCCCATTGCTTTGGAGATGAGTGATGGTCACATCAGTCCGATCACCAGCACCGAACCCCTATGTCAGTGTTCCCCAACTCCGGTCCTCAAGAGCCACCAACACGTCATGTTTTCAGGATTTCCTTAGTATTACACAGGTGATAATTGCATCACCTGGACAGGCAAGAATTCAATCACCTGAGCAATACTAAGGAAATCCTGAAAACATGACCTGTTGGTGGCTCTTGAGGATCGGAGTTGGGGAACACTGTCCTATGTAGTGCCTATGTGATAAATGCTGTGTTCACTTTAGTGCAGAATTAGAATAAATACGTGTAGAAAGTATTTATTTTACGTGTCCATCTCGTTACCTGAACGCAAATTATTAGTTTTCATATCATCACTTGAATTGGAAAACAAAAGAATCTCCCACAAAGCAATAAAGGTCCTTTCAGTCCTCCCGGCTCGTAGTAAAATCATTTATTTGTTTAGATCTTTCAAGCATTGAGAAGACCGAATATCTGCATGTCGGGAACAAGTCACCACTGTGTCCTCGTCATTAAAGAAAAAAAAAAAGGTAAGACACATTCAGTTCTTACCCATTTTCTAGTTTTGGGAATATACGGTATATACTGTATATTTTCTTTTTTCTAAGAAAAGGCAAGGTAACAGAAAAATGTACTAAAACTATAAATGCTGGAATCTAATTATTACTGTCAGGATAACCTTCATTAACTCAGCATTGGAAAATGAGGGATAAAACTGGTATGGAGGTGCCATTAGTAAACGTGATCATGAACGCGAGACATCTAGTAGACCAGACCATGGACTGGAATATGCACTTTCGGGACGGTTAAAGCCAATGTTTAGGGCTGAAATTTCAACAAAAATGAAATTACTCCAGTTTATCCTTCCATGATGGAGATAGGAATTACTATGTTGAGGCTTCTGACCATCGGTGGTGGAGCTATGGAAAAACATTTCTATGGGAGTTAGATGACGACACAAGTCATTTTTTTTCTAGTACATAAAATAATAAATAGCTTTGCCACATCCAATTTTTAGCCGGTTTTAGCCTCCGTTTGGTTTCTGTTTTAACCATAAGCCCTTCATCCAAAAAAATAGGATCCGATGAAGGTTTCTCAAGCTTCTTCTAGCAACCAGTCACTGAAAATCGGACAGCACTAAGATGACATTCATGTCCATTCACTAGATTTACTTGGCAAGTTAAATAAAATATAAGGTGAAAAAACCTTGCGTGTGACTTTGCCTTACAGAAAAAGCATAGCTCGGCCGCTGTCAGTTGGTCCGGTAGCTCTACTCCCAATGGTGGGAGCCTAGACGGAGTCATTTCCGTTTCAGTCATTAATGACCGAGATGAGGAAAACCCTTTGAATGAAAAAGTTGGAAAAAGCTGGAGCTGGCGATACATGTAAAATAGATGTCATTTGTTAGGCAGAAATCCACCTCCGACAACTCCCCCACTCCTGAGTGCTTGACTTGGCCAAGTGCTCGTGTGCATTCATGAAGAAGAGAGGTTACTGCCAGACTCTTCTGGCAGTGACTTATCTCCCCTCGAAACAAAAGGATTGAGTATTGAAATCTCAACTACAAGATACTTCTCTGTCGGGGGACACTCAGGAGGCAAGTTGGACAAAACCACCAAGATTGGTAGGTCTGGCCAACTTTTCATATAATGTGTATGGGGACCCTAATGTGTGTGCAACCACTGTTCCTTTTTAACGCTCTATAAATGATCTATAGCCTGATAATGGTCAAACAAGGAAAACAAACCAAACACCTCTTCCAGGTTTAGGCTTAGAAGAAGTTGTTCTGAGGGCCTAGTCACCATCTACATGATCTAGTTGCATCATGATCTTTGCTGTTATCATTGTACACACAGTACATACCTAGAAGCTCCAGGAGGTTATTTGTAAGTTATCAGATACAAACCAGACCCTAGAAGTGATCATCTCCAAAGTAACTTACCGTATATACTCGAGTATAAGCCGAGATTTTCAGCCCAAATTTTTGGGCTGAAAGTGCCCCCTCGGCTTATACTCGAGTCACGGTCTGTGGCAGGGTCGGCGGGTGAGGGGGAGAGGGCGCTGAGGCATACTTACCTAGTCCCGGCGATCCTGTCACTCCCCCTGCCCGACCCACGGTCTCCGGGTGCAGCAGCCTCTTCCCCTGAGCGGTCACGTGGGACCGCTCATTAGAGAAATTAATAGGCTGCTCCACCTCCCATAGGGGCGGAGCCGCCTATTCATTTCTCTAATGAAGCGGTGCCGGTGACCGCTGACAGAGGAAGAGGCTGCGGCACCGAACACAGGCAGGGGGAAGGAGCGGGACGCCGGGAGCAGGTAAGTATGACATATTCACCTGTCCTGGTTCCACACGCCGGGCGCTGTCTCCATCTTCCCGGCGTCTCTCTCTCCTCACTGACTGCAGGCAGAGGGCGCGATGACGCATATAGTGTGCGCGCCGCCCTCTGCCTGATCAGTCAGTGCGGAGAGACGCCGGGAAGATGGCGCCGAGAAGCTGCAAGCAAGACAGGTGAGTATGTGTTTTATTATTTTTATTGCAGCAGCACAGCTATGGGGCAATAATGGACGGTGCAGAGCACTATATGGCAGAGCTATGGGGCAATGGTGCAGAGCACTGTATGGCACAGCTATGGGGCAGTAATGGTGCAGAGCACTGTATGGCACAGCTATGGGGCAATGGTGCAGAGCACTATATGGCAGAGCTATGGGGCAGTAATGGTGCAGAGCACTATATGGCACAGCTATGGGGCAGTAATGGTGCAGAGCACTATATGGCACAGCTATGGGGCAGTAATGGTGCAGAGCACTGTATGGCACAGCTATGGGGCAGTAATGGTGCAGAGCACTATATGGCACAGCTATGGGGCAGTAATGGTGCAGAGCACTGTATGGCACAGCTATGGGGCAATAATGGTGCAGAGCACTATATGGCACAGCTATGGGGCAATAATGGTGCAGAGCACTATATGGCACAGCTATGGGGCCATAATGAACAGTATGGAGCATCTATTTTTATTTTTGAAATTCACCGGTAGCTGTTGCATTTTCCACCCTAGGCTTATACTCGAGTCAATAAGTTTTCCCAGTTTTTTGTGGCAAAATTAGGGGGGTCGGCTTATACTCGGGTCGGCTTATACTCGAGTATATACGGTACAAATGTGTTCATCTGCTGGACCTGTAGGCCACAGCCTTGACCCTCTAGTGGGCACCTTCAACCATGACTTGCCCCCTCAGCCTGATCATGATGCCTAACATAAAATGGAATAAACAAACCAAAACAAAAATATTACAGAACTGATGATTAAGCAATTTCCTGACATTTCATATAAAGAACTTTGGAAGTCAAAGTCAATCAAGGAGATGTTTTTTTGTGCAAAGCCTCTCATTTGCATATGTAATAAATTGACAGAGTGCTTTTCATATACAATATCCTTGGTCCGGGCTACACTGCTGAATATTGACTAGGATGTAAATTAAATCAATAGGTCATAATAGTGGATGCACTAATCCTAGCGACAAGGTAACCACACAACACTAATATTCCTAGAACAAAGTCTTATCTCCTCCGTGAGAAACCTATGATCTGTGCTGTCTACATCTAGCATTACTTACGAGAGCCTTCTCAGGCATCTAGATCAGAGGTGTCAAACTGCATTCCTCGAGGACGCCAACAGGTCATGTTTTCAGGATTTCCTTAGCATTCCACAAGGTGCTGGAATCATTCTGTGCAGGTGATTAAATTATCACCTGTGCAATACAAGGAAATCCTGAAAACATGACCTGTTGGCGGCCCTCGAGAAATGCAGTTTGAAACCTCTGATCTAGATAACAAGTGAGGAGTTTGTTCTTGTTGGGAAATTAAAGAACATGGTGTGGCACGGAGATAAAATAAAAAAATGCTATTTAATTATGCAAAAATCATATAACGTGATTTTATGTTTTGGTTTTTTTTACTTTTAGAAGTGTAACCTACGATACAAAATTACAGACCTCTCCATTCTTTATAGGTGGGAAAAACTTGCAAAATTGGCTGTGTATTGAATACTTATTGTCCTCACTGTACCATTCTACTCAGTTGCTTCTCCTCCTCTATTCCGTGCTACCCATAGATCGGACTTCATGTACAATGTAACAGGTTCCCTTTAAGGACAAGTAGGGGTCTAATAGGTTAAGAAGTCAGATGCTTAAGGGATGGTCTTGACGTTGCCCACTACTGACATAAGGTGCCCATTCAGTTGAGCATATTGGCATGGCGTTACCTGAGCAATTGCTTGCTGCTATACGACAATTGCTTAAAAGGGTTGGCAAATCTAGCTTCTTCATGAGCACAATGCTCCTCTGCCTCCCAGTATTGTGCATGCCGGCGGTGTAGTACACTCATGAGACTAAGGCCGGGATCACACTACAGCGAGATACGGCCGAGTCTCGCAGGTTAAAAACAAGCTCTGGCGCCGGCCCTTGGGAGCGGAGCGTGTGGCTCCATGTATTGCTATGCGGCCGCATGGTCCGCTCCCAAGTGTCGGCGCCAGAGCTTGGTTTTAACCTGCGAGACTCGGCCGTATCTCGCTGTGTGTGATCCCGGCCTAACAGATTAGACCAATGGCATGGTTGCTGGTCAGAACCAGGGCTGTGGAGTCGGTAAGCCAAACCTCCTCCGACTCAGACTCATCAATTTCCATGACACCGACTCAGTTTCCACCAAAATGGGCTCCAACTTCCGACTCCAACTCCACAGCCCTGGTCAGAACTAGGCACTCTCTCATACTGCAAGGCTTATAAGCTCATTGTATTCATTGCTTTCAAGACACCTGAGGAAGGCTGTTCGCAGGCGAAACGCTTTGTGGTTTAAATTAAATGTATTCCTATTTTTATTCATAATTTTCCATTAATCTTCAGGAGTTTTCTCAATTGTCTGGAAGCGCCTAGCACCTGGATCCCTCAACTCTAACAGCTACAAGCAGAGGAGGCTTTGCACCTGTTGCATTGGGGGAGCGCAGGGGCACTGAAGATGGCCGAATGCAGCCAGGTTCAGAGCTAAGCTTGCATGCTATACAGCAAACCACACACTAGAGCCTGGGAGACCGGCCACCTCTGATCAGGGCTGTGGAGTCGGAGAGAGTCTGAGTCCATTTTGGTGGAGTCAGATTCATGGAAATTGAGGAGTCGGAGGTTTGGTTTACTCACTCTGGAGTCAGAGTCATGGAGTCGGAGCCCATTTTGGTGGAGTCGGAGTCAGTGCAATGGAAATTGAGGAGTCGGGAGTTAGGGGTTTGGCCTACCGACTCCACAGCCTGATAACCTGCAGTAGGGGGCAGGTAACCTAGGCAAGTAGCATTACACTATAAAGTTAAAAATCCCTCTGTTTTAGCAAATGGAGCAGCTTTTTAGGTAAGAAGTACCGTAAATAGTAAAATTGGAATTTTTGCTCGGTAGCATTAATAGAAGCTGGATAAAAATGATGCCTGGGATCCAGCCCTTGATCGGAGGTGGATTTTTTCTTATTACACCATTGTTGTTGTTGCTTATTTTTTTACTCTGGCCACAGAAGGAATTGAGCAAACGCAGCAGAAAAAAACAAAACAAAATGAGGAACTTTGTTGAGCAGACAATAAGAAATGGAACAGAGTTCTGGGAAAAGAGACACCCACACAGCTACATGTTTTAGGCAATTTTGCTAACTTAAAATTTCCGCGAATTACTACATTTTTTCTGTTAAATCACAGATTTGCAAAAATGGCTTAAACTGAGGACCAACTTTCAAAATAAAGCTTTAAAAAAATATAAAAAAAATCACAAGGATTGTCGGATCAGTTGATCCCAAGACCCCAGAGTCTCCCACCATGAGACATCCCTTTAAGAACACAGGAAGTTTGGTAATAGCATTTTTTTTCAAATTTTTGACCATAATCTAAAAGCGTTTTTTTTAAGTACCGGTACCAAAAAACGTGTTTCCTCTGTGCCTCTCTCCCTGTCTGTGCCTCTCTCCCTGTCTGTGCCTCTCTCTCCCTGTCTGTGCCTCTCTCTCCCTGTCTGTGCCTCTCTCTCTCCCTGTCTGTGCCTCTCTCTCTCCCTGTCTGTGCCTCTCTCTCCGTTTCTCTCTACCTTTGTGCCTCTCTTCCTCTGTGTTTCTCTCCGTCTGTGCCTCTCTCTCTCCCTCTGTGCCTCTCTCCCTGTCTGTGCCTCTCTCTGCCTCTGTCTCTGCCTCTCTCTCACTGTCTGTGCCTCTCTCTCCCTGTCGGTGCCTCTCTCTCTGCCTCTGTGTCTCTCTCCCTGTCTGTGCCTCTCTCTGAGCCTCTCTCTCTGCCTCTGTGTCTCTCTCTCTCTCTGTGCGCCTCTCTCTCTGCCTCTGTGCAGTGATGACTTGGAGTGAGCAGCTGCAGGGAGAATAAAACAATTTTCTACCTGTAGCCGCTGTTCCAGTACACCTGATACAAATGCCATTTACCTGTAGATTACCCCTATATCTGCAGGTAAATTATGTTTTTTTTGAGGCGACAAGTTCTCATTAATTACTTCTGCACTGATGACTTCTTAGAAACCAAGAAACTTGCAAACCTTTGACAGAAAAGGGGTAACTCAAGAACTGATTATATTTCATTTTCCTAATTTTAGGCTGGAAAAGGACCGACGTGCCTCCTCTGGAAAGTTAAGTAACTTATAAATGAGAAGTATGGTAAAACAATAAAAGACCAAACAGGTATTAATGTGCGTATTGTGACCACATGCTGTAATAACGCTTCATTAATTAACAGGAGTGATGGTCTCCGCTCCGCGCCTCAGCGCAGCCCACTGGTCAGGAATCGGAGAAAAAAAGTACCTTCTCTGCTCCGAGATGGCTGGTGTGTGACGGTCAAACACTAATATAACGTTATGATTGGCCCTAACAATGGACGCTCAGTATTTTATTACAATTTGTTTACAGAAAAGAGGAAATCCTTCTGTAGGGTAAAGAATTGAAAAACTGAAAATAACATGCTAAATCCAAAGAAATTCATTAAGGAGTAATATAGGTTACTGATTAAGCATGGAAACTTTCTTTTGGAAACTTTTGGCCAGAGACTGTGTGGGGTACTGGAGTTCAGATGAACTGGGCTCACCTGCAATACCAGACATGGCCTATAGGCCGATTTGGCGCTATTTCTAAGAACAAAAATAAGAAGGTCCTTTACATTTTTAAAGGGTTGTTCCAGTCTACAAGAAACGTTCACCTACCAACCTATATTTGTTAGATTACGGCTTATCACTGTCCGGCAGACTGGAATACCCCTTTAAGTGTATGGTCACGATCTCATCCGTTCGCATTAATGCAGGCAGACCACTCACCGTTGTGATTTAACGTTGCTTTGCATCCGATACAGGTGCTTCGCTTCTTTGCAAAAGCCATCAGACCCCCAACCTTAGAGGTAAGGACAGTCTTGCATCTCGTGTGTTCTCCCTCTGCAAAAAAATTAAAATAAAAATGTAATAAGTCACATACTTGATCCCAAGAAAGAGGCCCCACTCACACTCAAAAACCACTACACACAATAAATCATACCCATATCCATCAAGTTTTTCAGGCCTGATCTACATTGTCGTCTTTAGCATCACTGATTGGTATCAAGTGTTATCTGAGCATGCTGGGGGCTAACCGAGGGTCTTCAGGGTGCTCCAATAATATGTTAGAGTCCCCGCCGCTGCAGGAATTGCCTAACAAACAGGTAATCCCTACATGTGTTGCGTCTGTCGAACAGCCCTGAGACATGCAACCGAGGAGACTCGAACTTATTATTCGAGCACGCCGAAGACCCTCAGTTACCACCTGAGCATGAAGATAACACCTTATCCGAGCACGTTCGCTCATCACTAGTCCTTATCCTTTCCTGTTGCCAGTGCAGAGCGACATTTTTTGCCCCATTCTTTAGATGTACAGTACGTTGTCTTAATTGGAGATCTCAGCGCGGAAGTGAAACCACACACCTCTCCGCTTAACACCACACACCTCTCCCCGTAACACCACACACCTCTCCGCGTAACACCACACACCTCTCCGCGTAACACCACACACCTCTCCGCGTAACACCACACACCTCTCCGCGTAACACCACACACCTCTCCGCGTAACACCACACACCTCTCCGCGTAACACCACACACCTCTCCGCCTAACACCACACACCTCTCTACGTAAAACCACACACCTCTTCGAGTAACACCACACCTCGCCGCGTAACACCACACACCTCTCCGCGTAACACCACACACCTCTCCGCGTAACACCACACGCCTCTTCGAGTAACACCACACACCTCGCCGCGTAACACCACACCTCTCCGCGTAAAACCACACACCTCTCCGCGTAAAACCACACCTCTCCGCGTAACATCACACATCTCTCCGCGTAACACCACACCTCTCCCCGTAACACCACACCTCTCCCCGTAACACACCTCTCCACGTACCACACCTCTCCACGTACCACACCTCTCCACGTAAAACCACACACCTCTCCACGTAAAACCACACACCTCTCCACGTAAAACCACACCTCTCCGAGTAACACCACACACCTCTCCGCGTAACACCACGCACCCCTCCGCGTAACACCACACACCCCTCCGCGTAACACCACACACCCCTCCGCGTAACATCACACACCTCTCCGCGTAACACCACACCTCTCCGCGTAACACCACACACCTCTTCGAGTAACACCACACCTCGCCACGTAACACCACACACCTCTCCGCGTAACACCACACACCTCTCCGCGTAACATCACACACCTCTCCGCGTAACACCACACCTCTCCGCGTAACATCACACACCTCCCCGCGTAACATCACACACCTCTCTGCGTAACACCACACCTCTCCCCGTAACACCACACCTCTCCATGTACCACACCTCTCCATGTACCACACCTCTCCATGTACCACACCTCTCCATGTAAAACCACACCTCTCCGCGTAAAACCACACACCTCTCCGCGTAAAACCACACACCTCTCCGCGTAAAACCACACACCTCTCCGCGTACAACAACACACCTCTCCGCGTACAACAACACACCTCTCCGCGTAACACCACACACCTCTCCGCGTAACACCACACACCTCTCCGAGTAACACCACACACCTCTCCGAGTAACACCACACACCTCTCCGAGTAACACCACACACCTCTCCGAGTAACACCACACACCTCTCCAGGGAAAACCACACACCTCTCCGAGTAACACCACACACCTCTCCGAGTAACACCACACACCTCTCCGAGTAACACCACACACCTCTCCGAGTAACACCACACACCTCTCCGCGTAACACCACACACCTCTCCGCGTAAAACCAGACCTCTCCCCGTAACATCACACACCTCTCTCCGCGTAACACCACACCTTTCCGCGTAACACCACACCGCTCCGCGTAACACTACACACCTCTCCGCGTAACACTACACAACTCTCCGCGTAACACCACACACCTCTCCGCCTAACACCACACACCTCTCCGCGTAACACCACACACCTCTCCGCGTAACACCACACCTCTCCCTGTAACACCACACATCTCTCCACGTGAAACCACACCTCTCCACGTAAAACCACACACCTTCTCCACGTAAAACCACACACCTCTAGACGTAAAACCACACACCTCTACGCGTAAAACCACACACCTCTACGCGTAAAACCACACCTCTACGCGTAAAACCACACACCTCTACGCGTAAAACCACACACCTCTCCACGTAAAACCACACACCTATACGCGTAAAACCACACACCTATACGCGTAAAACCACACACCTCTCCGCATAAAAACCACACACCTCTACATGTAAAACCACACACCTCTACATGTAAAACCACACACCTCTCCCCGTAAAACCACACACCAAACAACAACCACAAGACGGATTTCATCACCAGGTATGATTGTAATCAGTATAACGGCGCCGACGCTGTCTGTAGGTTACTGAGCACAATCCTGCTGACAGGTTCCCTTTAAATCATTCTTGCTCAGTATAAATGACAATAAAAACATTCTAGAAACCTTATCAAGTATGAATCATGGTGTGCACGCCAAACATGCAGACCTATGAAGATATTCTGCTAAATAAGGAACTGGATTATTACAAAAAAGTCTAAAATAAACTAACATTACCTCAATAATAAGATAACGTTTGGTAATATTTTTTAAGACCACACTGTTAATCTGTTTTCATGCGGAGTATAGTGAGACTTTAGGACCCTCCAGGGTTTCAGATCTTGCTAATTTATCAGCCATAATATTTTGCTCATTTTTTTAATTGACTTAATGCAGAAGTCCTGTAGATCTCCTGTTATAGAGGACACAATGTTTGTCCCCTTTTATGCATTAAAGAAGTCCCATCAAAGTTTGTATTCTCTTAATATATTGCAGTCCTCATATTATATAGTGCTGTGTACTTACAACTGCTCATTTTGCCTTTCTTCCCAGATAATTATTCTCTTTTCTTTGCTTTATGTAGAAACAGGAAGTCTCTTGTCCCTGAATTTATCATCTCCCTCTTCAACTCCTGACCCAGCGGCGGCTCCTCCTCGAGACTTTTGCAACGACTCATGACTCATACAGGAAAAACTGACCTCCTATTTCTACATAGAGCTTGGAAGGATTCAGCTCGTCAGTTATTAGTCACGTGATGCCATAGACTTAATGGAAAACAGAAGAATTATCTGGATAGAAAGGCAAAATGAGCAATTGCAAGTACAAACTGTAATATAATATGAGAACTGCAATATATTAGGATAAAAACTCTGAATAAAAAAATGGCACAAGCTGCTACAATGATAAACGAATGAGCAGGACCTATTGTTTATTACAGCTCAAATCACATTACAGCAGACGGTGTGCGGTTTTACAAGCAGCAGTGTATGGCTTTACGTATGGCCTGAGAAACCTGCTTTCATTTCCACTTACCTGCAAAGAAACTCGTACAGGAAAGGCCATCACTGTGAGGGCACGGTCAGTAGGACTTTCTACTGCTAGGAGGGGAAGCAGGACTCACAGGCTCTCCACTGCTAGGAGGGGAAGCAGGACTCACAGGCTCTCCACTGCTAGGAGGGGAAGCAGGACTCACAGGCTCTCCACTGCTAGGAGGGGGAGCAGGACTCACAGGCTCTCCACTGCTAGGAGGGGGAGCAGGACTCACAGGCTCTCCACTGCTAGGAGGGGAAGCAGGACTCACAGGCTCTCTCCACTGCTAGGAGCTAAAGCAGGACTCACAGGCTCTGCACTACTAGGAGGTGAAGCAGGACTCCCAGGCTCTCTCTATTGCTATCAGGGGAAGGAGGACTCACAGGCTCTCCACTGCTAGGAGGGGAAGCAGGACTCACAGGCTCTCTCCACGGCTAGGAGCTAAAGCAGGACTCACAGGCTCTCTCCACTGTTAGGCGCTAAAGCAGGACTCACAGGCTCTCTCCACTGTTAGGAGCTAAAGCAGGACTCACAGGCTCTCTCCATTGCTATCAGGGGAAGCAGGACTCACAGGCTCTCTCTATTGCTATCATAAGAAGCAGGACTCACAGGCTCTCCACTGCTAGAAGGGGAAGCAGGACTGCCAGGCTCTCTCCATTGCTAGGAGGGGAAGCAGGACTCGCAGGCTCCCTCCATTGCTAGGAAGGGAAGCAGGACTCTCAGGCTCTATCCATTGCTAAGAAAGGAAGCAGGACTCACAGGCTTTCCACTGCTAGGAGGGGACGCAGGACTCACAGCCTCTCTTTATTGCTATCAAGGGAAACAGGACTCCCAGGCTCTCTCTATTGCTATCAGGGGAAACAGGACTCCCAGGCTCTCGACTGCTAAGGCTGCCGTCACACTATCAGTATTTGGTCAGTATTTTACATCAGTATTTGTAGCCAAAACCAGTGGTGGGTGATAAATGCAGAAGTGGTGACGTGTTTCTGTTATACTTTTCCTCTATTTGTTCCACTCCTGGTTTTGGTTTACAAATACTGATGTAAAATACTGACCAAATACTGCTAGTGTGACGGCAGCCTAAGAGGGGAAGCAGGACTCGAAGGCTCTCTCTATTGCTATCAGGGGAAGCAAGACTCCCAGGCTCTCCACTGCTAGGAGGGGAAGCAGGACTCGCAGGCTCTCTCTATTGCTATCAGGGGAAACAGGACTCACAAGCTCTCCACTGCTAGGAGGGTAAGCAGGACTCACAGGCTCTCCACTGCTAGGAGGGGAAGCAGGACTCCCAGGCTCTCTCCATTGCTAGGAGGGGAAGCAGGACTCGAAGGCTCTTTCTATTGCTATCAGGGGAAGCAAGACTCCCAGGCTCTCCACTGCTAGGAGGGTAAGCAGGACTCGCAGGCTCTCTCTATTGCTATCAGGGGAAACAGGACTCACAGGCTCTCCACTGCTAGGAGGGTAAGCAGGACTCACAGGCTCTCCACTGCTAGGAGGGGAAGCAGGACTCCCAGGCTCTCTCTGTTGCTATAAGGGGAAGCAGGACTCACACAGACGCTCTCTATTGCTAGAAGGGCAAGCAAGACTCGCAGGCTCTCCACTGCTAGGGGAGGAAGAAGGACTTGGAGGCTATCCACTGCTAGAAGGGGAAGCAGGACTGCCAGGCTCTCTCCATTGCTAGGAGGGGAAGCAGGACTCACAGGCTCCCTCCGTTGCTAGGTGGGGAAGCAGGACTCACTGCCTCTCTCCACTGCTAGGAGAGGAAGCAGGACTCACAGGCTCCCTTCGTTGCTAGGAGGGGAAGCAGGACTCGCTGGCTCTTTCAATTGCTAGGAGGGGAAGCAGAACTCAATGCCTTTCTCCATTGCTAGGAGGGGAAGCAGGACTCACAGGCTCCCTCCATTGCCATGTGGGGAAGCAGGACTCACAGGCTCCCTTTGTTGCTAGGAGAGGAAGCAGGACTCCATGCCTCTCTCCACTGCTAGGACGGGAAGCAGAACTCACAGGCTCTCTTCATTGCTAGGAGGGGAAGCAGGACTCACAGGCTGCCTCCATTGCCATGTGGGGAAGCAGGACTCGATGCCTCTCTCCATTGTTAGGAGAGGAAGCAGGACTCACAGGCTCCCTTTGTTGCTAGGAGGGGAAGCAGGACTCCATGCCTCTCTCCACTGCTAGAAGGGGAAGCAGAACTCGCAGGCTCTCTTCATTGCTAGGAGGGTAAGCAGGACTCGCAGGCTCTATCCATTGCTAGGAGGGGAAGCAGGACTCGCAGGCTCTATCCATTCCTAGGAGGGGAAGCAGGACTCGCAGGCTCTATCCATTGCTAGGAGGGGAAGCAGGACTCGCAGGCTCCCTCTGTTGGTAGGAGGGGAAACAGGACTCGCAGGCTCTCTCCATTGCTAGGAGGGGAAGCAGGACTCACAGGCTCCCTCTGTTGCTAGGAGGGGAAGCAGGACTCACAGGCTCCCTCTGTTGGTAGGAGGGGAAACAGGACTCGTAGGCTCTCTCCATTGCTAGGAGGGGAAGCAGGACTCACAGGCTCCCTCTGTTGCTAAGAGGGGAAGCAGGACTCGCAGGCTCCCTCTGTTGGTAGGAGGGGAAACAGGACTCGCAGGCTCTCTCCATTGCTAGGAGGGGAAGCAGGACTCACAGGCTCCCTCTGTTGCTAGGAGGGGAAGCAGGACTCACAGGCTCTCCACTGCTAGAAGGGGAAGCAGGACTCTCAGGCTCTATCCATTGCTAAGAAAGGAAGCAGGACTCGCAGGCTTTCCACTGCTAGGAGGGGACGCAGGACTCACAGCCTCTCTTTATTGCTATCAAGGGAAGCAGGACTCCCAGGCTCTCCACTGCTAGGAAGGGAAGCAGGACTCGCAGGCTCTCTCTATTGCTATCAGGGGAAACAGGACTCCAAGGTACTCCACTGCTAGGAGGGGAAGCAGGACTCACAGGCTCTCTCTATAGCTATCAGGGGAAACAGGACTCCCAGGCTCTCGACTGCTAAGGCTGCCGTCACACTATCAGTATTTGGTCAGTATTTTACATCAGTATTTGTAGCCAAAACCAGTAGTGGGTGATAAATGCAGAAGTGGTGACGTGTTTCTGTTATACTTTTCCTCTATTTGTTCCACTCCTGGTTTTGGTTTACAAATACTGATGTAAAATACTGACCAAATACTGCTAGTGTGACGGCAGCCTAAGAGGGGAAGCAGGACTCGAAGGCTCTCTCTATTGCTATCAGGGGAAGCAAGACTCCCAGGCTCTCCACTGCTAGGAGGGGAAGCAGGACTCGCAGGCTCTCTCTATTGCTATCAGGGGAAACAGGACTCACAGGCTCTCCACTGCTAGGAGGGTAAGCAGGACTCACAGGCTCTCCACTGCTAGGAGGGGAAGCAGGACTCCCAGGCTCTCTCCATTGCTAGGAGGGGAAGCAGGACTCGAAGGCTCTTTCTATTGCTATCAGGGGAAGCAAGACTCCCAGGCTCTCCACTGCTAGGAGGGTAAGCAGGACTCGCAGGCTCTCTCTATTGCTATCAGGGGAAACAGGACTCACAGGCTCTCCACTGCTAGGAGGGTAAGCAGGACTCACAGGCTCTCCACTGCTAGGAGGGGAAGCAGGACTCCCAGGCTCTCTCTGTTGCTATAAGGGGAAGCAGGACTCACACAGACGCTCTCTATTGCTAGAAGGGCAAGCAAGACTCGCAGGCTCTCCACTGCTAGGGGAGGAAGAAGGACTTGGAGGCTATCCACTGCTAGAAGGGGAAGCAGGACTGCCAGGCTCTCTCCATTGCTAGGAGGGGAAGCAGGACTCACAGGCTCCCTCCGTTGCTAGGTGGGGAAGCAGGACTCACTGCCTCTCTCCACTGCTAGGAGAGGAAGCAGGACTCACAGGCTCCCTTCGTTGCTAGGAGGGGAAGCAGGACTCGCAGGCTCTTTCAATTGCTAGGAGGGGAAGCAGAACTCAATGCCTTTCTCCATTGCTAGGAGGGGAAGCAGGACTCACAGGCTCCCTCCATTGCCATGTGGGGAAGCAGGACTCACAGGCTCCCTTTGTTGCTAGGAGAGGAAGCAGGACTCCATGCCTCTCTCCACTGCTAGGAGGGGAAGCAGAACTCACAGGCTCTCTTCATTGCTAGGAGGGGAAGCAGGACTCACAGGCTCCCTCCATTGCCATGTGGGGAAGCAGGACTCGATGCCTCTCTCCATTGTTAGGAGAGGAAGCAGGACTCACAGGCTCCCTTTGTCGCTAGGAGGGGAAGCAGGACTCCATGCCTCTCTCCACTGCTAGGAGGGGAAGCAGAACTCGCAGGCTCTCTTCATTGCTAGGAGGGTAAGCAGGACTCGCAGGCTCTATCCATTGCTAGGAGGGGAAGCAGGACTCGCAGGCTCTATCCATTCCTAGGAGGGGAAGCAGGACTCGCAGGCTCTATCCATTGCTAGGAGGGGTAGCAGGACTCGCAGGCTCCATCTGTTGGCAGGAGGGGAAACAGGACTCGCAGGCTCTCTCCATTGCTAGGAGGGGAAGCAGGACTCACAGGCTCCCTCTGTTGCTAGGAGGGGAAGCAGGACTCACAGGCTCTCTCCATTGCTAGGAGGGGAAGCAGGACTTGCAGGCTCTCTACATTGCTAGGAGGGGAAGCAGGACTCACAGGCTGTGTTTATTGTTAGGAGGTGAAACAGGGCCCATAGACTTCCAGACAAAATTTGTACAGCCTTTTCCAAACAAATAATGAATCAACTCATAAAACACTAGATACCACCGAGCTCATCCTCCCTCCTTCTATCATATGTGGACAGGGTTCCATGGGAGACCTGACGCTTACATGTTACTGTATGAAAATTTACTATACAGTTTAAGCTGCTTAAAGACGTAGAATTTTGCTCCGGCTTCCATTACCAAAGTGTGTGGCATGCTGTGAGAATTTCGATCACATGTCCAAAGTTAACCAAAAGGTAGCGAGAACTTACTTAGGAGGACACTCTCCGCTTTAGTCTCCCCCAGAATGGGCTCAAATATTCTTAGCAGAGGCTTCGCCAATTGTTGCTCTAAATAATATTGAGTGTCAATTGGGATGTTATTCTCCAGCACATAAATAGGATCCTGGAAAATAAAAATATAGAAAAACAAATATCAGTTCAATATAACTCTACAAAAAAAGAGTAAGAAATAAATATAATATGTCTATAAAACTGTGACATACATGGTTTAGAGCGGTTTCATATATACTCACAATTTTTAACGGAACAGTGCTCAAATAAAAAAAAAATAAAACTTTTCTATTTACTTCGTTCACAGAATACGGGCTGCAACAGTGCATGTAATCTGCAAATCATGCCAAGAAAGCAGGCACCGCACATCTGTGCTTTCCACACTTGCCTTGTTATTAAGCCTGTGAAGGAGGCAATCTGGCTACTTAGTTTAGAGATCCTATGCTCCAAACAAATTAAAAGAACATCTAAATCGCACATTGGATCTTGAGATGAAAGATGAAAATCTGTTCTGGTGTAAATTGAGTACTCTTTTGAAAACAGAATGACGTCATCGATGATCAGTGGAAATCAAAAGTCATCAACCCCTTGACGGAAGGATTGTAAATCACACCTAAAATGTAGTTACAGTAAAGTTACAGTAGGATCAAATGTGCCTGAATTTCAACACTTGTGGAGAGTGACATGCCAATGTGAGGAGACTTAAGCCTTGCAATGCTCCTCTGGGAAATTAAATATACAAATTGCCTCTTCAGAGAGGAAGAGGACTAGGACTACTACTTCCAATGTGCGGCTCTGGAGATCCAGTCCTCTTCCTCTCTGAAGAGGCAATTTGCATAACACAGAGACTAATAACGTGAGTAGTGTTTATGGCCTCCATGTGCCTGGATGCGCTCCTGATGACAAGGTGCAGGATTTAGTTCTAGTCCTGGATGACAGAGACCCTGGACAATCTGTGGTGTTAATAGCGGTATTGGATACACCAATACAGTTTGTCCCAGAAGATCACTTGGGCCAGTAAACAGCGTCAATGCCTTTGTCATCCAGGAACCACTTACGCACCTTGGCCAGCTGAAGCTGGGTATAGTCCTGCACCAGAAGGAACCCATGGCCATGGGTTGGTGTCCTTCTGAGCGAATACTGGTTCGGCTGCTGAGTTTGTGCCCTTTTGAGCTAATACTCGTCTGGCTGCTGGGTTGGTGCCCTTCTGAGCGAATACTCGTCTGGCTGCTGGGTTGGTGCCATTCTGAGCGAATACTCGTCTGGCTGCTGGGTTGGTGCCCTTCTGAGCGAATACTGGTCTGACTGCCGAGTTGGTGCCCTTCTGAGCTAATACTGGTTTGACTGCTGGGTTGGTGCCCTTCTGAGCTAATACTGGTTTGACTGCTGGGTTGGTGCCCTTCTGAGCTAATACTGGTCTGGCTGCTGGGTTGGTGCCCTTTTGAGCGAATACTGGTCTGGCTGCTGGGTTGGTGCCCTTCTGAGAGAATATTCATCTGGTAGCTGGGTTGGTGCCCTTTTGAGCGAATACTGGTCCGGCTGCTGGGTTGGTGCCCTTCTGAGCGAATACTGGTCCGGCTGCTGGGTTGGTGCCCTTTTGAGCGAATACTGGTCCGGCTGCTGGGTTGGTGCCCTTTTAAGCGAATACTGGTCCGGCTGCTGGGCTGGTGCCCTTCTGAGCGAATACTGGTATGGCTGCTGGGTTGGTGCCCTTTTGAGCGAATACTGGTCCGCCTGCTGGGTTGGTGCCCTTCTGAGCAAATACTAGTCCGGCTGTTGGGTTGGTGCCCTTTTGAGCAAATACTAGTCCGGCTGCTGGGTTGGTGCCCTTCTATGGCCTTGTCCAGTTCTCTTCACGTAGAGGCCCATGTCATGGTATTTGCTCCATGTTCTTGAGACTGTCCTGGGGGAAAAGGCAATCCTTCTTGTGACATGCCCATATGGATGTGCCATCCTGGATGTGCTGAATTACCAATACTGCATTAATGGGTTGCAGGTACCTCTTTATGCTAATCGGTAAAAGGCAAAACTAGACAAGAACTAGTCTGGAGGAATGGCGAGAGAAGAATTGTTTGTGACCACCACAATTTTTTGGGTGTCATTCCTGTGCACCTCTTATCACTTTCATTTGCACCAAAGCCGCTGAAATTGATTCACATTCACTTATATTTCAGAACTGCACAGATCGATATCGCTGAAGTTTAACCATCTTGGCTTATACTATGATGTGCAATTGTTTCCTTCATATTTTTAAAACCAAGTACATTTACATCTAGTGAGTCCACAGAGTAAAGAAATGTGCAGAATATGTATGATCCATTGTAATGGCAGTACTCCGTTTCCCTCTTGTTGACATAGGACAGGTGTGGTTTAAGTGTTATATTCAGATTTCAGGGGGAATTTCATTCCTTTTATTTGGCACGGTCTCAAAAGCATCATTGTTTTGGAAGAACTTGTTTGAAAAGCGACGGGAACTGACAAAAGTTTACGCGATTGGATTTTACTGTTGAATGCCCTTTGTTGTGGAGTGAGTGAAAAGTAAAAATATCCGTCAAATAGTTCACAGGACACATAATAAATTCTCAATTCACTGCAAATCAGTTCCTCTATAACGGCACGATTGGGGAAACAGCGCACACAATGGGGCTTGTGCCGCTCACTGACTAAGCTCAGTTAATAGAGAGATTGCAGAAGTTGGAAGCCAGACAGCAACCTCTGGTCCCCGGTGACAGGGAACCACTTTCTCTGCCAGGCCGAGCCGCTGTAGAAAAATACTCAAAAAGCAGAAGTGCAACCTGTATCTCAACTCACTCTCTCCTAAAGTGCACCTGAGCCTATTAAGGTGTGTCACTCCCAACCCTCTCACTAATAACAGATACAAAAGGATTGTGTTATTGCAATGTGCAAGTGCGTGCCAGATCTGGTCTACATGGATGGATGGACTTTTTATTAAATATGTTTGCAAGGCTAAAATAGGAAATGGCTGCAGCATAGGATTTCATATTAAACGCTATTAAAAGGCAGTTCTGGGGGGAAACCACATGCAAATGAAGCCGAGCATCTGGAGGGTGGCTGATATTGTGGTAGGAATGGGGGTTGTAATACATGAGGTATGTTGTTGCGTTTACAGAGAGCGACCGTCCTGCGCTACGCAGGCAGCCCATTGATGTGAAAGGACATTTCATGATGCTTGATTTCTCCAGGGGTCGAGCTGCAGGGAAAAGAAACACTTACAGGGGTTTTCTGGTTTTAGAAAACTCATGTCCCCGGTAGCGGTTTAAAAAAAAAAAAAAAAAAAAAGTAATACTGAACTTTACTCACCCTCCCCAGGTCCAGGGATAAGTCTCTGCCGCTGCTCCATGTCTGTGATTGTCTGCAGTGCTGATGTCATGTTGACAGCACTGCAGACAATCGGTAAGATCGAGAGCTCCTGCTGGCTACTTGGGAAGATTCACTAAGCTCAGTTATTGGCTGCAGCTCTGTCAACATGATGTCAATGATGCATACAATAAAAGACACAAAGAGCAGAGGTGGAAAGTCAATGCTGGACCCGGGAAGAGTGAGTAAATCCCAGTTTGTATTTTTTTTTTTTTTTAAAGGGGTTATCTGGGATTTTGACACTGGTGGCTTATCCTTAGGATAGGTCATCAATGTCTGGTCGGTAGGGGTGCAACACCCGGCACCCCTTGCCAATCAGCTGCTCCCGGTGTTGGAGGTGGCCGCAACTGCTCAGTTACGACAGCAGCTCCGTCGACTGCACATTCATCCCCTATTCAAATCAATAGGGGCGGATGTGTAGTACCTGGCCACGGCCAATATTTTGTCGATGGCTTTGTGCACCTCTGGCAGACGCTGGGAACAACTGATTGGCAGGGGTGCCCATAGACATTGACGACCTATCCGGTCTTTACAAAAACTGAAGGTGAGCAACAGAGGTTATCCGAAACCAGAATACCTCTCTAAGGCTCCGTACACATTAGATAAAAAGAAAATTGTTCAAACCCAACAATTTTGTCAAGACTGTTTAACCATCTAATATTTATGTTTATGCCGACTGACAATTATATCAGGGAACATAAGGATCCGGTGGACGGCGATCAATCAATCACAGATCCTTTTGCCAGGCCACTGCCAGTTCATTCTGGCAGAGACTTTCTCATACAGCCGACCTGTCCAGATAGTTGTCAGCCAAAGGATGGTTCAGTTGACATCAATTTTAAGTGTGTGGTCACCTTTACTACCAAGTTCCTCTCTCAGATTACAGCTGAGGGGTCTCAGCAGGGGGACACTATCCTGGAGACTCCTCTGAAAAAAGCAAGGACTGTCTACAGGAGAGAACCCCATTGATCTCCAGTGCACATCAGCTGATTGTTTTCTTATGTATCCACCACTGATAACAGCGGAATGTTTGATTCTTGTTGCCGTGGCTACAAGGGAAGTAAAGGTAAACATGTAAATAGAGTGTGAGTTGAAATAAATCAAACCTTGTCATTCTCTATGCACATGACGGCACCTGCTATGGGGTTTGTCTTCACACTTATTGGTGAAGATTTATTAAAACTGATGAATAGGAAAAATTAGAGAAGTTACTCGCGTCAACATGTCATTCTTAAAAGCCGGAATCTGATTGTAACACTTTTTCTTTGCACCAGTTTTAAGAAATGTGTCCCTTTGTGCTTCTGCCGAGAACACCATCTCTTCAGCCCATGAAGATGCAAGTTTCCTAACACTAAACACAAAAACGAACAGGACCTTATCCCACATAAAGGGAATCTATCCTCTGAAAATTAACAATCATAAATCAGGTTTTTGTGCATTTTTTAAAATTTTGGCAAGTTTTCCTATATCACAATGATTATTAAAAAACAAACAAACAAACAAAAACTAGTAACATTGTAATTTTCACACTGGCTAATGGGGTTTATTTCCTGTCCTTTCAGGACGAGTTTCCAGCAGATTCCTTATCATCAGAGGCAGGATTACACTGAGAGGTCACACCTCTATAAACAGCTGATAACTCAATATCCACCAATCACATTAGGCAATTTAGCAGTTCCCCGTTACCTCCTCCTTTCATAATGTCATTGTCACATGCTTCAATACAATGTATTCATTGTATTCAATGCTTCAATACAATTAATGTACATGTGTTGTTTCCTGAAACAACAGGAAGTTAAAGTCTAAAAAAAGAGCCCCAGTGGCCGGTGTGAGAATTGCAAGATTTCTATTGTTGATTTCTAACACAAATTTGGATATTGGGAAAAAAAAAACATACCCAAAAATGTAAAAAAACAAAAAAAAAACAAACAAACCCTCATTTAATGCAAAAAAACACATTTAATCAATAGGAAATTTTCTGATGAATGCTTCCCTTTAAGCAATTGTTTATTTTCACTATTCGCCTCTTACCTCAGATTTCATATATGCAGCTACCCCCTTGGCAGCTCCAATGATCACATAGGGGACTCGGTCTCCGAGGTTCGGGGCGCTGCCTGCATCTCTCTTTCGCATTCTGTACAAACAATACCAGACAGTACAGTCAGAAGAAAGTGGGGTAACAACTAGCAAACACGTAAGATCCATATAACCCCAGAAAAAAGAAAAATTGTCCTAAGTTTTAACTCCTTCATCCATTATCCTAAGTCTTAACTCCTTCATCCATTCACCAAATTTTTTTCTTCCTTTTCTTCCAAAAGTCGTAACTCTTATTTTTTCTGCAATCTAGGTTTGTTTTTTTGCAGGAAGAGTTTAAACTCTTTTTTTTTTTTTTTTTTTACCGTATTTCTTAGTCCCCATAGGGGACTTAAAGCTGCGATCATCTGCAATTATGTCACGGACGCCTTGGTGGGAGCATGTTATGACACGCGCCCCTATCGGCGCATGTTAACAGGTTAAAAACATGGAAAGAGTAATGTGTGGGGAAAGATGCAGGCTTAGTGTGTGAGCCTGTAACAAATCCAGGGAGATGACATATGAGGCAAATATACATCATATGTCATGAGCGGGTTAAAGGGATGGTAACCTTTGCAACCATTTAGTTTACTATTATAACATACCTGCATTGAAAAGTGTCGAAACTTTACAAAAAATTTCTTGATTTTATTTCACGTGCAGCTCCTATGCAGCCCAATGTGCCTCCATGGTAACAGACTACATATGAACCCTATGTAGTCTTATTCTGCTATCTACCTGTCCCTTACTTCTTGCTTTCAAATGTACGCTAGAAAGAAAGGCACATATATATAAGAGAGCATTACTGCAGGACCTGACTACACACGGTCTTGTCTGTAGTCTGAAACCATAGAGACACATAGGAGCTGTATGCACAAAACTATAGATTTTATTTTTCAATTAAGAATACATGCAAAATTGCATCCTTTTCCATTTTGGATGCATAGGGAAAAATAGTAAATAAATAAATGTGTGTAAATATATATATATATATATATATATATATATATATATATATATACGCACATATATCTATACAGACATATATATATCTACTACACTGTGTTCCAAATTATTCTGCACAAAGAGTTTAGGAGTGATAAGGGTAGAATTTTTTTGTTTGTCATTTAAACTCATTGATGGTGATGTGTGTCAGGGCTCTTTATATCACTGAAAGCAATTGCAGATACCTGTGCACATTAGTTTGGCAGGTGTGTCCAAATAAAGGCAAGACTACTTAAGAAGGCTGTTCCACATTATTAAGCAGCCTACATTTTTTGCCAAAATGGGAAAGAAAAGATGTGTCGGCTGCTGAGAAGCAACAAATTGTGGAGTATTTAGGTCAAGGCATGACTACAATCAACATTGCCAAGACACTTCATCGTGATCATCGCACAATCAAGAAGTATGTAGCTGATTCCCAGCACACACGTGTGCGGCTGATAAGGAAAAATTGAGGACTCTTTCCAACAGGCAATTGCGTAAGGTTAAAAGAGCAGCTGCAAAAATGCCTTGTCATAGCAGCAGACAAGTTTTTGAAGCTGCTGGTGCCTCCAACGTCCCCAGAACAAGATGCAGGGTCCTTCAGAGTTTTGCAGCTGTGCATAAGCCATCCTGTCGACCACCTCTATCCACTGCACACAAGTAGAAACGGCTCCAGTGGGCCAAACGATACATGAAGACTGACTTCCAAACTGTTTTGTTCACCGATGAGTGCCGTGCAACGCTCGATGGTCCAGATGGATGGAGTGGAGGATGGCTGGTTGATGGACACACCATGAAAACACGGCTAAGGCGCCAACAAGGAGGAGATGGAGTAATGTTTTGGGCTGGAATCATGGGGAGAGAGATTGTCGGCCCCTTTATGATCCCTGAAGGGGTAAAGATGAACTCCATAGTCTATGTGGAGTTTCTAAAACAACACTTCCTGCCATGGTTCAAAAGGAAGAACCGTGCTTTCCGCAGCAAGATCATTTTCATGCATGATAATGCACCGTCTCATGCTGCAAAAAACACATCTGCATCTCTGGCTGCTATGGGCATAAAAGAGGACAAACTTATGGTGTGGCCACCATCTTCCCCTGGCCTCCACCCCATTGAGAACCTCTGGAGCATCATCAAAAGGAGTGTCTATGATTGCAGGAGGCAGTTCACATCTAAGCAACAGCTCTGGGAGGGTATTCTGTCCACATGCAAAACAATTGAAGCAGAAACCATCCAAAAACTGACAAATTCAATGGATGAGAGAGTTCAGAAGCTTCTTTCGAACAAGGGGTCCTATGTGCAAATGTAACATCACCTAGAATAAAGTTTTCACTTGAAAACTGTTTGATTTCATTTTGTAATAAGCTGATAATGCTTATAACTTCACAATTGACCTTTTTTTTTGTTCAAAATAAAAAAAAAAGGTTGAAAACTCTGCTGTGCATAATAATTCGGAACATGCATTTTGAGTGTTTATTTTTTTTTTAAAAGATACTGTTTTCATAGGCAGTTTGTTCCCAAACATTGCAATTATACTAGAATAGTAGATGACTGGAAAATAACAATGACTGCAATTCAGATAGGTAATTTAGAGAAAATATGAGGAAATATTATTTGCATAATAATTTGGAACACAGTGTATATAATTGTCTAAGGGGTACTTCTGTCTGTCTGTCTGTCTCGGATATTCATTGGTCGCGGCCTCTGTCTGTCACGGAAATCCAACTCGCTGATTGGTAGTGCAGCTCATCCAGGATGGCACAACAATGTGAGCTGTGGCAAGAAGGTTTGCTGTGTCTGTCAGCGTAGTGTCCAGAGGCTGGAGGCGCTACCAGGAGACAGGCCAGTACACCAGGAGACGTGGAGGGGGCCGTAGGAGGGAAACAACCCAGCAGCAGGACCGCTACCTCCGGCTTTGTGCAAGGAGGAACAGGAGAAGCACTGCCAGAGCCCTGCAAAATGACCTCCAGCAGGCCACAAATGTGCATGTATCTGCACAAACGGTTAGAAACCAACTCCATGAGGATGGTCTGAGTGCCCGATGTCCACAGATGGGGGTTGTGCTCACAGCCCAACACTGCGCAGGACGCTTGGCATTTGCGACAGAACACCAGGGTTGGCAAATTCGCCACTGGCGCCCTGTGCTGTCATGTGACAGACGTGAGAGTCTGGAGACACCGTGGAGAGCGATCTGCTGCCTGCAACATCCTTCAGCATGACCTGTTTGGCAGTGGGTAATGGTGTGGGGTGGCATTTCTTTGGAGGGCCGCACAGCCCTCCATGTGCTTGCCAGAGGTAGCCTGACTGCCATTAGGTACCGAGATGAGATCCTCAGACCCCTTGTGAGAACATATGATGGTGCGGTTGGCCCTGGGTTCCTCCTTATGCAGGACAATGCCAGACCTCATGTGGCTGGAGTGTGTCAGCAGTTCCTGCAAGATGAAGGCATTGAAGCTATGGACTGGCCCGCCCATTCCCCAGACCTGAATCCGATTGAACACATCTGGGACATCATGTCTCGCTCCATCCACCAACGTCACGTTGCACCAGACTGTCCAGGAGTTGGCGGATGCTTTAGTCCAGGTCTGGGAAGAGATCCTTCAGGAGACCATCCGCCGCCTCATCAGGAGCATGCCCAGGCGTTGTACAGTAGGGAGGTCATACAGGCACGTGGAGGCCACACACACTACTGAGCATCATTTCCTTGTTTTGAGGCATTTCCACTGAAGTTGGATCAGCCTGCAATTTGATTTTCCACTTTGATTTTGAGTATCGTTCCAAATCCAGACCTCCATGGGATATTAGTTGTGATTTACATTGATGATTTTTATGTTTTATTGTTCTCAACACATTCCACTATGCAATGAATAAAGATTTACAAGTGGAATATTTCATTCAGTGATATCCAGGATGTGGCATTTTAGTGTTCCCTTTATTTTTTTGAGCAATATATATATATGTGTGTGTGTGTATCTACTATATAATTGTCTAAGGGGTACTTCCGTCTGTCTGTCTGTCTCGGATATTCATTGGTCGCGGCCTCTGTCTGTCACGGAAATCCAACTCGCTGATTGGTCGTGGCAAAACAGCCACGACTAATCAGCGACAGGCACAGTCCGGCACCAAAATGGCCGCTCCTTCCTCCCCACAGTCAGTGCCGGCAACATACTCCCCTCCAGTTCAGTGCTCACACAGGGTTAATGCCAGCGGTAACGAACCGCGTTATGCCGCGGTGTAACGCACTCCATTAACGCTGCTATTAACCCTGTGTGACCAAATTTTTACTATTGATGCAGCCTATGCAACATCAATAGTAAAAAGATCTAATGTTAAAAATAATAATAAAAAAAAATCATTATATACTCACCTTCCGCCGCCTTTTCCCCCTCCTCACGACGCTCCGGTGACCGCTCCATGCAAGCGGCAGGTTCCGGTGCTAAGGATGGTATGCGACAAGGACCTGCCATGACGCCACGGTCATGTGACCGCGAAGTCATCACAGGTCCTGCGCTCATACCAACCCTGGGACCGGAAGCTGCCGCGTGCACCGCACACAGGGCCAGGACTTCAACGGGCCTTCGGAAGGTGAGTATATGTTTATTTTAAGCCTGTATACTACGTGGCTGGGCAATATACTACGTGGCTGGGCAATATACTACGTGACTGGGCAATATACTACGTGACTGGGCAATATACTACGTGGCTGGGCAATATACTCCGTGGCTGGGCAATATACTATGTGGCTGGGCAATATACTACGTGGCTGGGCAATATACTACGTGGCTGGGCAATATACTACGTGGCTGGGCAATATACTACGTGGCTGGGCAATATACTACGTGGCTGGGCAATATACTACGTCGCTGGACAATATACTACGTGGCTGGGCAATATACTACGTGACTGGGCAATATACTCCGTGGCTGGGCAATATACTACGTGGCTGGGCAATATACTACGTGGCTGGGCAATATACTACGTGGCTGGGCAATATACTTCGTGGCTGGGCAATATACTTCGTGGCTGGGCAATATACTACGTGGCTGGGCAATATACTACGTGGCTGGGCAATATACTACGTGGCTGGGCAATATACTTCGTGGCTGGGCAATATACTACGTGACTGGGCAATATACTACGTGGCTGGGCAATATACTACGTGGCTGGGCAATATACTACGTGGCTGGGCAATATACTACGTGGCTGGGCAATATACTACGTGACTGGGCAATATACTACGTGGCTGGGCAATATACTACGTGGCTGGGCAATATACTACGTGGCTGGCAATATATTATGTAGCTGGGCAATATACTACGTGGCTGGCAATATATTATGTGGCTGGGCAATATACTACGTGGCTGGGCAAAATACTACGTGGCTGGGCAATATATTATGTGGCTGGGCAATATACTACGTGGCTGGGCAATATACTAAGTGGACACGCATATTCTAGAATACCAGATGCGTTAGAATCGGGCCACCATCTAGTATATATATATATATACGGTACATACAAACATATTGAAATTGCCGAGTTTAATTGGTAACTGGAATATTCAGGCCCACGATATAAAAATAAAAAATAAAAAAAAATTAATTAATGGGAAATCAGAAAAAAATAATTTCAGTCACAACATTGCTGGCCCAGTATTGCGGGGGGTTTTCTGTAACTGTTTTGTCTGGTAAAAGCTTACATTAGGGGTGGAACATATGTGAAACCATGACATATGTAGTGAATTCACCAGGCACTGTGTTCGCTGCTCTGGCAAGATGGATGCCCAAGGGAACCTGTCAACGGCTGCTAGCACCAGTCAGCGGAGCGCAAAGCATCATGACTTGGTGGTCTCCACCCACACAGAAGTTACGGAGGTGGGTGGGAAAGGAAAGGTGCATAAGGTACTTGCCACTACGGAGGGGGCTGAGACACCTGGTCAGCCTCGGCTGAGGACTCTTGCTCAGCAATGTGGAAACCATAGAAATGAACAGGAAAAGCAAGCAATTTCCTCCATCTCTTTGGGGAGGCCCCGCTTAACTGCAGGAGTAATCGGCTGCTGGAACAGTAGTCATTTCTGTACTTTTATATTAGTACTGTACAAAATGATTAAGCAGCTGTGGGAAATAAATGCTGACAGTTTTAGAATTATTTCAAAAATAGAAGAATTAATAATTTATTTTTTATTAACAATAATAATAATTTTTATTTATATAGCGCCAACATATTCCGCAGCGCTTTACAACTTATAGAGGGGACTTGTACAGACAATAGACATTACAGCATAACAGAAATCACAGTTCAAAACAGATACCAGGAGGAATGAGGGCCCTGCTCGCAAGCTTACAACCTATGAGGAAAAGGGGAGACACGAGAGGTGGATGGTAACAATTGCTTTAGTTATTTGGACCAGCCATAGTGTAAGGCTCGGGTGTTCATGTAAAGCTGCATGAACCAGTTAACTGCCTAACTATGTAGCAGTACAGACACAGAGGGCTATTAACTGCATAAAGTGTATGAGAACATGATGCGAGGAACCTGATTATGGTTTTTTTTTTGTTGTTTTTTTTTTTTTTAATAGGCCACACAGGGATAGTTAGGTTAATGCGTTGAGGCGGTAGGCCAATCTGAACAAATGAGTTTTTAGGGCACGCTTAAAACTGTGGGGATTGGGGATTAATCGTATTAACCTAGGTAGTGCATTCCAAAGAATCGGCGCAGCACGTGTAAAGTCTTGGAGACGGGAGTGGGAGGTTCTGATTATTGAGGATGCATTAACAAAATGTAAAGTGAATGGATAAAAAAAGAGAAACCTAATTAAACTCTTGCGTGACCGCCCGTTGTCTTCATCACTTCTTCTCGTCACTTGTACACAGTTTTTGAAGAAAGTTGTTCCAAACTTCTTGGAGACTGACCCCAGATCTTCTATGGATGTCATGTGTACAAATCCTTCATGGACAGACTTTTCTGTAGATGGGTGAAGCTGTATCCCACTAGTTGCTGCCAGTTCTGAGTTGATGGCACTGCTGGACATCTTCCAATTTCAAAGGGAAGTAATCATGTACACTGTGTCTGTCATCTGCTGCACTAAGCTCCACTGAACGACCTCTACATGTTGGTGTCCACAATGCTGAGAAATACAGGCTGATACGTATCCATCATGTAATCTCATCAGAGAGGCGTCTGATTGTCTCCAGAATTATTCTGCAGCAGGGCAATGACCCCAAATATCCAGCCAATGTCATTAGGAACCATGATCGAAAGATGAACAAGGAGTCCTGGAAGTGATAATACGGCCTCCACAGAGCCCTGATCTCACATCATCCAGTCTGTCTGGGATTACATGAAGAAACAGAAGGATCTACACAAGTGACATCCACAGAAGATCTGCGGTTAGTTCTCCAAGATGTTAGGAACAACCTCCCTGCCGAGTATCTTCAAAAACGTAGTAAAATGAAAAAAGTAGAACAAAAAAAATAGAACAAAAAAAATATTTATTTATTTAGATACGTAAAACCTAAAAAAAAAATCGAATGGTAGAATGCCATATGTCGTGTCGGTTTCATTCTCTGCCACATTTGGTTGTGCTGCAGGTGAGATGATCTGGATAGAAAGTCTCCACCGCCTCTGGTTGACAATACCAACTTCACGCGGTCACCAGAGCACGCTAATTCTGAAATCAGCTTTTTACTCAAGGGGAATTATTGTAAAAATACTACAAGAGGTGCACACATGGACCACAGACAGTGGTGGAGCAGAAAGAGCAGATGTGCCCACCGCTCTTGTAGAGAGTGATGGAACAGGATGAGCATGGGTGACCACCGCTACTGTAGAGAGTGATGGAGCAGAATGAACATGTGACCACCGTTACTGTAGAGAGTGATGGAGCAGAAAGAGTATGTGTGACCACCGCTACTGTAGAGAGTGATGGAGCAGAATGAACGTGTGACCACCGCTACTGTAGAGAGTGATGGAGCAGGATGAGCATGGGTGACCACCGCTACTGTAGAGAGTGATGGAGCAGGATGAGCATGGGTGACCACCGCTACTGTAGAGAGTGATGGAGCAGGATGAGCATGGGTGACCACCGCTACTGTAGAGAGTGATGGAGCAGAAAGATTATGTGTGACCACCGCTACAGTAGAGAGTGATGGAGCAGAATGAACGTGTGACCACCGCTACTGTAGAGAGTGATGGAGCAGGATGAGCATGGGTGACCGCCGCTCTTGTAGACAGTGATGGAGCAGAATGAACATGAGTGACCACCGCTCTTGTAGACAGTGATGGAACAGGATGAGCAAGGGGGACCACCGCTCTTGTAGACAGTGATGGAGCAGAACGAGCATGTGTGACCACCGCTGTAGCCAGTGAATAGAACAGTGTCAGCACATATTCATTAAGACCTACAAAAGGCAAAAAAAGGAGGCAGTATTGCATCTCGCAGGTGCTTTCCTCCCCCAGAAAATCATTTTGGATCCCAAACCCAAATGTAGACAGTAGCCTATTTCTGGCTATGGATTATTTGGATTTATGGATTATGCACTCACTGTGCTTACATGGGACGTCAGCAATAGCTACTGCCACCTACTGGTCAGTGTATCACGAAGTTAAGGAAACACTAATTGGATAACTATATGAATTAACGGTGAGTGAAGAAATGACAGCTCATTCTAAACAAGAAGACAGTTGGTTTTCTAATAACTTATCTAAAAAAAAAAATATATAAAAAAAAAAAAAACAAAACTGCTGAGTTCACAAGTAACTGAAGATCGGAATTGGGCAATGAGTGTCCGGCACCCAGTGGGGCCACAGGAAGTTAGTGTGATATTTTTTTCACACCACTTCTCCCCACCTCCTCCTTCCACACCAGCTGCTCAGGGTGGGACAAGCTATTTCTGTGTTTCCCCTCGGTCGCGGATCAGCGCCACAACCTGCCCTCTTATTATTATTTTTTTATTTAAAGGAGGTGGAAGATTATAGTTCTTCAGTGACGGTGGAAACTTCGGTATCAGTAAATAGGAAATTTACAATGTGAGATGTTTGGGTTCTTTTATAGCCGCTAGTAATGCTATAAGGCCCCCCGGTGTCATGTCTTACCTCTCCGCCAGCTCCACGTGAGCCTGTTTTCCAGCATACTCATCTGCGGTACGCGTCAGCTCCTTGGTGATAACCAGTTGCGAGATGTCTATACGATTGCAGAGCAGATCGGAGATCACGTCCTTGGCGTGTTCGACAGCTCCCATGGGATCTCTACAAGTTTAAGAAAGGAAAAAAAAAAAAAAAGATTAAAGAGACTAAAAACAATAGGTAAAATGAGTGTAAAGCACCCCTTACACATTAGACTAAGGTGGGCTGCAACTGCCGATATTGTTGGGATCGGCCGAGACTGTAATGTGGCCAAATGATTGTTGGGTGATACGTCGATCAGAAAATTCTCTTAAGATATGTGCACGCGACGTCTTTTATGCCAGCAGACCCCCTGAGGTTTTCCTAGGCGAAACCACTTGCGATCTTTTTCCTGAGGAGTCTCTGGTGCCCTTTCTCTACTGTTTAAACTACAACTATAGAGTTTCCGAATCTTAAAAGAAATTACAAAAGAGAGTGAACATGCGTCGATTTTACATGTTTTTACATTGTTGTGCATTATGTTCACTTTTGGCGGCGCTTTTTCAGGCGGGTTACTAAAGGCGCTGTGTGCACTTTCCCTTAGGATATTTACACACTGAGTTTTTTTTGCAGAGTTTTTGAAGTGGAAGCAGAGAGGAAACTCCAAGTTTTTCAGGAGTTTTGTATTTTGGAGAGTTTCTACTCATTTGTTGCTCCGTAAACTCAGCAAGAAAAAAAAAAACTTTGTACATACCCTTATTAAATGTACCCCTTTTGTGTGCGAATCGAAAGCAATGGAAACATGAGTACACGTCAGACGGCAAAATCTAAAATGAATGGCATGTGTGCATTAAAAAAACAAACGAAAATAAAAACATCCCTTTAATTGATCAAAACATATATTGAACACTTTTTATCAGTGCAATAAACAGAACTTGCAATGGTCGGTGTGGTAATAAAACAGCAATGAAAAGGCCGAGCATGCAACGCACAGTGCATTGTCAGTTTTTCTCTTTATTTAAAGGGGAAGTGTTTTGTAACAGTTCTTAGAAACCACAAAACAGAAAGTATAGCCAAAGTCTATTAGCAAAGTGTCAAATTCCCCAAGTGACAAATGCTGCAAGTTGCACATGCCAGAAGTTGTCACAATTAGCCTTGAGGGCCATTAGACAGCCTAATCCATGGGTAATTCTAGAGCAGGAAAGAGTTAAGATTTACTATGGGCCCTAAAAAGACAGATAAGTGTTACAAGCGCCCATTCAAACTGTTAAGGTACCTTCACACGAAGCGACGCTGCAGCGATAGCGACAACAATGCCGATCGCTGCAGCGTCGCTGTTTGATCGCTGGAGAGCTGTCACACAGACCGCTCTCCAGCGACCAACGATGCCGAGGTCCCCGGGTAACCATCGGGTTGCTAAGCGCAGGGCCGCGCTTAGTAACCCGCTGTTTACCCTGGTTACCAGCGTAAAAGTAAAAAAAACAAACAGTACATGCTCACCTGCGCGTCCCCTGCCGTCCGCTTCCTGACACTGACTGAGCTCCGGCCCTAACAGCAGAGCGGTGACGTCACCGCTGTGCTTTCATTTTCACTTTAGGGCCGGCGCTCAGTAAGTGTCAGGAAGCGGACGCTGGGGGACGCGCAGGTGAGCATGTACTGTTTGTTTTTTTTACTTTTACGCTGGTAACCAGGGTAAACATCGGGTTACTAAGCGCGGCCAAGCGCTTGGTAACCCGATGTTTACCCTGGTTACCAGTGTAAAACATCGCTGGTATCGTTGCTTTTGCTTTCAAACACAACGATACACAGCGATCGGACGACCAAATAAAGTTCTGGACTTTATTCAGCGACCAGCGACATCACAGCAGGATCCTGATCGCTGCTGCGTGTCAAACGAAACGATATCGCTAGCGAGGACGCTGCAACGTCACGGATCGCTAGCGATGTCGTTTCGTGTGAAGGTACCTTTAGAATTAGCTCACTGATGGAAACTCTGCAAAAATTGCAAAAATGATTCTTAGCCTCAAATAAATGCATTGAAGATAAAAAAAATAAGAAATACAAATTTGGCCCCCAAAGGTGATAACCCTCCACTATGAGTGTACGTAGACATAAAGCTTGCTTACCTGTCAATCAGGATCTTCTGCAGACATGTGTTGATCAGATTGGCCACTAGGGGGCAGTTGTCTCGCCTTACAGTCTCTATTCCCTTGCAGTCCATTTTATCGTGGGTGTCTGGGTTGGAAGAAAAGTACAGACCGGCGTATCTCTTCTTGTTGATCAGCAGATATGGAAAATACACCTAGTATATAAAACAAAAATATATTTAGAAAGATTTACCCTGGAAAAACAAGAAATTTTAATTATTGGAAAAAAAAAACAATCAATGTTCTGAGCTGTTTGTTCCAATGCATTTTATCCTCCACCTTATCTAAGACCAGGGAGACCCCAGGCTGAAGGCCACCATAGTGGATCCCTCCCAGGAGGGTGCTGTTATTTCGCAGATCACCTATCCCCCACCTTAATGAAGACCATGGAGACCCCAGGCTGAACGCCACCAAAGTGGATCCCTCCCAGGAGGGTGCCGTTATCTCACTGGTCAACTATTCCCCACATTATCTAAGACCAAGGAGACCTCAGGCTGAAGGCCACCATAGTGGATTCCCCCAGGAGGGTGCCGTTATCTCACTAGTCAACCATTCCCCACATTATCTAAGACCAAGGAGACCCCAGGTTGAAGGCCACCATAGTGGATCCCCCCCAGGAGGGTACCGTTATCTCACTGGTCAACTATTCCCCACATTATCTAAGACCAAGGAGACCTCAGGCTGAAGGCCACCATAGTGGATCCCCCCCAGGAGGGTGCCGTTAGCTCACTGGTCAACGATTCCCCACATTATCTAAGACCAAGAAGACCCCAGGCTGAAGGCCACCATAGTGGATCCCTCCCAGGAGGGTGCCGTTATCTCACTGGTCAACGATTCCCCACATTATCTAAGACCAAGGAGACCCCAGGTTGAAGGCCACCATAGTGGATCCCCCCCAGGAGGGTACCGTTATCTCACTGGTCAACTATTCCCCACATTATCTAAGACCAAGGAGACCTCAGGCTGAAGGTCCCCATAGTGGATCCCCCCCAGGAGGGTGCAGTTATCTCACTGGTCAACTATTCCCCACATTATCTAAGACCAAGGAGACCTCAGGCTGAAGGCCACCATAGTGGATCCCCCCCAGGAGGGTGCCGTTATCTCACTGGTCAACTATTCCCCACATTATCTAAGACCAAGGAGACCTCAGGCTGAAGGCCACCATAGTGGATCCCCCCCAGGAGGGTACCGTTATCTCTCTGGTCAACTATTCCCCACATTATCTAAGACCAAGGAGACCTCAGGCTGAAGGCCACCATAGTGGATCCCCCCCAGGAGGGTGCCGTTATCTCACTAGTCAACTATTCTCCACATTATCTAAGACCAAGGAGACCCCAGGTTGAAGGCCACCATAGTGGATCCCTCCCAGGAGGGTGCAGTTATCTCACTGGTCAACTATTCCCCACCTTATCGAAGACCAGAGAGACCCCAGGCTGAACGCCACCATAGCGGATCCCTCCTAGGAGGGTACCGTTATCTTGCTGGTCACCTATCCCCCACATTATCGAAGACCAGGGAGACCCCCAGCTGAACGCCACCATAGTGGATCCCTCAAAGATGGGTGCCGTTATCTCACTGGTCACCTATTGCCCTACTGCCACTTCCGTGCCAAGTTCTGTACTATTGTGCAAGGTTATCAAGAGGGTGAACAATACAGACAGCACATGGGCGAAAAACAGTGATATTAGAATAACACCTTAGAGAAAAATCAATGAGAGGGGAATAAACCTAAGCAGGCCACAAACACATGGCCGTGATTCAGCAGAACAAGGCCGATCAGTTCTTAGTGAAATCAATCAGACCAACAACGTGCCGAATCAGACCAGCTCATCAAAGAAATAGTTTACAAAAATATCTTGACCGTCCCTTGTCTTCTCGTGGATGGGCATCACTCCTTAGTACGAGTGTGATGTTCCCTTGTGAAGGCCTCTTGAATGACTTCACACCACTAATACGGTAATGGAGGTCTGTCCTCTTCAGCGATAAGTCAGGCTTTTGTCCTGCCGGAGACTGATCTGGGCAAAGCCAAGAAATGGCTTTCACCATGGAAAGACATACCGGTCCTACTCCTGGGATTATGGTGTAGGAGTGGCATAATGTACAGTAGCTGGACCCCTCTAGTCTTCATCTCAGGTGCACTAACTGCTCGAGATTACATAGACTGGGTGGTGGAACCAATGGTGTGGCCATTTCTCTAAAGTGATCAGTTTTTCGACACAACTCCAGACCACATGTTGCTCATCTTACTGCGAGTATCCTGCGTGGCCTAAACCTGCTCCCATGGCTGCAGCGTCTCCAGACTTGTCTCCCATCGAGCACATCTGGGACATCATTGGTCGGTGACTACACAGGCGCTGCCAGCAGCGGATTTTGATGATTTGGCCAAGTGAATTCAGTGCGGCAGACCCTTCCTGAGACGACCATTAATAACCCCAAGGCTGTAAGTGCGGGGATTTCTGCCCGTGGTACTCGTACTCCGGAATGAATACATCGATAGGGATGATTGACAATGACGGAGCTCATCAGCAATTGTAACGGGCACAAACCTTTTCAAACTCCAACTTTATGGGAGGCGTGAAATGACTGGAGACCCACGCGGCGGCTTCTCGTCCGATCTCCATGGCTTCAGAAACTGTCTGAACTCCGAGTTTGCACATCACAGAGTCAGTGTCACCATAAATAACCTGCAGACAGAACACGTACCGGTTATAATGGCGTCCCACCGCGACACCGGAGACTGGATGTCACATAAATGATGCCTACCTTGGCGTCTGCTTTGTAACCATTGGCAAGAGTGTACTGCGACTCCACCAGTTGTTTGGTCTGCTCAATCATCTGTCTGCCAAAGCCAGTGACACTCTACAAGAAGAAGGAGAATTCACTTTATTCTTAGTCTAGAAAACTCCTAATGAACCCACTCATTGCTGCCAAGGAAAAGTCTCCACTGCCTATATATGCATAGAAATATTATTACTATTATTATTATTTATAATATTATATGCACTTAAAAGAATAATATATATATATACTGCTCAAAAAAATAAAGGGAACACTTAAACAACAGAATATAACTCCAAGTAAATCAAACTTCTGTGAAATCAAACTGTCCACTTAGGAAACAACACTGATTGACAATCAGTTTCACATGCTGTTGTGCAAATGGAATAGACAACAGATGGAAATTATTGGCAATTATCAAGACACCTTCAATAAAGGAGTGGTTCTGCAGGTGGGGACCACAGACCACATCTCAGTACCAATACTTTCTGGCTGATGTTTTAGTCACTTTTGAATGTTGGTTGTGCTTTCACACTCGTGGTAGCATGGGATGGCCTCTACAACCCACACAAGTGGCTCAGGTAGTGCAACTCATCCAGGATGGCACATCAATGTGAGCTGTGGCAAGAAGGTTTGCTGTGTCTGTCAGCGTAGTGTCCAGAGGCTGGAGGCGCTACCAGGAGACAGGCCAGTACACTAGGAGACGTGGAGGGTGCCATAGGAGGGCAACAACCCAGCAGCAGGACCGCTACCTCTGCCTTTGTGCAAGGAGGAACAGGAGGAGCACTGCCAGAGCCCTGCAAAATGACTTCCAGCAGGCCACAAATGTGCATGTATCTGCACAAACGGTTAGAAACCAACTCCATGAGGATGGTCTGAGTGCCCGATGTCCACAGATGGGGGTTGTGCTCACAGCCCAACACTGCGCAGGACGCTTGGCATTTGCGACAGAACACCAGGGTTGGCAAATTCGCCACTGGCGCCCTGTGCTGTCATGTGACAGACGTGATAGTCTGGAGACGCCGTGGAGAGCGATCTGCTGCCTGCAACATCCTTCAGCATGACCGGTTTGGCAGTGGGTAATGGTGTGGGGTGGCATTTCTTTGGAGGGCCGCACAGCCCTCCATGTGCTTGCCAGAGGTAGCCTGACTGCCATTAGGTACCGAGATGAGATCTTCAGACCCCTTGTGAGAACATATGCTGGTGCGGTTGGCCCTGGGTTCCTCCTTATGCAGGACAATGCCAGACCTCATGTGGCTGGAGTGTGTCAGCAGTTCCTGCAAGATGAAGGCATTGAAGCTATGGACTGGCCCGCCCGTTCCCAGACCTGAATCCGATTGAACACATCTGGGACATCATGTCTCGCTCCATCCACCAACGTCACGTTGCACCAGACTGTCCAGGAGTTGGCGGATGCTTTAGTCCAGGTCTGGGAAGAGATCCTTCAGGAGACAATCCGCCGCCTCATCAGGAGCATGCCCAGGCATTGTACAGTAGGGAGGTCATACAGGCACGTGGAGGCCACACACACTACTAAGCATCATTTCCTTGTTTTGAGGCATTTCCACTGAAGTTGGATCAGCCTGCAATTTGATTTTCCACTTTGATTTTGAGTATCGTTCCAAATCCAGACCTCCATAGGATATTAGTTGTGATTTACATTGATGATTTTTATGTTTTATTGTTCTCAACGCATTCCACTATGCAATGAATAAAGATTTACAAGTGGAATATTTCATTCAGTGATATCCAGGATGTGGCATTTTAGTGTTCCCTTTATTTTTTTGAGCAATATATATATATATATATATATATATATATATATATATATATATATATATATATATATATATATATGTGTGTGTGTATCTACTATATAATTGTCTAAGGGGTACTACCGTCTGTCTGTCTGTCTCGGATATTCATTGGTCATGGCCTCTGTCTGTCATGGAAATCCAACTCGCTGATTGGTCGTGGCAAAACAGCCACGACCAATCAGCGACGGGCACAGTCCGGCGCCAAAATGGCCGCTCCTTCCTCCCCGTAGTCAGTGCCAGCTCCATTATCCCCTCCAGTCAGCGCTCACACAGGGTTAATGGCAGCGCTAATGGACCCCGTTATGCCGCGGTGTAACGCACTCCATTAACGCTGCTATTAACCCTGAGTGACCAAATTTTTACTTTTGATGCTGCCTATGCAACATCAATAGTAAAAAGATCTAATGTTAAAAATAATAAAAAAAAATAAAAAATCATTATATACTTGCCTTCCGCCGCCTTTCCCGGTCCTCGCGACGCTCCGGTGACCGCTCCATGCAAGCGGCAGGTTCCGGTGCTAAGGATGATATGTGACAAGGACCTGCCATGACGTCACGGTCATGTGACCGCGACGTCATCACAGGTCCTACGAGAAGGACCTGCCATGATGTCACGGTCATGTGACCACGACGTCATCACAGGTCCTGAGCTCATACCAACCCTGGGCCCAGAAGCTGCCACGTGCACCGCACACAGGGCCAGGACTTCAAGGGGCCTTCGGAAGGTGAGTAAATGTTTATTTTTTATTTTAAGTCTGTATACTACGTGGCTCTGTGCTGTATACTCTGTCACTGGGCAATATACTACGTGGCTGGGCAATATACTACGTGGCTGGGCAATATACTACGTGGCTGGGCAATATACTACGTGGCTGGGCAATATACTACGTGGCTGGGCAATACACTACATGGCTGGGCAATACACTACATGGCTGGGCAATATACTACGTGGCTGGGCAATATACTACGTGACTGGGCAATATACCAGGGCTGTGGAGTTGGAGTCGGAGTTAGTTTTGGTTGGAGTCGGTAGAAATGTACCGACTCCGACTTTAAAAAAAATGTATTAATATTTCATAATTGAACTTTCATATGAATTTTATAAATGTTACTCAAATATACATGTTCTATCAAACTATGAACAACAGTGATAAGCAGTTCTGCTGGAGATAGAGACATTTCTTAGGGTACCGTTACACTAAACGATTTACCAACGATCACGACCAGCGATACGACCTGGCCGTGATCGTTGGTAAGTCGTTGTGTGGTCTCTGGAGAGCAGTCACACAGACAGCTCTCCAGCGACCAACGATGCCGAAGTCCCCGGGTAACCAGGGTAAACATCGGGTTACTAAGCGCAGGGCCGCGCTTAGTAACCCGATGTTTACCCTGGTTACCATTGTAAATGTAAAAAAAACCCAAAACACTACATACTTACATTCCGGTGTCTGCCACGTCCCTCGCCGTCAGCTTCCCGCACTGACTGTGTCAGTGCCGGCCGTAAAGCACAGCACAGCGGTGACGTCACCACTGTGCTCTGCTTTTACTTTACGGCCGGCGCTCACAGTCAGTGCGGGAAGCTGACGGCGAGGGACGTGGCAGACACCAAAATGTAAGTATGTACTGTTTTTTTTTTTTACATTTACAATGGTAACCAGGGTAAACATCGGGTTACTAAGCGCGGCCCTGCACTTAGTAACCCGATATTTACCCTGGTTACAAGCGAACACATCGCTGGATCGGTGTCACACACACCGATCCAGCGATGACAGCGGGTGATCCAGCGACGAAAGAAAGTTTCAAACGATCTGCTACGACGTACAATTCTCAGCGGGGTCCCTGATCGCAGTAGTGTGTCAGACACAGCGAGATCGTATGTATATTGCTGGAACGTCACGGATCGTGCTGTCGTAGCGACCAAAATGCCACTGTGAGACGGTACCCTTACTTCTTGTGTGTCACTGTTCTCCACTGCCCTTATCTAATCTTATACTTGGTTAACCTCATGGTGCCCCAACCCCCCTACTTACAATGTATGAAACTGAAAGTGAAAATGTGTTGCAAATTCTTAGTAGTAAAGCTCCTCCTCTAGACTAGATGATTACTAGGTGTGCGTCTTCCAAGCATCTCACAGCTGCTACTCAGAAGAGGAAGACTGTAAGAAGTATTATCCTTACAACAAACTTTGCATCAGTTAACTGTGAGTACATGAGGAATAACAGTATTACTGACCACTCTGAGGGTATGTGCACACGTCCGGATTTCTTGCAGAAATTTCCTGAAGAAAACCGGAAATTTTCTGCAAGAAATCCACATTTTTTTTTTGCGGTTTTTTTTCGCGTTTTTTTTAGCATTTTGCAAGCGTAACATAGTGTTTGACAAGTGTGACCAACTTTTACTATAGATGCTGCTTATGCAGCATCTATAGTAAAAGATACAATGTTTAAAAATAATAAAAAAAATAAAAAAATGGTTATACTCACCCTCTGCAGACAGCCAATCTCCTCAGCGGCGTCCGTTCCTATAGATGCCGGTGTGGTTCAGGACCTTCGATGACGTCGTGGCTTGTTATTGGTCGCGTGAGTCACATGAGCGGTCACGCGACCAATCACAAGACAGTGACGTCATCACAGGTCCTGAACCACACCATCTATAGGAACGGAAGAGAGAGCATGCACCGGAGAGGCGGGAACACTTCGGGGGCCATCAGAGGGTGAGTATAGGACTATTTTTTATTTTAATTCTTTTTTTTTTACCAATTATATGGTGCCCAGTCCGTGGAAGAGAGTCTCCTCTCCTCCACCCTGGGTACCAACCGCACATAATCTGCTTACTTCCCGCATGGTGTGCACAGCCCCGTGCGGGAAGTAAGCAGATCAATGGGCTCCTAGGTGTGCGGAATCCCCGCAATTCCGCATTTTTAATGAACATGTTGCTTTTTTTTACGCGATGCGATTTTTTCGTGGAAAAAATCACAACATTTGCACAAAAAATGCGGAATACCCTGTAAATAATAGGAGGCATATGTAAGCGTTTTTTTCGCGTTTTTATAGCGAAAAAACGCGAAAAAAACGTGAAAAATCCTGAACGTGTGCACATGGCCTATCAGTTGTACGACCTGGCAATAATTTTGTACAATTGTTTTTAGGAAAAACAATTGTCATTTGGATTGTGAATGCAGAATTAAAAACCTGAGAATGTCAAAGAAGCGTGACATTAAGGCCATGTGCACACGTTCAGTATTTTTCGCATTTTTTCGCTATAAAAACGCGAAAAAAAAAACGCAAAAAAACCGCTAACATATGCTACCTATTATTTACAGTGTATTCCGCATTTCTTGTGCAAATGTTGCATTTTTTTCCGTGAAAAAATCGCATTGCGGAAAAAAAAGCAACATGTTCATTAAAAATGCGGAATTGCGGGGATTCCGCACACCTGGGAATGCATTGATCTGCTTACTTCCCGTACGGGGCTGTGCCCACCATGCGGGAAGTAAGCAGATTATGTGCAGTTGGTACCCAGGGTGGAGGAGAGGAGACTCTCCTCCACGGACTGGGCACCATATAATTGGTAAAAAAAAAAGAATTAAAATAAAAAATAGTGATATACTCACCCTCTGTTGGCCCCCGGAGTCTTCCCCCCTCTCAGCGCTGCATGCTCTCTTACGTTCCTATAGATGCTCTGTGTGAAGGACCTGCGATGACGTTGCGGTCTTGTGATTGGTCGCGAGACTGCTCATGTGACCGTGACGTCACCGAAGGTCCTGCACGCACCATCTATCTATAGGAACGGACGCCGCTTAGGAGATCAGTTGTCTGCAGGTGAGTATAACCATTTTTTTTTTTTTTATTATTATTTTTAAACATTCTATCTTTTACTATAGATGCTGTATAGGCAGCATCTATAGTAAAAAGTTGGTCACACTTGTCAAACACTATGTTTGACAAGTGTGACCAACCTGTCAGTAAGTTTTGCAAGCGATGCTACAGATCGCTTGGAAAACTTTAGCATTCTGCAAGCTAATTACGCTTGCAAAATGCTAAAAAAACGCGAAAAAAAGGGGGAAAAAACGCAAAAAAAAATGTGGATTTCTTGCAGAAAATTTCCGGTTTTCTTCAGGAAATTTCTGCAAGAAATCCTGACGTGTGCACATACCCTAAATCAGCTGTATTTGAACATTTCACCATCACTCAAGATAGAAAACATTATGTCTGTCAGTGTATGACAAATGATCCAGACGAAAACAAATGCTGTGAAGCCAAGATCAGTGCATATTCAGGCAAAGATAAAAATGCTCCTACCAGAGCTTCTAATCTAAAGAGACATTTACAGCGCTTTCATCCGGAAGTACTGAAAGCAGTGGATGAGAAAGACTGCATCCAAACCAATGAACCAGTGCCCAGCTCTTCCAGCCAAACAAAGGAGCAGAGAACTTTGCTGCCATCAGTTGCAAGATATTTTGTCAGTGACAGTTACTGTGACAATGACAGTAGATACATTTAAAAAACAGATCATAGAGCTTGTTGTAAAGGATAGTGTGCCTATTTCATTATTTTCACGACTAGCTTTTATGTGTCTGAATGGGGAAATAGCCCACAAGCTTGGTGTTTCTCTGGAGAGAGAGAGAGAGTATTAGAAAATTACTAATCGAAGAAGCTTTTAAACAAAGGAAGAACTTAAAAAAACTCTCAAGGGACGCTTTCTGTTTCTTAAAATGGATGCCTGCACAAGTCACAGAGTGAACTATTTTGCCATCAATGTCCGATTTGTTTGTGACAAAAATGAAATAGTTACCAAGACATTGGCAGTAAAAGACACCAAAGCTCATCACACAAGTGAGTTTCTCCAGGTCTTGGTGGAAAAGGTTCTGCAAGACTATGAACTTAAAAAAGAGCAAGTTATTTCTGTCGTAACTGACAATGCTTCAAATATGATAAGTACTATTAAGCTAATGTATGAGAGTAATGATGGTGACCAGCAGCTAGAAGAACATTCTGGGTCCACAGACACAGAAATGTTTGAAATAGAGGAACACAGTATTGTAACTGAGGAGCAAACTGAGGTTGCTTCAGATGAACAGCAACATGATAGTTTAGATGATCTTGTTGAAACTGTGTCAATGCGTTCTTTCATTCATCACATGCGCTGTGTTGTGCATATGCTACAGCTGGCTATAAGAGACAGTCTGCAAGAAGGACATGCTGCACTGATTGGCAAGGTGAGAAAATTGGCTACTGTTGCCAGAACCCCTAAAGTTGGCTCAATTTTGAAGAGACGTGCTGGAAAAGGGGCAATTATTGATCAAGCCACACAATGGGGCAGTACTTACCTAATGATTCAGCGCTTGGTTAAACTGAAAACCTTTCTTGTAGACATGGCTAACCCTCAACTGACGCTAAATGAAAATCAGTGGAATCAGGTGATTGAGCTGGAAAAATTGCTAGAGCACCCATTTACAGTGACTAAAAAATTACAAGCAGAGGACTTAACTCCAGGTATTTTCTTAAAGGAGTGGAAGAACCTGATGTTTCGCCTGTCCCAAAGAGGAGGGTTAATTGCAAGTGGCATTGCTACATCGATGAAACTGAGAGAGGAGCTACTATTACAAAATAACATTCTTTTGGCAGCTGTTTATGTAGACCCAATGCATCGGATTCCTCTAGATGATCAACAGCTAACTAAAGGAAAAGAAGCTCTGTTTGAAATAGCAGTAAGGATGAAAGGGTTGCAGAACAGTCAGGAGGAACAAGAAGAATTTGGTCGTCCTGCCACATCTTCACCCTCATCAACTGATGAAGAATTTAATTTAGAAAAATATTTGGATCACAAGGACCGTGCAAAGCGTTCCCGCATAGAAGAAGAGTCATCCCCATCAAAGAACACAGCCAGTACATTTCAGCAGAATTTTTCATATGCACTAAAAGAAATTGAGAAATTTGACCGTTCATCAAAAATAACAGTGCAACAAGCGATTCCTCTGTATCCTGACATTGTCAGAGATGTTGCCCGAGTGGTTACTGCTTTGCCACCAACCCAAGTTAGTGTAGAGAGGTTTTTCTCTGCTCTCAAAATAACTAGATCAGATTTGAGGGCATCCATGAAGGAGGATCTGACAGAGGCAATACTTTTTCTGAGGACAAATTTATAGATTTCTTCTTATTAACTGCCTAACAGTGTTTATTGCATATTTATTACAAGAGTTTATAAAAGTTTATAAAAGTTATTTGCTATATTCTAATTGTATTCTAATAAACATAGTTTTTGCTCTAAGTGGTCTGATTACTTATATGATGGTGAGAAACTGAATAAGCACGTTGTTAATATTTTACAACAGTAAATTTATTGTTACGAATTGGCCATTTATGAAGGAGTCGGAGTCGGAACCTGATAAAATCCAGGAGTCGGAGTTGCAACTGTGGCTTACCGACTCCACAGCCCTGCAATATACTATGTGACTGGGCAATATACTACGTGGCTGGGCAATATACTACGTGACTGGGCAATATACTACGTGGCTGGGCAATATACTACGTGGCTGGGCAATATACTACGTGGCTGGGGAATATACTTTGTAGCTGGGCAATATACTACGTGGACATGCATACTCTAGAATACCCGATGCGTTAGAATGATATACTATATATATATATATATATATATATATATATATATATATATATATATATTGGTTTGTGTCATCATTTTCTGAGATCCGCAATTTGTTTTTTATTTTTCAGTTGGTGGAACTTTGCAAGGTTCCTTTCTTTTGCGTGCCAAGGTGACGGTTTTATTTCTACCATTTTGGGTTACCTGTAACATTTTGATCTCTTTTTATTGTCATTTTTGGGGGGGGGGGTAATTATGGCGACATAAAACAAATAATAAATGAATACATTTTTGCATTTACAATTTTTTTTCTTGTTCAAACATTTTTATTGTTTAGGAGTTTGGGCAATCTGGCAAACAGTGATACCAAAAATGCATTATTTTTTAATTTACATTTTGAGATTTAAGTTAGATAGATATGTAATAGGACAAGATGACACCCACTGAAGGACACCCTCTAGACGTCTCTACTGAGTAACGACTCTCCTTTGGTGTTTCCTACTAGACAGCACTGGATGAAGTATTGAGACAGCAGGAAACCACCAGCTCAAGATGAAAATGTCACTATAATCCCAGACTGATGATTTCTTGGACTGTGGGCCGTAAAAGTAAAAGTAACAATTCAGGGAAAACTGCAGAGAAAATAAAAGGTGAGGGGGATATAACATTGAAAAAAATAAAATAATACATCTTTAAGGCTGGATGGCTCCTTATCTATAAACTGGGAAGTTTACAATTTGGCAAGATTGGGTGAGTTCCTGCTGTCATGTCAATGTACAGGACAGATAAGCCCCGACCTCGGCACAACCCCCTCAAAGGCTCAAAATGTGGAAAGACCTCTGCTGCAACCTCTCCCTCCCTTTCACCCCCGGAAGGATATTTGTTCAATGTCTGGTTTTACCTTCCATGTTATGTAACGCTGGACGCCTTCCCTCCAAGCACCAACGGGTGCTAGCAGACGACCCGCGCCCAGCAATATGGTAGCAGTGCCGCTCAAAGGATTCTTGTGACCATAACACTCACCCAAAAGTGCCCATCTCGTTAAACACAGTGATTCTATTACAACACTGTGCAATACGATGACACCAGAGAGAGAGTAAAAGAAGCCAATAAAGTAGAGAAAAGCATCAGAAAACCTCTGTCAGCAGGATTCTGCTATTTAATCTGATGTAGGTGCAGAGACCCTGATTCCAGGGGCGTACAGTTGTGCTCAAAAGTTTACATACCCTGGCAGAATTTTTCCTTTCTTGGCCTTTTTACAGACAATGTGAATGATAACACCAAAACTTTTTCTCCACTCATGGTTAGTGGTTGGGTGAAGCCATTTATTGTCAGACTACTGTGTTTTCTTTTTTTAAATCATAATGACAACCCAAAACATCCAAATGACACTGATCAAAAGTTGACATACCCTGGTGATTTTGGCCTGATAACATGCACAGAAGTTGACAGAAATGGGTGTGAATCGCTGCTAAAGGTAACATCCTCACCTGTGACCTATTTGCTTGTAATTAGTGTGTGTGCCTAAAAGCTAAATGAGTTTCTGGGATCCAGACAGACTCTTGCATCTTTCATCCTGCCGCTGACGGTTCTGGATTGTGAGTCATGGGGAAAGCAAAAGAATTGTCAATGGATCTACGAGAAAAGGTAGTTGAACTGTATAAAACAGGAAAGGCATACACAAAGATATCCAAGGAATTGCTAATGCCAGTCAGCAGCGTTCAAACTGTGATTAACAAATGGAAAATCAGGGGCTCTGTAAAAACAAATTCACGGGCAGGTAGACCAATAAAAATGGTGTCCACAACTGCCAGGAAAATTGTTTGGGATGCAAAGAAAACCCCACAAATAACATCAGCTGAAATACAGGACTCTCTGAAAGCTAGCGGTGTGGTTGTTTCAAGATGCACAATAAGGAGGCACCTGAAGAAAAATGGGCTGCATGGTCGAGTCGCCAGAAAAAAACCATTACTGCGCAAATGCCACAAAGTATCTCGCCTATAATACGCAAAACAGCACAGAGACAAGCCTCAAAACTTCTGGAACAAGGTAATTTGGAGTGTTAAGACCAAAATTGAACTTTTTGGCCACAACCATAAACGTTACATTTGGAGAGAGGTCAACAAGGCCTATGATGAAAGGAACACCATTCCTACTGTAAAGCACGGAGGTGAATCGCTGATGTTCTGAGGTTGTGTGAGCTATAAAGGCACAGGAAACTTGGTCAGAGTTGAAGGAAAAGGAGATTTTTGTGTACTCACCGTAAAATCTCTTTCTCTTAGCCTCTAATTGGGAGACACAGGACCATGGGTGTTATGCTGCTGTCCACTAGGAGGCGACACTATGCATAATCTGAAAAAGATTAACTGTGGCTCCTCCTCTGCAGTATACACCCCTGGACGGCATCAGCCTTCTCCAGTTTTGTGCAACAGCAGTAGGAGGAACGTAACATGAATAACATAATTATGCCTGTAAGAAGGCAACTATGTACGAGCTCAAGAAAACAATATGAGAACTCAACAGTTACAACGGCCCGGAAAGGGCAACAGGGTGGGAGCTGTGTCCCCCAATTAGAGGCTAAGAGAAAGAGATTTTACGGTGAGTACACAAAAATCTCCTTTAGGGCTTGTTCACACGATCCTTTTTTGCCTGCGGATTTTTCAGGTCCTGATTCTAAAAACCCGCAGTGCAAACCCGCGGTGGTTTACCTTTGCGGGTTTTTGTGCGGTTTCTCCTGCGGATTCCACTGCGGGTTTCCAACTGCACTTTCCTATTGGTGCTGTTGGAAAACAGGAGCGGAATCCGCAGAAAGAATAGACATGGTACTTCTTTTTTTCCGCAGAAAATCAGCGTGGATTTTCATGCCGAAAAAAGGATAGTGGGCACAGCGGTTTTTGTTTTCCATAGGGTAACATTGTACTGTACCCTGCATGGAAAAAGGATGCGGATCCGCAGCCTCAAAACCGCTGCGGATCCGCAGCAAAAACCGCAGCGTGTGAACATAGCCTTACTCTGTCGCCTCATTGGGGGACACAGGACCATGGGACGTCCTAAAGCAGTCCCTGGGTGGGAAGCAATGGACGAATATTGTGCAGACAGGCCCCTATACTTAGCGCACCGCCGCCTGCAGAACACGTCTACCCAGGCTCGCGTCCGCTGAGGACTGGGTATGAACCCTGTAGTGTTTAGTAAACATGTGTAGGCTAGTCCAAGTGGCCGCCTTACACACTTGTTGTGCCGAAGCCTGGTGCCGAATGGCCCAGGAGGCCCCTACTGCCCGTGTAGAGTGTGCCGTAATACCGGCTGGAAGAGGAGAATTCCTAAGGCGGTAGGCCTCTTGTATGGTGGATTTGATCCACCTGGCAAGGGTAGCTTTGGAAGCTGGCAGACCCTTGTTGCCGCCTTCCGGAAGGAGGAAAAGAGAATCAGACCTCCGGAAGGACGCAGTCCTAGACACGTATATACGCAATGCCCTGACGAGGTCAAGCGTGTGTAGAGCCTTCTCCACTCTATGAACCGGAACCGGACAAAGGGATGGTAGCGAAATTTCCTCATTGAGGTGGAAGTTGGACACAACCTTCGGAAGGAAGGATGGGACCGTACGAAGAATTACCTTGTCCTGGTAAAAAGCCAGGAAGGGCCGTCTGCAGGAGAGTGAGGTCAGTTCAGACACCCTGCGTAGCGAGGTGATTGCCACCAGGAAAACCACCTTCAGGGAGAGAAGATGGAGCGGGACCTCCTTAAGGGGTTCGAAGGGTGGTTCCTGCAATGCTGTCAGGACCAGGTTGAGGTCCCACGTTTCTAGTGGTCGTCTGTAAAGGGGAACCAATCGGGAAACCCCCTGAATAAAAGTCCTTACTTGCGGCTTGGTAGCAATGCGCCTTTGAAAAAGCACTGAGAGGGCTGACACCTGGCTCTTAAGCGAGCCCAATGACAGCCTGGCCTCCAGACCCGATTGGAGAAAACCAAGTACTTTGGGTAGGAAATAAGGGAGTGGGGTCTGGCCACGAGATTCGCACCAGATAAAGAAAGCTTTCCAGGTACGGTAATAAATCTTGGCAGAGGCTGGCTTCCGTGCCCTGATCATGGTTCCAATGACGTCCGGCGAGAGCCCTGCCTGGGTTAGAACCCAGGTCTCAAGGGCCACGCCGTCAAATTGAGAGCCCCTGAGTTCTGGTGGTAGAACGGGCCTTGTGATAGAAGATTGTGGCGGTCGGGGAGACGCCAGGGGGCATCTGCTGTAAGTTGTACGATGTCGGCGTACCATGTACATCTGGGCCAGTCCGGTGCAATTAGGATGGTTGGAACTCCCTCTTGTTTGATCTTCCTCACCACTCTGGATATCAGGGGGAGAGGTGGAAAAATGTACAGAAGCTGGAACTGGGTCCAGTCCTGAACCAGAGCGTCTGCTCCGAGCGACCGCGGATCGTGTGTTCAGGCCATGAAGTTGGAGACCTTGGCATTGAAGTGGGATGCCATTAGGTCCACATCCGGGGTCCCCCAGCGATGGCAGCTCTGGCGAAAAATTTCGGGATGGAGAGACCACATTCCCGAGTCTATTACTTGTCGGCTGAGGAAGTCTGCTTCCCAGTTGTCCACCCCTGGAATGTGGACCCCCAAGAGAACCGACCCTGTGTCCTCCGCCCAGTGGAGGATATGTGACACTTCTCGCATCGCCTGGGTACTGCGGGTCCCCCCTTGGTGATTCACATATGCCACAGCCGTGGCATTGTCCGACTGTATTCTGATGTGAGAGGCTGCCAGTAAGTGATGAAAGGCCCTCAAAGCCAGGAGGATGGCACGAATTTTCAGGATGTTGATGGGCATGGTCGATTCCACTGGGGACCACTTGCCCTGTGCCCTGTGGTGTAGGTGCACTGCACGCCAACCCGTCAGGTTCGCATCGGTGGTCAGAACTTTCCAATGACTTGTGAGAAAGGATTTCCCCTTTGCTAGCGAGGTTGGCTTGAGCCACCAGTGCAGGGACCTCTTGGTTGACATTAGCCGGAACTCACTGTCAAGAGAGAAAGGGTTCTTGTCCCAGGACTTGAGGATGGCTAGTTGGAGAGGCCTGAGGCGAAACTGGGCAAATGGGACTGCTTATATTGCTGCCCCCATCTTGCCGAGGACTCTCATGGCAAACCGGAGAGATCGAGGGGGTTTGCGGAGGAGAGTGCTAACTCCTAGACGGAGAGCCAGTGCCTTGTCCTTGGGAAGGAGCACTAGACCCCTGGAGGTGTTGAATAGCATTCCCAGGAAGGTCAGAGACTGACTTGGGGTTGGTGATGACTTTTGTAGGTTGACTAACCAGCCCATGCGAATCAGAGTGTCGATTGTGATTGAGACGCTGAGCTCGCAGTCCTTGAAGGTGGGAGCCTTGATGAGTAGATCGTCCAAGTATGGAACGACTACTATGCCTCTGGAGTGCAGGACGTCCATGGTGGCTGCCATGAGTTTGGTAAACACTCTGGGAGCTGTGGCGAGTCCAAACGGGAGAGCCACAAACTGGTAGTGGTCCTGGTCGATTGCGAACCTGAGAAATCTCTGATGGGCAGGTGCAATCGGTATATGCAGGTATGCGTCTTGTATGTCTATGGAGGCGAGATATTCTCCCTTCTCCATGGACGCAATGATGGACAGAAGGGACTCCATGCGGAAGTGACGGACCCGTACGTATTTGTTGAGTTGTTTTAGGTCCAGTATGGGCCACACGCTGCCTCCTTTCTTGGGGACTACGAATAGATTGGAGTAGAACCCTCGGAAGCGCTCGGCCATGGGGACCGGTACTATGACTCCTGCTTGAAAAAGCGAGGAGACCGCTTGCCGGAAGGCACGAGCCTTGGCTGGTGGTTTTGGGGGGACAGAGCAGAAGAATCGGTCCGGTGGGTTGGAGGTGAACTCTATCTTGTATCCGGAAGACACTAGTTCCCTGACCCACCTGTCTTCTGTAATAGGCAGCCAGACTTGATGAAAGAGCAAAAGTCGGCAGCCTAGGGGTGTGGTGTCTTCCGGGGTCCGTGAGTCATGATGAGGAGAAAGTCTGAGATTTTCCTCCTCTGGGTTTAGACTGGGCTGCTTTTGACTGCCAGGTCTTGTCCGACCTTTGCTTGATCGTGAGTTGTCCCTGCGTGGGGAACGGTTACGATTACGCGAGACGGACCAGCCCGAAGAATTACGAAAGGATCGGAATCGAGTTTGGTTACGCTTCTTGTAAGTGCGTTTAGGTTTCAGTTGGGGAAGAGGGGTACTCTTACCCCCGGTGGCGTTGGATATCATCGTGTCCAACTGTTCACCGAAAAGTCGCCCACTGAGGTAGGGGAGGTGCGTGAGGGACTTCTTTGAGGCTGCGACGGCTTCAGCTAGGCCAAAGCCGGGGCCTAAATTAGATACCTGATGCCCAGAAGGGCTCCAAGCCGGCGCGAAAGTCCGGGAGGGGGTCGGATCTTAACCGGACCCCCCCCCCCCCCCCGGATTTAAAGGCAGGATAGCGGTGGGGCTGTAAGCGGTGAGGGGTCCCCCTGAGGCAGTATAGAGCTGGTGCTGCCGCATAGACAGGGGCGCAGGGAGCCCTGTGTCTGTCTGTGCCATGCCTGCCTGCACTCCCCCCGGCCCCAACAGGAGCCCGCAGCTGGGCTGGGGTCCCTGGATGCAGGCGCAGTGTGCTGGCCCATTGCTGGGAGCTGCAGAGTGCTGCTTGTACAGGCCTTACCTGAGGAGTCTTAACCTAATGCCCCCAGAGTGGGATTAGGGAGGGTGCTGTTGTCACCTTCAGGGGCCTTTATCCTCGCCTCGACCTCAACCCAGAAACCAAGAGGAATTGGGGAAGGAGGGGGAGTCTCGACTTCGAACCAGCACCCGAGGGACCGGGGAAGGAGCAACATGGGGAATAGCCATCTCTACTTCAACCGGGCACCCCGTAATAGGGGGACGAGGAAGGAGCCATGCCGGGAGTCTCACAGGAGACCCACTTTTCTTCATCTGTAATCCGTCGGAAAAAAACGGAGTAAAAAATCTTAGGTGTGCCTCCTATGCGACACTAAGCAAAAACTGGAGAAGGCTGACGCCGTCCAGGGGTGTATACTGCAGAGGAGGAGCCACAGTTAATCTTTTTCAGATTATGCATAGTGTTGCCTCCTAGTGGACAGCAGCATAACACCCATAGTCCTGTGTCCCCCAATGAGGCGACAGAGTAAGATGAATGCAGCACATTATCAGGAAATACTGGAGGCAAATTTGCACCCATCAGCCCGGAAGCTGTGCATGGGACGTACTTGGACATTCCAACATGTCAACGATCCAAAACACAAGGCCAACTCGACCTGTAATTGACTACAGCAGAACAAAGTGAAGGTTCTGGTGTGGCCATCTCAGTCTCCTGACCTCAATATCATTGAGCCACTCTGGGGAGATCTCAAGCGCACAGTTCATGCTAGACAGCCCTGGAACATACAGGAACTGGAGGCTTTTTGCCAAGAAGAGTGGGAAGCTTTACCATCTGAGAAAATAAAGAACCTCATCCACAACTACCACAAAAGACTTCAAGCTGTCATTGATGTTAGAGGGGGAAATAAGAAATGGGGTATGTGAACGTTTGATCAGGGTCATTTGGATGTTTTGGGTTGTCATTATGATTTATAAAGAGAAAACACAGTAGTTTGACAATAAATGGCTTCACCCAACCACTGACCACGAGTGGAGAAAAAAAGTGTTGGTGTTATCATTCATATTCTCTGAAAAAAAAGGCCAAGAAAGCAAGAATTCAACAAACCTGACCCTTCTCTCCTCCCACAATCATCCATACACATTAGATGGTTGGATTTCATGTGGAGTGTGTACAAGTCCCTTAACCTCTGGGCTACTTTGCTGCCCCTACACCTTATGGCTTGCTTCCCTATGATTACCACCTGCCATCAATTTTTTTTTTTTACTTATACCTTTTTAACAGGTAGAATTTGCATAATTGACATGGATTTGTAAATTTACAGGAATAAATAAAACTATTCAGAGAGACAGAAATAAAGGACAAAGCTGGTGAACTGGGGAACGGAGGGAATTCCCAGAAAAGTGGAGACCCGGTCACTGCCTGTTACACTGCAGACAACGAACAGATGGAAGGCGAGCAAGGACGTTAAAGGGGTTCTACAGGGTCGGCTTAAAAAAAAACCATTCATTCACTTTGTTGAGCATAATATTTCTTCAAATATTTACTTTCATACAAATTTTTAACTCTGTGTGGATGCCTAATATTTATAGTTTTTCTTTGTAATATGTATGTAATAAACGGTATTTTGTATGAACAACACATTGTGGTTTTTTGTTACCTTTTTTTTGCAGAAATGTTACACTTTTTTTTATTTTTTACTTAAGTTGTCCTGCAAAGACCATAAAAGACCTCTAGCGAAAAAATAAATAAGTAAATAATAATATAAAATAAATAATAATAATAATATTAAAAATTATATATATATATATATATTTGTTTGCTAATTTTTCCATTATAACTGGGAAGACAGCTCTGTCCCAGTAATGTGGGTTACTAGGAATCAGCAGCTCGGCTATGTCGGCAGAGACGTGGCAATCAGGTCCTATAGAAAGATCGGCCATGCTGATGCTTCTCGACACTACATAGAGGTCACTGATTGCTGGGTAGCTAACAAAAGAAGACAGAGGCGGTGATAAACCGCTTCTGTCTTCCAGCCAGAGTCCTGACTGTGTCCGACTGTCGGGAACCAGACCTGTTCCTGCATAATCTCCTTCTTTCCTGCTCTGTATAGGTTTTAGCCCCGATGTACCTGTGAAATTTCGAGACAGGGTAGTTTTCCAACTTGCGCTCCAGTGAACCCATAGACAGAGTTCGCGCTTACTTTCAGCGCCAGCTGACGACCATCCAGAACCTTTTGTTTAAAGGGATCGGTCTCGTTCTTAAGTTCTGTTTTTGCCCTGCAGTAAAAAAATAAAAAGAGGAATTGATGAAAATAATGAATAAAACATTCACACACACACATATATATATATATATTTCTGTCACTAATGAGACAGATCGAAGACTCACCGCTTGCGGGCAGATAGGAGGTTTTCCAAAATCTCAGGCAGCAATCCTTTCCTTATATTGGTCTTGACAAAGCAATCTCCTGTCGGGGTCTTTATAAAATCTTCAGGATTAAGTCTAAAAAAAGAATAAATAAGCCACAAAGTGTAATAATAAAACAGTGCACTCCGTCATATTCCCACTATCAATGAGATGACGACTGACAACAGCTGCACAGGATGAGCGTGCAGATCTTGCGGGGGGGGGGGGGGGGGGGGGCTTGGGGGGGCAGTGACCAGGCTTACGACTATGAATTTTAATAATAATAATAATAATAATCTTTATTTTTATATAGCGCTAACATATTCCGCAGCGCTTTACAGTTTGCACACATTATTTTGGTGGCTATGACGCTCGCAGCAGAGGATGAGCGTACAGATCTTGCAGGGGGCAGTGATCAGGCTTACGACTATGCATTTTGGTGACTATGACACCCGCAGCAGAGGATGAGCGTGCAGATCTTGCAGGGGGCAGTGACCAGGCTTATGACTAAGCATTTTGGTGGCTATGACGCTCGCAGCAGAGGATGAGCATGCAGATCTTGCAGGGGGCAGAGACCAGGTTTACAACTATGCATTTTGGTGACTATGACACCCGCAGCAGAGGATGAGCGTACAAATCTTGCAGGGGCAGTGGCCAGGGTTATGGATATGCATTATGGTGGCTATGACGCTAGCAGCAGAGGATGAGAATGCAGTTCTTGCAGGGGGGCAGTGACCAGGCTTATGGATATGCATTTTGGTGGCTATGACGCTAGCAGCAGAGGATGAGCGTACAGATCTTGCAGGGGGCAGTGACCAGGCTTACGACTATGCATTTTGGTGGCTATGACACTCGCAGCAGAGGATTAGGGCAGCACGGTGGCTCAGTGGATAGCACTGCAGCCTTGCAGCACTTGAGTCCTGGGTTCTAATCCCACCTTGGACAACAACTACAAGGAGTTTGTATGTTCTCCCCGTGTTTGCGTGGGTTTCCTCCGGGTTCTCCGGTTTCCTCCCACACTCCAAAGACATACTGATAGGGAATTTAGATTGTGAGCCCCATCGGGGACAGTGATGATAATGTGTGCAAAAACTGTAAAGCGCTGCGGAATATGTTAGCGCTATATAAAAATAAAGATTATTATATTTATTATTATGAGCATGCAGTTCTTGCAGGGGGGCAATGACCAGGCTTATGGATATGCATTTTGCCGGCTATGATGCTCGCAGAAGAGGAAGAGGGTGCTGATCTTGCAGGGGGGCAGTGACCAAGCTTACGACTGCATTTTGGTGGCTATGACACCTGCAGCAGAGGATGAGCGTGCAGTTCTTGCAGGGGGCTGTGACCAGGCTTACAACTATGTATTTTGGTGGCTATGACGCCCGCATAAGAGGATGAGCATGCAGATCTTGCAGGGTAAGCTCCCAGAGATCCATCAGAAATTGTGGTTTTATTAAAATTGCGTGCACTTTTTTAGTAATGGTGTTTTAAAGCAAAATGATCATAAAAAACAAAACAAAGAAATTAAATGCTCACCCGTATTTATCGACTGATCCGTGCTGCAGCAGGGTGGTATAGCAGAGATTGTGAGCCATCATGATAGATGGATACAACGATGAAAAATCTAAAGTGGCAATAGGCACGTCATAATACCTGGAAAAAAAAATGACAGATCAATGCAAGACACAGGAGAAGCAAAAAAAAAACCCAATAGATTTAAATGGTATCTGTTGTCTAAAAATATAAGGAATTAAATCCGATGTTCACTTTCAACAACTCATATATAGATCCTATAAAATTATCACACGATTTGAGTAAAGCCAGCTGTGTCCACAGGCTGTCTGGCATTACAGCTCAGCGCCATTCCAGTAAATGGTAGAGAATAAATACCAGACAGTCGGTGGACAACACTGGTGCACAGTCAGTTTGTCTTTCTAGTTGCTTTACCCAGTCATTAAAGAGGTAGTAAACTTTTAGGAGATTTTTTTCTTATTTGCATGTAGTTTGAGGCTACGTTTCCACGGTCAGTAATCAGCAGCACTTTGGACGAAGCACATGTCCGCTGTGTCAAAAGCGCTGCCGGCTATTGAATGCAAGTGAATCTGCATGTGTTCACTGAACTGTGCGTGTGTATGTATGTGTATATATATATATATATATATATATATATATATATATATATATATATATATATATATATATATATATATATATATAGATCTACATACATACATACATACATGCTGCGGTCTGGAAAGACACGCCGCATGTCCGTCTCCACAGGTAAGCCGTGGGTCTCTGTGCACGCAAAGTGATTAGTCAGTCAGCGATTACTGACCTTGGGAACATACCCTCATTGTCTGCAGATCGGTGGGGGTCCGACATCTGAGACCCCCATCGATCACTCAACAGATACCAGAGAAGTGCAGAGATCAGGAAAATACACAGAGAGCGCACACAAAGCATAGGATACAAAGCAAAGAGCAGAGTACAGATTATATAGAAAGAATAGGATACACAGCATAGAGCGGAGTACGGATACTATAGAAAGCATAGGATACACAGCACAGAGCAGAGTACAGATACTATAGAAAGCATAGGATACACAGCACAGAGCGGAGTACACATTCTATAGAAAGCATAGGATACACAGCACAGAGCGGAGTACGGATTCTATAGAAAGCATAGGACACAGCACAGAGCGGAGTACGGATTCTATAGAAAGCATAGGACACAGCACAGAGCGGAGTACGGATTCTATAGAAAGCATAGGATACACAGCACAGAGCAGAGTACGGATTCTATAGAAAGCATAGGATACACAGCACAGAGCGGAGTACGGATTCTATAGAAAGCATAGGATACACAGCACAGAGCAGAGTATGGATTGTATAGAAAGCATAGGATACACAGCACAGAACCATGTACGGATTCTATAGAAAGCATAGGATACACAGCACAGAGCAGAGTATGGATTCTATAGAAAGCATAGGATACACAGCACAGAGCAGAGTATGGATTGTATAGAAAGCATAGGATACACAGCACAGAGCAGAGTATGGATTGTATAGAAAGCATAGGATACACAGCACAGAGCGGAGTACGGATACTATAGAAAGCATAGGATACACAGCACAGAGCGGAGTACGGATTCTATAGAAAGCATAGGACACAGCACAGAGCGGAGTACGGATTCTATAGAAAGCATAGGATACACAGCACAGAGCGGAGTACGGATTCTATAGAAAGCATAGGATACACAGCACAGAGCGGAGTACGGATTCTATAGAAAGCATAGGACACAGCACAGAGCGGAGTACGGATTCTATAGAAAGCATAGGATACACAGCACAGAGCAGAGTATGGATTCTATAGAAAGCATAGGATACACAGCACAGAGCGGAGTACGGATTCTATAGAAAGCATAGGATACACAGCACAGAGCGGAGTAAGGATTCTATAGAAAGCATAGGATACACAGCACAGAGCGGAGTACGGATTCTATAGAAAGCATAGGATACACAGCACAGAGCAGAGTATGGATTGTATAGAAAGCATAGGATACACAGCACAGAGCGGAGTAAGGATTCTATAGAAAGCATAGGATACACAGCACAGAGCAGAGTATGGATTGTATAGAAAGCATAGGATACACAGCACAGAGCAGAGTATGGATTGTATAGAAAGCATAGGATACACAGCACAGAGCAGAGTATGGATTGTATAGAAAGCATAGGACACACAGCACAGAGCAGAGTAAGGATTCTATAGAAAGCATAGGATACACAGCACAGAGCAGAGTAAGGATTCTATAGAAAGCATAGGATACACAGCACAGAGCGGAGTAAGGATTCTATAGAAAGCATAGGATACACAGCACAGAGCAGAGTATGGATTCTATAGAAAGCATAGGATACACAGCACAGAGCAGAGTAAGGATTCTATAGAAAGCATAGGATACACAGCACAGAGCGGAGTAAGGATTCTATAGAAAGCATAGGATACACAGCACAGAGCGGAGTACGGATTCTATAGAAAGCATAGGATACACAGCACAGAGCGGAGTAAGGATTCTATAGAAAGCATAGGATACACAGCACAGAGCAGAGTATGGATTGTATAGAAAGCATAGGATACACAGCACAGAGCGGAGTAAGGATTCTATAGAAAGCATAGGATACACAGCACAGAGCAGAGTATGGATTGTATAGAAAGCATAGGATACACAGCACAGAGCAGAGTATGGATTGTATAGAAAGCATAGGATACACAGCACAGAGCAGAGTATGGATTGTATAGAAAGCATAGGACACACAGCACAGAGCAGAGTAAGGATTCTATAGAAAGCATAGGATACACAGCACAGAGCAGAGTAAGGATTCTATAGAAAGCATAGGATACACAGCACAGAGCGGAGTTCGGATTCTATAGAAAGCATAGGATACACAGCACAGAGCGGAGTTCGGATTCTATAGAAAGCATAGGATACACAGCACAGAGCGGAGTACGGATTCTATAGAAAGCATAGGACACAGCACAGAGCGGAGTACGGATTCTATAGAAAGCACAGGACACAGCACAGAGCGGAGTACGGATTCTATAGAAAGCATAGGATACACAGCACAGAGCGGAGTAAGGATTCTATAGAAAGCATAGGATACACAGCACAGAGCGGAGTACGGATTCTATAGAAAGCATAGGATACACAGCACAGAGCAGAGTAAGGATTCTATAGAAAGCATAGGATACACAGCACAGAGCGGAGTTCGGATTCTATAGAAAGCATAGGATACACAGCACAGAGCGGAGTACGGATTCTATAGAAAGCATAGGACACAGCACAGAGCGGAGTACGGATTCTATAGAAAGCACAGGACACAGCACAGAGCGGAGTACGGATTCTATAGAAAGCATAGGATACACAGCACAGAGCGGAGTAAGGATTCTATAGAAAGCATAGGATACACAGCACAGAGCGGAGTACGGATTCTATAGAAAGCATAGGACACAGCACAGAGCGGAGTACGGATTCTATAGAAAGCATAGGATACACAGCACAGAGCGGAGTAAGGATTCTATAGAAAGCATAGGATACACAGCACAGAGCGGAGTAAGGATTCTATAGAAAGCATAGGATACACAGCACAGAGCGGAGTAAGGATTGTATAGAAAGCATAGGATACACAGCACAGAGCAGAGTATGGATTGTATAGAAAGCATAGGATACACAGCACAGAACCATGTACGGATTCTATAGAAAGCATAGGATACACAGCACAGAACCATGTACAGATTCTATAGAAATTATAGGCTGTGTATCTTCTGCTCGGCGCTCGCCGAGGCGGGGGGGCTGTACATTCCTGTCTCGTGAGCTGCACACTCATCACCCCCACTGTTCTGCAGTAATTAGCAGTAATTTTTTAGTAAGACTGTTTCTTGCTAATTAGAGTCTGAAAATATTTTAAGTGAATAAATCTCTCTTTTTAAACTCATCCAAACGGATGAAAATCATGTATCTGATGAAACTCATGTATCATCAGATACATTTATTCGAGCTTGCTCATCTATTTTCCGATCTCCCATAGAAGTAAACGCCATGAGCGACATCTTACCATCCTTGAGGCACAGAACACCAATTACACTATGTAACACTATTTTGTGTCTCCAGCTGTTAAGTGCTATATTCCAGTTACTCATGCCTAGTCAAGAAATACTATTTAATTAATTATAGACTTTGCTTTTGTGACCAGGACAATTAAATATTCAGTTTTACATATTTGCATAGGGAAATCGAAAATATTAATTTCTTTTTGTCTATAGTTACAAAAACATTGTATATGCGTTTAATATTGGCCAAGATGAGCAAGAGTGGTTTTGAATTGAGTAGCTTTTGTCAATTTACGATTACACTACAAATCACTTTCATGAATCAACCCCCAAATATAGACTCCCATCATGTTCTCTTTATACTGTCCTTGGTAGCTTAGAAAAGAGATCTTGTAGGTACTTGAAGGCTGCCGATTCTTTGTCGAGATCTGTGACTAACTGTTTTATCAGGCCTAACTTTATGTGCAGGGGTGGCATCAGCACTTTCTGTGGGTCCACCAATGGCTCCCACTTCACGTTATTATTTCCCACAGACAACTCAGTTCTCTGTGGCCAGTCCCGCCTGTGATAGTGCTGATTGGTGTCCCGGCTGTCCCAAAGGCAAAGAAATCGAGGAAACTTTGTAAAACCGCCTTGGAGGCCCATCAGAAATGCCACCATTTTGAAGTCTCCAATGACGTCCCAGCCATAATCCTCGTACTTCAAGACACATAACAGCAGGTTGACACTGGTGTAGTCCTCTTTGAGGTGAACCGAGTGCGCCACAGGCAGAGATGGGTACTTGTTCCCATTATGCAGCAGTACGACTTTGAGGCTCCTTGATGAACTATCAATGAATAGGCGCCACTCGCTCGAGTTGCACGTGATTCCTACTATAGCTTCAAATAGAGCCGCTACATTGTTGCAGAAGCATAGTCCATCTTGCTATCTGACAAAGCTGGCAAAAGTTTGATGACGCTATCTCTGATGAGCTACTTTGTCACTTTCGTCTAACAAGTTCCACTGTTTGAGCCTGGACGCGAGAAGCTCAGCGTTCGACTTGGTGAGACTGAGGTCTCTGATGAGAACATTAAGGTCTTTTTGGTTAGGGTAGTAAGGTGTTCTTTCGTCTTCGAAATTGTATTCAGACTGCCTACATTCTCCTGAAGATGGATGAACTCCTTCTGAAGGAATGGGTACGAGCAGAGCAGCTCAGGGCAGTGTGAAAGTGGAGCAATAGAGGAAGGAATGTCTGAATAGGTGATAGGAAGTGCACGCTTGCCAGTTCGACGTTTGGATGGGTCCACCATACAGAAGTAATATTTTTTTACGTGGTCAGTAGGCACTCGCCAAATTTGCGGGATAGCAAACTTCAATGCCCTTTTTTAACCTCTGTACCAGCCTGTAAGGTATTAAACATGAGAATAAAATATATACCGTATATACTCGAGTATAAGCCGACCCGAGTATAAGCCGAGGCACCTACCTTTGCCACGGAAGACTGGGTAAGCTTATTGACTCGAGTATAAGCTGGGTATGCATTGTCCTTCTATGCATGGCTGCCCCTTCCCTGTCCTGGTATGAATGCCTCCCCGTCCCTGTCTGCATGCCTCCCCTGTCATTGTATGCATGTCTCCCCCTTCCGTCATGAATTCTTCCCCATCCCTGTCTGCATGCCTCCCCCGTTCAGTCCCTGTCTGCATGCTTCCCTGTCCCTGTATGCATGCCTCCCCGACCCTGTATGCATGCCTCCCCGACCCTGTATGCATGCCTCCCCCATTCTATCTCTGTATGCATGTCTCCTTATTCCCTATCCCTGTGTGCATGCTTCCTATTGAAAAAAAAACCCCATCATACTCACCAACCTACGCGCTCTCAGTGCTGGCACTGCATCTCGTTCTGGCCGCCGGCGCCTGCCTGCAGCTCTTCCTGTGCTCAGCAGTCACGTGGTATCGCTCATTAAGGTGATGAATATGCACTCCACCCCTATGGGAGTGGAGACGCATCCATATTCATCACCTTGATGAGCGGTACCACATGACCGCTGATCACAGGAAAAAGCTGCAGGCAGGCGCCGGTGGCCAGAAAGGGATGCAGTGCCAGCAACGAGGGCACGCAGGTAGGAGAGTATGATGTGTGCACCGGCTCCTGGCACAGACTGCTCTGCCGCCCCCTCCTCCGTTGGCTTTCTGTACCGTGACTCGTGTATAAGTCGAGAGGGGCGTTTTCAGCACAAAAAATGTGCTGAAAAACTCAGCTTATACACGAGTATATACGGTAAGTGTATTAAACTGGATGATATACAATTATACATATTCTTCTATAGCAGCAAAAAATGTTGCACTTATTTTAACAGTTCTTTTAAGCTCTAATGAGGAATTTAAAAAAATTAAATCTTGATATCTTAGCTATCAACAATTGTTCACCTTACCCTCAAGAGTTCTCTTACAGTATTCACATGTGAAATGAGGCGCCCATGGTTTGTCTTGATCCCCTACAAATATGCCGAAGTAGGCTCTCTAGGCCTAACACATCTTAGAAGATGCCGCCACATTGTATCTTTTAGCTTTTTTTTTTTTTATAAATTTGCTACAAATGAAGCAAAATGCATCCGCTGGATACATACAACCTGTTGATGCCATCTAAATTAAATGCAGGTATGTATCAACTGTAGCACAAACAGAAATGGACAAGTAAGGATCCTGTATTTATACTACTTTATCGACATTTCTCGAATTTCCGGAAGCTTCTCGCGGTCTACACAACGTTGGCACGTTTTGATAATGTTCGTGAAAACATAAATCTCAAATTATCAATGTCCTGACCACAAAAGCAAACTTTCTTGGGAAGTTTTGCCATTTTCTTTTCACTTTAGACATAAGTGATTGGGAAAACACCATCGGAACCCAAGGACAAACAAAAAATTAAAATTTATTACATAGTGTTATCAGCCATTAATCTGATGCTGCACAACATTAAAGAGAGATCACTCACCCTTTAACGGGTTCAATAACTGTGGCACCGGTGTAATCCTCGCCACCCTCTGTTTTCATCACTGGCATTACTAGATCTTGTTTCATTGCCTAAGAGAAGAAAAAAAAAGCTATAAAATGTAAAAACTGCAATGTGAAATGTATAAAAATAATTGTTGTTGCACACAGATTCCTGCAACATGAAACTTGTCCTGTGTTAATACCTGTCTGAGAAGTTGTGATACAACCTTGATTTGCTGCCCGCGGGACAACAGGTAGTTGAGGGGTACGCCGGTCACACGGGCCATCTCCATGTAATTAATGACGCACATGAGCTTCTCCAGGAGCCGCAGGGGTAAGTAAGCATCCTTTAAGCAGTACACAGCAAGTCGCCTGCGGGTCTGCTCGTTCCCATTCTACCAAAGTTATAAAAAAATTTAAAGCTAAACTTTTTATTTCATATATGACATTTATATCTGGCTACATTAGACACCGCTATGGGGGTTGCGATCACCCGATTCAACAGCATTAACTCGATAATGCTGGTAAATAACACTGTCCATTATGCTGCCTCCCATCCTTCACACAGGTACAGATATGGCTGACTCCATCACTAGAAGGAGCTTAATGGTTACACTTTTAGTATTGAGACATTTTAAAGGGTTATTCCCATCTTCAGAAATGGGTGTTGTTGGATAAAGCTTGCAAAAACAAGCACTTTTGCAATTTATTGCTTGTTAAAATTTGCAGCCGTTCTTAAGATAATAACGTTTTCTATTCTTTACAGCTCGTTGCCTAGGAGACCGACCACCGCTGCTGTCCATCTTATAAAACAGTGTTAATATCTCAAGAACGGATGAAAGTTTTAATAAATAGTAAATCGCAAAATTACCCATATTTACAAGACCTATCCAACAATACCCATTTATGAAGATGGAAATAACCCTTAAAAATTTTAAAGTAATCTTCATAAAAACTGCATAGAAAACAGTTAGTTGGGAGAGTCTAGTGGCAATGTGCCCCTTCTCGGGGTATTTGGGATCTAATATAACAGTGACTCTGTACCTGCAGATCAGTAATGATGGAATGCTGCACATCCTCTTTCTGTTCTTGTAAGAAGTGAAAACTGACAGCGTTTAAGGTGTAGGACCGCAGCTTGTAATCTCTTAGAAGTACCTGCAATAAAAACAATTTCATTAGGTAAAGTGAAGTGACAGAACTCGGCTCAAACTTTTTTAACAGCACTTCCATCTATGTAGCGTAAATCTGAAAATGGATTGCAAAATAGAGGTCAGCCTGGGTGCCATTTAATGTCAACAGGGTCCGATATCTCCGCTATCTGCAAGTAACGGTCAGTTTGTTCTCTGTATAACCCCAAATTGGCAGAAGACATTCATACTTTTATAAGAATACCTGAAGGAGATCGAATTGAACCCGGCCCTCTATATTGATGACTTTGTTTTCTCGTCGACCCATTTGTTTCGACTGGAAGGAAGAGTCTCGGATCACAGACTGAATGTTCCGCATCCTCCCGAGGTAAGGAAAGCTGCTGACCTGCATCACAGAAAAATGTAAGTCATCCCACTGAGACTGAAACGCGCTGGTCTACGTTAAGGAGGTTTTCCCATGAATTACATCTAGAGTTGGTGCAAATCGATATGCAGGATCATGTCAGTGATCTGTGACCGCTGGACATGAGTCATGAAAATCACCTCTTACCTGAAGGTATCTGCAGCGCTACTTTTGATTAGCCAGCCTGGTGCGAAGGCACATGTGCGCCACGATGACATCACGCCAGGCCGCCTCATCAAAAAAGGGAGTCGGGATGTTGGGAGGTAAGAGGTGGTTCTCATGGCTCTCGTCCAGCAAATCGATCATTTAGGGGCCATCACAATCACTAGAATGGGGGTCCAAAGCCCCAGCTCCCTCTCATCACTGTTGAAGTATGAATGGAGAGGCACGGTACAGCTCGAGCACAAGCGCGAGTATCTCCAGCAAGATACGTGCAACCATCAAACTCGCAGAGTGGTGGAATGGAACGGGGGCTTGGGATTCCCATTGTGGAAGTCAGAACAGTGAGGAACCCCAGCGATTAGACATTTCCAACCTAAATTCACGGAAAAAAATACTCTTGGGAGTGTTGATAAAGACGCGTTACCTTAAGGGCGTGAGCTCTGTTGATCAGGTACGGCAAGTCAAAATTCTGAATGTTGTAGCCCGTTATAATATCTGGATCAATGACGCGCACAAACTCTGCCCATTTCTAAGAGAAGAATCAAGAATGAAAGATCTGAGCGTATCGGAATGGAAAAGTTAATCAACTTTGAGGCTGTATCATGGTAATTCCTTCACTTGGTAGTCGCTGTTTCGTTGACCAAGCTCTGCTGACATCAAGTTGGGTGTACAGGATAGGGAAAAAACGGCTGCTTTCTTCCAAAATCAGCAACCCTGCATACTTAAAGGGTGGTCCACGACTGAATCATTGATCCGTATCTGAGAGATGGTTGGGGGTCTGACACTTGTCAACCCCACCAACTTCTTTTTTTATGGTGATGAGCGAACATGATGGGATAAGGTGTTATCAGAGCACGCTCGGATATAACTTTTTTTTAAATGAAATTTGAGTAGCAAATACCACTAATTTCGAGAATATAATTATGAGAAGTGATCTCCAAAATTCAGATTCTGTGATTAAGTTTTTACAATACACGGGGGAGTTCCTGCTCCGTACAAACTCTCTGGAAGTAATGCTTGGCAGGAAAGCAAGTGGTGAAAGGCGATCTCTGGTTATTGTGATAGCTCTAAGCAAACACTTCATAAAGTGCACAAACATAAAAGAAAAGCCAACAAGTGATGAAATGTGCTAACGGCGGGTAATGAGGATTCTTCTTTAGGACGGAGCAAAATCAAAATTTCCCTTTCGTACTGGAACAATAGGCTGCTTTAATCGGTTTACCTTGGAGTACAATTAACCTGAAGACAAAAGAAAAAATCCAGCTCACCATAGTTGTAGTCCCTGGAGGCTCGGAGCACGGAAACACTGTGTCAAGGCGTGAGGAATGCAGAAAATAGAAAAAAATCCAGCTCAACGAGGTGGTGAAAAAGCAAAGTCTTGGTACTTTATTCACTTCATATCGAAAAATAGAGGATAAAACAACAGCACAATATAATTAAAAACACTATCTACGCGTTTCTGGTGACATAGCACCCTTAGTCATGATAACTTTAGTGCAGCCTGTTCTATGCTTTTATGCTAGCAACCGGTAGGCACACCGGTGCTATAACTAATTACAAAAGGTAATCTAGTCAAAATGAAAAACACATGATAGTGTGTGCAAGCTGCAATTAGTTGCACAAGACAGATAGAAAAAAAGCACAGAAAAAAAAACACAACAAGCAGACTACATGTATACTTTGGCTATATAAAAGGAAATACAGAATAAATATATGTCATTCCATAATAATTCGTTGTTTACAAATGAAGCATGTGGAGTTATGTGACATATAATAATAAATATCCAAAAAGTTTATGATATATCAAATTCTTTATGAAGTAGCTGGAAGAAAATGATTAGAGCAATGTCAAAATGAAAGACCTGTTGGGTGTTTCATTTATATGTTCCAAGATAATCATTCGAAGATAATTTTTATTCAAAGAAGATTTTTACACAGGATCTTGAGCGATCTCTAAATTGGAGACCTATGAAGATATATAAATAAATAAAGAATTCTAATTATTGGCATGATGATGGTTATAAGGATACAAAAAATGATTAAGGAGGCAGGTATTAATTTACTGGATAAGAAACCTATGGACTGCATTGGAGACATTCGGGGGCAAAAGTAAACGTGAAACATCTGCAGATTTGCGATGTTCTCCCCCTCTCTGTGTAGCTGACCGCTGCTCCATTGTTTCACGTTTACTTTTGTGTTTTTGTGCTTGTTGTGTTTTTTTTCTGTGCTTTTTTTTCTATCTGTCTTGTGCAACTAATTGCAGCTTGCACACACTGTCATGTGTTTTTCATTTTGACTAGATTACCTTTTGTAATTAATTATAGCACCGGTGTGCCTACCGGTTGCTAGCATAAAGGCCCCGTCTCACATAGCGAGATCGCTAGCGAGATCGCTGCTGAGTCACAAGTTTTGTGACGCAACAGCGACCTCCATAGCGATCTCGCTATGTGTGACACGTACCAGCGATCAGGCCCCTGCTGTGAGATCGCTGGTCGTGTCGGAATGGCCTGGACCTTTTTTTGGTCGTTGAGGCCCCGCTGACATCGCTGAATCGGTGTGTGTGACACCGATCCAGCGATGTCTTCACTGGTAACCAGGGTAAACATCGGGTTACTAAGCGCAGGGCCGCGCTTAGTAACCCGATGTTTACCCTGGTTACCAGCGTAAATGTAAAAAAAAAACAAACAGTACATACTCGCCTTCTGATGTCCGTCAGGTCCCTTGCCGTCTGCTTCCTGCTCTCACTGACTCCCGGCCGTACAGTGAGAAGTGAGAGCACAGCAGTGACGTCACCGCTGCGCTCTGCTCTCACTGTACGGTGGCACTCAGTCAGAGCAGGAAGCAGACGGCAAGGGACCTGGACACCGAAAGGCGAGTATGTAGTGTTTGTTTTTTTTGGTAACCAGGGTAAACATCGGGTTACTAAGCGCGGCCCTGCGCTTAGTAACCCGATGTTTACCCTGGTTACCCGGGTGCTGCAGGGGGACTTCGGCATCGTTGAAGACAGTTTCAACGATGCCGAAGTCGTTCCCCTGATCGTTGGTCGCTGGGGAGAGCGGTCTGTGTGACAGCTCCCCAGCGACCACACAGCGACTTACCAACGATCACGGCCAGGTCGTATCGCTGGTCGTGATCGTTGGTAAATCGCTTAGTGAGACGGGGCCTTTAAAGCATAGAACAGGCTGCACTAAAGTTATCATGACTAAGGGTGCTATGTCACCAGAAACGCGTAGATAGTGTTTTTAATTATATTGTGCTGTTGTTTTATCCTCTATTTTTCGATATGAAGTGAATAAAGTACCAAGACTTTGCTTTTTCACCACCTCGTTGAGCTGGATTTTTTTTCTATTTAGTACAATTAACCACATGGAGGTCTCCAGAGCCATAAAATTAAATAAAAAAACACTTTGTTTTTTAATTAAAATTGTCTGTGACACTCGGCCATTAGGGTATGTGCACACGTCCAGATTTCTTGCAGAAATTTCCTGAAGAAAACCGGAAATTTTCTGCAAGAAATACGCATATTTTTTTTTTGCCTTTTTTTCCGTTTTTTTCGCGTTTTTTTTAGCATTCTGCAAGCGTAATTAGCTTGCAGAATGCTAAAGTTTTCCAAGCGATCTGTAGCATCGCTTGGAAAACTGACTGACAAGTTGGTCACACTTGTCAAACATACTGTTTGACAAGTGTGACCAACTTGTTACTATAGATGCTGCTTTTGCAGCATCTATAGTAAAAGATAGAACGTTTAAAAATAATAAAAAAAATAAAAAAAATGCTTATACTCACCCGCAGACAGCTGATCTCCTCAGCGGCGTTCGTTCCGTATAGATGGTGTGTGCGCGCAGGACCTTCCATGACGTCGCGGTCACATGACCGGTCTCGACCAATCACAAGACGGCGACGTCATCGGCAGGTCCTTCACCGCACACCAGCTACAGGAACCGAAGCGACAGCGTGCAGTGGAGAGGCGGGAAGACATCGAAAGTGAGTATATCACTATTTTTTATTTTAATTCTTTTTTTTTTGACCAATTATATGGTGCCCAGTGCGTGGAGGAGAGTCTCCTCTCCTCCACCCGGGGTACCATCCGCACATAATCTGCTTACTTCCCGCATGGTGGGCACAGCCCCGTGCGGGAAGTAAGCAGATCAATGGACTCCTAGGTGTGCGGAATCCCCTGCAATTCCGCATTTTAATGAACATGTTGCTTTTTTTTCCGCGATGCGATTTTTTCGCGGAAAGAAAGGCTACATTTGCACAAAAAATGCGGAATACACTGAAAATAATGGGAGGCATATGTAAGCGTTTTTTTCGCGTTTTTATCACGTTTTTATAGCGAAAAAACGCGAAAAATACTGAACGTGTGCACATGGCCTTATAGCTTTAATGGAACAGATTCAAGTTATTTTCTGATATGAGGTCGTGTGGATCACTTAGAGAATTTGAGCAAATAAACCAGTTATATATTTATTTTACTCGCTTATATAATGCCATCATATTCCACAGAGCTGTACAGCCATCATCATCGTTATCCCCATTGGGGCTCAAAATCTAAATTCCCTACCAGTATGTCTTTGGAGAACCAGGAGGAAACCCACACAAACAAGGGGAGAACATACAAACTCCCTGCAGGTGTCATCCTTGGTGGATTTGAACTCAAGACCCGAGATCTGCAAGGCTGCAATGCTAACCACTGAGCCACAGTGCTAACCACTGAGCCACCGTGTTACCAAAAGATCAGATTTCTCATTTAAAGGAGTTGTTAAATGAAGTGGTACCCCTTGGAAAAACAGGATTTTTGGTTGCTTACCGTAAAATCTGTTTCTCGGTGCTGCTGCCACTAGGAGGCTGACACTATGCACAAAAAAAAGTTATCTCCTCCTCTGCAGTGTACACCCCACGGACTGGCATTATACTCTTCAGTTAGTGAGAAAGCAGTAGGAGAAAAACAGTAAGGTTGAAACATAACCACTAACATGAGAACTGTAAACATGAGAACAGTCATAGAACACAGAAAAGCGAAAACAAACATGGGAGGGAGCTGTGTCCCCCAATGGAGGCTCCGAGAAACAGATTTTACGGTAAGTAACCAAAAATCCTGTTTTCTCTATCGCCTCTCATTGGGGCACACAGGAACCATGGGACGTCCCAAAGCAGTCCCTGGTGTGGGAAAAACAGACTTCCATCAGGTCAGAGGACTCACTACTGCCGCCTGCAAGATCCTTCTGCCTAGGCTGGAGTCCGCTGAAGCATAGGTATGGACCTTGTAAAATTTGGCAAACGTGTGGAAGGAAGACCAGGTTGCCGCTTTGCAAAGCTGTAGGGCGGAAGCCCTGTGGTGCACCGCCCAGGAGGCGCCGACTGCCCAGGTAGAGTGAGCCTTTATCCCAGGAGGGGGCACTCTGTTCTTGACCCGGTAAGCCTCCATAATTGCCTTTCTGATCAAGCGAGCAATAGTCGCTTTAGAAGCCGGTAGGCCTCTAAGCGTGCCATCAGGAATGACGAAAGGAAGGTAGAACGATGTCCTCGTTGAGGTGGAAGGTGGAAACCACCTTAGGAAGGAAAGAAGGCGCAAGCCTGAGGACCACCTTGTCTTGATGAATGACCAAGAATGGAGGTCGGCAAGAGAGGGCCGCCAACTCGGAAACACGGCGGATAGAAGTGATGGCCACAAGAAAGGCCACCTTCCATGATAGAACTGACACGGGAATTTCCCTGAGAGGCTCAAAGGGGGAAACCCTCAGAACGTCCAGTACCAGATTTAGATCCCAAGAATCCACCGGGCCCTATACGGAGGGACAGCATGAGCTGCTCCTTGAAGGAAGGTGATGTGGCTGAGAAGATTAAGTCTTCTGAAAAAGGATGGAGAGCGCAGAAACCTGGCCTTTTAGGGAACTAAGAGCAAGGCCCGAATCCAGTCCTGCCTGAAGGAAGGCCAAGATGGAAGGCAGGGAAAAGGACATAGATTAAACGCGGTTGGACTCACACCAACGGAAGTAAGCCTTCCAGGTACGATAGTAGATCCTGGAAGACGAAGGCTTCCCGAGTCTGGATCATGGTGTGAATCACCCGATCCGAAAGGCCGGACTCTCTTAGAACTGCGGTCTCAACAGCAACTGAGCGACCGAGAATTCGGGTGGCAGATAGGACCCTGAGACAGCCGAGCAGGCTGGCGTCCGTCATCACCACTTGCCAGTGAACCGGAAGGACCTGCCCTGGGAGATGAGAGGTGACATCAGCCACCAGTTGAGAGACCGTTTGACCCGGGGAGAGAGTCGGATGGGACGATCCAGGGAGAAGACAGACCTGTCCCACTGATACAGAATTGCTTGCTGGAGGGGTCGCGAATGAAATTGGGCGAAGGGAATCGCTTCCAATGTTGCTACCATCCTCCCCAGAACCTTCATGGCCGATCGGAAGGAGGGAGGCCGAGGACCCTGGAGCAAGCGTATGTCCCGACGAAGGATGGATTCTCTTGTCTTCGGGAAGAAAGACTTTGGTCTGCTGAGTGTCGAAGAGCATGCCCAGAAAGAGGATGCGCTGAGAAGGAATAAGGCAGGACTTCTTCCGGTTAACCAGCCACCCGAAACGGGCTAGGGTGTCGAGAACGATGGACAGGCTTTCATGAGCCTGGGAAAAGGACGGAGCCTTGATGAGGATGTCGTCGAGGTATGGAAACAGAACCAGGCCTCTGACCCTCAAGATGGCCATCAGCGCCGCCATGATCTTCGTGAAAACTCTTGGGGCGGTTGCAAGACCGAACGGCAGGGCGGCGAAATGAAAATGTTCCTGGAGCACCGCAAAGCGCAGGAATCGGTGATGTCCTGGGACTATCGGGACATGGAGGTAGGTGTCCTGAATATCTATGGAACCCAGAAATTCCTGAGCCTCCATGGAAGCAATTACTGAACGAAGGAATTCCATCCTGAAGTGCTTCAGACGAACTCTCCTGTTCAGTAATTTGAGGTCCAGAATGGGACGAACCTTGCCGTCTTTTTTCGGTACCACAAAAAGGTTTGAATAGAAACCTGTGAACCGTTCTTTTTCTGGGACGGGGACGATTACCCCGGCTTTGAAGAGAGAAGCGATGGCTGCGAAGAAACCCGGAACTAGAGCGGGGTCTCTTGGAGGTCGGCGGTCGGGATTCGAAGAAACGATCCCGGGGTCGTGAAACGAACTCTATCTTGTATCCCGAGGATACAACTTCCCTGACCCATGCGTCCTCTACTGAGTAGATCCAGACGTCCCTGAAGAAGAGGAGACGGCCGCCCAGCCTGGGAGGTGGGCCGGGGTCTTGCGGAGAGTCATGCCGAAGTGGATCTTCCAGTCCTGGACCTGGAGGATTTACCCTGGGGGTAGCGAGGACGCCAGGAAGGAGTGGGACTAAAGGATACTGGCTTCTTCTCCTGACGTGTCTGTGGCCTCTGTTGCTGCTGTGAAAAGGAGTTTGACGCCGCGAAGCGGCGAAAAGGCCGAAATTGACGTCTAGGAGGAGGACGACGAGGTTTGGCCTGGGCAAGAAGAGAACTTGTGCCCCCGTTGGCATCCTTAATGATTTGGTCCAGCTTAGAACCAAAGAGACGAGACCTCTGAAAAGGCAGGCTGGTAAGGGACTTTTTAGAAGACAAATCCGCCTGCCAGGCCTTAAGCCAAATGGTCCGGCGGATGGCAACCGCGTTGCTGGACGCCTGAGCCGCACAAGACGTGGCATCCAGGGAGGCGGAGACCAGATATTCACCCGCGTGAGAAATCTGGTTGGCAAGTTCCGCCAGCTGTCCGGGTGGAGCCCCGTCCAGAATGCCCCGACGGCGTTGTTTGGCCCATTTGGATATGGATTTTGAAACCCAAGTGGAAGCAAAGGCCGGGCAAAGACTAGCTGAGGCCGCTTCAAAGGCTGACTTCGCGAAGGATTCTATGACTCTATCGTTGGAATCCTTCAGAGCTGCTCCGCCGGACAGTGGAAGGACCGTGTTGGTGGACAGTCTGGAAACTGGAGGATCCACCGAAGGAGAAGCAGTCCAATTAGCGGTGAGCACCGGAGAAAAGGGATATAAAACGCCAAGTCGCTTTCCTTTCTGAAAGCGTCTGGTCGGATTCTCTCTTTCTCTGGTCATAATCTCCTCGAATTCCGGGTGAGGAGCGAAAAACTTGGAAGGTGGTTTAGCCCGTCTAAACGAAACCGCCTGATCTGCGGGTTCCGTAGAGGACTCCTTGATGCTACAGGTTAGATTTATCGCTCCAATGAGATTCTGAACCATATCCCTCATGGTAGCGATTTGGTTCGAATCCAGCTCCGAAACATCCTCCGAAGGCGCATCAGAGAACGCCTCGCCTGACTCAGGGGAGGAGGACCGGGGAGAAGTCGACCGCAGAGAAGGACCGTGTGGCGAGATGGAGCGAGAAAAGGACTCAGACCGCCATTCCTGTCTGGACCTTTTGCGGCTGGAGGGCTCGGCTGGAGCTTCCTGCGACCCGCTGGCTACTGCGGGAGTCTGCAGGGGTAATCGGTCTAGCACTGACACCAGTGTTTGAGACACCCGTGTTAAATCCACCACCGATTGTGACAGAGAGGAAACCCAGCCCGGGGTGGGGGTATCACTCTCAAGCGGAGCAGCCGGGGGATCCTGGGCGGTGGGAACAATCGGGTTGCTGCAGGCCTGACAAGAGTGGAGAGGACTGACCTGAGGGAAGTTTGCAGTTACAAGACGAACATGCAAAGTATTTGACTAAGACAGAGGACTTAGAGGAGAAGTAGGAGGACGAGAGGGGGCCCCTTTAGAGGTAGACATTTTGAAAAAGGTCCCTGAAGAAAAATGCCAGAGGGTTAGGGGACAGGGGGGCAGCAGAGGAGAGTGTCAGTCTGCAGTGCAGAGCTACTCACGGCAGATGAAAGCTGAATCCAGGTGGAGGACGTCGTCCGGCTTGCAGGTGGACCTCCGTGGAAGTCTATAGACAGGAAGGCGATAAGGGCTCCTGCTGCAATACACGAGCAACCGCAGGAAAAAAACGCCAGATTGCACGCTCTGCACGTGATGGCGCGGCAATGTGTGGCGCCAGTGAAGTGGGGGGGCGGAGTCTGCTGAGTGCCCAGGAGCACCAAGATGGCGCTGGTGGGCAGAGAATGCGGGCAAACCGGAAGTGGCAGAGTCGCGGCGCCGGAAGTTATTATAAGCCGGCAAAACGGCGCGGCTGCCTGTAGGGGGGCCGCGCCGCACAGAGCAAGGATGCGGCCGCAGGCAAGGCAGTGCGACTGCCTGTAAAAGTGCGGCCGCCGTGGAGGAAGCAGCGCGGCCGGTAACCAGGGCCACCGCACAAACGAATCGGAGGTCTGTGCCTGAAAAAGTGCGGCCGCAGTAACAGCAGTGCGGCTGCCTGTAAGGCGCCGCGCCACTCAGAGTAAAGATGCGGCCGCAGGAAAAGTAGTGTGGAAGAGTCAAAAGAGCATGCCCTGCCCATATTTCCCCCGCTCTTGTAGCAGAGAATCCGCAGAGACCCCCCCAAGGAGAGACTGATAGGGAGGAAAAAGGATACTCACCTAAACATCCCACGCCGTCCGGTACTAACCTTAAAACGTGGAAGGTACTAGACATCCGTGGAGCTGGTGATGGACGTCCTCGTCTCCTCCAACCGACAGGCTCTGGTGGGCGAGTGGGTGGGGGACGGAGGCAAGACCGGACTTCTGAGCACGCTTGTGTGCCAGGATCTTGGTCCTGCTGTCGGATGTATGAGGATACGGGGTGGCAGTACACGCCGTACTCATAGTCCGTATTGTGGGACTACAGGTGTGACTGATCACCCTGTATCCCTCCAGAAGAAAACCTGAAAGAAAAATGACGCACATTGAGGTAGATAAGGGTCTAATGAAAGACCCGTGTCCACCTCATACTGACACTAAGCTAAACTTAAGAGTATAATGCCAGTCGGTGGGGTGTACACTGCAGAGGAGCTAACTTTTTTTGTGCATAGTGTCAGCCTCCTAGTGGCAGCAGCATACACCCATGGTTCCTGTGTCCCCCAATGAGAGGCGATAGAGAAAGAAAAACATTATGTACTCACCTCCAGCTCCGGCACAGTTCCATTAATGTCGGCACCGGGTCTCCCGTGACATTGTTATGCCGCGTCAACACTGCAGACAATTAGCGGCTGCTATTGGGCTGCTTCGTTCTTACCACTGCTGCTTGTCCAAAGGCATGAGTCTTGGACAAGCGAAAGAAGTGGGAGCGCAGCCGCCGATTATCTGCAGGGCTCACGTGACATAATGTCATGCAAGCCCCAGCAACAATGGAACTGCACCGCTTTCATTTTGCAAGGGAAAGGACTTCATTTAAAAAAGGGGTTTCCCAGGAGGGTTGTGAATGCTTTTAAATGCTGGGCTAAAATGTAAGGAAGAATCCAAGAACCAGTCGCCAGCCCAAAAGTTCAGTTTGGTGCCTTTATAAGGAAGCAGCGGACAGAACATACCGTAAGAAGATCCTGTTCCTTCTCAAAGCAAAGAACCTGCGAACCGACAATGTTGGCGCATGTACCCAGGGTGAAGACATTACGTATGAAGGGATCCTTCTCCCCCTGCCGCAAGACCATGTTGGCAATCTGGATGACAGGATCTTTGTCGGGCTCAGGGAAAACTCCTACAAGGGAAGACAGAATAATGATAGATTACTTGTAGAGTAACCAGAAGTATTGCTGAAAATTGATTAGACTCCAGGCTCACCCTTCACATCCACAGAGCTGACTGTTGGGGTTCTGGTCAAGTTGCGCTTCTGACTTGCATTCAACTCATGGCCTGAGATTGCTCTGCATGGAGCCATACGTCTCCATCACTATCCTGTGGTGATGAGTGAACGTCCTGGGATAAAGTGTTATCTGAGCATGCTCGGGTACTAACCGAATGTCTTCAGCGTGCTCGAAAAAATATGTTTGAGTCTCCGCAGCTGCATGTCTAATGGCTGTGTGACAGCTGCAACACGTCAGGATTTCCTGTTTGTTAGGCAATCCCTGCTGTCGAACAGCCCTGAGACATGTAGCCGTGAGGACTCGAACATATTTTTCGAGCGCACCGAAGATAGTAGCACTCGAGCATGCACAGATAACACCTTATCCAAGCACCATCGCTCATCACTAGTTATCACTTATCCAAAGGGACAGGTGATAACTTGATGGTTGGTGGGGGTCCAACTGCTGGGAGTCGCATTGATCAGCAGAAGGAGGGCACTTTTATCCCTGTGTGCACACAATCGCCCACAGCTCCATTCATTCCTTATAGAGCTTTTCCAGCAGTCCAATAGAGAATGAATGAATAGACAGCGGAGCATCCAATCTGCAGATCCATTTTGTAATAGAGACAAAAATGCCAGGTTCTACCGATTGATATGGATCCTAGCCATCGGACTCCCACCAATCAGTAATGTATATCACCAATCTTGGACAAATCCTTTAAAGGGAACCTATCACCCCGTTTTTTAAAAATTAGATAAAAATAGTGTGAAATAGGGGCAGAGCTGGGCTTTACATTAGGGCCTTTTTGGTGCCTTTACACCCCCGTTAGGCTGCCGAAATACCTTTGTGAAGTGGCCGTTTTGTCCTGTCACTCAAGTTGGTCAGGTCGGATGGGCGTGGTCACAGCGCTGTTTCTCCCCCAGATCAGGCTCATCATTACGTTGGTGGCGTAGTGGTGTGCGCATGTCCAAAGAGAAGATCCACTGCCCAGGAGATTCAAAACAGCGCGGTCTACGCTATTCGCCGTTTACCGGTGGGCGCGGCCATCTTTCTTGTGGCCGCGCGTGCGCAGATGGAGCGCTCTGCTGCCCGGGGCTTCAGGAAAATGGCCGCGGGATTCCGCGCGTGCGCAGATGGAGATCGCGGCGGCCATTTTCCTGAAGCCCCGGGCAGCAGAGCGCTCCATCTGCGCACGCGCGGCCACAGGAAAGATGGCCGCGCCCACCGGTAAACGGCGAATAGCGTAGACCGCGCTGTTTTGAATCTCCTGGGCAGTGGATCTTCTCTTTGGACATGCGCACACCACTACGCCACCAACGTAATGATGAGCCTGATCTGGGGGAGAAACAGCGCTGTGACCACGCCCATCCGACCTGACCAACTTGAGTGACAGGACAAAACGGCCACTTCACAAAGGTATTTCGGCAGCCTAACGGGGGTGTAAAGGCACCAAAAAGGCACTAATGTAAAGCCCAGCTCTGCCCCTATTTCACACTATTTTTATCTAATCTTTAAAAAACGGGGTGATAGGTTCCCTTTAAGTCAATGCCACATGGTGCAAAATTAGGACGGCCAAGGGGCGTGTCCTGACTGCCTATGTGAGCGGACCCACAGAACAGCGCTCCCACTGCTAACCTGCTAAAATCCTGTGTGGACGCTGCTGACCGGACCTTTCTGCCCCATACCGGCTGGCTGAGGGTCTGAGGAGTGCGGTGGTGCTGAGCGGTGGTCCCGGTGTGAAAGGAAATGACCAGAAGGTGGCAGAAGGACGCGGGAGCTGGCGATGAAGGAGCCAGCCAAGATGGCGCCGAGGCAAGAGAGGACGCTGACAAGGTGAACGCCGCATGTCAGAGGCGCATGGAGGTGGCGGCGAAGCTTCAGCAGTTTGCCAGAGTGGAAGGAGCGGAGGAGGCAGAGAAGGGAACCGGAGCTGGAGCTGATATGGAGGAGGAGGATGTGAGCCCGGCAGGACAGCATGAGGTACAGAAGGGGAGTGAGAAGAGCAGTATGGCGGGGGCAATGGGGGGACCTGAAGATATGATGACAGGAGCTGAGCCGACTCTCAAGGATGTTTTTGTGCTGGTTTCCGCATGTAAACAGTCCCTGACCCCCCAGGTACAGGAGGTTAAAGGGGACACAGCACAGATAAGCGCAGCCCTGCAGAGGATGGACAGATGCATGGGGGTGGTGGAGGAGAGGGTGAGCACTGCAGAAGACCACATAGTAAAACTGCAAAAAGCGGAGAAGAAGTTCGCCCAAGCAATATCAGAGCTGACCGCCAAAAATGAGGATTTGGAAAACAGATCCAGAAGGAATAATATCCATATAGTGGGTCTACCTGAAAAATCTGAGGGGAGAAACCCCACTGAGTTTATTAAAAACTGGCTGATAGAGAAAATTGGTGGCACAGTGTTGACGAAGGTATTTGCTGTTGAGAGAGATCATAGGGTCCCGCCGCAGCCCCCTGCCCCAGGAGCGAATCCCCGTACCATGCTTGCCAAAATACTGAATTACAGGGATAGAGACATTATCCTTAGGAAGGCCAGAGAAACGAAGGACCTGATGGTTGGAGGTCAAAAGATTGCTATTTACCCGGATTACTCTGCAGCAGTTCAGAGACAGAGGATGAAGTTCACTGGAGTTAAGAGACGACTAAGGCTACTTTCACACTAGCGTTAACTGCATTCCGTCACAATGCGTCGTTTTGCCGAAAAAACGCATCCTGCAAAAGTGTTTGCAGGATGCGTTTTTTCACCATTGATTAACATGAAGCGACGCATTGTGACGGATTGCCACACGTCGCACCCGTCGTGCGACGGATGCGTCGTGCAGTGGCGGACCGTCGGGAGCAAAAAACGCTACATGTAACGTTTTTTGCTCACGACGGTCCGCTTTTTCCGACCGCGAATGCGCGGCCGGAACTCCACCCCCACCTCCCGCACTTCCCCGCACCTCACAATGGGGCAGCGGATGCGCTGGAAAAATGCATCCGCTGCCCCCGTTGTGCGGCGGAGACAACGCTAGCGTCAGGAACGTCGGCCCGACGCTAGTGTGAAAGTAGCCTAAGGGAACTGGGAGTGCAATACTCTATGTTGTTCCCTGCAAAGAGTGGTGGCTTTTGACAAAACCCACTTTTTCCTGACACCAGAGGACGCTACCCAGTGGATTGACACTAATGCAAAATAACTTAAAGGGAAAGGCGATTGACTTTTAGGGGAGATCCGGATCGGAGATATCACTCTGGCGCCGGGGGAGAGATCCGTGTTTAATAGCATAATTGCTAAAGGGATGGGCAGATGCTGAGGGCTGAGCTGGGCCGTGTTGGGGGAAGGGCCGGCGGGGCAGTAATGGTTAATAAGTATGGGAGAGGAAGGTTATGCGGGGTACCGCAAGCTTGTAGGTTTTCTACATGTTAATATATGCTGGAATGTTTTGTTGTGTTTAAAAAACGGTGGGAAAGTCTGATCTTTATGGCAGCGGGAGCTGAGCGGGTAGGGTAAAGCAAGGGAGAGTGTTCCCAATTGGCGGTGGAGCCCCACTCTTCAGAAGAGGCAGAATGTGTAGCATTGGGAGGGTTAGGGGGGTAAGTTGGGTTTGGGTAGGGGGGGTGGGAGGGATTAGGTAGCTCATACCTGGGAGTGAAGATACCATGAAGGATGATGAGTCACATGATGGGGGGTCGCATTAAGATATTGAGTTGGAATGTAAGGGTACCGTCACACAGTGCCATTTTCATCGCTACGACGGTACGATTCGTGACGTTCTAGCGATATCGTTACGATATCGCAGTGTCTGACACGCAGCAGCGATCAGGGACCCTGCTGAGAATCGTACGTCGTAGCAGATCGTTTGGAACTTTCTTTCGTCGCTTTATCACCCGCTGACATCGCTGTGTGTGACACCAATCCAGCGATGTGTTCGCTTGTAACCAGGGTAAACATCGGGTAACTAAGCGCAGGGCCGCGCTTAGTAACCCGATGTTTACCCTGGTTACCAGCGTAAACGTAAAAAAAACAAACAGTACATACTTACATTCCGGTGTCTGTCCTCCGGCGTCTCAGCTTCTCTGCACTGTGAGCGTCTGCCGGCCGGAAAGCGAGCACAGCGGTGACGTCACCGCTGTGCTTTCCGGCTGGCACAGACACAGTGGAGAGAAGCAGAACGCCGGGGGACAGACACCGGAATGTAAGTATGTACTGTTTGTTTTTTTTACGTTTACGCTGGTAACCAGGGTAAACATCGGGTTACTAAGCGCGGCCCTGCGCTTAGTAACCCGATGTTTACCCTGGTTACCCGGGGACTTCGGCATCGCTCCAGCGCCGTGATTGCAAAGTGTGACCGCAGTCTACGACGCTGGAGCGATAATCATACGACGCTGGAGCGATAATCATACGACGCTGGAGCGATAATCATACGACGCTGCGACGTCACGGATTGTGCCGTCGTAGCGATGAAAATGGCACTGTGTGACGGTACCCTAAGAGGCCTTGCAGATAAGTCCAGGCGGGCAGCGAGTTTGCAGTATGTTTGAGATCAGAGAGCTTCAATGATTTGCCTGCTGGAGACGCACTTGGTGCGGGAGAGGGTGGATGTATTAAATAGGCGCTGGATACAGAGGGCATACCATTCTACCTTCTCCACGTATTCTAGGGGTGTGTCCGTGTTGGTACCCGTGGGAGTGCACTATGAAGAGGTGAAAGTACAGGTGGATGTGGATGGTCAGTATGTGGTGGTAAAATGTAAAATAAATGGAGTGTTGATGTGTATAGAGGCAATGTATATTCCGCCTCCATATTCAAGTAAGAAAATCACAGAGGTTTTGGAACGGGTGGAACGCTGGGGCCCGACAACATTTCTAATCATTGGGGATCTTAATAGTATCTGTGATGACTTTTGGGATAAAAATAAAAATTTCCAGAATAGGACGGTAGGACACATTACTACGTTTGGGACTTACATTCGTGAAACTGGTATGACTGACCTATGGAGAGTTAGACATGTTGGGGAAAGGGGATACTCATGTTATTCGCCGGCTCATAGTACTCTGTCCAGGATTGATCTGGCTCTGGGCAATTGCCTGTTGGACACAATGGTGGGGGATGTGCGGTACTTACCTAGGGCCCTCTCAGATCATAGTCCAATTGAGGTAGAGTTCCGGTTGCTGGGAACACAGGCCGCAAACAAGAGAGAGTGGAAGATTCACCCTAAGGCCTCTTTCACACTTCAGTTTTTTGGCGTCAGTCTAAAACCGCCATTTTCCTCAATAAACTGATCCGTTTTTATTTTCGACGGATCCGTTTTTTTCCCCATAGACTTGCATTAGCGACGGATTGTGACGGATGGCCATCCGTTCTATCCGTCATGCGACGGATCCGTCGAAATTAGGCGGACGTTGTCTAGACATCGACGGACTTTGTAACGTTTTTTGTCGCCGCCTAATTAACGGTCCGCGACGGATCCGTCGCGTCCGTCATTTTATAGAATGGGCGCCTATGGGCGACGGATCCGTTGCGATCCGTTTTTTGGCGGATCCGTCGCCCCAATCCGTTTTTTTCAACTGAGCAGGCTCCAAAAAGTTGATACTTTTCCCAGACAACCCCAAAACTATATAAACAGGACAGGTGGGCCTCATTTTTCAATGTGCCATCAAGAGAGAACACAGATCCTGCCAGTGAGAGACATCCTGCCAGCGAGAGACATCCTGCCAGCGGGAGACATCCTGCCAGCGAGAGACATCCTGCCAGCGAGAGAGATCCTGCCAGCGAGAGACATCCTGCCAGCGAGAGACATCCTGCCAGCGAGAGACATCCTGCCATTGAGAGACATCCTGCCAGCGAGAGACATCCTGCCAGCGAGAGACATCCTGCCAGTGAGACATACCCGCTAGCAAGAGAGACCCTGCCAGAGACTGCTATGTGAGTACTGCCATCCAGCGTGTGTGTGTATGCCTGCCTTGCATGTGTTTTATTTTTCATACTGTGCTGGTATTTTTAATGGCTGTGCTGTGACGTGTGTGTGTGTATGCCGTGTGATGTGTGCCAGACCACCTGCCTGCCTGACATGTGTTTTATTTTTCATACTGTGCTGGTATTTTTAATGGCTGTGCTGTGACGTGTGTGTGTGTGTTTGTAAATGCTGTGTGATGTGTTCTGCATTTTTTCGTGATTTTTCATACATTAACATACTGTACTGGTATTTCAAATAAAGAGCAGTGTAGCTCCTACTTTCTAACCAAAAAAAAAATAAAAATTTGGAATAAAAATTACACAAAACTGTCCGTAGTATGATTTCAAGATAAATTTAAAACTGGTCTACATTTAATAAAGGTGTTTGAGGTTCTATATCTAAATGCAGAATGCAAACCTTTGGTATACAAAATGTTATCTGGTTATAACTAGGGTAACCATAATTATCATTTTTGGGTATTGGTATTTTAACTTTGAATGAGGGAATTTTTTTTATAAGGTTGAAACTGTCTCTGAAAGAAAGAGCTGAAGATCCTGTGGTGACATCATCACTATCATAGGGCTTTCAGCATTTATCAGCTCCGCCTCCTGATCACATGACGATGAGGTCACATCAGGTCCTTCAGCTCTCAGCAGCTCAGTCCTGGTTGTGTGCAGCTCGTGTTATCTGGTATCAACCAGCAGCAGATTTCTGGTTCCTGCTGTTCTGGTGAGATGTGGAGAGAGGACCAGAATGTGATATGGATGGGCAGAATGCGGAGTCGGATGGGCAGAATGCGGAGACTGATGGGGCAGAATGTGGAGATGGATGGGGCACGATGTGGATTTGGGTGGAAAATATTTTGGCGGGGGGGCCCCATTTGGAAGTTCGCACCGGGGCCCATAACTTTGTAGTTACGCCACTTTATAGTAGCTTAGAACTGTCTTTATACTTGCAGATTCTAGGGACCAAGGAACTAGGGACCAAGACGACGCAGGCAGACCCCCCAAAGTTTTGAAAACATGTAAGTATAAAGTCCCGAAAAGCTGCGTCTATCCTTTTGTATAGTAGCTTAGAACTCTCTTTATACTTGCAGATTCTAGGGACCAAGACAGACTCAGGCAGAATAACAATGTCTTCATCTGAGAGCCCCCCCTCACATCGTCAGCCACCTGAGGTTTTTTTTTTTTTTTCTTCATAAATTTTTTTTGGGGTACATCTCTGGTAATGTTTTTGAACCCTATATGTATTTATTCTGTTTTCACAGGAAGAAGAAGGAGGAGCAGCAGCAGAGGAGCTTCATGAAGGAGACGGGCAGGGTGGAGAAATGAGAGGAGCGGGAGCGCATAGTGTAAGTTTTGCAGAGACAGATCCTCACATACAACACACTACACTCAACACAAACATTCAGCACAGCACACACACAGTACATATGCCTCCATCCAAGCACATAATTTATTTTTATTTTTTTTTTATTTTTATTAGTCTTCACAATCTGGGGCTCGACGTAGAGTTCCTCAGAGCACCTACCATAGTCGTCGGAATGCTAGGCGCGGCAGTCACCGCAGAGTAAGTTCCTTTTTTGGTTTGGTGTTTAGCAAACTGTAAAATTCATGTGTTATAATCTTTCCCTTTTTATTCTTTTTTTTTTTTGTTAAAAGGCTTCACAGCGTGCTCCCGAACAGGATGAGGAAGAGGAGGAGGGCATAGATGTGGACACCCTCATCCAAGCGGTCCAAAGTCGGGAGCCGCTATGGAAGATGTCGGACCGCCGCCATGCTGACCAGTACGTCACCCGACGGCTATGGGAGGAAGTGTGCAATGCTGTAATTGATAACTGGGAGGAACTCGATGCTGGGGCCCAGGATCTAGCACGTAAGTATTAACAGTTCATTAACGTGTGTTAGCATGATTTAATGTGTTGTATAGTAACCAATTTTTGCTTTCTCTTTCCAGGTAACAGGGTAATCGTGCGGTGGCGGTCACTGAGGGATCGCTTTAAGAGGGAGTTCAACAAGGAGATGCAGGCCCCGAGTGGATCTAGAGGACGCAGGAGCAGGTACAAACATGCCAGAGCCCTGTCGTTCCTCCGGTCGACGCTGCTGAGCAGAAGGTAAATATTCAACACCACAAGTTTTCAGTCAAACTGTTAAAATGTGTAACCTTCTATTTTTTTTGGCCAGCAAGGGCAATTGTAATATCAAGATACTAATTTTTTTGTTTGTTTCTTCTTTAACAGTACTGTCAGCAGCACTCGGGAGCCTGCATCAGAGTTGCACCCCTCTGGAGCGATCCCTCAGGGGTCCGCCACCGGGGACCACGTCGACCCTTCTGTGTCTGCACCTTCCCTTTTGTGTGATCCCTCGGCCCAATCCACCAGCGCTGGAGCAGCAGGGTGGACTTCGTCACTTGAAGCTGCAGGTGATGAGATGGAGTTCCCTTTACCCCACCCCTCTGACACTGCCGCAACATCTAGACCACCTTTGGGGTCAGGACGGCAGCGCCAGAGAGGTCAGGAAAGGAGCTATGCACCTGAATTTTTGCATTTGAATGCAGCCTTCCAGAATGCCATCAAGCTTTTGGGTGAGCAAACGTCTGCTGGGTACAATATGCTTCACAAATGCATATTGGAACTCGGCAGTCGTCTGGATAGGCTGCAGTCAGATGCAAACCAGTCACCAAGACACTGCTTTTTTCAGTCAGTCCTCAGGCACATGGAGAATCTAACTCCTGACCTGCAGATGCATGTGATGCAAGGCTGCCACACTGCTCTAGTGCAGGCGATGTCCCAAGCCCCTCCACCCACCCTTCATGTTTCAACACCTTTCCCCTCTCAAGTCGCCGTCTATCCTCCCGTCCGTCCTCCTCCCGTCCATCCTCCTCCCGTCCATCCTCCTTCTACTCCTTCGCCATACCTTTCTTCCCCCCTCAGTATTTCCCAGTTCCTACCTTCCCCTTTTCCATTCTTCCCCTTTAACTTCACCGTTCCCAATCCCACCAACACCTTCACCATACCTCCCACAGACCACATCTGTACCTCAACTCCCTTCCCAACCTCATGTTTTCACCACCCATTCCACTTCTGTTCCTCCCCGTGATGTCCTGTCCCCCCCTATCGACGTGGCCCGCCCTGTCAGCCCCTCCGCTACTATCTCCACCCCAAATTATGAGAACCTTTAAAAACTTTATGTAAATAAATAAAACTTTTTGTGGTTTAAAAACAATTTTATTGTCTCTCAAAAAAAAAAAACTATTAAAACCACCAAGGTTATGGTAATAGTAAACATTACAAAATGTTTAAAAGGTACCGGTACAAAACATACAAAATACTGCAAGGTTAACCAAACAAAAAAAATGGTATTTTTACAAGTTTGAAAAAAATTTTTTTTACACCATTTCATACTGCCAGTCAACTGATCCTGCAGGAGACATGAAGTAGTCTGCAAAATTGTCCCGCATTCTGGAGACTGCTACTGGACTGCGAAAAGTTGTGTTGTGGTAGTCCGGCAAGGTGGTTTCTGACACATTATCCTCTAGGGAAACATGTTCTTTTGATAAAACAAAATTGTGAAGTACCACGCAAGCCTTCACCACATCATCGACAGTTTCAGTCTGCAGTTTAATGGCAGTTAGTAGCACTCTCCATTTGGCAGTTAGGATGCCAAAAGCACATTCCACTACTCTGCGTGCTCTGGTTAAACGGTAATTGAAAATTTTTTTCCTCTGGGTCAGTCCACTACTTCCAAAGGGTTTAAGCAAATGTGGGGAAAGCTGGAAGGCATCATCTCCAACACAAACAAATGGTAACGGTGGACCGGTGGTTCCAGGGAGAGGTCTAGGGGGCGGAAAGTCAGATGTCTCTCCATACAACCGACGCCCCATTGGTGAACTTTTAAAAATCTGTGAGTCATTTGCGCATCCATACGCACCGATATCCACAGCGATGAACTTGCAGTGTGCGTCGGCTATGGCCATCAATACAATTGAAAAGTACTTTTTTTAGTTGTAAAATTCAGATCCAGAGCCAGAAGGTTTTACAATCCTTACATGCTTCCCATCGACTGCCCCGACACAATTTGGGAATTGGCATATTTGTTCAAAATTGTGGGCAATCTCCAGCCACCTCTCCTGTGATGGCTCTGGAATATATTCCGCTTGTAAGCAATCCCACAATGCCCGGCAGGTATCTCTGATGATCCCGGAGATGGTGGATATCCCAAGCCTAAACTGGAAATGTAGGGATGAGAACGACTCTCCAGTTGCAAGGAATCTGTTAACAAAAGGAAAATACATTAATTAATAAAAACTTCAAAAAACATCATTACAGTTAAAAGTCTGATGAATGAGAATAATTTAAAAAAATAAATAAATAAAAAAAAAATAACTTACCGAATAGTCACCATGAGACGCTCCGCTGGTGATATGGAGAAGCGCATCTGGGTGTCTCGTCTCCGTATAGAGTCTTCCACACGACCCAATAAAATTTCGAAATTTTCGGCCTTCATCCTCACATAGTTGAAGAACTTCTGAGGGTTTTCCCTCAGTTCAATATAAAGTGTTGAATAAACACCACGGGTCATGCGTTGGGCTGTGATGGGATGGATCCACAGCCTTCTCTTCCGCCGCTGCCGCAGGATCCGCAGGCTTTCCTCCTCCTTGTCCCGAACGATGACTGCCAACCAATTTGCCTCAAAAGTAAAATCCGCACATATCTTCGCTATGTTAACCAGTACTTGCTCCATCGCTGCCACTTTCTCTAATAAACCCTTTCAAAGATGTGATGTAAATACACAGTATATATAGTTTTCCAGTAGTTTCCAGTAGCCAATCACATTGAGATCCTCCCCTTCCAAAAAACGGATCCGTCAAAAAACGGTTCCAACGGATGAAAAAACGGACTCGACGGTTCCGACGGATCCGTTTTTGTGACGGATCAATATAACTGATCCGTCAAAAAAACGGATCCGTCGGAACCGTTTTCCCAACAATTTTGACGGATCCGTCGATCCGTCACGATGTCGGAGGTGACTGACGCCAAACAACTGAAGTGTGAAAGAGGCCTAACTGGTTGAACAGTATAGATTTAGATAAAATAAAACAGGAGGTGACAGAATTATTTTTGCTGAATGATGGGAGTACAGATGCTCTTACTGTATGGGAAGCCATGAAGGTGTACTTAAGGGGGCTGCTGTTCAGAGACATAAGTAGATGTAAGCGGAAGAAAAGAGAGGTAGAGAGGGCAGCGATTGACGGGCTGAGAGTGGCGGAGGATGAGATGGTAACAAAGGGAACTCCTGAGGCTGGGAATAGATTGAAAACAGCTCAAAATCATCTAGAGGAAATTCCGTTAAGAAAGGCGGAAATGAAGAAGGAATTTCAGAGATTGGCTTATTTTCAGGAGGGTGAAACTGTTGGCCACATGCTGTCGCTGGTGGCTTCTGCCCAGAGTTTGTCCAGAGTTTCTGCCCATTTGTCCATTCCCTGGTTTCCGGGAGTGACACTACTGTCTCTGGAAATTCAGAGATTGTGAGGGTCTTTGCGGACTTTTACGCTGGTCTATATTCCTCTCGGGTTGACGCATCGGCGGGAGACACAGTGGCTTTTTTGGAGGGGCTGGGACTCCCGAGGCTGAGCGATGTAGACAGAGAAGGTTTGGAGGCTCCCATCACGGAGGAGGAGCTGAGTCGGGCATTACAATCTATGGCTAATGGGAAGGCGCCTGGAGTAGACGGGTTTCCCGCTGAAATTTATAAAAATATGGGGGAGGTGCTGATTCCCAGATTAAAGGCGGTTTTAGATGAGGCTAAAAGTAGAGGGTGTTTGCCAGCGTCCATGAGAGAAGCCATAATAGTGGTAATTCCTAAGGAAGGTGAGGATCCGAGGCAACCTGAATCATACCGGCCAATTTCTCTGCTAACTGTGGATGTCAAGCTCCTGGCCAAGGTGTTGGCGACTCGTTTGACTAGTGTCATCTCCAAACTAGTGCACCCAGATCAGTCTGGCTTTATGCCTGATAGATCCACAGCGGTCAACCTGCGGAGGCTGTTTATGAATTTGCAGCTTAGGTCCGACAACTATGGCCAGAGAGTTATCGCATCCTTAGATGCCCATAAGGCATTTGACAGTGTGGAATGGGGATATCTCTGGCAGGTGTTGCAATGTATGGGGTTTGGTTCACAGTTTGTGTCCTGGATTCGGCTGTTGTACTCACAGCCGGTGGCTAGAGTTAAGAGTGAATGGGGAGCTATCTCAGACTATACATCTAGCTAGAGGGATGAGGCAGGGGTGTCCGCTCTCTCCTCTTTTGTTTGCCCTGGCTGTGGAACCGTTGGCCGCCAAAATTCAGCAGTCTGATGAGGTGTCTGGGTTTAAATTTGGGATGATTGAAGAGAAGGTAGCGCTATACGCAGACGATATTCTACTGTTTCTGGCTGACCCGGCCGATTCCTTGGGGGGTGCTGTTAGGCTTATTGAAAGATTTGGCTCTTTGTCGGGACTGACGATAAATTGGAGTAAGTCGATTCTGTTTAAAGTCGATGATATGGGGGAGGATGGGAGTGAGCTTCCTGCGGATGGGCGACTTAAGGTTAAATACTTGGGGATATGGGCTCTATGCCTGTTACAGACTACGTACATAGAAATTTGACTCCGGTTTTAGGCGACCTTAAGGCAAAAGTAGATGCTTGGATTAAGTTGCACTTGTCAGTGGTGGGTAGGGTTAATCTTATTAAAATGACTTTGATGCCAAAAATACTATATAATCTCCATAACGCGCCAGTGTGGATACCGCGTGAAAAATTTAGACAGATTAACTCCATGTTCAGGAAAATGGTGTGGGGGAGACATTATCCACGTATCAGACTGGAGACGCTTCAGCGACCCAAGGAAGATGGGGGTTTGGCTCTGCCCAATCCTGAAGTTTATTTTCTTGCAGCCAGTGTCAGCACTTAAGGGGCTGGGCGCATGAGGGGTCGTCTAGTGCGGTACAGCAAATGATGGAAAGGGTGACGAAAAGAAGGCCAGTAGTACAGTGTCTAGAGGATGGATCCCTGGGGGCATTGGGGAAATTGTATCCAACTATATTTTTGATAGGTAAGCTGTGGGGTAGATTGAAACAAAATCGTGGCATCACGGGTCTAACCAGGTTCTCCCCGCTATGGCATAATAATAATTTACCTGAGTTTGTGGCATTAGGGGTATTACCAGAGTGGCAGGCCAAGGGAATTCAATATGTGTATCAAATACTTGAGCAGCGGAAGCTGAAATCCTTTTCTCAACTGCAGGCGGATTTTGATCTTGGGTCTTCGGGGGAATATCAGTATTTGAGGATGAGACACGCATTTGGAGCTCAGAATAGGGATGGATGCATTAGAATCCAAAGAGATATAGTGTTGGAATATCTGTGCGGGGAAGGGACTACTAGGGGGGTTATTCTCCACTCTTTATAAAGATTCACTGCATACATACCTTTTGGGATTTCCGATAAATGTGAGAACTAAATGGGAGAGGGATCTGGGCCCATTGGAAAATGAAGTTTGGGAGTCGGTGCTGGAATGAGTTCCAAGACTGTCACTGAGCGAACCGTATAGGCTGTCGCAGCTCTATATAGTGCACAGGGTCTACAAATCTCCGGAAGTATTATATAAAGCAGGTCTGCGTGCTGACTCTGATTGTCCAAGGTGTAAGTCTGCAGATGCTGGTATATTTCATATGATGTGGACGTGTCCGAGACTGGCTGCTTTTTGGTTGGTGGTTTTGAGTCGTATAGAAGGAACGTATAAATGCAAGGTGCCAAGGGATCCGTTGGTATGTTTGTTGGGATATGTGGATGAGATTGGAGTGGATAACACTCCGAAGATAGCAATTGCCAGATTGTTGTATATGGCCCGGAAGGTAATAGCGCGAAATTGGATTAAGGTTGAACCGCCTACAAGAAGAGAATTTCTCCAATATGTGAAGCAGGGTCTGACATTGGAAAAAGGGATCTATAAGAAAAGAGGGAAAATAGAAATGTTTGATAAACTGTGGTCTTTATGGCTAGAAATGGGATGAGGTAGATACGTGGGATGGGAGAGTCTAGGGCCTGACTTGGTAGGGACAGAATAAGAGGTCTGCGGTCCTACATGGGATGATATTCATTCAATATTATTGATGGTGGCGATATTGGAAGAGGTGGGCTGTCTTCTTGGGCGGGGGAGGGAAATGTTGGGAATGATGGGGATTGGTTAGGGGGGAAAGTTTGTATTGAAAATAAGAATATAATATGTAAATTGTGCTGATATTCTTAATAAAAATTTACTTGAATAATAAAAAAAAAAATTAGGACGGCCAATACAACAATTACCTTTCCTTCCGGCACATTCAATGTCAAAACTGAGAACTCGAAGAGGTGCAATCTTCTGCCACTCTCCTTCGGCGGGATGAATGATGAGATCCGACCAACTGATATCAACCTCTAGTTGGGCGAGAGATATCTGCACGGAGAACAAACCCAGGTTAGAGTACCGGACCACGAGAGAAAAAAAAACACTGTGTCCAAGCAAATACCCTCCGCTCACCTTCTTGGGGTCTTCCTTACTGACATCCATTCCTTGATTTCCCTTCCGTATACGATATTTACCGGCTGGAAGCTCAATCCAATTACATCCAACAATATCATTGTCGACCATGAACCTGAAAGTCAAAATGTGCAATAATGAAGATTATGAAATAAAATTTGCCTTTAGTAATGGGAAAAAAACTTGCATTAAAGGAGTTATCCAGGCATATAAAATCGATGATCTGTGGGTAGTCCTACGCCTCCACCAGGATTCAGTGAGCGGAGCACAACAGCGAAGATCTCTATATTGAGCATCACCCATTGGGATAAAGTTTTCTTAAAAAATTTTTTTTTAATATAAACTTTTCTAAAGTGAGAATAGGAGTTATTGTTCTTTTTGCTTAAGACATTGAAAGAATATTGCTAAGAAACTACAAACATCTTCCATTAGGGGGTCCGACCATTATGCCACATGCAACAGAAAATCCCATTTGTAAACATACGAGACTGTCGCAGGTAGGAACGTGACCCCATAGGAAATGATTACATCCAGTTTTGCTGCGTTTCAGTGTAACGCGATACACGCCGTACTATAACCTATAAAATGCACAGAATACCTGATCTCAAAGTCAATGTTGGCCTCATAAGCACTGAAAGAGCCGAACCGTATTCCTTGCTCCAAGAGGCGCTTGGCAGGTGCAATAAGGCGGGGAAAGGCCATGGTGATCTTAAGAAAGGGAGAAATCTTCTTCCCATGATATCCGTACATATCTACGGGGAAAGATATGTCAATGTTACTCATCAATACATGTGACAAATAGTTAAAACGAGATGTTTGACAATTACAAATCTCTTATTAATAATTGTGCGCAACGCCCTGTAGTGTGAAATATACAGAATGCAGCATTTCTGGTCATACATTTACAGACGGACAATGCTCACAGTGACACTCTTGAGAACTTTTTACTTATTATCTGAAACCTTTTAAATCAGAAACAGTTCTGTTTCTCTATGTTTTTGCAAAAAAACATGAAGGTTTATTTAACCTCTGTATCGAATCCTTGTGGCTTTTATATTCAGGGTTTATGGCCCATCGTTTGATGTTTGCCTGGTATCTATTTCAGCTTATCTTGAAAGCTGGCCACTGGACTGGCAGGGTGAAACCAGAGTTACACAGTGTAAATCACAATATAAGGCCAGAGAAACATGACTAAGATAGAAGCAGAATGTTGGGTACCTGTACATGTACAGTGTTGTGATCCCTGCATAAGTGGGGATGCCCGTGCAGTGTTGTGAATTTCCCAGGGGTTCTCTGTCTTGGTGCATGCTTCTGATATTCCAGACGGTTGAGGTTTAAAAGCCCCTTGGTGATGATGTGAGTATATGTAGTTAATCTTTATATGTAATTAATCATTTTATGCATTTAATCTTTATGTGTACTTAACCTTTGTATGTTAATATATACACAAGTGTATGCAATCATATTATTCCTTTAATTTTGTACTTTAAAATAAAATTGCGTTATATCACAAGTAGTAGCCTTCTTTAAAGCCATATCCGAACCTTAGTGTTAATAACGTAGCAATACACGCCCCCAGGCTCCTTATCAGGAGTGGCACGGATTGCCCCCCAAGCTCCTTATCAAGAGTGGCACGCACCACCCCCCCAGGCGCCTTATCAGGAGTGGCACGCACCACCCTCCCAGACTCCTTATCAGGAGTGGCACGCACCACCCTCCCAGGCTCCTTATCAGGAGTGGCATGCACCACCGCCCAGGCTCCTTATCAGGAGTGGCATGCACCACCCCCCAGGCTCCTTATCAGGAGTGACATGCACCACCCCCCAGGCTCCTCATCAGGAGTGGCACGCACCACCCCCCAGGCTCCGTATCTGGAGTGGCACGCACCACCCCCCAGGCTCCTTATCAGGAGTGGCACGCACCACCCCCCAGGCTCCTTATCTGGAGTGGCACGCACCACCCCCCAGGCTCCTTATCAGGAGTGGCACGCACCATCCCCCCAGGCTCCTTATCAAGAGTGGCACGGATTGCTCCCCAAGCTCCTTATCAGGAGTGGCATGCACCCCCCCCCCCCAGGCGCCTTATCAGGAGTGGCACGCACCACCCCCCAGGCTCCTTATCGGGAGTGGGATGCACCCCCCCCAGGCGCCTTATCAGGAGTGGAACGCACCGCTCAGGCTCCTTATCAGGAGTGACATGCACCACCCCCAGGCTCCTCATCAGGAGTGACATGCACCACCCCCAGGCTCCTCATCAGGAGTGGCACGCACCCCCCCCCCCCCAGGCTCCTTATCAGGAGTGGCACGCACCACCTCCCAGGCTCCTTATCAGGAGTGGCACGCACCACCCCCCCAGGCTCCTTATCAGAAGTGGCATGCACCACCCCCCCAGGCGCCTTATCAGGAGTGGCACGCACCCCCCCCCCCCAGGCTCCTTATCAGGAGTGGCACGTACCACCTCCCAGGCTCCTTATCAGGAGTGGCACGCACCACCCTCCCAGGCTCCTTATCAGGAGTGGCATGCACCACCCCCCCCGGCGCCTTATCAGGAGTGGCACACACCACCTCCCAGGCTCCTTATCAGGAGTGGCACGCACCATCCCCCCAGGCTCCTTATCAAGAGTGGCACGGATTGCTCCCCAAGCTCCTTATCAGGAGTGGCATGACCCCCCCCCCCCCAGGCGCCTTATCAGGAGTGGCACGCACCACCCCCCAGGCTCATCGGGAGTGGGATGCACCACCCCCCGGGCGCCTTATCAGGAGTGGAACGAACCGCTCAGGCTCCTTATCAGGAGTGACATGCACCACCCCCAGGCTCCTCATCAGGAGTAGCACGCACCACCCTCCCAGGCTCCTTATCAGGAGTGGCATGCACACCCCCCCCCCCCCCAGGCGCCTTATCAGGAGTGGCACGCACCACCTCCCAGGCTCCTTATCAGGAGTGGCACGCACCACCTCCCAGGCTCCTTATCAGGAGTGGCACGCACCCCCCCCCCAGGCTCCTTATCAGGAGTGGCACGCACCCCCCCCCCCCCGGGCTCCTTATCAGGAGTGGCACGCACCACCCCCCCCAGGTTCCTTATCAGGAGTGGCATGCACCACCCCCCCAGGCGCCTTATCAGGAGTGGCACGCACCACCTCCCAGGCTCCTTATCAGGAGCAGCACGCACCACCCTCCCAGGCCCCTTATAAGGAGTGGCACGCACCCCCCCCCCAGGCGCCTTATCAGGAGTGGCACGCACCACCTCCCAGGCTCCTTATCAGGATTGGCACGCATCACCCTCCCAGGCTCCTTAGGAGGAGTGGCATGCACCGCCAAGGCTCCTTATCAGGAGTGGCACGCACCACCTCCCAGGCTCCTTATCAAGAGTGGCACGCACCACCCTCCCAGGCTCCTTATCAGGAGTGGCATGCACCACCCCCCCAGGCGCCTTATCAGGAGTGGCACGCACCACCTCCCAGGCTCCTTATCAGGAGTGGCACGCACCACCTCCCAGGCTCCTTATCAGGAGTGGCACGCACCCCCCCCCAGGCTCCTTATCTGGAGTGGCACGCACCACCCCCCAGGCTCCTTATCAGGAGTGGCACGCACCATCCCCTCAGGCTCCTTATCAAGAGTGGCACGGATTGCTCCCCAAGCTCCTTATCAGGAGTGGCATGCACCCCCCCCCCCCAGGCGCCTTATCAGGAGTGGCACGCACCACCCCCCAGGCTCCTTATCGGGAGAGGGTTGCACCCCCCCAGGCGCCTTATCAGGAGTGGAACGCAGCGCTCAGGCTCCTTATCAGGAGTGACATGCACCACCCCCAGGCTCCTCATCAGGAGTGGCACGCACCCCCCCCCCCCAGGCTCCTTATCAGGAGTGGCACGCACCACCTCCCGGGCTCCTTATCAGGAGTGGCGCGCACCCCCCCCCCCCCCCCCGCCTTATCAGGAGTGGCACGCACCACCTCCCAGGCTCCTTATCAGGAGTGGCACGCACCACTCTCCCAGGCTCCTTATCAGGAGTGGCACGCACCACCCCCCCAGGCTCCTTATCAGGAGTGGCATGTACCACCCCCCCAGGCGCCTTATCAGGAGTGGCACGCACAACCTCCCAGGCTCCTTATCAGGAGTGGCACGCAGCCCCCCCCAGGCGCCTTATCAGGAGTGGCACGCACCACCTCCCAGGCTCCTTATCAGGATTGGCACGCACCACCCTCCCAGGCTCCTTATCAGGAGTGGCATGCACCACCCAGGCTCCTTATCTGGAGTGACATGCACCACCCCCCAGGCTCCTTATCTGGAGTGACATGCACCACCCCCCAGGCTCCTTATCTGGAATGGCACGCACCGCCCCCCAGGCTCCTTATCTGGAATGGCACGCACCGCCCCCAGGCTCCTTATCAGAACCGGCGCGCACCGCCCCCCAGGCACCCTACGAGGAGCACCGCACCCTATGAAGAACGGCACGCACCGGCCCCCAGGCTCCTTATCAGGAGTGGCATGCACCACCCAGGCTCCTTATCTGGAGTGACATGCACCACCCCCCAGGCTCCTTATCTGGAGTGACATGCACCACCCCCCAGGCTCCTTATCTGGAATGGCACGCACCGCCCCCAGGCTCCTTATCAGAACCGGCGCGCACCGCCCCCCAGGCACCCTACGAGGAGCACCGCACCCTATGAAGAACGGCACGCACCGGCCCCCAGGCACTCTATGAAGAACGGCACACACCGCCCCCCAGGCTCCTTATCAGGAGCAGCAGAGACCTCCCCCAGGCATCTTATCAGGAGCAGCAGAGACCTCCTCCCATGCACCTTATCAGGAGAGGCAGAGACCTACCCCCAGGCATCTTATCAGGAGCAGCACGCACCGCCCCCCAGGCACCCAAGAACTACAAGTCCTAGAGAGTGGACCCCAGCGATCAGAGTGCTGACATGTCCTAATACACTTAAGGACATAGGGTAATCAGGGATATCGGCTTTGTCTCCTACCAAAGATAAAATAAAGAGTAAAGACGTGGTGAGGACAGCAGGTAATCTAATTGGTCAGGTACAACAGAACACGTCCCCCCAGCAGTCATGAAGAGCCGTTAGGAATTTTTTTTATCCCCCAATTTCAGGATGAGAAAGACGTAATCACTCACTCTCTTTCTTAAGGATGTCAACGGCCAGAACTGCCTGCGAGAGGTTGTCCTTGTTGGATCGCATGTCCTTGATCACGACATTGTTCAGCTCCTTCTTGAAGTCGCTCAGTGACTCTTCTTTGAAGCCTGAAAGACCAATCCGATACAATGATGGCACCATATCGGACAGAGAGGGAAAAGTAGACAGTCGGCATTGGTCTGCTCTCCACGATGCCTCAGTGTCCCCCATCATCCACACCCTGATCTTTCCATGCCGCTTGTGCCACAAGTCAAGAGTTACACACTTACACTACGGCCATGTTTACTGCACATGTAGTACTGTCGGATCGCCGCGCAAAAAAAGAAGCCCACACACAAGGGAAAAATAAAATCGCTACAGGTCCAGAAAAAAAAGCAACAAAGCAAATTATTATTTTTACATACTGATCCATGATCTTTTTAGACAAATAAAAATAAATAATGCAAGTTTGGCGTTGCACGGATAGGGGGCTCTCCACCGATAGGGGGCTCTACACGGATAGGGGGCTCTACACGGATAGGGGGCTTTACACGGATAGGGGGCTTAACATGGATAGGGGGATTTACATGGATAGGGGGATTTACGTGGATAGGGGGATTTACGTGGAAAGTACAATCCCTTTAATTATGGATGAGTTTTGTTGATGCATGTGAATGGAGTCTTATAAAATCTTGTCTTTACCTGTGAGCTTTATATACTGTATTTTTCGGACTACAAGACGCACTTTTTCCCCCCCAAAAAAAGGGGGGAAAATGGGGGGGGTGTCTAATAGTCGCAATGCAGGCTTACCGGAGGTGCGGTGGCAGAGGTGTGGCGGCAGACGTGCGGGGATGAGGAGGCGCAGTGAGCGGGGTCCCTTTCCCCGGTGAGGTGATGCAGCAGCCCGGTAAGCAGCAGAGCCGGGTGAATCCTGTTGTTAGCGGTGGTGGCGGCCATCTTCCGAAGGCCGCGCGTGCGCAGATGGAGCGCTCTGCTTCCCGGGGCTTCAGGAAAATGGCCGCGGGATGCCGCGCGTGCGCAGATGGGGATTGCGGCAGCCATTTTCCTGAAGTTCTTGGCCGCACGCGCGGCCTCCGGAAGATGGCTGCCACCACCGCTAACAACAGTATTCACCCGGCTCTGCTGCTTACCGGGCTGCTGCATCACCTCACCGGGGAAAGGGACCCCTCTGACGCCATACCTCTCACTGCGCCTCCTCATCCCAGCACCTCCTCATCCCAGCACCTCCTCATCCCAGCACCTCCTCATCCCAGCACCTCCTCATCCCAGCACCTTTGCCGGTAACCACTGCTGCAACCCTCCCATGGACACCAGGCTGTGGCGTCGCCCACCTAAGCAGGAAGGGACCCTGCTCAGGTGCACGCCGTACCGCATCACCCCACCTCTGCCGACACCATGCCTCCTGTGACCCTGCTCTGCCACCGCCAGCCCTCAGGTAAGATACTGTAAATTCGGACAATAAGACGGACCCCCATCTTATAAAAAAATCTTTTTTTCTGCAATTTTCACCCCAAATTTGGGGTGCACCTTATGGTCTGGTGCGTCTTATAGTCCGAAAAATACGGTACATACATTACAGTAAAAACTAGACAAAAAAAATGCAACAAATGCAATGAATCTGCCTAAAAGCTTAATACATAACCCCTAATATCTATATATATAAGAGGCATCGTGATTACTCGCTAATCCCGCCCCCTGCACAGTAGCTCCGCCCCCCGGTACATCACCACACATAATCCTGCCCCCCACCCCATTACCACACACAATCCCAACCCCACCGCATTACCACACACAATCCGCACATCACCACACACAATCCCAACCCCCACAAATCCCACCCCCCACATCACCACACATAATCCCGCCCCCCCACCACATCACCACACATAATCCCGCCCCTTCAACACATCACCACACATAATCCCGCCCCCCCAACACATCACCACAAAATCTCGCCCCCCCAACAATCACCACATAATCCCGCCCCTTCAACCCATTACCACGCATAATCCCGCCCCCACCACATTACCACACATAATCCCGCCCAACACATTACCACACATAATCCTGCACCCCACCACATCACCACACATAATCCCGCCCCCCCACCACATTACCACACATAATCCCGCCCCCCCACCACATTACCACACATAGTCCCGCCCAACACATTACCACACATAATCCTGCACCCCACCACATCACCACATAATCCCGCCCCCCCACCACATTACCACACATAATCCCGCCCCCCCACATCACCACACATAATCCCACCACCCCACCACATTACCACACATAATCCCGCCACCCCACCACATTACCACACATAATCCCGCCACCCCGCCACATTACCACACATAATCCTGCCCCCACCACATTACCACACATAATCCCGCCCCCCCCACATTACCACACATAATCCCGCCCCCACATTACCACACATAATCCCGCCCCCCCCACATTACCACACATAATCCCGCCCTCCCCACATTACCACACATAATCCCGCCCTCCACCACATTACTACAGATAAAAATTCCGCCCCACCACCACATTACCAAACATAATCCCGCCCCCCACCACATTACCACACATAAGCCCACCTCTTCAAAACATCACCACACATAATCCCGCCCCCCCACATTACCACACATAATCACGCCCCCCCCACATTACCACACATAATCCCGCCCCCCACATCACCACACATAATCCTGCCCCCAACACATCACCACACAATCTCGCCCCCAACACATCACCACACATAATCCCGCCCCCCCTCCCCATTACCACACATAATCCCGCCCCCCCACCCCATTACCACACATAATCCCGCCCCCCCACCCCATTACCACACATAATCCCGCCCCCCCACCCCATTACTACACACAATCTCGCCCCCACCACATTACCACAGATAATTCTGTCCCCCCCACATTACCACGCATAATCCCGCCCCCCACCACATTAACACACATAATACCGCCCCCCCACATTACCACACATAATCCCGCCCCCCACATTACTATAGATAATCCCGCACCCCCACATTACCACACATAATCCCACCACCACATTACCATAGATAATCCCGCCCCCCACCACATTACCACATATAATCCCGCCCCCACCACATTATCACACATAATCCCGCCCCTCCACCACACATAATCCCGCCACCCCACCACATTACTACACATAATCCCGCCCCCCACCACATTACCACAGATAATCCCGCCCCCCACCACATTACCACACATAATGCCGCCCCCCACCACATTACCACACATAAAAATAATCCCGCCCCCCACCACCCATAATCCCGCCCACCACCACCCATAATCCCACCCCCACCACATTACTACACATAATCCCGCCCCCCCACCCCATTACCACACATAATCCCGCCCCCCCACCCCATTACCACACATAATCCCACCCCATTACCACACAAAATCCCGCCCCCCACCACACAATCCCGCCACCCCACCATATTACTACACATAATCCCGCCCCCCACATTACCACACATAATCTCGCCCCCCCACCACATTACCACACATTATCCCACCCCCCACCACATTACCACAGATAATCCCGCCCCCCCACATTACCACACATAATCTCGCCCCCCCACCACATTACCACACATTATCCCACCCCCCACCACATTACCACAGATAATCCCGCCCCCCCCACATTATCACACATAATCCCGCCCCAACCACATTACCACACATAATCCAGCCCCCACATTACCAGATAATCCCGCCCCCACATTACCAGATAATCCCGCCCCTCCACATTACCACACATAATCCCACCCCCCCACCACATTACTACAGATAATCCCGCCCACCACATTACCACATAATCCCCCCCACCACATCACCACACATAATCCCGCCCCCCCTCCCCATTACCACACATAATCCCGCCCCCCCACCCCATTACCACACATAATCCCGCCCCCCCACCCCATTACCACACATAATCCCGCCCCCCCACCCCATTACTACACACAATCTCGCCCCCACCACATTACCACAGATAATTCTGTCCCCCCCACATTACCACGCATAATCCCGCCCCCCACCACATTAACACACATAATACCGCCCCCCCACATTACCACACATAATCCCGCCCCCCACATTACTATAGATAATCCCGCACCCCCACATTACCACACATAATCCCACCACCACATTACCATAGATAATCCCGCCCCCCACCACATTACCACATATAATCCCGCCCCCACCACATTATCACACATAATCCCGCCCCTCCACCACACATAATCCCGCCACCCCACCACATTACTACACATAATCCCGCCCCCCACCACATTACCACAGATAATCCCGCCCCCCACCACATTACCACACATAATGCCGCCCCCCACCACATTACCACACATAAAAATAATCCCGCCCCCCACCACCCATAATCCCGCCCACCACCACCCATAATCCCACCCCCACCACATTACTACACATAATCCCGCCCCCCCACCCCATTACCACACATAATCCCGCCCCCCCACCCCATTACCACACATAATCCCACCCCATTACCACACAAAATCCCGCCCCCCACCACACAATCCCGCCACCCCACCATATTACTACACATAATCCCGCCCCCCACATTACCACACATAATCTCGCCCCCCCACCACATTACCACACATTATCCCACCCCCCACCACATTACCACAGATAATCCCGCCCCCCCACATTACCACACATAATCTCGCCCCCCCACCACATTACCACACATTATCCCACCCCCCACCACATTACCACAGATAATCCCGCCCCCCCACATTATCACACATAATCCCGCCCCAACCACATTACCACACATAATCCAGCCCCCACATTACCAGATAATCCCGCCCCCACATTACCAGATAATCCCGCCCCTCCACATTACCACACATAATCCCACCCCCCCACCACATTACTACAGATAATCCCGCCCACCACATTACCACATAATCCCCCCCACCACATTACCACACATAATCCCGCCCCCACCACATTACTACACATAATCCCGCCCCCACCACATTACCACACATAATCCCGCCCCCACCACATTACCACACATAATCCCGCCCCCACCACATTACCACACATAATCCCGCCCCCCACCACATTACCACACATAATCCCGCCCCCACCACATTACCACAGATAATCCCGCCCCCCCACCACATTGCCACACAATTCCGCCCCCCACATTACCACACATAATCCCGCCCCCCCACCACATTACCACACAATCCCGCCCCCCCACCACATTACCACACAATCCCGCCCTCCACATTACTACACATAATCCCACCCCCCACCACATTGCCACAGATAATCCCACCACATTACCACATAATCCCTCCCCCCACATTACCAAACATAATCCCGCCCCCCCACCACATTACCACACATAATCCTGCCCCCCCACCACATTACTACAGATAATCCCGCCCACCACATTACCACACATAATCCGCCCCCCCACCACATTACCACACATAATCCCACCCCCCACCACATTACCACACATAATCCCGCCCCCACATTACTACAGATAATCCTGCCCTCCACATTACCACACATAATCCCGCCACACACATTACCACACATAATCCCACCCCCCACATTACCACACAAAATCCCACCCCCCACATTACCACACAAAATCCCACCCCCCACCACATTGCCACACATAGTCCCGCCCCCCACATTACTACAGATAATCCAGCCCCCCACATTACCACACATAATCTAGCCCCCCACTTTACCAGACATAATCCCGCCCCCGACCACATCACCACACATAATCCAGGCCCCCCACCACATTACCACACATAATCCCGCCCCCCACATCACCAAACATAATCCCGCTTGCCCGCCCACATCACCACACTTAATCCTGCCGCCCCACCACATCACCACATAATCCCACGCCCCCAACACATAATCCCGCCCCCCAACACATCACCACACAATCCCGCCCCCCACATCACCACACATAATACCGCCTCCCCACATCACCACACATAATCCCGCCCCCCCACATCACCACACATAATCCTGCCCCCCCACATCACCACACATAATCCCGCCCCCCACCACATCACCACACATAATCCCGCCCCCAACACATCACCACACCATTGTTATTAACTTCATTTTAAGTTAATTTACCACCTGTGTAAGCGCTATTGAATGTTGTCATTATTTACTTTAGTTTAATCACCAGCAGCGTTAATTAGATAGCAGTGAGCGTGCCGAGCGTTAGCTGGCTGGAGACATCTAGTTTATTTATAAAAATGAGAGCCATCTGGGCACATACCTGGCTGCAAAGGCACATAGAAGTACGGGGCAAAGCCGTGAATATGGCAGCATATGCTGTTCCCATCCGCGGTGATTCCAAACATCCGGATGATGGGTACCGGTCCCTGAGTAGCACCGGGCATCCCAGGAATATGTGACCCTGTAAGACATCATTGGTTAAAGAGCAGGAGACAGATCTCACAATCACTTTTAGGCTACGTTCACACGACAGTCTTGAGTCCGAGTGCTCTCGTGGACTAAAAGTGACATCACGCAGACAGCGCTAAGAACAATGTTATTCAATAGGGCTGTTCACTAAAAACATTATACTGAGGCTACGCTGTCAGCCAAGTGGAGAATACCGCCATCGTGTAATAGAACATGTTCTGCTCTTTTTCTTCACTGATCCTGCTTGATTACTTGAAAAAAAAATCTGTTTCCCCTATAGAGGTTCATAGATAAAGAGAGCGTGTCACCAAGTCCGAGGTGGCCAGGTTTTTCTCTTCTTGTATTCCAGCTGCTTCCCTGAGAAATAAATTTTTTTGCATATTTGCCACATAAGATTTTTTTAATTTAGTGTTGCTTTTTATGTTCTTTTCAAGAGGGCGTGGCTCAATGTGTAATGCAGAGTAGCTTAAAGACCTGCCCCTGAGGATCCTGCAGACAATCCTTTGACAAGCAGAGAAAGTAGGTAAATGCGTGGGGAGATTTCTTTAACATTTTTTTACATATTTGAACTCCAACTTTTCTACATGCACCACCAAGCTTAACTTGATGAGGTATGCTCCAAACTAAATATTGATTCAGACTATTGTTAGCAAGTTGGTGCAGTTTTTTCCGTTTTCTTATATTTGGCATGTATGTATGTATGTATGTATGTATGTATGTATGTATGTACGTACGTACGTACGTATGTATATATAAACACACACATACATATATATACACATACCAAACATATATAATAAATGTCTCGGGTAACACCACCCTTTTAGAGGTGGTTTAGTTTATTCGGGCACAGTGAAAAATGGCGATGGCTGGACGATGCCTACAGCGAAGCATCGCGGTGGCTCATGATGCCTACAGCGAAGCATCGCGGTGGCTCGTGATACCTACAGCGAAGCATCGTGGTGGCTCGTGATGCCTACAGCGAAGCATCGCGGTGGCTCGTGATGCCTACAGCGAAGCATCGCGGTGGCTCGTGGTGCCTACAGCGAAGCATCGTGGTGGCTCGTGATGCCTACAGTGAAGAATCGCGTTGGCTCGTGATGCCTACAGAGAAGCATCGCGGTGGCTCATGATGCCTACAGTGAAGCATCGCGGTGGCTTGTGATGCCTACAGTGAAGCATCGCGGTGGCTTGTGATGCCTACAGTGAAGCATCGCGGTGGCTTCTGATGCCTACAGTGAAGCATCGCGGTGGCTTGTGATGCCTACAGTGAAGCATCGCGGTGGCTTGTGATGCCTACAGTGAAGCATCGCGGTGGCTTGTGATGCCTACAGTGAAGCATGGTGGAGGCTCTGTGATGCCTACAGTGAAGAAAGGTTGAGGCTCCTTGATGTCTACAGTGAAGCATGAAGAGGCTTGGTGATGCTCTAGGGTTGCTTTGCTTTTCTGACACTGGAAACCTGCACCATGTGGTGGAGGGCAAGATGTAATCAATGAAGCATCAGGAAATCCTTGAAGAAAACTTCAAGCCTTCTGGGAGGAAACTAAAGCTTAGGCGTCATTGGACCTTTTAACAAACCAATGATCCCAATGTATGGTCTCAGAAATCCTGTGAGATTCTGGAGCGGACTTCAGTCGCCTGACTTGAACTCTATAAAAAAAATCTTTGGTAGGATTTGAAGAAGGCAGTCACAGCACAAAAGAACAAGGATATTTGTGATCTGGAGGGTACTGCCCATGAGGAATGGTCTAAGATTCCTCAGGGAGGCTGCCAGTAGATGGTGTCCGGGTATGTATCACAGCTACAGCAAGACATAATAGCACAAGACACTTGTCATGGAGAATCAATAACTCTCAAACGGGCATTTTGAGGAGAATTTGGAGAAACCACCTGTTATATTTGTTGTGGTGAGTAATTTACAATATGCTTTTGGACTGGTTAATTGCCAAAAGCAAAAAGTTTGTAAACTTTACTAACAGAATTTCCAACGGTAATTTTTACTGCACCTATATATGAAAACAGGTTCTGTAAACAGGACAACCCCTTTAACCATTTCTGGAAAAATATGTAACGGCCGCCATTACGCTTAGTTGACGGCGACTTAGCCCTGCTAACGTAGTCATTGACGTATCCAGTTATTCAGCAGATTTGTCTTTTATCATAGAAGGAAATGTGGATAACGCTTGATGGAGAGGTGACACCGGCCATATTGATAGGGTAATTGATTACATATCATAGCGTAAGATTAATGTGTGATTTACACATTCCCTCTGTGCTGACCGTCTGCTCCGGGCAGAAGATACTTGTGATTTATTGCTGGATCACGTTAATTGTAGTCATTGAGATACGAGACAATCGATCCACAAATGGGGAAATTTTTATTTTGCTTTTTTTTTTTCTCAAACTTGAAAGGCCTGACGTAAGAGGGAAAATTTATTCCAGGGGAATTTCTCACCTCACCAGCCACCTTCACAATCCTTCGCTCTCCGCGAATACGAGGGATAGAATAAATGATAACAGGCACAAGAAAAATGAACTCTGCTTCCTTATAGCAGCAATTATAAGAGATGTAATTTCAGGGACCTCACTTCCTTATTTGCACAGGCTGGAGATTGGCAACTACCAGCAAACACAAGACCTTCCACCCATCTGGCAGTGTCAAAGATTTTCGTATGCAGGATCCAACATCTGAGCCTCCACTGTTCTACTGTACCAACCTCAAACCACCAGCGCATCCTCTGGTGACCTAAAGCTAGCAATCAACTAGTGGTACGCCTGCGTAGGTTGTAGAACGAAGCGAAAAATTACGCCTCTCTTGTAGTAATCCGACATTCCAGCATTGAGAAATCGAACTTTGAAGTTACAGGTCTGGAAGTGCACAGGGAGAAGCTTGCCGTAACTCCAAGTGCAGTGACATGCCCCCAGTGCACTTCCAGGTTAATTTTCATGTGGCTTCAAAGCTTGGTTTCTCAGCGTGGTATAACGGAATACTACAAGAGAGGTGTCATTTTTATTGTTTTTCTCTGACCTATCCAGACAAACTACTTGTTTGATAAAATTGTTCTACCAGGGTTTTTTTTTTTTAAGTACCTTACCGACATCTGCCATATATATACGGTGCAAGTCAGGAGTGGATCTGTCCGATAATGGCTGTATGTCATAAGATCTGCATCCAATAGCTGCAAATGGAGTGGAGCAATGTTTGAGGCTGTTAACCTGTTAAATGCCACTGTCAATCACTCCTGCTGGATCCACTTTTGGCGTCAGACCACAAGGCATATAATTATCGATTCAACAACAAACTGAGACGTGGCGCTAATGCTTATATATAGCACATGATGCACAGAATCGTCGACTCACAGAGAATATAGTGCACAATTCCCAAATTAATTTTAAAAACTTCTGCTTTTTCTCTTATTTTCGCAGCATTCAGTGTTGTAGAATTCCATGGCATACGTCGGAGATCACACACTGCAGCCATGACCTAAACTAATATTAAATTTAAAGGGATTGTCCACCTATAAGGACATTTTTTTATTTTATTTTGGGCTTAAAAAAAAAAAAAAATTGGTTTGCATTAAAGGGAACCTGTCACCACATTTTTGGAAGATGGGATAAAAATAGCGTTAAATAGGGGCAGAGGTGGGCGTTACATTAGTGTGTGTGTTATGCGTTTATTACCCACCTAAGTTGCCGAAATAACTTTGCAAAGTCTCCGTTTTCGCCTGTCAATCAGGCTGGTCAGGTCGCATGGGCGTTGTCTTCCCCCAGATTTGGCGTAGTTTTCCGTTGGTGGCGTAGTGGTGTGCGCATGCCCAAAGTCCGGAATCCTCTTCCAGGGGATTTAAAATAGCGCGGTGTTCGTTATTGCATTGGTGATCGGTGGGCGCGGCCATCTTCCTTTGGCCGCGCGTGCGCAGAAGCGGCGCTCTGCTGGCCGCGGCTTCAGGAAAATGGCCGCCGCGATATCCATCTGCGCACGCGCGGCATCCCGCGGCCATTTTCCTGAAGCCGCGGCCAGCAGAGCGCCGCTTCTGCGCACGCGCGGCCAAAGGAAGATGGCCGCGCCCACCGATCACCAATGCAATAACGAACACCGCGCTATTTTAAATCCCCTGGAAGAGGATTCCGGACTTTGGGCATGCGCACACCACTACGCCACCAACGGAAAACTACGCCAAATCTGGGGGAAGACACCACGCCCATGTGACCTGACCAGCCTGATTGACAGGCGAAAACGGAGACTTTGCAAAGTTATTTCGGCAACTTAGGTGGGTAATAAACGCATAACACACACACTAATGTAACGCCCACCTCTGCCCCTATTTAACGCTATTTTTATCCCATCTTCCAAAAACGTGGTGACAGGTTCCCTTTAAGAATTTGACACCGTCTACCTCCTATAGCCTCTGCGTTGTGCCAGCTACTGCCGGCTGCAGAATGAGTGAGCAGAGAATCCGACAGTGAGCTTATTGTGACAGTTGAATGGGGGGAGTCCATAAAAACAGGATTTTTGGTTGCTTACCGTAAAATCTGTTTCTCAGAGCCTTCATTGGGGGACACAGGAACCATGGGTGTATGCTGCTGCCACTAGGAGGCTGACACTATGCAAATAAAAAAGTTAGCTCCTCCTCTGCAGTGTACACCCCACCGACAGGAAGTAGGATATTCAGTTAGTGAGAAAGCAGTAGGAGAAGCAACGTGTAAAAGAGAAAGAATAATATAATAATAATAATCTTTATTTATAAAGCGCCAACAAATTCCGCAGCGCTTTACAGTTTAACAGTTTCAAACACTCAAAGAGTGTTCAAAGTACTCGAACGTTAACAGTATAACACAATAAACAGAGCTGTTCAACTTGGGAGGGTGCTGTGTCCCCCAATGAAGGCTCCGAGAAACAGATTTTACGGTGAGCAACCAAAAACCCTGTTTTCTCTATCGCCTCTCAATGGGGGACACAGGAACCATGGAACGTCCCAAAGCAGTCCCTGGGGTGGGAAAAACAGACTTCCATCAGGTCAGAGGACTCACCACTGCCGCCTGCAGGATCCTTCTGCCCAGGCTGGCGTCCGCCGAAGCATAGGTACGGACCTTGTAAGATCTGGCGAACGTGTGGATGGAAGACCAGGTTGCAGCTTTGCAAAGCCGTAGGGCGGAAGCCCTGTGGCGTACCGCCCAGGAAGCGCCGACTGCCCGGGTAGAGTGAGCCTTTACCCAGGAGGGGGCACTCTATTCTTGACCCGGTAAGCCTCCAAAAAATTGCCGTTCTGATCCAGCGAGCAATAGTCGCCTTGGAAGCCGTCAGGCCTCTACGCGTGCCATCAGGGATGACGAAAAGAGAATCTGTCTTCCAGAAAGCGGCCGTTCTAGCCAGGGAGATCCTCACTGCCCTGAAGAGGTCCAGCTTGTTCAACGATCACTCCAGAGGATGAGTCGGAGCTGGACAAAAGGGAAGGTAGAACGATGTCCTCGTTGAGGTGGAAAACCACCTTGGGAAGGAAGGAAGGCGGAGGCCTGAGGACCACCTTGTCCTGGTGGATAACCCAGAAAGGAGGTCGGCAAAAAATGGCCGCCAGCTCGAAAACTTGGCGGATCGAATTGATGGCCACAAGAAAAGCCACCTTCCAAGTTAGAAACTGACAGGGAAAACTCCCTGAAAGGCTCAAAGGGGGGAACCCCTAAGAACGTCCAGCACAAGCTTTAAATCCCATGAATCCACAGGAGCCCTGTTCGGAGGGACAGTGTGGGCTACTCCTTGAAGGAAGGTCTTAATCTGTGGCTGAGATGATAACGTCTTCTGAAAGGGAAGGAGAGCGCAGAAACCTGGCCCTTTAGGGAACTAAGAGCGAATCCCGAATCCAGTCCTGCTTGAAGGAAAGCCAAAAGGGAAGGCAGGGAAAAGGACATAGGTGAAAAGCGGTTGGACTTGCACCAACGGAAGTAAGCCTTCCAGGTATGATAGTAGATACTGGAAGACGAAGGCTTCCTAGCTTGGATAATAGTGTGAACCATCTGGACAGAAAGGCCGGACGCTCTTAGAACTGCGGTCTCAACAGCCACGCCGTTAAACTGAGCGAACGAGAATTCGGGTGACAGATCGGACCCTGAGACAGCAGATCAGGTCTGTCTGGAAGTCACCAGGGGGTGTCCGCGAGAAGATTGACGATCTCGGCAAATCAAGATCTCCTGGGCCAATCCGGGGAGATCAGAATGATCGGCACCCCTTCTGCCTTGATCTTTTTCAACAGCTTGGAAAGCAAGGAAAGGGGTGGGAACAGATAGGGGAGCACGAACTGTGACCAAGGAATGGCCAGAGCTTCACCACTGCGAGAGGATCGCTGGACCTTGGGATGACCCGAGGGACCTTCCTGTTCAATCGGGACGCCGTGAGGTCCACTTCCGGAGTCCCCCATCGAAGAGAAATCCGATGGGAGACCTCCTGAAGTGAGGACCATTCCCCTGCCGCGAGGCCCCCGCGGCTGAGGAAGTCGGCGGCCTAAATGTCCACGCCGGGGACATGCACCGCGGATCTCACCAGGACCTTTGCCCAAAGGAGGATGCTGGAAACCTCGACCGAGGCCAGAGAACTCCGAGTCCACCCCTGGTGGTTGACATATGGCACTGTCTGTCTGGATTCGAATTGGCAGACTCCTGGGAATCCTTACCCAGTGAAGAAAAGACAGAAAGATTATCCGGAACTTGAGGACATTGATCGGCAGAAATGACTCCTACGCCGACCAACGACCCTGAAAAATCAGGTGACCAGGCCCCGCGCCTCAGCCGAGCAGGCTGGCGTCCGTCGTCACCACCTGCCAGAGAACTGGAAGGAAGGATCTGCTCTGAAGCATCTGCTCTGGGATATGAGAGGTGTCCTCGGCCACCAGTCGAGGAACCGTTTGACCCGGGAGGAGAGCCGGATCGGACGATGCAGGGAGAAGACAGACCCGTCCCCCTGTGACAGAATTGCAGAAGAGGTCTTGAATGAAATGGGCGAAGGGAAATCGCTTCTGATGTTGCAACCAACCTCCCCAGGACCTTCATGGCCCATCGGAAAGGAGGGAAGCCGAGAGCCCTGGAGCAAGCGAACTTCCCAACGAAGGAGGGATATCTTGTCTTCGGGAAGGAAGACTCTGGTCCGACAAGTGTCGAAGAACATGCCCAGAAATACGAGGTGCTGAGAAGGAACAAGACAGGACTTCTTCCTGTTGACGAGCCACCCGAAACGGGCTAGAGTGTCGAATGGATAGACTTTCGGAAGCCTGAGACCGAAATTCCTGAGCCTCCACGGAAGCGATTACTGAACGAGGGGATTCCATCCTGAAGTGTCTCAGACGAAACTTCTAGTTCAGCAATTTGAGATTTGAAAAGAGGCCTGTGAACCGTTCCTGTTCTGGGACGGGAACGATTACCCCGAATTTAATGAGGGAAACAATGGCTGCAAAGAAACCCGGGACTAGAGCGGGGTCTCTTGGAGGTCGGGATTCGAAGAAACGATTCTGGGGCCGTGAAATGAATCTATTTTGTATCCAGAGCATACAAGTTCCCTGACCCATGAATCCTCTACTGAAGAGACCCAGGCATCCCTGAGGAAGAGGAGTCGGCTGCCCAGCCTGGGAAACGGCCTGGGGTCTAGTCGTGAGTCATGCCTAGGTGGATCTTCCAGTCCTAGACCTGGAGGATCTACCTTAGGAGTAGCAGGAATGCCAGGAAGAAGTGAGTCCGAAGGATACCTTCTTCTCTTAACGTGCCTGTGGCCTCTGCTGTTGTGGAAAAGGAATCTGATGCCACGAAATGACGAAAAAGGCCGAAAAGACCGAAGTTGCCGCCTAGGGGGAGGTTGGAGAGGTCTGGAGAAGGGAACTGGTGCCGCCGGTGGCGTCCTTAATAATTTGGTCCAGCTTGGAATCGAAAAGACGTGATCCTTGAAAAGGCAGCCTGGTAAGGGACTTCTTTGATGACAAATCCGCCTGCCAGGTCATGAGCCAAACTGTGAGACGGCTGGCAACAACATTACTGGGAGCCTGAGCGGCAGAAGACGCTGCGTCCAGGAAAGGGGAACCAAATATTCCCTGGCGTGAGCAATCTGGGTGGCAAGTTCCGCCAGCCGATCTGGTTGAGATCCGGCTTGAATGCCCCAATGGAATTGTTTAGCCCATTCGGATACAGACTTCGAAACCCAAGTGGAAGCAAAGGCCGGGCATAGGGAAGATGCAGCAGCTTCGAAAGCCGACTTCGCGAAGGATTCCATGATCCCATCGATGGAATCTTTCAGAGACGCCCCACCGGACAGCGTGAGGACTGTGTTGGTGGCAAGTCTATGAGCCTGCGGATCCACAGAGGGAGAAGTCGTTCTCTATCGCCTCTCATTCCAGTTGGCGATGAGATCCGGAGGAAAGAGATATGAGACTCCAAGATGCTTGCCTCTTTGAAAACGTCTGGTCGAATTCTCTTTCTCTGGCCAGAAGCTCCTCGAATTCAGTATGATGAGCGAATACCTTGGGAGGTAGTTTAGACCGTCTAAGCGAAACCGCCTGATCTGCGGGTTCCGTAGAGGAATCTTTGATGCCACAGGTCTGATTGGTTGCTCCAATGAGGCTTTGAACCATATCCCTCATGCTAGGCGATTTGGTTCGAATCCGGCCCCAAATTATCCTCCGAAGGCACATCAGAGAAAGCCTCGCCTGACTCTGGGGGGGGGGGAGAACCAGGGGGAAGTCGACCACAGAGAAGGATCGTGGGGCGAGATGGACCGAGAAGAGAACTCAGACCGGCGTTCCTGTCTGGATCTTTCACGGCCTGTATTGGAAGTCTCGGACAGAGCAACTTGCGACCCGCTGGCTACTACGGAAGGCTGCAGGGGCAACCAATCGAGCGCGGACACAAGGATCTGGGACACTCGTGTGAGATCCGCTACTGATTGGGCCTCCTCTCTGGCTCAGCCTGGGGTGGGGGGGGGGGTGGGGGGGGTCCTGGGCGGTGAGCATAATGTGGGTTGCTGCAGGCCTGCCTGATACAAGACGAACACGGAAAGTGTTTCACTAAGGCTACGTTCACATTTGCGTTGTGCGCCGCTGCGTCGGCGACGCAACGCACAACGCAAACAAAACCGCAACAAAACGCACGCTAAAACGCTGCGTATTGCGACGCATGCGTCCTTTTTCGCCGAAAGTTGGACGCAAAAAAAATGCAACTTGCTGCGTTCTCTGCGCCCAACGCTTGCGGCCAAAAAAACCCATGCGTCGCAAAACGCAGCACAACGCATGTCCATGCGCCCCCATGTTAAATATAGGGGCGCATGACGCATGCGGCGACGCTACGGCGCCCGACGCTGCGGCGACGAACGCTAATGTGAACGTAGACTAAGGCATAGGAGGTAGGGAAAAAGTAGGAGGCCGGGAGCAACCTCCCTTAAAATTAGACCGAACGGGCCCCTGAGGAAAATGTCAGAAGGTTAGGGGATAGGGGGGCAGGGGAGAGTGTCAATCTGCGGTGCAGCTACTCATGGAAGACGCTGCGGTTTCCAGATGGAAGTGGAAGATGCTCCTCAGGAATGATAGCCCCTAGGAGAACAGGCAGTCACATCTGGGGCACCCTCTTGTCCGAAACTTGCTGCAGGCCTGAAAAACAGCAGTGGGGAGATGCGAGGACGCCAGAAATTCGCGCTCTTAAGTTGGGCGAAGAAAAACATTCCTGGCGCTGAAATAAGTAACTGCGGCTGCACGGGGAGTGGTGGGCAGGGCTAACCGCCAAGCCAGGAGCACCAAGATGGCGCCGGTGGGCGGAGGTCGCCGATGATAGTCGGGCGGGACTAGGACCGGACTTCTGAGCACGCTTGTGTGCTAGGATCTTGGTCCTGCTGTGGGATCTATGAGGATACGGGGTGGCAGTACACGCCGTACTCATAGTCCATAATGTGGGATTACAGGTGTGACTGTTCACCCTGTATCCCTTCGGAAAATCTGAAAAGGAACGACGCATATCTATATATATAATTGTCTAAGGGGTACTTCCGTCTTTCTGTCGGCAACTTCCGTCACGCGACGTCATCACACCCTCGGACCGGAAGCTGCCGCCTCAACCGAACACAGGCGACATAACTACAAGGGGCCCCTCGGAAGGTGAGTATATGTTTATTTTTTATCCTGTGACATACATGGCTGGGCAATATACTACGTGGCTCTGTGCTGTATACTACGTCGCTGTGCAATATACTACGTGGCTCTGTGCTGTATACTACGTCACTGGGCAATATACTACGTAACTGGGCAATATACTACGTGGCTGGGCAATATACTACGTCACTGGGCAATATACTACGTCACTGGGCAATATACTACGTGGCTCTGTGCTGTATACTACGTAACTGGGCAATATACTACGTAACTGGGCAATATACTACGTCACTGGGCAATATACTACGTGGACATGCATATTCTAGAATACCCGATGCGTTAGAATCGGGCCACCATCTAGTTGAGGTAGATAAGGGTCTAATGAAAGACCCGTGTCCACCTCCTACTGACACTAAGCTAAACTGAATATCCTACTTCCTGTCGGTGAGGTGTACACTGCAGAGGAGGAGCTAACTTTTTTATTTGCATAGTGTCAGCCTCCTAGTGGCAGCAGCATACACCCATGGTTCCTGTGTCCCCCAATGAGAGGCGATAGAGAAAGCTAAATTTTTAATGATACCGAATGGCAAAAATGGATTCTATCCCAAAATACATGCATTTAAATTAAATAAGGGGTGGACAACAACCCCTTTAAGGTAACAGGATTTGACATTATTAAAGGGAGTTTGTTAGAAGATTTCTGCCTATATCAAATCACTAACAGCGCCCAATAAAAAATAGACCAACAGTGCCACACCTGTCTATAGGTTGTGAGTGGTATGCTTGGCCCAGTGTACTTATTAGCCTACTTATTTTTTTTCCTAACGACTTTCACTGAGAAGGTCAGAAACCGTGGAAAAGGCAGGTGACAACTGTTACACCGTATGAAATTGCTCGTTAATTATCTGATTGCTGAAATGTTTGCATGCGCAATGATCGCAGTGCCCTGGAAACTCATAGAACTCACATCCAGCCTATATTACTGGGAGAGAAACTCCCACAAAAAAAAGGTTCCTGATGGCTTTCACTGGTCCCCCAGCTGTGGCCTGGATACTGACAGAGCTCACATCCAGCCTATATTACCAGAAGAGAAACTCCCACAAAAGAAAAAAAAATGTCCTGACAGCTCTAAACAGAAACTATGCAGATATGAGCAGGGAAGGCAGGGTACACACAGAGCTGACATCCAGCCTACATTACTGGGAGAGAAACTCCTGAAAGAGAAAAAAAGAGCTGAAACTTGGATCAGGGTGCTAACTGTGTATTAGCTGTCTAAAAATGAATGACATTTTATAACTAAAGGTAACCACTAATTGTTTTTCTTAAATCAAAGGTGTCTTTATGGGCACAAACACGCTTTCTAAATTTTCCAACCAAGAGGAGCATGCGTGGCTCATCTTTTGATTAGCCGGCTTGGTGAGACATTGCAACGATGATGACAAGTGAATCCGGCTAATCAAAAGAGCGGCGGATGCAGTCAGGTAGGAGGTGGTTCGCTGAGCGGGGTCCCGAGATTCGACTAGCACCACTACAGGAACCAACAATTACAAAGTGCTCGCCATGCTTATTCCCGGGTCCTACAGAAATTATTTTCTGGATGATTCACTTTTTTTACTACTCACCAATATAATGATCTAGTTCAATCTGATGAAAGCATAAGGAATCCCGCAGGGGATCAATTGCAGGAAGAGGAGGTCTCAGCCATTTGGCCGAAAATTTGTCCGAGAATTTATCTGAAAAAAAAAAAGAAAATGAAGCAGAAATATAAATCTGCAACTACCCATCACTGCCTACAGACTTCACAAGGCTGGATCAATGGTTATGGCATGCCTTACATCAGTCCTGTGACCAGATTTCACAATATAAACTACACGTTGTCACAGACATGAAGAGGCTGGAATACTTACTTTGAAAATGTAAGTCAAGAGGGCTGACATTAAAACGAGCATTTTAAGAGTCCATTTACCCAGCAAGAGATCATTCAGTCTCTGTCCACCCAGCTTGCACTGAGCAGTGTGAGATGTCAGCAGGGAGGAGGGACACTGAGGAGCCGTCAGATATTGAGCTTAAACTTGTCTAAGCAGCATTGTGATATGGATTATCATAGTAAATACACCAGTCTGATCTGGTCTAAGGATCTATTTAATAATCCATGCAAATTTTATTGTGAAATATGGTGACAGATTCACATTAACCCCTTCCCGGCATAAGGGAGACATCACCGTGTCGGATTTCTTATGAAAAAATAAATACTTTTTTTTCTGGGTTTCTCTATAACATAAACACAAGTTTCCTACCGACAGGTAAAACGTCTGCAGTAGAACAAATGTCGCTCATGTCCATGGCCATGTCTGCTTCAATCTCATCTAGGTACGCCAGCTCCTCTTCAAACTGGGACGGTTGGTCTTCATCCCAGTCCGTCTTCTTCTTCTTGGTCTGGGAGGAGGAGAAGCCTCCTGGAGGTGCAGGCTTTTTACGCTTAGGGTCCATTTTTAGTATTTCTAGAAAGAAGACGTTATGAATTAAAAAGCAACGAAAACATGAACAGATTAGTTTTATAAATTCCAATTTTTATTTTGATAAAATTGAAAAAATAGATAAAATAGTATTTAACAAGGGGCGTGGCTAAAAGGATCCTCTGGGGCGGGACTTTAGGTGTGAGGTGGAAGGGCCCAGGGTGTAGATTTCGACAGTACTTCCTCTGTATGAGGGGACGTCATACAGCGTGTGTTGTGGGGCTGAGGGGACGTCATACAGCGCGTGTTGTGGGGCTGAGGGGACGTCATACAGCGCGTGTTGTGGGGCTGAGGGGACGTCATACAGCGTGTGTTGTGGAGCTGAGGGGACGTCATACAGCGTGTGTTGTGGAGCTGAGGGGACGTCATACAGCGTGTGTTGTGGAGCTGAGGGGACGTCATACAGCGTGTGTTGTGGAGCTGAGGCGACGTCATACAGCGTGTGTTGTGGAGCTGAGGGGACGTCATACAGCGTGTGTTGTGGGGCTGAGGGGATGTCATACAGCGTGTGTGGTGGGGCTGAGGAGACGTCATACAGGGTGTGTTGTGTGGCTGAGGGGACGTCATACAGCGTGTGTTGTGGAGCTGAGGGGACGTCATACAGTGTGTGTTGTGGAGCTGAGGGGACGTCATACAGCGTATGTGGTGGGGCTGAGGAAATGTCATCCAGTGCGTGTTGTGGAGCTGAGCGGACGTCATACAGCGTGTGTTGTGGGGCTGAGGGGACGTCATACAGCGTGTGTTGTGGGGCTGAGGAGACGTCATACAGCGTGTGTTGTGGGGCTGAGGGGACGTCATACAGCGTGTGTTGTGGAGCTGAGGGGACGTCATACAGCGTGTGTTGTGGGGCTGAGGGGGACGTCATACAGCATGTGTGGTGGGGCTGAGGAGACGTCATACAGCGTGTGTTGTGGGGCTGAGGGGACGTCATACAGGGTGTGTTGTGGAGCTGAGGGGATGTCATACAGCGTGTGTTGTGGAGCTGAGGGGACGTCATACAGCGTGTGTTGCGGGGCTGAGGGGACGTCATACAGCGTGTTGTGGGGCTGAGGGGACGTCATACAGCGTGTTGTGGGGCTGAGGGGACGTCATACAGCTTGTGTTGCGGGGCTGAGGGGACGTCATACAGCGTGTGTTGCGGGGCGGAGGGGACGTCATACAGCGTGTTGTGGGGAGGAGGGGACGTCATACAGCGTGTGTTGTGGGGCTGAGGGGATGTCATACAGGGTGTGTTGTGGGGCTGAGGGGACGTCATACAGCGTGTGTTGTGGAGCCGAGGGGACGTCATACAGCGTGTGTTGTGGAGCTGAGCGGACGTCATACAGCGTGTGTTGTGGGGCTGAGGGGACGTCATACAGCGTGTGTTGTGGAGCCGAGGGGACGTCATACAGCGTGTGTTGTGGGGCTGAGGGGATGTCATACAGCGTGTGTGGTGGGGCTGAGGAGACGTCATACAGCGTGTGTTGTGGGGCTGAGGGGACGTCATACAGCGTGTGTTGTGGAGCTGAGGGGACGTCATACAGCGTGTGTTGTGGGGCTGAGGGGGACGTCATACAGCATGTGTGGTGGGGCTGAGGAGACGTCATACAGCGTGTGTTGTGGGGCTGAGGGGACGTCATACAGGGTGTGTTGTGGAGCTGAGGGGACGTCATACAGCGTGTGTTGTGGAGCTGAGGGGACGTCATACAGCGTGTGTTGCGGGGCTGAGGGGACGTCATACAGCGTGTTGTGGGGCTGAGGGGACGTCATACAGCTTGTGTTGCGGGGCTGAGGGGACGTCATACAGCTTGTGTTGCGGGGCTGAGGGGACGTCATACAGCGTGTGTTGCGGGGCGGAGGGGACGTCATACAGCGTGTTGTGGGGAGGAGGGGACGTCATACAGCGTGTGTTGTGGGGCTGAGGGGATGTCATACAGGGTGTGTTGTGGGGCTGAGGGGACGTCATACAGCGTGTGTGGTGGAGCTGAGGGGACGTCATACAGGGTGTGTTGTGGAGCTGAGGGGACGTCATACAGTGTGTGTTGTGGAGCTGAGGGAACGTCATACAGCGCGTGTTGTGGAGCTGAGGAGACGTCATACAGCGTGTGTGGTGGAGCTGAGGGGACGTCATACAGCGTGTGTTGTGGGGCTGAGGGGACGTCATACAGCGTGTGTTGCGGAGCTGAGGGGACGTCATACAGCGTGTGTTGCGGGGCTGAGGGGACGTCATACAGCGTGTTGTGGGGCTGAGGGGACATCATACAGCGTGTTGTGGGGCTGAGGGGACATCATACAGCGTGTGTTGTGGAGCTGAGGGGACGTCATACAGCGTGTGTTGTGGAGCTGAGGGGACGTCATACAGGGTGTGTTGTGGAGCTGAGGGGACGTCATACAGTGTGTTGTGGGGCTGAGGGGACGTCATACAGCGTGTTGTGGGGCTGAGGGGACGTCATACAGCTTGTGTTGCGGGGCTGAGGGGACGTCATACAGCTTGTGTTGCGGGGCTGAGGGGATGTCATACAGCATGTGTGGTGGGGCTGAGGAGACGTCATACAGCGTGTGTTGTGGGGCTGAGGGGACGTCATACAGGGTGTGTTGTGGAGCTGAGGGGACGTCATACAGCGTGTGTTGTGGAGCTGAGGGGACGTCATACAGCGTGTGTTGCGGGGCTGAGGGGACGTCATACAGCGTGTTGTGGGGCTGAGGGGACGTCATACAGGGTGTGTTGTGGAGCTGAGGGGACGTCATACAGTGTGTGTTGTGGAGCTGAGGGAACGTCATACAGCGCGTGTTGTGGAGCTGAGGAGACGTCATACAGCGTGTGTGGTGGAGCTGAGGGGACGTCATACAGCGTGTGTTGTGGGGCTGAGGGGACGTCATACAGCGTGTGTTGCGGAGCTGAGGGGACGTCATACAGCGTGTGTTGCGGGGCTGAGGGGACGTCATACAGCGTGTGTTGCGGGGCTGAGGGGACGTCATACAGCGTGTTGTGGGGCTGAGGGGACATCATACAGCGTGTTGTGGGGCTGAGGGGACATCATACAGCGTGTGTTGTGGAGCTGAGGGGACGTCATACAGCGTGTGTTGTGGAGCTGAGGGGACGTCATACAGCGTGTGTTGTGGGGCTGAGGGGACGTCATACAGCGTGTGTTGTGGAGCTGAGGGGACGTCATACAGCGTGTGTTGTGGAGCTGAGGGGACGTCATACAGCGTGTGTTGTGGAGCTGAGGGGACGTCATACAGCGTATGTGGTGGGGCTGAGGAAATGTCATACAGCGCGTGTTGTGGAGCTGAGCGGACGTCATACAGCGTGTGTTGTGGGGCTGAGGGGACGTCATACAGCGTGTGTTGTGGAGCCGAGGGGACGTCATACAGCGTGTGTTGTGGGGCTGAGGGGATGTCATACAGCGTGTGTGGTGGGGCTGAGGAGACGTCATACAGCGTGTGTTGTGGGGCTGAGGGGACGTCATACAGCGTGTGTTGTGGAGCTGAGGGGACGTCATACAGCGTGTGTTGTGGGGCTGAGGGGGACGTCATACAGCATGTGTGGTGGGGCTGAGGAGACGTCATACAGCGTGTGTTGTGGGGCTGAGGGGACGTCATACAGGGTGTGTTGTGGAGCTGAGGGGACGTCATACAGCGTGTGTTGTGGAGCTGAGGGGACGTCATACAGCGTGTGTTGCGGGGCTGAGGGGACGTCATACAGCGTGTTGTGGGGCTGAGGGGACGTCATACAGCTTGTGTTGCGGGGCTGAGGGGACGTCATACAGCTTGTGTTGCGGGGCTGAGGGGACGTCATACAGCGTGTGTTGCGGGGCGGAGGGGACGTCATACAGCGTGTTGTGGGGAGGAGGGGACGTCATACAGCGTGTGTTGTGGGGCTGAGGGGATGTCATACAGGGTGTGTTGTGGGGCTGAGGGGACGTCATACAGCGTGTGTGGTGGAGCTGAGGGGACGTCATACAGGGTGTGTTGTGGAGCTGAGGGGACGTCATACAGTGTGTGTTGTGGAGCTGAGGGAACGTCATACAGCGCGTGTTGTGGAGCTGAGGAGACGTCATACAGCGTGTGTGGTGGAGCTGAGGGGACGTCATACAGCGTGTGTTGTGGGGCTGAGGGGACGTCATACAGCGTGTGTTGCGGAGCTGAGGGGACGTCATACAGCGTGTGTTGCGGGGCTGAGGGGACGTCATACAGCGTGTTGTGGGGCTGAGGGGACATCATACAGCGTGTTGTGGGGCTGAGGGGACATCATACAGCGTGTGTTGTGGAGCTGAGGGGACGTCATACAGCGTGTGTTGTGGAGCTGAGGGGACGTCATACAGGGTGTGTTGTGGAGCTGAGGGGACGTCATACAGTGTGTTGTGGGGCTGAGGGGACGTCATACAGCGTGTTGTGGGGCTGAGGGGACGTCATACAGCTTGTGTTGCGGGGCTGAGGGGACGTCATACAGCTTGTGTTGCGGGGCTGAGGGGATGTCATACAGCATGTGTGGTGGGGCTGAGGAGACGTCATACAGCGTGTGTTGTGGGGCTGAGGGGACGTCATACAGGGTGTGTTGTGGAGCTGAGGGGACGTCATACAGCGTGTGTTGTGGAGCTGAGGGGACGTCATACAGCGTGTGTTGCGGGGCTGAGGGGACGTCATACAGCGTGTTGTGGGGCTGAGGGGACGTCATACAGCGTGTTGTGGGGCTGAGGGGACGTCATACAGCTTGTGTTGCGGGGCTGAGGGGACGTCATACAGCTTGTGTTGCGGGGCTGAGGGGACGTCATACAGCGTGTGTTGCGGGGCGGAGGGGACGTCATACAGCGTGTTGTGGGGAGGAGGGGACGTCATACAGCGTGTGTTGTGGGGCTGAGGGGATGTCATACAGGGTGTGTTGTGGGGCTGAGGGGACGTCATACAGCGTGTGTGGTGGAGCTGAGGGGACGTCATACAGGGTGTGTTGTGGAGCTGAGGGGACGTCATACAGTGTGTGTTGTGGAGCTGAGGGAACGTCATACAGCGCGTGTTGTGGAGCTGAGGAGACGTCATACAGCGTGTGTGGTGGAGCTGAGGGGACGTCATACAGCGTGTGTTGTGGGGCTGAGGGGACGTCATACAGCGTGTGTTGCGGAGCTGAGGGGACGTCATACAGCGTGTGTTGCGGGGCTGAGGGGACGTCATACAGCGTGTGTTGCGGGGCTGAGGGGACGTCATACAGCGTGTTGTGGGGCTGAGGGGACATCATACAGCGTGTTGTGGGGCTGAGGGGACATCATACAGCGTGTGTTGTGGAGCTGAGGGGACGTCATACAGCGTGTGTTGTGGAGCTGAGGGGACGTCATACAGCGTGTGTTGTGGAGCTGAGGGGACGTCATACAGCGTGTGTTGTGGAGCTGAGGGGACGTCATACAGCGTGTGTTGTGGAGCTGAGGGGACGTCATACAGCGTGTGTTGTGGAGCTGAGGGGACGTCATACAGCGTGTGTTGTGGAGCTGAGGGGACGTCATACAGCGTGTGTTGTGGAGCTGAGGGGACGTCATACAGCGTATGTGGTGGGGCTGAGGAAATGTCATACAGCGCGTGTTGTGGAGCTGAGCGGACGTCATACAGCGTGTGTTGTGGGGCTGAGGGGACGTCATACAGCGTGTGTTGTGGAGCCGAGGGGACGTCATACAGCGTGTGTTGTGGGGCTGAGGGGATGTCATACAGCGTGTGTGGTGGGGCTGAGGAGACGTCATACAGGGTGTGTTGTGGGGCTGAGGGGACGTCATACAGCGTGTGTTGTGGAGCTGAGGGGACGTCATACAGCGTATGTGGTGGGGCTGAGGAAATGTCATACAGCGTGTGTTGTGGAGCTGAGGGGACGTCATACAGCGTGTGTTGTGGAGCTGAGGGGACGTCATACAGCGTGTGTTGTGGAGCTGAGGGGACGTCATACAGCGCGTGTTGTGGGGCTGAGGGGACGTCATACAGCGTGTGTTGTGGAGCTGAGGGGACGTCATACAGCGTGTGTTGTGGAGCTGAGGGGACGTCATACAGCGTGTGTTGTGGAGCTGAGGGGACGTCATACAGCGTGTGTTGTGGAGCTGAGGGGACGTCATACAGCGTGTGTTGTGGAGCTGAGGGGACGTCATACAGCGTGTGTTGTGGGGCTGAGGGGATGTCATACAGCGTGTGTGGTGGGGCTGAGGAGACGTCATACAGGGTGTGTTGTGTGGCTGAGGGGACGTCATACAGCGTGTGTTGTGGAGCTGAGGGGACGTCATACAGTGTGTGTTGTGGAGCTGAGGGGACGTCATACAGCGTATGTGGTGGGGCTGAGGAAATGTCATCCAGTGCGTGTTGTGGAGCTGAGCGGACGTCATACAGCGTGTGTTGTGGGGCTGAGGGGACGTCATACAGCGTGTGTTGTGGGGCTGAGGAGACGTCATACAGCGTGTGTTGTGGGGCTGAGGGGACGTCATACAGCGTGTGTTGTGGAGCTGAGGGGACGTCATACAGCGTGTGTTGTGGGGCTGAGGGGGACGTCATACAGCATGTGTGGTGGGGCTGAGGAGACGTCATACAGCGTGTGTTGTGGGGCTGAGGGGACGTCATACAGGGTGTGTTGTGGAGCTGAGGGGACGTCATACAGCGTGTGTTGTGGAGCTGAGGGGACGTCATACAGCGTGTGTTGCGGGGCTGAGGGGACGTCATACAGCGTGTTGTGGGGCTGAGGGGACGTCATACAGCGTGTTGTGGGGCTGAGGGGACGTCATACAGCGTGTGTTGTGGGGCTGAGGGGACGTCATACAGCGTGTGTTGTGGAGCCGAGGGGACGTCATACAGCGTGTGTTGTGGGGCTGAGGGGATGTCATACAGCGTGTGTGGTGGGGCTGAGGAGACGTCATACAGGGTGTGTTGTGGGGCTGAGAGGACGTCATACAGCGTGTGTTGTGGAGCTGAGGGGACGTCATACAGCGTGTGTTGTGGAGCTGAGGGGACGTCATACAGCGTGTGTTGTGGAGCTGAGGGGACGTCATACAGCGTGTGTGGTGGAGCTGAGGGGACGTCATACAGGGTGTGTTGTGGGGCTGAGGGGACGTCATACAGCGTGTGTTGTGGGGCTGAGGGGACGTCATACAGCGTGTGTTGTGGGGCTGAGGGGACGTCATACAGCGGGTGTTGTGGAGCTGAGGGAACGTCATACAGCTTGTGTTGCGGGGCTGAGGGGACGTCATACAGCGTGTGTTGCGGGGCGGAGGGGACGTCATACAGCTTGTGTTGCGGGGCTGAGGGGACGTCATACAGCGTGTGTTGCGGGCGGAGGGGACGTCATACAGCGTGTTGTGGGGAGGAGGGGACGTCATACAGCGTGTGTTGTGGGGCTGAGGGGACGTCATACAGCGTGTGTTGTGGGGAGGAGGGGACGTCATACAGCGTGTTGTGGGGCTGAGGGGACGTCATACAGCGGGTGTTGTGGAGCTGAGGGGACGTCATACAGCTTGTGTTGCGGGGCTGAGGGGACGTCATACAGTGTGTGTTGCGGGGCGGAGGGGACGTCATACAGCGTGTTGTGGGGAGGAGGGGACGTCATACAGCGTGTGTTGTGGGGCTGAGGGGACGTCATACAGCGTGTGTTGTGGGGAGGCGGGGACGTCATACAGCGTGTGTTGTGGGGCTGAGGGGACGTCATACAGGGTGTGTTGTGGAGCTGAGGGGACGTCATACAGGGTGTGTTGTGGGGCTGAGGGGACGTCATACAGCGTGTGTGGTGGGGCTGAGGGGACGTCATACAGCGTGTGTTGTGGGGCTGAGGGGACGTCATACAGGGTGTGTTGTGGAGCTGAGGGGACGTCATACAGGGTGTGTTGTGGGGCTGAGGGGACGTCATACAGCGTGTGTGGTGGGGCTGAGGGGACGTCATACAGCGTGTGTTGTGGGGCTGAGGGGACGTCATACAGCGTGTGGTGGAGCTGAGGGGACGTCATACAGTGTGTGTTGTGGGGCTGAGGGGACATCATACAGCGTGTGTGGTTGGGCTGATAGGACATTATACTATATATGGGGGGCTGTGGGGCCATTATACTGTATATGGGGGGCTGTGGGGCCATCATATTGTGCACACATTATTACGACCACTGTCCTCTCAGGCTTATTACAGCTGGTATCTCCCATGTCACCGGGTTCACTATACTGCCAGGCGGATTAGAGCCCACGCCCCTCACACCCGGCACAGCGCCCCCCTATGCTGGCACACACACTCGGACACAACAGCCGCACACGGCGGACATCCACACTCTGTACTCACTTCCCCTCCAGCAAAACGTTCCCACTCTCCCGCCAAAGTCTTCTCTTCCTGCACTCGACCCCTCCCCCAATCCGTCGTCGTTGTCATGGACGCAGGACGCTGATAGGTCCTTTTCGGTACCTGGGAGGAGTTTGCGGCCATATTGTGTGTGGCAAATGACGACGCTGGGCACGCAGATAACATTACGCCATGTTGTGTGTGGCAGGAAATCCGCGAATCGCCCCCTGGCGGTAGAAAATGTTGGTGCACACGAGGAGTGTGACGCACATGTGATAGATGTGAGAATCGAGGGCAGCAAGAGGCAACTATCCCCAATAACGGGGGGAGAAGAGATGACTGCTGCAGCGCAGATTGTGGCGATGGCTACAGCCAGATCACTGACCTCCATTCCAGTGCTCACCAGTGTTTGACAACTACAACTCCCAGCATGCCCTGACTACTTCAGCTCTGGCGGTGCCAGTGGAGATATTTGGGAGGGGTGGGGTATTGTGGAGATTTTGGATCATCAGTAGATGGGTGGTCTCTAGTTTGTTTTTTTGTCTCTGCAGCTTTGTAAAACTACAACCCCATCATATACAGGTCCTTCTCAAAAAATTAGCATATAGTGTTAAATTTCATTATTTACCATAATGTAATGATTACAATTAAACTTTCATATATTATAGATTCATTATCCACCAACTGAAATTTGTCAGGTCTTTTATTGTTTTAATACTGATGATTTTAGCATACAACTCCTGATAACCCAAAAAACCTGTCTCAATAAATTAGCATATTTCACCCGTCCAATCAAATAAAAGTGTTTTTTAATAACAAACAAAAAAACATCAAATAATAATGTTCAGTTATGCACTCAATACTTGGTCGGGAATCCTTTGGCAGAAATGACTGCTTCAATGCGGCGTGGCATGGAGGCAATCAGCCTGTGACACTGCTGAGATGTTATGGAGGCCCAGGATGCTTCAATAGCGGCCTTAAGCTCATCCAGAGTGTTGGGTCTTGCGTCTCTCAACTTTCTCTTCACAATATCCCACAGATTCTCTATGGGGTTCAGGTCAGGAGAGTTGGCTGGCCAATTGAGCACAGTAATACCATGGTCAGTAAACCATTTACCAGTGGTTTTGGCACTGTGAGCAGGTGCCAGGTCGTGCTGAAAAATGAAATCTTCATCTCCATAAAGCATTTCAGCCGATGGAAGCATGAAGTGCTCCAAAATCTCCTGATAGCTAGCTGCATTGACCCTGCCCTTGATGAAACACAGTGGACCAACACCAGCAGCTGACATGGCACCCCACACCATCACTGACTGTGGGTACTTGACACTGGACTTCAGGCATTTTGGCATTTCCTTCTCCCCAGTCTTCCTCCAGACTCTGGCACCTTGATTTCCGAATGACATGCAAAATTTGCTTTCATCAGAAAAAAGTACTTGGGACCACTTAGCAACAGTCCAGTGCTGCTTCTCTGTAGCCCATTTCCTGCACACGCCTGTGCACGGTGGCTCTGGATGTTTCCACACCAGACTCAGTCCACTGCTTCCTCAGGGTCCGGTCACCTCTTCTCGTTGTACAGCGTTTTCTGCCACATTGTTTCCTTCCAACAGACTTACCATTGAGGTGCCTTGATACAGCACTCTGGGAACAGCCTATTTGTTGAGAAATTCCTTTCTGGGTCTTACCCTCTTGCTTGAGGGTGTCAATGATGGCCTTCTTGACATCTGTCAGGTCGCTAGTCTTACCCATGATGGGGGTTTTGAGTAATGAACCAGGCAGGGAGTTTTTAAAAGCCTCAGGTATCTTTTGCATGTGTTTAGAGTTAATTAGTTGATTCAGAAGATTAGGGTAATAGGTCGTTTAGAGAACCTTTTCTTGATATGCTAATTTATTGAGACAGGTTTTTTGGGTTATCAGGAGTTGTATGCCAAAATCATCAGTATTAAAACAATCAAAGACCTGACAAATTTCAGTTGGTGGATAATGAATCTATAATATATGAAAGTTTAATTGTAATCATTACATTATGGTAAATAATGAAATTTAACACTATATGCTAATTTTTTGAGAAGGACCTGTATTCAGGAGATTCCTAGAAAAAGGAGAACAATCGCCCAGACATGGGGTGTTTTCCCACAGTAGTCACCTCTCGTGTTCCTGGAGGCCTCCAGTGTCAGGCCCTTACCTGGGGCGGCAAATCAGGAGGGAGAGGAGCGTGTGATCAGCTCTGGGGGCAGGCATAATGAGGGGTCTGTAACAATGAGGGTGCTGGTCTGACGTCTTTATTAACCAGAGGGGTTGGTGTGGGGTCTAAATCAATGGGGGAGTTTGAATTATTGAGAGGTCTGGTCTAATGTCTATAAATCTGTGTGGGGGGTTTGGTCTGCCTCCTGTATTAATAGGGGGTCTGATCTGGGGTCTGGTCTGACATCTGTAAACTGGGAGGTTGGTCTGGGATTTATATTAAGGTGGGTCTGGTTTGGGGTCTAAAATTTTTTTTTGGGGGGGCTGGTCTTGGATCTGTATGAACGGAGGTCTGGCGTGGTGTCTGTATGAACTGGGGTCTGTAATAGTGAGGATGCTGGTATGACATCTTTATTAACCAGGGAGGTCTGCACTGCCATATGTATTAATGGAGGTGGTCTGTATTAATGGGGGGTCTGGTCTGGGATCTGTATTATTGGGGGGGGTAAGGACTGGGATCTGTATGAACGAACAAGGAGTCTGGTCTGGGATCTGTTGAACAGAGGGTCTGTTGTGGGGGGGTCTATGAACGGGGGGGGGGTCTGGTGTGGGGTCTGTATTAACACAGGGTCTTGTTTGGCACCTATGAATGGGGGGTCTTGTTGTGAATTCTGCTCTTGGGCTCCCTCCGGTGGTTGTAAGTGGTATCGCTGCTGTCTCTGAGTCGCAGCATTTGTCAGGTGTGTTCACTTTTTGCAATTCTGACTGGGCTATTTAGTCTTGCTTGACCCTTTAGTCAGTGCCAGTTGTCCATTGTTCCTGGAGGATTCACATCCTTTCCTGGTCTCTCCTGCTTTGCTGTTCATTTCAACAAAGATAAGTTCTGGCCTTGATTTTTGCTGTCCACATGCTGTGGCCTTATTGTTCAGTTCTTTTTCATGTTTTTGTCTTGTCCAGCTTGGTCTGTATAAGGATTTGTTTAGCCAAGCTGGTATCTCTGGAGATGCAGATATACCCTCCATATCTTTAGTTAGCTGTGGAGATTTTGTATTTTCTGTGGTGGATATTTTCTAGTGTTTTAATACTGAACGCATAGTACTCTGTCCTATCCTTTCTATTTAGCTAGAAGTGGCCTCCTTTGCTAAATTCTGATTTCAGCCTGTGTATGTTTTTCCCTCTCCTCTCACAGTCAATATTTGTGGGGGGCTGTCTATCCTTTGGGGATTTTCTCTGAGGCAAGATAGTTTTCCCTTTTCTATCTCTAGGGGTAATTAGTCCTCCGGCTGTGTCAAGATGTCCAAGGAGTGTTAGGTACATTCCACGGCTACTTCTAGTTGCGGTGTTAAGTTTAGGGTCTGCGGTCAGTACAGGTACCACCTTCTCCAGAGTACGTCTCATGCTGCTCTTAGGCCACCAGATCATAACAGGGTCTGGTCTGACTTCTGTATTAATGGGAGTCTGCACTGGGGTGTGTATTAATGGGAGGGGTCTTTATGAATCCGGGGAGCCTGTCCTAGGGTGTATGAGCGTGGGGGTCTTTTCGTATGAATAGAGAGGGGGTCTGATCTGGGGTCTGCATTAATGAGTATAAACGGGATTCTATCCTGGTGTGTGTATGAACGGGGGTCTGGGGTCCGTGTTAATGAGGAGTCTGGTCTGTATTAATGGGGGAGTCTTTATGAACGGGGTCTCTATACGAATGAAGGGTCTGGACCGGGGCCTGTATTAACCCTTTGGGTGAGACCACGGCTCGCTCCACACAGTCGCTTGTTAGCCTACGTGCCAGGACACCGGTCCGGTGTACTGACCAGGCGACAGCAGGGAGTGGTCCCACCCGGAGCCGGCACGGCCGCACCTCTGGGGCTTTACGGCTCGAACAGGCACTCGTTTTTCACAGACACCCAAGTGAAATTTTTATATTTTTTTTTTATGTTTTATGCCTTTTTTTATAGTTTTCATTGGTCCCATTCTTGACTTATGTACAACTCTTTGACCACTTTTTGTTTTGGAGCCCGGATGAATTTTGTGGGGTTTTGTTTTTTAACAGCGTTGCCTTTGTGTCTTATCTTTACGTCAGTACATTTATGGCGATCTTAGAATTTTATAGGTTTTTTTCCATTTTACCATTTTTGCACAATAAAAATTTTGAAAAAATAATAGTTGTGTAACTTTTTTCTATTTTTCTGTCCATGGAGATGATTTGGGGGCTTGTAGTCTTTACTGATACCAATGAATACATCAAGGGCACAGTAATTGACGTCTACCAGTGTTGGGTGCGGTCTCACCAATTAATGCAATGGGGGCCACATGTATTTATTTGCCAAATGTATTTATTTATTTTTTATTAATGAACAGGAAATAAGTTCAGAAAGTGCTGGAAGTTCCTCTTTTCGTACCACAGCATTAATTACAGTGCACCAAAAAAGTGACGTAGGATATAAATGATAACAAAAAGCAGAAAGATTTGATTGTGGCTTAAAAAAGTACCACAATTATATATGCAAATCAGGCATTAACGGGGAGAATGGGCAGGAGGGAAATTCAGGGAAGAGGAGAGGAGCTGCCATGCCAAAGAGATCAGATGCCTCCACATGTACAGGGGCTTCTCACAAAATTAGAATATCATCACAAAGTTACTTTATTTAAGTTCTTCAATTCAAAAAGTGAAACTCATATTATATAGAGTCATTACAGAGTGATCTATTTCACGTGTTTATTTCTGTTAATGTTGATGATTATGGCTTACAGCCAATGAAAACCCAAAAGTCATTGTAGCGTCCCCACTGCCGCAGGGCCGAGGGGTACCCGGTACCGGGCCTCTGAGTCTCTGCTCTGGGGTTGTCACGGTGGCTAGACCCGGTCCGTGACCCTGCTGAGGGGTGTACAGTAATAGATGTGGATGGTGGTGGTGGTGCGGTGCAGTAAATAACGAGGACACCAGGTTGCAGTCTCTTTACCTCTTTACTGAAGGCTTCTGGGTCCTCAGTCCGGAATACGGTTAGCCGGGCTGCGCAAGTCCGGCCGGTCCGATGGCACTTCCAGAGTTCCCTTCGCAGGTGGAAATCTGTGCCTTCCTTCTAGCGCTTATGTGTTGTGGTCCTCCCCTGCTGTGCTTACGGGATAGTCCCCACAACTGTTGTGTCTGTTTCTCGTGTTCCCTCACAACTCGATTCTGATGTTCTTCTTAATCTCGTCCCCCAGATCTTATGGTAGGACGCACCCGTATGACGGGAAGGCTCGGAGCTCTTCTGGGACCCTAGAGTCGCCCCTCTCCACAAGTTGCCCCCTATGTCTGCGTAGGTGATGTAGGTGAGACAGCCAGCCTATAGCTCTCTGTCCTGCCGTTGGTTTGAAGTAATGCTTAGAGCTCTGTACTTCCTCGGCGTTCCGGCCACCGGTTAGTTACGCCTCAGTAGGATGTTGCCTCGGTCTAACAGCACGACTCCTACTGGTATTTCTCCCTGTTGCATTGATCTCGTTTCTCACTCAGCACAATAAATCTCGCTTCTTGTCCTTTCTTAGGGCACCGCCGCTATGAAGTGCAGGCGCGGTCCCGTAGCTTTCTCTCCGTTTGCCAGGCCTCTGTCAGGATCCCACCCCTGACAGGGACCCTACCGAATCTTCCCCAACAACACCCTCTGCCACAAGGTGTTGCCTGGTTCCAACCCAGTCAGCGTTCTCTCTAACTTCCTGCCTAACCCCCAGTTTTACCAGACTGTGAGGAGTGGCCTAATGAATAGTACCCTTAGCTCCCCCTGGAGGCCAGACCGTGAAATGTATTGGTGTATGTGATACCTGGTCAGATGAACTCCTTCAGTGCCATCAGACGTACCATAGCCCCCCTTAGTGGCGGAGCCACAGTACTGCAACGACCAGGACTCTGGGGCGCTGCACCCCCCCCCCCCCCCCGGTTAAATCCAGTACTCCTGGACTGGGAAGAAAACAACAATACATGTCAGCAAAAAGACATACAATTTTGAAAATGCAAGTACAAGTCAACTTTTTAACAGAGCTTCCCTTTATGGGAGGTGAGGACACTTGAACGTTACGAACATGGTTAAACACTTTTAAATAACTTTACTATGAATAACTTTTCTTATCCAACCGGGTATTCTACTGAGTGCAAATTCTGAACAATAATCCAACTTTGCCTTTAAGGACGTACTCGCTAAATCCACTAAAAACCTTCTTATATCACATATAAGGCTAATTAACTTTTATGCATTCTCCTACTTTACGTCTGCAGGACCGCCTGTCCTAACTGCTCCAGACCTACTGCCTCTCCTTTCTGTTACAGGACCGCTCCTTTCCGCCCGAGCCTACTGTCCTTCCACTACTATACACAGTATAGAACATATTTTTGTTTCAGTTCAAGATCACTGAGCCATCCCTATATGGCTCCTAGGAGGACTCACTACTAACCCCTACGGGTTCACTTCCTGTCCTCATTCTTCTATTAACATTATCAAACATTTCTTACAATCAACTAGTTAGTTACATTTAACTTTCACATATCAACATCATCAATACTTTCTTTTCAAGACATTATTGCCATTCAACCATCTTAAGGCAACACCGTTCATAAGTGCAGGATATGAACATCCCCTTTAAGAGGGGACCAAGTCTCTACGTGGTAGTGCAACTTCTCAAGCCGCAAGTCCGTATGCAGCAAGGACTCCAGTGCAGGTTCCAAGAACCGTATCTTCGCAAAGAGTCCGTCTTTTATGTAAAACCAGTAGAGAGCACCTTTAAGAAGGTGCAAACTATATACAAGGAGTTTGTATCATGCATTGTTCATGATTCAGCAGTTCTTTGATAACGTGCAAACGTAGAAAACAAACAAAAACAAGAGGGATCCCGGGTCAACAAAGGGATCCCTTTAAGAGTAAAGGCCCCGTCTCACATAGCGAGATCGCTAGCGAGATCGCTGCTGAGTCACAAGTTTTGTGACGCAACAGCGACCTCAGTAGCGATCTCGCTATGTGTGACACGTACCAGCGACCAGGCCCCTGCTGCGAGATCGCTGGTCGTGTCGGAATGGCCTGGACCTTTTTTTGGTCGTTGAGGTCCCGCTGACATCGCTGAATCGGTGTGTGTGACACCGATCCAGCGATGTCTTCACTGGTAACCAGGGTAAACATCGGGTTACTAAGCGCAGGGCCGCGCTTAGTAACCCGATGTTTACCCTGGTTACCAGTGTAAATGTAAAAAAACCAAACAGTACATACTCACCATCTGATGTCCGTCAGGTCCCTTGCCGTCTGCTTCCTGCTCTGAGTGCGGCCGTACAGTGAGAGCAGAGCGCAGCGGTGACGTCACTGCTGTGCTGTGCTCTCACTGTACGGCGGCAGTCAGTCAGAGCAGGAAGCAGACGGCAAGGGACCTGACGGACATCAGATGGTGAGTATGTACTGTTTGTTTTTTTTGGTAGCCAGGGTAAACATCGGGTTACTAAGCGCGGCCCTGCGCTTAGTAACCCGATGTTTACCCTGGTTACCCGGGTGCTGCAGGGGGACTTCGGCATCGTTGAAGACAGTTTCAACGATGCCGAAGTCGTTCCCCTGATCGTTGGTCGCTGGAGAGAGCTGTCTGTGTGACAGCTCCCCAGCGACCACACAACGACTTGCCAACGATCAAGGCCAGGTCGTATCGCTGGTCGTGATCGTTGGTAAATCGCTATGTGAGACGGGGCCTTTAACCCTGGACGGGTTTTAGCAGCAAAATAGCAGAGAAAAACAATGAACTATTTACAGTCATTAACCCCTTTCTGTCATTAGACGTACTATTCCGTCCATGTGGGGTGGGCCCTACTTCCCAAGGACGGAATAGTACGTCCAGCACGATCGGCCGCGCTCACGGGGGGAGCGCGGCCGATCGCGGCCGGGTGTCAGCTGACTATCGCAGCTGACATCCGGCACTATGTGCCAGGAGCGGTCACGGACCGCTCCCGGCACATTAACCCCCGGCACACCGCGATCAAACATGATCGCGATGTGCCGGCGGTGCAGGGAAGCATCGCGCAGGGAGGGGGCTCCCTGCGGGCTTCCCTGAGCCCCCCGCAGCAACGCGATGTGATCGCGTTGCTGCGAGGGTCTTACCTCCCTCCCTGCCTGCTCCAGACCCGGATCCAAGATGGCCGCGGATCCGGGTCCTGCAGGGAGGGAGGTGGCTTCACAGAAGCCTGCTCAGAGCAGGCACTGTGAAGCAGCCTGCACTTCTCTCAGATCGGTGATCTGTCAGAGTGCTATGCAAACTGGCAGATCACTGATCTGTATTGTCCCCCCCGGGGCAAAGTAAAAAAGTAAAAAAAAAAATTTCAAAATGTGTAAAAAAAAATAAAAAAAAATATTCCAAAATAATGAAAAAAAAAATATATATTATTCCCATAAATACATTTCTTTATCTAAATAATAAAAAAAACAATAAAAGTACACATATTTAGTATCGCCGCGTCCGTAACGACCCGACCTATAAAACTGGCCCACTAGTTAACCCCTTCAGTAAACACCGTAAGAAAAAAAAAAAAAAAACGAGGCAAAAAACAACGCTTTATTATCATACCGCCGAACAAAAAGTGGAATAACACGCGATCAAAAAGACAGATATAAATAACCATGGTACCGCTGAAAGCGACATCTTGTCCCGCAAATAACGAGCCACCATACAGCATGATCAGCAAAAAAATAAAAAAGTTATAGTCCTGAGAATAAAGCGATGCAAAAATAATTATTTTTTCCATAAAATAGTTTTTATCGTATAAAAGCGCCAAAACATAAAAAAATAATATAAATGAGGTATCGCTGTAATCGTACGGACCCGAAGAATAAAACTGCTTTATCAATTTTACCAAACGCGGAACGGTATAAACGCCTCCCCCAAAAGAAATTCATGAATAGCTGGTTTTTGGTCATTCTGCCTCACAAAAATCGGAATAAAAAGCGATCAAAAAATGTGACGTGCCCAAAAATGTTACCAATAAAAACGACAACTCGTCCCGCAAAAAACAAGACCTCACATGACTCTGTGGACCAAAATATGGAAAATGTATAGCTCTCAAAATGTGGTAACGCAAAAAATATTTTTTGCAATAAAAAGCGTCTTTCAGTGTGTGACGTCTGCCAATCATAAAAATCCGCTAAAAAACTCGCTATAAAAGTAAATCAAACCCCCCTTCATCACCCCCTTAGTTAGGTAAAAATAAAAAAAATGTATTTATTTCCATTTTCCCATTAGGGCTAGGGTTAGGGCAAGGGTTGGGGCTAGGGTTAAGGCTACAGTTAGGGTTGGGGCTAAAGTTAGGGTTAGGGTTGGGGCTAAAGTTACGGTTAGGGTTTAGATTACATTTACGGTTGGGAATAGGGTTGGGATTAGGGTTAGGGGTGTGTCAAGGTTAGAGGCGTGGTTAGGGTTACTGTTGGGATTAGGGTTAGGGGTGTGTTTGGATTAGGGTTTCAGTTATAATTGGGGGTTTTCCACTGTTTCGGCACATCAGGGGCTCTCCAAACGCGACATGGCGTCCGATCTCAATTCCAGCCAATTCTGCGTTGAAAAAGTAAAACAGTGCTCCTTCCCTTCCGAGCTCTCCCGTGTGCCCAAACAGGGGTTTACCCCAACATATGGGGTATCAGCGTACTCAGGACAAATAGGACAACAACCTTTGGGGTCCAATTTCTCCTGTTACCCCTGGGAAAATACATAACGGGGCTAAAAAATAATTTTTGTGGGGGAAAAAAAAAAGATTTTTTATTTTCACGGCTCTGCGTTATAAACTGTAGTGAAACACTTGGGGGTTCAAAGTTCTTACAACACATCTAGATAAGTTCCTTGGGGGGTCTAATTTCCAAAATGGGGTCACTTGTGCGGGGCTTCTACTGTTTAGGTACATTAGGGGCTCTGCAAATGCAATGTGACGCCTGCAGACCATTCCATCTAAGTCTGCATTCCAAATGGCGCTCCTTCCCTTCCGAGCCCTTCCATGCATCCAAACGGTGGTTCCCCCCCACATATGGGGTATCAGCGCACTCAGGACAAATTGGACAACAACTTTTGGGGTCCAATTTCTCCTGTTACCCTCGGGAAAATACAAAACTGGGGGCTAAAAAATAATTTTTGTGGGAAAAAATTTTTGTTTTATTTTTACGGCTCTGCATTATAAACTTCTGTGAAGCCCTTGGTGGGTCAAAGCGCTCACCACACATCTAGATAAGTTCCTTAGGGGGTCTACTTTCCAACATGGTGTCACTTGTGGGGGGTTTCTACTGTTTAGGTACATTAGGGGCTCTGCAAACGCAATGTGACGCCTGCAGACCGTTCCATCTAAGTCTGCATTCCAAATGGCGCTCCTTCCCTTCCGAGCCCTTCCATGCGTCCAAACGGTGGTTCCCCCCCACATATGGAGTATCAGCGCACTCAGGACAAATTGGACAACAACTTTTGGGGTCCAATTTCTCCTGTTACCCTCGGGAAAATACAAAACTGGGGGCTAAAAAATAATTTTTGTGGGAAAAAATTTTTGTTTTATTTTTACGGCTCTGCATTATAAACTTCTGTGAAGCCCTTGGTGGGTCAAAGCGCTCACCACACATCTAGATAAGTTCCTTAGGGGGTCTACTTTCCAACATGGTGTCACTTGTGGGGGGTTTCTACTGTTTAGGTACATTAGGGGCTCTGCAAACGCAATGTGACGCCTGCAGACCATTCCATCTAAGTCTGCATTCCAAATGGCGCTCCTTCCCTTCCGAGCCCTTCTATGCATCCAAACGGTGGTTCCCCCCCCACATATGGGGTATCAGCGCACTCAGGACACATTGGACAACAACTTTTGGGGTCCAATTTCTCCTGTTACCCTCGGGAAAATACAAAACTGGGGGCTAAAAAATAAATTTTGTGGGAAAAAATTTTTGTTTTATTTTTACGGCTCTGCATTATAAACTTCTGTGAAGCCCTTGGTGGGTCAAAGCGCTCAAAACACATATAGATAAGTTCCTTAGGGGGTCTACTTTCCAAAATGGTGTCACTTGTGGGGGGTTTCAATGTTTAGGCACATCAGTGGCTCTCCAAACGCAACATGGCGTCCCATCTCAATTCCTGTCAATTTTGCATTGAAAAGTCAAATGGCGCTCCTTCCCTTCCGAGGTCTCCCATGCGCCCAAACAGTGGTTTACCCCCACATATGGGGTATCAGCGTACTCAGGACAAATTGTAAAACAACTTTTGGGGTCCAATTTCTTCTCTTACCCTTGGGAAAATAAAAAATTGGGGGTGAAAAGATAATTTTTGTGAAAAAATATGATTTTTTATTTTTACGGTTCTGCATTATAAACTTCTGTGAAGCACTTGGTGGGTCAAAGTGCTCACCACACCTCTAGATAAGTTCCTTAGGGGGTCTACTTTCCAAAATGGTGTCACTTGTGGGGGGTTTCAATGTTTAGGCACATCAGGGGCTCCCCAAACGCAACATGGCGTCCCATCTCAATTCCAGTCAATTTTGCATTGAAAAGTCAAATGGCGCGCCTTCGCTTCCGAGCTCTGTCATGCGCCCAAACAGTGGTTTACCCCCACATATGGGGTATCGGCGTACTCAGGACAAATTGTACAACAACGTTTGGGGTCCATTTTCTCCTGTTACCCTTGGTAAAATAAAACAAATTGGAGCTGAAGTAAATTTTTTGTGAAAAAAAGTTAAATGTTCATTTTTATTTAAACATTCCAAAAATTCCTGTGAAGCACCAGAATGGTTAATAAACTTCTTGAATATGGTTTTGAGCACCTTGAGGGGTGCAGTTTTTAGAATGGTGTCACACTTGGGTATTTTCTATCATATAGACCCCTCAAAATGACTTCAAATGAGATGTGGTCCCTAAAAAAAAATGGTGTTGTAAAAATGAGAAATTGCTGGTCAACTTTTAACCCTTATAACTCCCTAACAAAAAAAAATTTTGGTTCCAAAATTGTGCTGATATAAAGTAGACATGTGGGAAATGTTACTTATTAAGTATTTTGTGTGACATATCTCTGTGATTTAATTGCATAAAAATTCAAAGTTGGAAAATTGCGAAATTTTCAAAATTTTCGCCAAATTTCCGTTTTTTCACAAATAAACGCAGGTACTATCACAGAATTTTTACCACTATCATGAAGTACAATGTGTCACGAGAAAACAATGTCAGAATCACCAGGATCCGTTGAAGCGTTCCAGAGTTATAACCTCATAAAGGGACAGTGGTCAGAATTGTAAAAATTGGCCCGGTCCATAACGTGCAAACCACCCTTGGGGGTGAAGGGGTTAAAGCATTTTTGCTTACTCTGATGGTGGCTGTGCAGGGGGTGGTCTTTGGTCCCCGGCCGATGCAATGTCTGTGCTGGTGGTTGGTCTCTCAGGTGCCATCAGATCAGCCGGTGTCTGGATTTGAAGGCTAATCCTGCTTGCAAGCTCGGCGGCTGCTACAAGGCGGACGGTGGTGATAGTAACGAGACCTGTCAACTCTGGATCAATCGGGGTCGCGGCAACAGGTGACGCTCCCTCAGGCTCACACCGGGGGACGTTCCGAGCGCACCATCCTTGTGCATTCCGGCGGCGAGTGTAGGTCACCTGATCCCCCCTTTGCAATGGGTCACCATCTCGACTGCAGCAAGGAGTTTTTACGTTGTAGCTAGTAACGAAGACGTCAGTTGGTAGTCCCGGTTCCTGTATGGAGCCCCAACCTCTCTTCGGGTGAAAGGCTAGCACAGTCCCCCGCTTTACCACGTCGTTCCTGTTGTGCGCAGGCTTCCTGCGTTGCGTCTTCGGCATATCAGATTGCTCTGTTTAGTCTCGTTTTTTCCAGTGTTGGATCAGACATTGCTTATACTGTTCCCAAGTGAGCACAGCAAGGGTGAGGCTCTCCCCCGGAGCTCCATACGGCTCGTTCCAGGGGGTGTCCCACCGGAGGATCACTCCATCTGGGCCCACATCTATGGGTTCCCCCATCTTGGTCGGTAGGGGAGGTACCAGCTTCCCCATCACGTCGGGGGTGAGGACCACCCGTTCTACCGTAAAGGCGCGGTTATTGTTGCTGAGGTGAGGAGCGGTCACAGGAGCGGGATCGGTCAGGGGAACCGGATCGGTCGGGAGAGCAGAATCGGCCGGGGGAGTAGGGGTGCCGTCCATACCTGCGCCTGATGTGATTCCACCGATGTCGATCTGTTCCGTTGATGAGGGCACTGGAATCGTCTGCAGCCCGGACTGCGGCTCTTCCGGAGTGGCCTCTTGATGTGGTTCCGCCCTCCATGGCTCCGTGGCTTGGATAGGTAGGCTCAGCTCCTCCACTGGCGGCTCCAAGGAGTTCAGGTCCTTCACCGGCGGTGGACGCGAGTCCGCCTCTGATGGGTGAGGGCAAGCCGGGATCACCTCGCCGTTGCTCGGGCACTTGCTGCTCATCGTCGCTGTCTGGCATTCGGCGGCAACGCATGCACCTGGCTCCGCCATTTCTCCGAGGTCGAGCTCCTTCTTCCCCTCGTTCCCGCCGTTGCAAATCAGGGGGCGGTTCTCCTCTGCTGCTGGGCAAGTCGTCATCCCACAGCAGAAGTCGGAAGGGGCGGTCGCTACTTCTGGCGCCGCTTTGGTAGTCTCCTCCCATGACACGCCCTTCTGCTTCCGCTGCACTCCCTGTGGCGCTGCAATGGCGGCGACTTTTGGCGGGAACTTTTGGCGGTAAATGGCAGCACACAGTCTTTGCAATAAATGACAGTCCAAGTACAATAAATCAAAGTTCCAAGGCACACATGACCCGATTTTTCAGGCTTAAGTAGATCCTGTTCGTGACGCCAAGTTGTAGCGCCCCCACTGCCGCAGGGCCGAGGGGTACCCGGTACCGGGCCTCTGAGTCTCTGCTCTGGGGTTGTCACGGTGGCTAGACCCGGACCGTGACCCTGCTGAGGGGCGTACAGTAATAGATGTGGATGGTGGTGGTGGTGCGGTGCAGTAAATAACGAGGACACCAGGTTGCAGTCTCTTTACCTCTTTACTGAAGGCTTCTGGGTCCTCAGTCCGGAATACGGTTAGCCGGGCTGCGCAAGTTCGGCTGGTCCGATGGCACCTCCAGAGTTCCCTTCGCAGGTGGAAATCTGTGCCTTCCTTCTAGCGCTTATGTGTTGTGGTCCTCCCCTGCTGTGCTTAAGGGATAGTCCCCACAACTGTTGTGTCTGTTTCTCGTGTTCCCTCACAACTCGATTCTGATGTTCTTCTTAATCTTGTCCCCCAGATCTCATGGTAGGACGCACCCGTATGACGGGAAGGCTCGGAGCTCTTCCGGGACCCTAGAGTCGCCCCTCTCCACAAGTTGCCCCCTATGTCTGCGTAGGTGATGTAGGTGAGACAGCCAGCCTATAGCTCTCTGTCCTGCCGTTGGTTTGAAGTAATGCTTAGAGCTCTGTACTTCCTCGGCGTTCCGGCCACCGGTTAGTTACGCCTCAGTAGGATGTTGCCTCGGTCTAACAGCACGACTCCTACTGGTATTTCTCCCTGTTGCATTGATCTCGTTTCTCACTCAGCACAATAAATCTCGCTTCTTGTCCTTTCTTAGGGCACCGCCGCTATGAAGTGCAGGCGCAGTCCCGTAGCTTTCTCTCCGTTTGCCAGGCCTCTGTCAGGATCCCACCCCTGACAGGGACCCTACCGAATCTTCCCCAACAACACCCTCTGCCACAAGGTGTTGCCTGGTTCCAACCCAGTCAGCGTTCTCTCTAACTTCCTGCCTAACCCCCAGTTTTACCAGACTGTGAGGAGTGGCCTAATGAATAGTACCCTTAGCTCCCCCTGGAGGCCAGACCGTGAAATGTATTGGTGTATGTGATACCTGGTCAGATGAACTCCTTCAGTGCCATCAGACTTACCATAGCCCCCCTTAGCGGCGGAGCCACAGTACTGCAACGACCAGGACTCTGGGGCGCTGCATCATTATCTCAGTAAATTAGAATAATTAACAAAAAAACACCTGCAAAGGTTTCCTAAGCGTTTATAAAGGTCCCTTAGTCTGTTTCAGTAGCTCCACAATCATGGGGAAGACTACTGACTTGACAGATGTCCAGAAGGCAGTCATTGACACACTCCACAAGGAGGGTGAGACACAAAAGGTCATTGCTAAAGAAGCTGGCTGTTCACAGAGTGCTGTATCCAAGCATATTAATGGAAAGTGGAGTGGAAGGAAAAAGTGTTGGAGAAAAAGGTGCACAAGCAACCGGGATAACCACAGCCTGAAAAGGATTGTTCAGAAAAGGACATTCAAAAATTTGGGGGAGATTTACAAGGAGTGGACTGCTGCTGGAGTCATTGCTTCAAGAGCCACCACCCACAGATTTATTATTATTATTTATTATTATAGCGCCATTTATTCCATGGCGCTTTACATGTGAGGAGGGGTATACATAATAAAAACAAGTACAATAATCTTGAACAATACAAGTCAAAACTGGTACAGGAGGAGAGAGGACCCTGCCTGCGAGAGCTCACAATCTACAAGGGATGGGTGAGGATACAATAGGTGAGGGTAGAGCTGGTCGTGCAGCGGTTTGGTCGATCGGTGGTTACTGCAGGTTGCAGGCTTGTCGGAAGAGGTGGGTCTTCAGGCTCTTTTTGAAGATTTTGATGTTAGGCGAGAGTCTGATGTGTTGTGGTAGAGGGTTCCAGAGTAGGGGTGATATGCGAGAGAAATCTTGTATGCGATTGTGGGAAGAGGAGATGAGAGGGGAGTAGAGCAGGAGATCTTGTGAGGATCGGAGGTTACGTGCAGGAAAGTACCGGGAGACGAGGTCACAGATGTATGGAGGAGACAGGTTGTGGATGGCTTTGTATGTCATGGTTAGGGTTTTGTACTGGAGTCTCTGGGTAATGGGGAGCCAGTGAAGGAATTGACAGAGGGGAGAGGCTGGGGAATAGCGGGAGGACAGGTGTATTAGTCGGGCAGCTGAGTTTAGAATAGATTGGAGGGGTGCGAGAGTGTAAGAGGGGAGGCCACAGAGCAGGAGGTTACAGTAGTCGAGGCTGGAGATGATGAGGGCATGGACTAGAGTTTTTGCAGATTCTTGGTTTTGGAATGTACGGATCCGTGAAATATTTTTGAGTAGAAGGCGGCAGGAAGTGGAAAGGGCTTGGATATGTGGTTTGAAGGAGAGATCAGTGTCAAGGATTACCCCGAGGCAGCGAGCTTGTGGGACTGGGGAGAGTGGGCAGCCGTTTACTGTAATGGATAGGTCCGTTGGGGGGGGTCGCGTGAGATGGGGGAAAGACAATGAATTCTGTTTTGTCCATGTTAAGTTTTAGAAATCTAGCAGAGAAGAAGGATGAAATAGCGGACAGACATTGAGGGATTCTGGTTAGGAGAGTGGTGATATCTGGTCCAGAGATGTAGATCTGTGTGTCGTCAGCATAGATATGATACTGAAAGCCGTGAGATTCTATGAGCTGTCCCAGGACAAAAGTGTAAATGGAGCAGGGGCCCAAGGACTGAACCTTGTGGGACTCCGACAGATAGGGGGCGAGGTGAGGAGGTGGTGTCTGTGAATGGGAGACGTATCCAGTACATGGGCTACAAGTGTCACATTCCTTGTGTCAGCCACTCATGACCAATAGACAATGACAGAAGCGTCTTCTCTGGGCCAAGGAGAAGAACTGGACTGTTGCTCAGTGGTCCAAGGTGTTGTTTTCAGATGAAAGTAAATTTTGCATTTCATTTGGAATTCAAGGTCCCAGAGTCTAGAGGAAGAGAGGAGAGGCCACAATCCAAGCTGCTGGAGGTCTAGTGTGAAGCATCCACCATCAGTGATGGTTTGGGGAGCCATGTCATCTGCTGGTGTAGGTCCACTGTGTTCTATCAAGACCAAGGTTAGCGCAGCCATCTACCAGGAAATTTTAGAGCACTTCATGCTTCCCTCTGCCGACAAGCTTTTTTGAGATGAAAATTTCATTGTCCAGCAGGACTTGGCACCTGTCCACACTGTCAAAAGTACCAATACCTGGTTTACACACAACAGTATCACTTTGCTTGATTGGCAGCAAACTCACCTGATATTAACCCCATAGAGAATATATGGAGTATTATCAAGAGAAAGGTGAGAGACACCAGACCCAACAATGCAGATGAGGTGAAGGCTGCTATCACAGCAACCTGGGCTTCCATAAACCCTCAGCAGTAATTGATGCAAAAGGAGCCCCGACCAAGTATTGAGTGCATTTACTGATCACACATTTCAGTAGGCCAACATTTCAGATTTTAAAATCATTTTTCAAGCCGGTGTTATAAAGTATTCTAATTTACTGACATAATGACTTTTGGGTTTTCATTGGCTGTAAGCCATAATCATCAACATTAACAGAAATATACACTTGAAATACATCACTCTGTTTGCAATGGCTATAATATGAGTTTCACTTTTTGTATTGAAGAACTGAAATAAATGAACTTTTTGATGATATTCTAATTTAGTGAGAAGCACCTGTACTTTTTCTTGAATTTGGTTAAAAGCATATCCTCGCTGATCACAGTATGGGTTCCCTGTGTGAATGGAGCAGTTGTCAAAAACCTGTCCCATAAAAGTGAATTAAGTGGTGGTCCTGCATGCTCATTACCCCTCCAGTCATACAGGGGGCACTCTGATTAGTGGGGGAGGTCCCAACAATCATACATTTGTCACCTATCCTGTGGTTAGCAAAACCCTCTTGCATTCTACAATTCACATATAGCATATACAGGTCCTTCTCAAAAAATTAGCATATAGTGTTAAATTTCATTATTTACCATAATGTAATGATTACAATTAAACTTTCATATATTATAGATTCATTATCCACCAACTGAAATTTGTCAGGTCTTTTATTGTTTTAATACTGATGATTTTGGCCTACAACTCCTGATAACCCAAAAAACCTGTCTCAATAAATTAGCATATCAAGAAAAGGTTCTCTAAACGACCTATTACCCTAATCTTCTGAATCAACTAATTAACTCTAAACACAAGCAAAAGATACCTGAGGCTTTTAAAAACTCCCTGCCTGGTTCATTACTCAAAACCCCCATCATGGGTAAGACTAGCGACCTGACAGATGTCAAGAAGGCCATCATTGACACCCTCAAGCAAGAGGGTAAGACCCAGAAAGAAATTTCTCAACAAATAGGCTGTTCCCAGACTGCTGTATCAAGGCACCTCAATGGTAAGTCTGTTGGAAGGAAACAATGTGGCAGAAAACGCTGTACAACGAGAAGAGGTGACCGGACCCTGAGGAAGATTGTGGAGAAGGACCGATTCCAGACCTTGGGGAACCTGAGGGAGCAGTGGACTGAGTCTGGTGTGGAAACATCCAGAGCCACCGTGCACAGGCGTGTGCAGGAAATGGGCTACAGGTGCCGCATTCCCCAGGTAAAGCCACTTTTGAACCATAAACAGCGGCAGAAGCGCCTGACCTGGGCTACAGAGAAGCAGCACTGGACTGTTGCTAAGTGGTCCCAAGTACTTTTTTCTGATGAAAGCAAATTTTGCATGTCATTCGGAAATCAAGGTGCCAGAGTCTGGAGGAAGACTGGGGAGAAGGAAATGCCAAAATGCCTGAAGTCCAGTGTCAAGTACCCACAGTCAGTGGTGTGGGGTGCCATGTCAGCTGCTGGTGTTGGTCCACTGTGTTTCATCAAGGGCAGGGTCAATGCAGCTAGCTATCAGGAGATTTTGGAGCACTTCATGCTTCCTGGCACCTGCTCACAGTGCCAAAACCACTGGTAAATGGTTTACTGACCATGGTATTACTGTGCTCAATTGGCCTGCCAACTCTCCTGACCTGAACCCCATAGAGAATCTGTGGGATATTGTGAAGAGAAAGTTGAGAGACGCAAGACCCAACACTCTGGATGAGCTTAAGGCCGCTATTGAAGCATCCTGGGCCTCCATAACATCTCAGCAGTGTCACAGGCTGATTGCCTCCATGCCACGCCGCATTGAAGCAGTCATTTCTGCCAAAGGATTCCCGACCAAGTATTGAGTGCATAACTGAACATTATTATTTGATGGTTTTTTTGTTTGTTATTAAAAAACACTTTTATTTGATTGGACGGGTGAAATATGCTAATTTATTGAGACAGTTTTTTTGGGTTATCAGGAGTTGTATGCCAAAATCATCAGTATTAAAACAATAAAAGACCTGACAAATTTCAGTTGGTGGATAATGAATCTATAATATATGAAACTTTAATTGTAATCATTACATTATGGTAAATAATGAAATTTAACACTATATGCAAATTTTTTGAGAAGGACCTGTACATCTCCCGATAGAGGATCACAAAATTGCATTTTTTCGAAAGCTGCTCATTAGTGATTAGCGCAAGGGCTTGATACTCGAGTTTGGACCAAGTATCGCATGTGACCTGTTCGAGTCCCTGTGGCCGAATGTTTCAAGTTTGTTAGACAGCCACGAAACATGCGGCTATTGCCCATGTTTGTCCGGCAAATCCCCAAATGTTTTGTGGTTGTCTAACAAACTCGAAACATTCGACCGCAGGGACTTGAACAGGTCGCTGGAGCACCCGCGATACTAGGTGCAAACTTGAGTATCGAGCAGACCGGTTGATATCGGCGGGCTCGACAGACATTAGTCCAATTTGTATGGGGGGCTTTAATCCCCTCCTCAGATATTGGATGAACGTGCTTGTTCTTGTAGCATTGTAACGTTTCACCATACCATGAGAAGAAGCAGTAAATTATGTAGATATGGCACTTAGTGACCAGATAGGGCGGTATGTTTGTTTGTACGTAGTTGTGCTCCCCATCCGCATTGACTGGGCAATTACACAGGTATCCAGAGAGATAACCGCGACTTTCCCTTCAAATTATTACTGCAATAAATCAAAAGAAAAATCTATGCTAGGCTCATCTCTAAGGTGTACACACTTTTTTTTTCTAGGTTGCTTTGGGAAAACTGATGCGTTTTTGCAAACTGCAGCATGTCACTTCTTTCAGCGTTTTTTCACCCATAGAAAAAAAATGGGTAAGTGGAAAAATTCAGGTTTTGCTGCATTTTTGGTGCAGTTGTATCATGCTTTTTTTAGGGGAGCACTAAACTTTATGAGCATGCACAAGAGACAATAAAAAAGCAGCAAATACAGAGCAAAAAAAACACAGAAAAACCTGATTTTTCTAAGCCGCTTCTTTACTGCCAAGAGAGCAGGTTTTGCCCACGGGAAAAGGAAAAAAACCGCAACGTGCGAACATAGCCTTAGGTTACTTTACACAAAGCATAACAATCTACACATATGCATGAGGATTTCATTCCAGATTTAGATACGAAGTCCTTTTTTCTCTTTTTAGCGTTGTCGGCCTAGTGGTCCACTCCTCCCTATGTAGACCCACAGGTCTCTCGCCTCTCTAGATCCACCACTTTGCTTTTATTCTGTGGAGCTTTCATCAGTGAACTATGGAATGAAAAGACTATCTCCAAAGCGGCTTTTCTAGTGGCAAGAAGCGCAATGTGTCCCGTACAGCCTGGTCTAAGTAGTTTCATCATGGCCTTTCATCTAGCGTACAGGTGCAACAACTCCAGTCCTCAAGAGCCACCAATAGGTCAGGTTTTCCTTAGTATTTCACAGGTGATAATCATCTGCACAGGGAATAATTCCATCACTTTGTGCAATACTAAAGAAATCCTGAAAACCTGATCTGTTGGTGGCTCTTGAGGACTGAAGTTCAGGAACACTGATCTAGAGCCTCCAAAGGACCTCCTGGATGTCTCCTCTCAGTAGCTCTATGCCCTAAAAGTTCTCTCCAGTCTGCACAACTTAGTTATAGACGGGATAACAACTAGTTCCAATCATGGATGGCTGATCTTGCATCCAAGAAGGTTCTCCACCATCCTCTTTGTAGAACGTAGACTGGAAGATCTATCTGCCAAGGTTTACCCCCATTCTTAGAAGTTTTACAACTGATGGTGTAAACAACAGGGGCTTTTCATCCCTTGGGGTTTTCACTACTTCTCCAGTCCAGTTTGGATTAACATTAAGCCTTTCCACCTTTAAGCGATAGGTTTCTGTACTTTTCATACTCCTTCAGCACACCTTGGTCTGCAGCTAAGACAATCCTCTCTGGGGGGAGTTTCATGTGCACTTCCTTCTAAGAATCAAGTTAAATCTTGGAATCTCAACTTCAAGATTTTTCTTTTGTTCCTCTCTGGGGCATCTCTCCCGGGTTCTTTCCTTGGAAAGTCACCGTTATGGTCGCCATCATTTTCAGTTGCAGAGTTTCTGAGTTAGCTATGCTCTCCTGCGAGTCCATTTTCCTTATTCACTGTCAAGACGAGGTTGTTTTATGTCCTACACCGTACTTTCTCCCAAAGTTAGATTCTTTCATTCATCTCAGTGAGGTCATTGTTGATATCGGTTGGGTTCTCCTCGGCGATCAGGCTTCCATTGCACCAGTTCTTCAAGACTGCCACCTGGGCTTCGGTTCACACCTACAAACATTAATTTCATGGCCTCTGCCGATGGCCGCTATAGACATGAGGTTCTGCAAACCACTTTAAGCTAGGTGGTCAACGTTTTCTCTTCTCCCCATGCTGGGACTACTTTAGGACATCCCATGGTACTATGTCCTTAAGTGTCATTTAGAAAAGTAAAATTTTGCACTTACCATAAAACTATTTTCTCTTGAAATACAACGGGGGACACAAATCCAAACTAGATTTATGTTCTTCCCACTTGGGGAGAGTTCTGGTTGCTTTTAGGAATTTTCTTCCATGGGGTCAGATCTTGTTGGTTTCTGGTTGCTAGTTTGATACATTTTTGGGTTTGCCTTCTACTTTTGGCACAAATCTGAGCTGCCTAGTGTCTGAGAAGAGGGTACAGGCCACCAGAGGTAGATATTTTTTTTCTTCTGCCTATCGTTAGCCTTCAAGTCGCAGTACCTGTAATCACGTTGCTGCAACCCCCCAATGTATTTGACAAGAATGAGATTTTACATCAAGTGCTGTTACGCACCGGTCCTGGGTACACCAGGTCCCGCTTCCCTCTCCTGGGTCCGCTGCCCTCTGCTGTGGTCCTTGTCCCACAGTGAATTAATGACATCATCTTCCTAGACCTATTTAAGTTAATACAAAACCTGTACCATATCCCCCACTACCCTTCCCAAATATTACATGCCATTTATATCACCAGTTTCTTCTTAAGTGGCCATTGGTAGTCTTAAGGCACCAGTTCCCACTACTACTTTTGTCCCTGACTGTCTGCATTGATCTGCATATTTGGGCCATGATGGGCTACAACAACTGCAAAAGAGCCCCTAACCATGTAAAAACTAGAGGCCAAATTTATGATTTTAGTGATGGATGACCTAGCCGTTACATTTAATCACTATATGTAAATTTATAGTAAAACTATTCTCCAGGCTCTAAATGTTGCAATCCTTTTTTTTTGCATTTATGTTTCGCTTCTCATTATGAATTTCCATGTATTATCTGTAGATGTATAATTAGAATATGTCCAAAGTGTCCATTACTTCATCATGATAAAGTTTAGAAATAGAGAAAATAAATGCTATTCTTCTTGAAAGTATGATGGTTGTGATCCAACATGGTGTTTGGAGACAGAATTTGTGTCCTTCCTGATCAATATGATGGTTGCGAGCTCCCATGGTGGTTGGAGATGGACTATGTCTCCTTCCAGAACAGTGAGATGGTTGCGAGCGCTGATGGTGGTTGGAAATGGACTGTTTCTCCTTCCTGAACAATGTGATGGTTGCAATCACCGATGGTGTTTGAAGACAGAATGGGTCTTCTTCTGGACAAGGATAATGGTTACAAACACCCATGGTTCTAGGAGATGGGCTATGTCTCCTTCGAGAACAGTATGATGGTTGCGAGCACCAATGCTGATTGGAGATGGAATGTGTCTCCTTCCAGAACAGTGTGATGGTTGGGAGAACCAATGGTGGTTGGAAATGGAATGTGTCTCCGTCCAGAACAGTGTGATGGTTGTGAACACTGATGGTGTTTGCAGATGGGATGCGTTTCCTTCCAGAACAGTATGACGGTTGCGAGCACCGATGGTGGTTGGAGATGGGATATGTCTCCTTCCAGAATAGTGTGATGGTGGTGAGCACCAATGGTGATTGGAGATGGACAGTGTCTCCTTCCAGAACAGTGTGATGGTTGGGAGCACCAATGGTGGTTGGAGATGGACTGTGTTTCGTTCCAGAACAGTGTGATGGTTGGGAGCACCAATGGTGGTTGTAGATGGACTGTGTCTCCTTCCAGAATAGTGTGATGGTTGGGAGAACCAATGGTGGTTGGAAATGGAATGTGTCTCCTTCCAGAACAGTGTGATGGTTGTGAACACTGATGGTGTTTGCAGATGGGATGCGTTTCCTTCCAGAACAGTATGACGGTTGCGAGCACCGATGGTGGTTGGAGATGGGATATGTCTCCTTCCAGAATAGTGTGATGGTGGCGAGCACCGATGGTGATTGGAGATGGACAGTGTCTCCTTCCAGAACAGTGTGATGGTTGGGAGCACCAATGGTGGTTGGAGATGGACTGCGTTTCGTTCCAGAACAGTGTGATGGTTGGGAGCACCAATGGTGGTTGTAGATAGACTGTGTCTCCTTCCAGAATAGTGTGATGGTTGCGAGCACCAAGGGTGGTTGGAGATGGAATCTATTTCCTTCCAGAACAGTATGATGGTTGGCGATGGACTGTGTCTCCTTCCAGAACAGTGTGATGGTTGCGAGCACCGATAGTGGTTGGAGATGTAATGTGTCTCCTTCCAGACCAGTTTGATGGTTGCGAGCACTGATGGTGGTTGGAGATGTAATGTGTCTCCTTCCAGAATATTGTGATGGTTGCGAGCACCCATGGACTGTGTGTCTCCTTCCTGACTAGTACAATACTTGTATGATTAGCCTATTTGAAACTTCTACAGCAGTAACTGCGTTTTCTGAAAATGTCCAAGCACCTGGAGTTGGGATATAATTATAATGAATTATAAATAAAATGTATGATTTAAACTGTATATGTCTCTGGTGATTGTTCTACCTGTGTATAAAAGCAGTTTTTATGCAAATATCATTAGTACAATGGGAGTTCTTGGTGCAGATGGTCACATATCTGGTTAAGCTAAATCTCCCATACGAGATAACCAAACACCCCAGACAATATAAAATAGTCATATACCCAGACACGAGCCCTGCCTTTATTTAATCTCAATTAGGACTCAAAGAGCATCCAACAGAAAAGACCAGTGTAGGAAATACCCCATTGTATTTGCCAGTTTCCGAGATCTGTCATTCTTCTCTAATATATGGTGAGATGATAAGTACCAATGTACGTGTGCAAAATGCATCTCCACCGAGGAAGAGAACAGGGATCTAGTGCCACCTATTGGAGGTAACAAACCCAAAAGTAATATCGGCTACATAACGACCCCTGACAAATGATTTAGGAGATACAACTTAAGCAGAACATTTATTTGCAGACACGTTTAGGGGGTTTTGCCCCTCATCAGTGCAAAGCAAGAGAACTGGTTGACTGGGTGAGTGACCTCTGATAGGCTCTGTTGAACCTTGTGGACAGAGATAAGCTACCCTAGAGAAGCAATACTACCTTATACCTTAGTATATGAGGAATTTTTACTAATCCTTTCCATATAAAGAGGCTGAAAATGCACCAAATTTATCATAGTGACTCATTCTGGAGGAGAAACGTGGAGCGTCTTTAGCTACTTTTCTCTAACACTATAGCACCTCTTGTTTGGCTTTTTTTGGAGCACGTTGTTCAATTTTAAACTATTCGTGTCATGAAATGAACCCTAAAGAGTGTCCACCACAGAAAATAAAAAAGGTCTTAAACATCATGTACCAAAATTAGCCAAAATTTGAACTCTCTTTGCCGTTATTGCAGAGTAAAAACGTTTGTAATTCTGCCTCACAAAAGACCAAATGGACACGGAGTAGCTTTATGTTATCTCTTGCGTTTGAACAGAATCTGAAAAAAATACTCTGCATGAAATCAAGGGTTTTTAAATGGCTCATATAAGTCTATAGAAGCCTAATTACTCCTCAGTATTAATGATATCCGTTTTACTAAAGACCTGTCACATGGTCAATAGTGCCAAACAATTTTGCTTCTTTTATTCCCATTGCTCCCCTAAATTTTTTTTTTTTTAATCTGACATACGGTTCCAGGGATCTGGGCCTTTAAATACGCAAATTTTGATAGTCTTCACAAGCGGGTGTGGCTTAAAATGTAGCATAAAGACGCCCCCGAGGAGCCTGTGAGCAATGCACCTTTGTGAAGACCATAAAAATTAACATGAGAATGTGGGGTCCTAAAGTCTGTATATGAAACTGAGTGGTTGCACTCTAAGTGATATTTTTATAACCACACGGTCACACCCGGATGCAGTTTTATCACATTTTGTGGACATAATATTTTCACAGATGGAATTTTTATTTGCTTTGACTGGAAAAACCATTGGGCTGAGCGTGGCATCACAAAATCATGGCAATTCGTTGTAATGCAGTGTGTAGTTTTGACTCTAAAAAAAAAAAAAGTACACATTCACTCATGGAGCTGAAGGAGGCTGACCCATTAGTGAGACCGCTATGTATACATGCATGATTAAATAATAAAGGGATTGTCTAGTACTTGGACAATCACTTCTTAAATACTACACTGCTCAAAAAAATAAAGGGAACACTAAAATACCACATCCTAGATATCTCTGAATGAAATATTCCAGTTGCAAATCTTTATTCATTACATAGTGGAATGTGTTGAGAACTATAAAACCTAAAAATTATCAACGTAAATCACAGCTAATATCCCATGGAGGTCTGGAGTTGCAATGATGCTCAAAATCAAAGCGGACAATCAAATTACAGGCTGATCCAACTTCAGTGGAAATGCCTCAAGACAAGGAAATGATGCTCAGTTATAGTATGTGTGTGGCCTCCACGTGCCTGTATGATCTCCCTGCAACGCTTGGGCATGCGCCTGATGAGGAGGCGGATGGTCTCCTGAGGGATCTCCTCCTAGACCTGAACTAAAGCATCCGCCAACTCCTGGACAGTCTGTGGTGCAATGTGACATTGGTGGATGGTGCGAGACATGATGTCCCAGATGTGTTCAATCGGATTCAGGTCTGGGAAACGGGCGGGCCAGTCCATAGCTTCAATGCCTTCATCTTGCAGGAACTGCTGACACACTCCAGCCACATGAGGTCTGGCATTGTCTACATTAGGAGGAACCCAGGACCAACCGCACCAGCATATGGTCTCACAAGGTGTCAGAGGATCTCATCTCAGTACCAATGGCAGTCAGGCTACCTCTGGCGAGCACATGGAGGGCTGTGCGGCCGTCCAAAGAAATGCCACCTCACACCATTACTGACCCACTGCCAAACCGGTCATGCTGAAGGATGTTGCAGGCAGCAATCGCTCTCCACTGCGTCTCCAGACTCTGTCACATGTGCTCAGTGTGACCCTGCTTTCGTCTGTGAAGAGCACAGGGCACCAGTGGCGAATTTGCCAATCCTGGTGTTCTGTGGCAAATGCCAAGCATCCTGCACTGTGTTGGGCTGTGAGAACAACCCCCATCTGTGGACGTCAGGCACTCAGACCATCCTCATGTAGTCGGTTTCTAACCGTTTGTGCAGACACATGCACATTTGTGGCCTGCTGGCGGTCATTTTGCAGGGCTCTGGCAGTGCTCTTTCTGCTCCTCCTTGCACAAAGGCAGAGGTCACGGTCCTGCTGCTGGGTTGTTGCCCTCCTATGGCCCCCTCCCCATCTCCTGGTGTACTGGCCTGTCTCCTGGTAGCGATTCCAGCCTCTGGACACTACGCTGACAGACACAACCTTCTTTCCACAGCTCGCATTCATGTGCCATCCTGGATGAGCTGCACTTCCTGAGCCACTTGTGTGGGTTGTGGAGTCCGTTTCATGCTACCACGAGTGTGAAAGCACAATCAACATTCAAAAGTGACCAAAACATCAGCCAGAAAGCATTGGTACAGAGATGTGGTCTGTGGTCCCCACCTGCAGAACCTCTCCTTTATAGGAGGGTGTCTTGATAATTGCCAATAATTTCCATTTGTTGTCTATTCTATTTGCACAACAGCATGTGAAATTGATTGTCAATCAGTGTTGCTTCCTAAGTGGACAGTTTGATTTCACAGAAGTTTGATTTACTTGGAGTTATATTCTGTTGCTTAAGTGTTCCCTTTATTTTTTGAGCAGTGTATATTGTCCACTGAAACGAAAAAATAAATAAATAAATGAATAAATAAATAAACCAGATACTGCCCTCCTGCACCAGCACCCCTCCAGCATTGTTGGTACTGGGTCTCCTAAGGCTCCTATGATATTGCTATGATTAGCGGCAGCAGTTCTCACTTATTTCGGACGTCTGCACTGCATCAGAAAGGAGTGAGCGCATCAGCCTATTAGCAACTCAGGAGTTCCGGCACCAAAAATGCTGGAGATGAACACATCTTAAATATCATAATCTGCAATTAAAATTAAGGTGTAGAAGAATAGCAGACAGCCTCTGTACGTAGCCAATGCGATTGAATAGGCACCATATAATACAAAATTTAGATGTAGCAAGGGTCACGCCATAATGGCCCTATGAGACCGAAAACGAATATGTCTCCACATCGTTCTCAGAAAAAAGAATTAAATGATGGGAGAGTAATACAAAGAAAAATTATTTTCACTAGTAAAGTAATCAATCCCACATCGGGGGAATTCCAGCACTGATCCCAACCGCGGAGATGTCACCATCTGCTGATCTGGCGTATGATTCCTTTATATCAACCAGGAACACTATTTTCTGCACAGACAGTTTGGCTACTAGCACCCCTATTTCTACGTTTTATGATCACTCAGCATGGTCAGGATTGGGACTTACCCAGATTATCTGTATTCATACTTCCCCTTTAAGTGTGTGTGGGAGGTAAACCCACTCTTAGGGAAAGGTCACGTAATATGCTTCGATTGTTCAGCTGTCAGACATGTCGGATTTTATTTGATTTTCACACAAAGAACAACACAGACAATAAAAACTGAAGGTAATGTAGAGGACAAAGTTGGTGTAAGCACTACGCCTATGGAAGACTTTCTCCAGACTGCAATTATGGGAGGGATCCAACCCAATTTTGCCACCCCCAATTCTTTACCTGCACCACTGATAGACCCCAAGTAAAAAAAAACGTCCCATACATCTAGTCCGATACCCTGGACCTGAGTAGAAGATTCAGTGCAACATGTAATTTAAATCCCTACTTATTCTAAGATGGAGTCCAATGGGTGGAGTTTGCATAATTAGTTACTCCTCCCCTTGGACTCTTAGCTTGTAGTGAGCAGGGATTTAAAGAAATAAAAGACAATTTACAGTGAATGTTTTCTTCTGCTCTGTATCTAAGCCACTGAAACCACCCATCAGATCAGTTGCTGAACCTCGTTAGGTCTTGTATTGTTCATATACATTAACAGATCTTTTGGACTTGATGAGGACGGTGTAGTTATAAACATATGGTTCTAGAGATATGGGCCTTTTAATATGCTAATTTTCATAGTCTTAAGGGTGTGTGGCACAGAATGTAGTGTAGCCTAAAGACACGCCCCTGAGGATCCTGTGACCACTGCACCATTGCGAAGACCATAAAAATTAACACTAAATATGAGAATGGGGAGTCCCAAACACCCCTGTATGAATTGAGCGATTGTAGTCCAAGCGTACATTTACATGGGATTTTTTTTTAACCACAAGGTCACACTCAGATGCAGTGTTGCCACATTTAACTAATTATATATGTACTAGATGGTGGCCCGATTCTAACGCATCGGGTATTCTAGAATATGTATGTCCACGTAGTATATTGCACAGCCCACGTAGTATATTGCCCAGCCACGTAGTATATTGCCCAGTGACGTAGTATACAGCACAGAGCCACATAGTATATTGCCCAGTTACGTAGTATATTGGCCAGTGACATAGTATATTGCCAAGTGACGTAGTATACAGCACAGAGCCACGTAGTATATTGCACAGCCCACGTAGTATATTGCACAGCCCACGTAGTATATTGCACAGCCCACGTAGTATATTGCTCAGCCACGTAGTATATTGCCCAGTGACGTAGTATATTGGCCAGTTACGTAGTATATTGCCCAGTGACGTAGTATACAGCACAGAGCCACGTAGTATATTGCCCAGCCATGTATGACACAGGCTAAAAAATAAACATATACTCACCTTCCGCAGGCGCGTTGTAGCTCTGTCGCCTGTGTGGGGTGCAGGCGGCAGCTTCCGGTCCCAGGGTGTGATGACGTCGCGGTCACGTGACGACGTTGCGGTCACATGACCGTGACGTCACGGCAGGTCCTTGTCGCGCAGGACCTGTGATGACGTCGCGGTCACATGACCGTGTTGCGGTCACATGACCGTGACGTCACTGCAGGTCCTTTCCGCGCAGGACTTGTGATGACGCATTCCTTTCATTAACTGCTCAAACAGATCTGAGTAGTGAGGTCTCGGTAGCATAACTTTTCCTTTTTGGCAGCATTGAGTAAACTGATTGTCAGATGGTTTTTCATCAATAAAATTCAGAGAGTCGCATTTAGAGCAAACTGCATTCATATTCCCACAGTAGTGTTCATGAATTGTACTTTCATTGTCTGTTACGTAATGTGCAAGTTGTTGAATATTGTCCTGGTCGTATCTTAGTTGGTAGAGCATTCGTTTTTTATGAATTTGGCGATCATGTTGTTCCTGTCGTACAACAGTTTGTTGTGGGGTCTCCGGTTGGCGACGGTGTCTGTGAGATTCCGCATCCTGGGCTTGTCTGGCGGCAGTTTGTTGTGGTGTCTCCTGTTGGCGACGTTGTCTGTGAGATTCCACATCCTGGGCTTGTCGGGCGGCAGTTTGTTGTGGTGTCTCCTGTTCCCGATGTTGTCGTTTTCTTGGTGCTGCTGCTGCTTTTCTGTCATCCTCATTGGCGTATTTTCGTTTACGACCCATTCTAAGATAGAAACACAGGGAGATGCCGCCCATACAGGGAGACGCAGGCACACACCTTACACAATGGCGGCACTTGACAGCAGTGGAGGACAATGATGATTCCAGAATTTGTGGCAGTCTGTGCCCGTCGCTGATTGGTCGAGGCCGGCTGGCCTCGACCAATCAGAAAGGCGGGATTTCCAAGACAGACAGACAATTAGACCCTTAGACAACACAATGGCGGCACTTGACAGCAGTGGAGGACAATGCCCGTCGCTGATTGGTCGAGGCCCAGGCGGCCTCGACCAATCAGAGACGCGGGATTTCCAGGACAGACAGAAAATCAACTTTTATAATTAGTTGCTCCTATGAACACCTGCCTTTGGTTGGCATTTATAGGTTTGTGCACACACTGTCTATTTCAAGTGGGCAAATCTGTCGAGTGTTGCAAGAAGACGACTTTTTTTTTCTTGGAGAGTCATTACCAGAGCACTTTTTTTTTGGCCACTGGCAGTTTTTTTTTTTTTTTTTAAATCATTTTTCAACTGCATTGAACAATTAAAAAAAAACCTTTTTACGTAGAAATGCAAGTTCATTTTTTGGAGGTTAGAGTGGAATTTGTCTGAAAAAGACAGTTGTGTGCAAATACCAATAGGAGAGTGTGATTTTTAAAAAAAAAAACAGGGCATATAGTATAAGGCTATGTGCGCACGTTGAAGATTTGCCTGCGGATTTTTCCGCACCGAATCCGCATCTCTTGGCAGAAAACGCAGATGCGGTTTTGATGCGGATTTGTATGCGTTTTTGAAAGCTAAATAAAGAGTATTATTGAAAAAAAAAAAGATTTGTGATGTCATTTCTTGTCCAACCTCCTCTTTTACACTTGTCCAACCCACACAGATAGATAATAGATTGATATAAATATAGATAGATGATAGAAATAGTAATAGATAGATAGAAGGAATGAGCTAGATGATATAGATCTATAGATATATAATATCTATCGATCTATGTATAGATCTATCATCTATTTCATTCCTTCTATCTATAGATAGATAGAAGGAATGGGATAGATATATCTATTCATATATGTATCTATAGATATATAGATAGATGTAGATACATATATCTATCTATCCATATATCTAACTATCCATGTATCTATTATGGATAATAGATCTGCAATAAAATCTGCAATTTTCTGTGCCAGGGGGGGGAAAGCCGACGGCGTTATAGTTGTAGCCTGGGAATGGGGTAATACCCATGGCCCCTTCCCAGTCTATGAATATCAGCCCACAGCTGTCTGCGTAGCCTTTACTAGTTATTAAAATAGTGGGACCCCCCCAAAAAAAATGTGGTGGGGTCCCCCTATATTTTATAGCCAGAAAAGCTACGCAGACAGCTGTGGGCTGATATTCATAGCCTAGGAAGGGACCATGGATATTCCCCCCCCCCCCCCGGCTACAAATACCAGCACTCAGCCACCCCAGAAATGGAGCTGTAAGATGCGCCAATTCTAGCACTTAGCCCCTCTCTTCCCACTCCCGTGTAATGGTGGGATATGGGGTAATAAGGAGTTAATGTCACCTTGCTATTGTAAGGTGACATTAAGCCCGGTTAGTAATGGAGAGGTGTCACTAAGACACCTATCCATTACTAATCCTATAGTAGTTTAAGGGTATGTGCGGTATGTGCACACGTCCGGATTTCTTGCAGAAATTTCCTGAAGAAAACCGGAAATTTTCTGCAAGAAATCCGTTTTTTTTTTTTTTGCGTTTTTTTTCCCGTTTTTTCGCGGTTTTTTTAGCATTCTGCAAGCGTAATTAGCTTGCAGAATGCTAAAGTTTTCCAAGCGATCTGTAGCATCGCTTGGAAAACTGACTGACAGGTTGGTCACACTTGTCAAACATACTGTTTGACAAGTGTGACCAACTTTTTACTATAGATGCTGCTTATGCAGCATCTATAGTAAAAGATAGAATGTTTAAAAATAATAAAAAAAAAAAAAAAAATGCTTATAATTACCTGCAGACCTCAGCGGCGTCCGTTCCTATAGATGCTGTGTGTGCGCGCAGGACCTTCCATGACGTCGCGGTCACGTGAGCGGTCACATGACCGGTCTCGACCAATCACAGGACTGTGACGTCATCGCAGGTCCTTCACCGCACACCAGCTACAGGAACCGAAGCGGCAGCATGCACCTGAGAGGCGGGAAGACATCGAAGGTGAGTATAGGACTATTTTTTATTTTAATTCTTTTTTTTTTACCACTTATATGGTGCCCAGTCCGTGGAGGCGAGTCTCCTCTCCTCCACCCTGGGTACCAACCGCACATAATCTGCTTACTTCCCGCATGATGTGCACAGCCCCGTGCGGGAAGTAAGCAGATCAATGCACTCCTAGGTGTGCGGAATCCCCGCAATTCCGCATTTTTAATGAACATGTTGCTTTTTTTTCCGCGATGCGATTTTTTCGCGGAAAAAAATCGCAACATTTGCACAAAAAATGCGGAATACACTGTAAATAATAGGAGGCATAGGTTAGCGGTTTTTTTCACGTTTTTATAGCGAAAAAACGCGAAAAAAACGCGAAAAATCCTGAACGTGTGCACATGGCCTTAGAGTTAAAAAAATACACAGCCAGAAAAAAGTATTTTAATAGTCTTTGTTTCACCATATTTACAACTACGCCTAATTCCTGCGATGCCCTCGATTGCATACAAAAAATAAAACAACTGTATACTCCCTTTCCGACGCAGTCCAATTAATAACGAGTGTCCCACAACGATCTCCCCCATAGAACAGTGACATCGGGTGATGTCACCTCTCTATAGGGCCTCCAGTGACACACTGACAGGAGATAATGGCTCCTGCAGTGCATCACTGAAGAGGTTTCTTCAGTTCATTGCTCTCACTTTATGGCAATGCTGTGTGGGAATTTTCCCACGCAGCAGTGCCGCAAGTGAGAGTATGAACTATACTCACAGTGGCGGAGGGATACAGTGCGGAAGGATACCTTCCGTCATTGTATCCCGGAGCCCCTGGAGAGCGGTTGCATCTGCTGATGTGGCAGCTCTCCATGGGAGATTGTCGTGAGACACTCGTATTAATTGGATTTCTGCGGATTAGGAAGTATATTGTTGGTTTATTATTTTAATATTTTTTTTACAGGTGATCAATGGCTTCAAGATCAAGGTGATTGGGGAGTATGTACTGTATGATGTACTGCATATGCTGTATGTGCTGTATGATGTATGTGCTGTATCTTGTATGTATGTATGTATGTATGTATGTATGTATGTATGTGTTTGTTTTTTTGTTTCTTTTTTACATTCAACACATTAGCTGGATGATGGGACTACCACTGTCCCATCATTGGCTAGTGTGTCAATCAGTCACTGTAGCAGGCATAGCCGGATGGGACTTGTAGTCCCATCGGACGATGCCTGCACACACAGCACCGCAGACCCCCGGACAGCCACGGCAGACTCCCAGCACATCCCCGGACAGCCCCTGGCAGACACCTGCACACCCACGGATAGCCCGCACATCCACGGCCACCACCGTCGACCACACACACACACGCACATAGCTCCACCCACACACTCCCTCCTCCCGATCTGCAGAGTTTCATCCGTAGCTAAACCGCAGATCTTTTTTACAACTGCGGTTTTGCTGTGGATGTGTCTGACTCAAAGTAAGTCAATGGGTGCAGAAACACTGCAGATCCGCACAAAGAATTGACATGCTGCGGAAAAAACACCACTGCGTTTCCGTGAATTTTTTTCCGCAGCATGTGCACAACGGATTTTGTTTTCCATAGGTTAACATGCTACTGTAAAACGCATGGAAAACTGCTGCAGATCAACAGCGTCAAAAATGCTGCGGATCCGCGGGAAAATCCGCAATGTGTGCACATAGCCTAAGTGATCGGACAATTGCAGATTCAAAACCCCTAAGAGATCACAAAAAAGGGCAAAAAAAACTAAACTAAACTATAAAAGTAAAAGTAAATAAAACTCAATCCATGTGCAAAAAGTATATGGCAAATTAGCCTACAAAAAATATAAAAAATAATTAAAATTGTGTTTTTTTGGTCACAACTGTGTAAAAAAATGCAATAAAAAAGTAATATCTACCCCAAAATAGTAGCAATAAAAATGTCAACTCATCATGCAAAAAATATAAGCCCTAATACAGCGTCATCGACCGAAAAATGAAAACTATACAGGATTCGTAAATGGACTTATAGAATTCTTCCTCTTTTGGATTGCCTGGATACTGGCAGAAAGAGGGAAGGACGATCTCTTGAGACCGGTGAAATTCAGAGACAACCTTAGGGAGGAAGGATGGATCAAGATGAAGGACTATAGAGTCATCCCTTATTATTAAATAAGGCTCTCTTACTGAAAGAGCCTGTAATTCTCCTACACGCCTTGCTGTGGTAATAGCGACAAGAAATTACAGCTTTGTATGCCAGAAATTGGAGTACAGGAAGACAGAGGTTCAAATGGAGGTTGTGTAAGCCCTTTGAGGAGTATATTTAAGTCCCAAGGAGGGACAACAGTCCGCCTTCTGGGATGTGATCTGAGGGCTGAAGATATGAATCTCTTAATCCAACGGTGGTCGGCCAAATCCTGATCGAACATAGAGTTAAGGGCAGAAACCTGAACTTTCATGGTACTAGGTTTAAGGCCAAGGTCTAGCCCTTTTTGTAAGAAATTCAATACTTGTGGAATATTTGGATGGAATGGATCAGGTAGATTCGGTAGACAGAAGGATGAAAACTTTTTCCATATCTTATTATATATAGCATTTGTAACTGGCTTCCTAGATCTCTGTAGGGTAGCAATTACCATGTCTGAAAGCCCTCTAGATCTCAGCACCTGGGCCTCAGTAACCAGGCTGCTAGATTCAATTTTTGAGGTTCTGGATGAAGGGGTTCTTGAACGAGAAGGCCGGGGTCTTCCGGTAGGTGAACTGGGCAGTCTATATGCAGCTCTACAATGAGATTGAACCAACTTCTCTTCGGCCACACTGGAGCCACCAGGATGGTTGGGACCCGTTCCTCCCGGACCTTCCGAAGAGTCTTTGCTAACATCGGGATTGGTGGGAAGGTGTAAGCCAATCGAAAACGCCATTTCTCGCCATTTCTGAGCAAAGGCATCCGCTGCCCTGGCATTATCCCTGGGATTCAGGGAGAAAAAGGCCTCGACCTGAGTGTTTTGACCTGAAGCCAGTAAGTCAATTTCGGGTAGGTCCATCTGTTTACAAACATCCTGAAGACCCTCCTGCTCAGGCTCCATTCCCCTGGTTGTATGTCCCGACGGCTTAGGGTACCGTCACACAGTGCAATTTTGATCGCTACAACGGCACGATTCGTGACGTTCCAGCGATGCATTTACGATATCGTTGTGTCTGACACGCTACTGCGATCCGGATCCCCGCTGAGAATCGTACGTCGTAGCAGATCGTTTGAAACTTTCTTTCGTCGTCTAGTGTCCCGCTGTGGCGGCATGATTGCATTGTGTGACACAGGTTGTATACGATGTGCGCACAGTAACCAACGGCTTCTACATCGCAAATACGTCATGAAATTATCGCTCCAGCGCCGTGTATTGCAACGTGTGACCGCAGTATACGACGCTGGAGCGATACTTATACGACGCTGCAACGTCACGAATCGTGCCGTCGTAGCGATGAAAATGGCACTGTGTGACGGTACCCTTAGGAAATCCACCTGACAATTGGAGGATCCCTTCAGATGAACCGCTGTCAGGGATAAAAGGTGTTTTTCGGCCCAGCAAAATATTCGACCTGAAATGCCCTTTAAACTGTTGAACCTTGAGCTCCCCTGATGTTTGAGGTGGGCTACCGTAGTCGTGTTGTCCGAATAAATTCTGACATGACATCCGAGCACTAGGTCGCTTGCGGCCCAGAGAGTGTCCTCCACTGCTTTCAGTTCCCGGAAGTTTGTACTGTCTACCATTCCACATTTTGAGGATGTGGGCTTGGAGATCTCTGGGTCTGAGCCCAGGACACAGACTGAATGCAGGCTGTCATGGAGCCCAGTACTGATATGGCTTCCCGAAGACTAGGGGGATCTTTGTTTTCTGAAATCTGTGACCTTGGTCATTATAGTCAGGCGATGGTCTTCCGGAAGAAAAGACATCTGCTTCCCAGAATCTAACAGAACCCCAGAAACTTCCTTATTTTGGAGGGCTGAAGCTGGGATTTTTTCAGATTGGGCAGCAACCCCAGTGATCGCAGGATGTCGAGAGTTTTTGACACGTGGTTCCTGAGAATCTGAGCAGAGGAACCTTCAACTAGCAAATTGTCCAGATAAGGAACTATGCAGACTACTTGTTTCCGGATATAAGAAACTGCCTCTGCTATTACTTTGGAAAAAAACTGCCGGCGCGAAGAGATGCCAAAGGGGAGCACGTTGAACTGGAAGTGCTTCACCTGCTGATTTTGCTGTACCGCAAACTTCAGGTACTTCCTGTGCCGTGGATGGACTGGAATATGGATGTAGGCATCCTTGAGATCTATGGTTGCCATGAAGAAGTGTGGGCATATCAGGGGAATGGCCGACCTTACCGATTCCATGTTGAATCTGCGATAGAAGATGTGCTGATTGAGATTTTTTTGTTTTATAATTATGCGCGCCTCCCCTGAAGGTTTCTTTACTAAGAAAAGATGGGAATAGTGGCCTGTTCCCCACTGTTCCTGAGGTACCGGGATGTTTCTACCTTTCCCCTTCGCATAACTCCATCTTCCAGTTTTACCTTTTCGTCTTGTCTGGGGGGTCTGGGACTGTGGGGCACGAAAAAAACGCTTTTTGATAGGTTTTTGTTCTGGAAGGGCTTTTTTCTTGGCAGCGGCCTTCTCTAAAATTTCATCCAGAGCAGGGCCAAAAACGTATTCGCCCTTAAAGGGGATTGAGCACAATTTAACTTTTGAGGCGACGTCCCCGCTCCACATTTTGAGCCAGAGGGCTCTTCTGGCTGAGTTAGATTGAACTAGGGACCTGGAGGCAATCCGGATTGATTCCATAGACGCATCAGCCAGAAAGCATGAAGCTCTTTGGAGAATAGGAAGAGAATCCAGTAGCTCACCCCTTGAGGTACCCTGGGATAGTAATAATAAAGGTGTAATGCTTTACTTCCCCTGCGGGAGTGCTACAGGGCAATGGAACACTTACTGTTAGTTCCATCTGATCACTGACATTCCTAGGTGTAGGACAGCTCCATATCCTGTTTAGTGGCCACTCCCGATACTGCAGCTCAAGTACTATTTCAATGAATTACTGTGACTGTTCCATACATCAAAGTGGACATTTCTAAAATTTATTTCCTTGCTGCCGAAAACAACACAATTTAGAAGAATACTCTCTAACAAAAAGGGATTGTCCAGAGCAGACAGCTCCTTTAAGAAGCATGAAAACCTTTCTGGTTGGTATCAAGGCAAGGAAACGTAATATCTTTCAACATGATTTATTTTTAACAGTCCATTTAAGAGGGGAAACCACCAATGTCTCATATTCTCCAATGTAATGCAAAAATATTATGTTAAAAAGGTGTTAAAAGAGTCAAACTGGCATTCTGAGCTTTGAGGAACCTGTATCCAATTCTTACATTTCGGAGGTAAGCATTAATTATTGAATTCTTTCTGTATGGATAGATCAGACAGATGCTATCACAATGGTATAGGGCCACCCTTCAGAAAACAAATAAGAAAAAAAAAGATCAAATGAAAATTAGAATTATTAAAGTGACATGTAATAAGTCATCAGTAACGATGACAAACTTGCTCCTCCAAAAAAGGATATTGCAGGCGTAATAAAGACACTAAAATGCATTTCTGCAGTTTTAAAGGGGTTCTTCCCATCTTCATAGATGGATATTTTCAGATAGTGCGTAAAAAAACGAGAAAGTTTGCAATTTACTGCTTCTTAAAATTTGCAGCCGTTCTTGAGATATTAACACTTATTTTGTTAACAGCACGTTGCCTAGGAGACAGACTTGGTCGGTCTCCTAGGCAACATCTTGCAAACAGAAGAAAAGTGTGAATATCTCAAGAATGAATGAAAATTGTAAGAAGCAATAAATTGCGAACTTGCTTGATTTTAAAAGCTCTATTCGAAAATACTTATTTATGACGATATGAAAAATCTCTTTAAAACTCGGAAAGAACCTTGATTTTCCTTATTAATAAATAAAGTATGATGCAGGTGGTCCTGGGAAGCACAGTGGGATTTTGGGACAGTTTGTACAGAAGTAACCAGATACTGTACATGAGCAGGCATGTGTTAACACCGAATCACACATTGCAGTTTTCAAGGCTTTTCTCCTTTAAATATTGCAGCATCCGTATCCCTGGAGGTTTTTGCATATTTTTCTTCAATGGGGAAACATTAATAATGAAGCCACAAAGCTGGTTTGTCAGCCTGGAAACCTCAAAGCAAAAAGGAGATGTGGACATCCACCTGGGATGGGACTGAAGATCATATTATACATAGAAATATATACTGTATATCTCTGTAAAGTCAGCGTAGACATTTTGGAAAGTCCATAAGGGCTTTTTGTCTTTAAACAAATAAAAATCCTTTTTTAGTTTACAAACAGGTATTCCCATCTCCAAGATCCTATCCCAATATGTAAGAAGGGCAATAATAATAATATTAGTAAATATCTCCAATTAGAAATGTAGCATAGTTCTTCTGATAAGCCATGTCACTTACCCCATGTGCAGGGCATTGCAGTAGATTAGGTATCTATGGTTACGACCAGTAACAACTAGCTGTCACTATTCGTGTGGTCGTAACCATGGATACCTAAGCTACTGCAATGCCCTGCACATGGGGCAAGGGACATAGCTAACCAGAAGAACTACACATTTCTAATTTGAGTTATTTGCTAATATTACGGTATTATTACACCTACTACATATTAGATAACGAATACCTCTATAAGTACAAACATTTATTTCTCATAAAATATAAATTTACGCCATTCTTTTCTTAAAAGGTTGCATTCTATCATTCCTCTGTTATTCCTCCTGGAAACGCATATAACAAAAACTGGGTGTCCATACACAGTCCAGTAAAGTCCAGTCACAGACTATGTCGGGACGCCCTCTACTGACCAAGTTATCAATTTTTTTTCCATTCATTTCCAGGAGGAATAACAGAGGAATGTCAATAAAAAGTGAAAAAACTAAAAATAAAAAGCTGCGGCCTTGTAATTTAATGAGGGAACAAGAGTATGCACTAAATCTGACTTGTCAGTAGTAATGACAGGTGCTATGCCCTTGTGCTATTACTTAAAGGGACGGCATCTGATCACATGTGAAGAACAGGAAACCTTTTTTGCGTTACAGTAGTGCTTTAATAAAAAACAACATTTTTAAATCAAGTGGCAGATGGGATGATGTTCTGTAGAAGACGGGGCGAGCGTTACTTGCAGGGACAATTCGTCTTCCAGGAATACGATGCCCATCATACTCTGTGGCCATCTATGGGTCATGTGACCCAACAAAGTAATTAATAAGACATAATTAAGCCTATTTATGGGGAAGGCTCACTCCCAAGCTGTATCAGCCAGGAAAATTAATATTCATTTTAAGGGAACTGACTTCTAATATAATCAGCAGAATATATACAGGAGACAATATCAGTATTTCAATGTCTGTGGGTAAAAGACGAGCTATTGTATTGCAACTGGTTACATCAAGCCCCCATCATTTAGGTGCTAAATCCCAAGACTGATTGTCGAAATGTAGTAGAAAAAAAATCTGCTGCTTTAAATGGGTGTGCTCCTCTTCACAAGCATGCCGCTCCCTTGCCTCCTGCTTGCAGAGGAGCGATGTGCTACTGAAGATCGACAAGTCTCTCTTCCTTGTTGCAAGCAGAGGCAGAGCAGCACTTGCAAGTTCTATAGCAAAGAGCTTGTAATCGCTGCACTTCTTGCCTTGGAAACAAGCCACACAGAAGGCCAGTAACGTAGGCCAGAATGTGCTCCTGAAAGATGATAATTCAAACCAGTAGTATGGTCTGAACTGTGCACTCTCTTTGTTGCAAGCAGAGGGAGAGCAGCACTTGCAAGTTCTATAGCAAAAAGCTTGTAAGCGCTGCACTTCTTGCCTTGGAAACCAGCTACACAGGAGGCCAGCAACACAGGCCAGGATGTGCTCCTGAAAGTTGATCATTCGGACCAGTGGTATTGTCTGAACGGTTCTCTCTCTTCCTTGTTGCAAGCAGAGGCAGAGCAGCACTTGCAAGTTCTATAGCAAAGAGCTTGTAAGCGCTGCACTTCTTGCCTTGGAAACCAGCTACCGAGGTGGCCAGTAACTTAAGCCAGGACCTATAAAAATACTTATTTTTAATAAGAGGAAATTACAAAGTTGCTCGTTTTTAGCAACCCTTTTAAGGGCAGAGAGGAACATGCCAGTACATGTTCTTTGTTTTCTGTGCTATAGCAGTGGACAAAATTTTTTTTTCCACTGCATCAAAGTAATAGTCCAAACTATAATAAACTCAGACTAATATAGGCCTGACTCTGATCCAGCTTAAGTGCCCAAAAAAAGATATATATTTATAAAAAAAATGTAGAAGTGCAAACTAGGATGGCGAAAAAGTCCATTTAAGTGCAAGATCTGATGAAGGGAAGGCTTAAGTAGTTTCTAGCTGGTGGACGATAATTATGCATGGGGGGTAGGAGGGATATCCCAATCCATGAAGCTTTGCAAAACCGAACATAGGGATACCTGATTCACTACCATGACAGCACTAGGGAGGCTGCGGACCTCATAGCACAACGTTTCGCTGCCTCTAGTATTAGAAAATGCTACGTTCCACAACAGCAGGATTAGTGCGAAGTCCAGTGGCTCAGTCACTGCTTCACAAAACTAAAACTATCTCTGTACATTTACACCTAAGCACAAGACTGGCTTGGAAGAATCTGAAGGTCTTGCAGGGGAGTTACTTTATAAAAGTTATCATCCCAGGAGGGAGAAAGGGGGTTAAAAATCCCCCGTTTCTAACCTTGTCACCAATCTAAGGTTCACCTAAACCAAACCAGCCCCAGGTAAGACAAGAATGGTAGAAGCCCCAAGAAAAGGAGACGCATCCATTCCTACCGATACGGCCAGCTATAAATAAAGCTGTTTATAGTCCAACCAGACCCAAGACATTCAGGTCAAGAAAACCTCCTTAAGGTTAGTTGAAAAGTTTCTGTGGGGACATCAGAAAGGTCTCTGAAGAAGGTCTGGCATTCGGGTCCATATGCGGTGCCTGTATCATCCATTGCTCAGAGCAATGAGGAGGTTCTCCGACCTCAGGTACGCACTTGTCCTTTAACCCCTACTCGTGAACGTCCCAGATCTCGGACAGTAGAGGCGGCAGTTTCTTGTCCTGAAGTCGGAGGGCAAACACCTGCTCCGAGTGCACGCTGCTGAGGGTGCGGAGGCTGACCAGCTTCATCAACATGCGGGGAAACATCAGGTGATCCTGGGGAAGTACAGTAAAAGATCAAGATCAGATTAAAAAATATTATAGGTAATTATATGAGAGAAACCCCTGATAAAGCTTGAGGCGAAACGTCAGGTGCATTTTTCTTTTGACAGCAACGTGTACTCTATGCCACTGTGCGAGGTGAACCTCCATGTGAAGTCTATGTCTGACTTTTGTATGTCTATATTTATGTTTTTAATTATGCTATCCAATAAAGAATATATTTTGTATTGATTTGGAGCCTTGCATATTTCTACACACCCTTTCTGAACGGTCAGAGAAAAGTATACACACTGTATGTCTAAAGAAGCACTCAGAACATCTCTTACCTTTTCCTCTAAATTTGTCCACTCCTAAAAGGAGAGAAAAGGCTCATTAGGCCTTTAACTCCCATGCAATTTTTCATTTTTGTGCGTTCATTTTTTTTTCTTCCTCCTTTTTCGCCGGAGAGTCATAACTTTTACATATTATCCAGTCAACATAGCTGTATAGAGGCCTGTTTATTTGCAGGACGAGTTGTAGATTTAAATAAAACGTTTTTTAAAATTTTTACCAGACTTGTAACGAAGACTACGAGAAAAAGATTTTACATGGCAGGCACCAAAAAGCCTTTTTGTATTTAGGTCGAACAGATGATGTGCGGGTTATTTTTGTGCGCAGTGTGGTAACAGTTTTATCAATAGTATTTTGGGGTAGGTATAATTTTTTGATCGCTTCTTAGTGTGTGTGTGTGTGTGTGTGTGTGTGTGTGTGTGTGTGTGTGTGTGTGTGTGTGTGTGTGTGTGTGTGTGTGTGTGTGTGTGTGTGTGTGTGTGTATATATATATATATATATATATATATATATATATATATATATATATATATATATATATATATATATATATATATATATATATATATAGTCTAAGGTCCACTTCCGTCTTTTTGTAACGGAAATCCCGCGTCGTGAGTTGGCGCCTCCCCTACTCCCCTCCAGTCAGTGCCCACATAGCATTTCAGAAGTCCGTTAAACGGATTGCGTTACAGCGCGGCATAATGCGGTGTAACGCAGTCTGTTAACGCTGCCATTAACCCTGTAAGTGTGACCAACTTTAACGATGCCTATGCAGCATCGATAGTAAAAACATATAATTTTAAAAATAATAATAATAATAAAAAATTATTATATTCTCACCTTCCGGCATCCGCGTTAGCCTTTCCCGCTCCTCACGATGCTCCGGTCCCAAGAATGCATTGCGGCAACGAGCCGTGATGAAGCCGCGGTCTCGCGAGACCGCTACATGATCACGGGTTATTGCCGCAAGGCATTACTGGGAACGGAGCGTCGCGAGGAGCATCGCTAAAGGCCTGGGCTGGATCCGGGGGCCGCCGGAGGGTGAGTATATAACTATTTTTTATTTTATTTCTTTTTTTTTTTCTAACAGGGATATGGTGCCCACACTGCTATATACTGCGTGGGCTGTGCTATATACTGCGTGGGCTGTGCTATATACTGCGTGGGCTGTGCTATATACTGCGTGGGCTGTGCTATATACTGCGTGGGCTGTGCTATATACTGCGTGGGCTGTGCTATATACTGCGTGGGCTGTGCTATATACTGCGTGGGCTGTGCTATATACTGCGTGGGCTGTGCTATATACTGCGTGGGCTGTGCTATATACTGCGTGGGCTGTGCTATATACTGCGTGGGCTGTGCTATATACTGCGTGGGCTGTGCTATATACTGCGTGGGCTGTGCTATATACTGCGTGGGCTGTGCTATATACTGCGTGGGCTGTGCTATATACTGCGTGGGCTGTGCTATATACTGCGTGGGCTGTGCTATATACTGCGTGGGCTGTGCTATATACTGCGTGGGCTGTGCTATATACTGCGTGGGCTGTGCTATATTTCTGTTGCTGTTATACCATAGTATTGCAGTATATATAGTGTAAATTTCGGTCTATGAAGCTCGGCCTTTTTTTATGTGTTATGCCATTACTGCTACTTTTGGTTCTCTTTTCTGAAACCTTGAAATAATCCACTATTGCCATACATTGACGGAACTGGACTAAAACAACTTCAGACTTATACATGCAAGAATAGAAAAGCCAAGATGATGCACGTATTTATAGACATGCTGCTCTGAATTCTAATTATATAAGTCTAAAAAAAAATAAAATAAAAAAAATAATCCGAACAAAATAAAGTTTGTCACTTTTGGAAAATAATCGCACTGTACTGTATGGCCTGCACTATGTGGCCCACTGTTCATGCATGCAAATTATTTCTAGGTGCAGTAATACTTGCCGGATATAGGCAAGAATCCACATATAATATGTATCTGGGCCCTATCCTGCAATACAGTCACCTGTTTTGGAGCTCATGCAGAAAAATAAATATTTCAAAGAACACTACTGCCACCTGAAGGCACTGAGGGGTACAACACTTCCTAAATATTGAAAAAAAAAAAGGTTTTCCCGTTTCAAAAACACTTCTATCCCCTGGCTGCAGTTTTTTTTTATACAAAAAAAAAAAATTTTTTTTAGTTCTTCATTCAACCCTCCCAGGGTCCAGCGCTGAATCTCTGCCATTGTTCCAGGTGTCAATAGAAAAACAAACTGAACGTAGCAATACCTGTATCCTTAAAATTAGTATTAAAATAATTAAATCAAAGTATGCATCCATAAAAAAGGGTATAGTTGCTAGATGGAAGAATGGCAGACCATTCGGAATATACAGGTGTGTAGCACTGACATCCTGTCGACAGCACCGCAGCCAAACACTGCAGACAACAACAGATGCCGGTGACGGACCTGTGGAGGGGGAGAAAAGCTCAGATAATTTATGGGGGAAAAAAAAAAAACTGCAGTCGGGGAACAGTATTTTCCGATACTGAGAAACCCTTGTAAAGAGACTGGCTTCCTGCCGCCTTCCTCTACAGCTTGGCGCGAGTCCTGCAGTGACCGTTACAAGTTTGCGGTGGTCTAGCATATTCTCCCGTATGTGGGGGTCCCCGATGCTCCGTACCCACCTGAGGTCGCTTGATACGAGTATAGGAATGCAGCGCTTCCACGTACGGTAACTGTAGGGTCTCCACGAGCTGGTGGTTCTGCACATTTGGTCGGTCGGCGGAGAAGATATTTATCGCTATGAGGAGGGCGTACTCGGCATCGTCCAGCTGCATCTGCCTCATGCCGCGAGAGAACTCAAATATGGGGTTTATAAACTCCACCTGTAACCCTGGGGACACAAGACAGCAAGAAGTGAAGGGGTACAGTCATGGGGCTCACAGTTATGGGGCGCACAGCCATGGAGCTCGCTATGCCTCGGCTTAGTGGCAATGCACATCCACAACATCCATGATGGTGCAACGGGCCTTGGGGCCACAAATCAGAAACAGGGATGTCTCATTTAACCCCTTTAAAGGACACAGCCAATTTTTGTTTGAGGTTTATTTTTTTCCTCTCCTTCTAAAAGCCATTTTTTCCTTAATTTTTCCATCGAAAAAGCTGTATGAGGACTTGGTTTTTCTTTTGCAGAAGGAGTTGTAATTCTGATTGACACCATTCATTTTACCATATAAAGTACTTAGAAATGGGGGAGGGAACCCAAATGCGGTGAAATGGTGACCTGTGATTGTTTGGCCATGTGTTCTACATACTGCAATGGACGCCCGGGGAGGATCACGCAGTTTAAATGCCACCGTCAATGACTGGTAGCAGCATATATGTCAATAGCAGTTGTACTTTTGAATGACACCATTCATATTACCACATAATGCACTGGAAAACGGGGACAAAAAATTCCAAGTGGGGAGAAGTGGTGAAAAAAATAAAATTCTAACATTGTTTTATGGGAATGGTTTTTACAGTGTACATTTTGTGGTAAATATGATCTTGGGATAGGATTCTGCTCATCAGTACAATTGCGGCGATACCAAACATGTCCAGTTTTATTTTTAATATATTTTAGTGGTAAAGAAAATAAATAAATCAGGAGTTTGTAAAAAAAAAAAAAAACAACAAAAAAAAAACCACTTTTGGGTTGTGTCGCCACTTTCCCCAAGATCTGAAGTTTTCATTTTTCGGGCAATGGAGCTGTGTGATGTCTTACGGTTCGTGGGGCGAGACGACAATTTTATTAATACCATTTTGGAATAGATGTGATGTTTTGATTGGTTGTTACAGCATTTTTAGTGGAATTGCAGAGACCAAAAAGACCCCCAAAAAACTAATTTGGGCATTATTGATTTTTTTTTTTGTTTACCAATCAGGTTAAATATTTTTATATGTTGATATATTAGAATTTTCTGATACCATATGTGTGTATTTTTTTTATATATATATATATATATATATATATATATATATATATATATATATATATATATATATATATATATATATATATATATTTATTTTTAAATGGGGAATTTTTTTTAATTTGTTTTTTTAATTTTTCCTTTTCACTTTACTAGTTAGTCCCCTTAGGGGACTGGAAGCGGTGACTGTCTGATCGGCTTGTGCTGTATACAGTGATGCCAAGGCATAGCAGAAATCACGGTCTCCTTTGAAGCCCGGCCACAGGCAAAGTTTCAAAGGAGCTCCGTAATGGCAGGAGCACAGTACAGAACTCACCTGCTCGGTGGAAGTCGTCTTTGCTGTACGTAAAGTCTTTCAGGAAGGTTATACATTCAGTTTCGTGATTGTAACGCCTCGCCGTCTCCAACAACATGATCTGTGGAGGAATCAAAGTAGGATGCTGAAAGCAGGGGTCTGCAACATGTCTCACCAGCTACTAAGAAACTACAGGTCTCAGCACAACCTTGCCCTTGTCCTACCATTTGATAATTTGGAATATTGCATTTTTCTATTTGCACATATTGTTACGTTTTTACGCACCAGGGGTGGGATCTAAGGTGGTCCACTAGGATAACAATGGTATAGAGTAATGGAGTATTGGCCCAATAAATGGGGACTGTAGGTTACAAATGTTCGGTGATGGATGTCAGTGCCGCCATGTAATTTTCATACTGGGCAACATCAATGACGGGTGGTCGTCTCAATGTTTCCCGGTATACAGTAGTCAGCCCGACGGCGAGCATTTACCTCGATGGTGGATGCTTTAAGAAGCGCAATCTGATCCTCTCGAGACAGCTCCAAAAAACCTGGGACCTGTTTGGCAAAATCCACAATCTCCTGCACGGAGATGATGGCAAGCTCTGTAAAGTGTGCAAAGCGTTGCTGGCGGGCTTCCCTGCTGTTGGGGTCGTTTGCAAGAGGCCACGGCTGAAAAGGAAGAACAAAAAAAAAAAAAAAAGGAGAGAATATAAGGATAAAGCTCTGAGAAAGAACACGGCGCATAAGCTAAATTTGAGAGAGAGGAAAAGAAAGTGCAGAGTCAGCAGCGAGAAAAGAGGACATGAAAGTGATGTGGCCAAGATGACAACAAGGCGACATCCACGGCAGCAAAGTTTCCCCGTCATTTTATCAGTATACTGTAGATACCTGTAGCGAGATATATAGATATATGGGCCTAAAGCGTGGGCACCCTTGAAATTGTTTCAGAAAATAGGGATTTTTGCGTACTCACCGTAAAATCCTTTTCTCCGAGCCACTCATTGGGGGACACAGGACCGTGGGTGTATGCTGCTGCCACTAGGAGGCTGACACTAAGTAAGTACAAAAAGGGTTAGCTCCTCCTCTGCAGTATACACCGCCCACTGGCTGCAGATAATACCAGTTCGTAGCCATTAGGTAGGAGATTAACAATATTTAACTGTAGTAACAACATGTCAAAGACTAAAACACTCATCATAGGCAACAAGCCAAAAACAAGGGTGGGAGCTATGGCTCGGAGAAAAGGATTTTACGGTGAGTACACAAAAATACCTATTTCTCCATTGCCACATTGGGGGACACAGGACCGTGGGACGTCCAAAAGCAGTCCATGGGTGGGGAATAACAACCCAACAGTGTAAACTTATGGCACCTGTTGACTACCGGTGCGCAACCGCTGCCTGCAGAATCCGCCTACCCAGACTTGCATCTGAGGATGCCTGAGTATGGACATTGTAATGCTTTGAAAAGGTGTGCAGGCTAGACCAGGTCGCAACTTTGCAAACCTGCTCTGCAGACACCCGATTCCGAATAACCATTGAAGCACCCCTCAGACGCGGTAAGCCTCTTGAATGGTCGACCGAATCCATCTGGCGATTGTCGACTTAGAAAGCGGCCAGTCCCTTTCGGTGTCCCGCCGGGAGCACGAACAAAGCATCTGTCTGATGAAAGGATGCCATCCTGGACACGTACTTCCTGAGAGCTCTGACAAGATCCAAAAAGTGAAGAGCCTTCTCCACACAGTGCGTTGGAGCAGGGCAAAGAGACGGAAGTACGATATCTTCATTGAGGTGGAAGGAAGACACCACCTACGGGAGGAAAGTAGGGGACGGTCTGAGGACCACCTTGTCTTGGTGAAACGTAAGGAACGGCATCCGACAGGAAAGAGCAGCCAACTCTGAGACTCATCTGATCGAGGTAATAGCGACGAGGAAGGTTACCTTCCATGAAAGAAGAGATAGAGGGATGTACTGCAATGGCTCGAAGGGAGATTCCTGCAGGTCACCTAGGACCAGATTAAGGTCCCAAGCCTCTAGAGGTGCTCTGTAGGGAGGCACCATGTGAGACTCCCTGAAAAAAAAACGTTCTGACCTGAGGCTTGGAAGCGATTTTTCGTTGATAAAGGACTGACAAGGCCGAGACCTGCCCTTTAAGGGAACTCGGCAAAAGCCCCAAGTCCAGACCGGATTGGAGAAAATCCAGGATGGTAGGGATGTTGAAAACCATCAGAGGGCGACCTCTGCTTCAGCACCAATCGAAGAAGATCCTCCATATCCGATCGTAGATGCGCGATGACACCGGCTTTCGGGCATTTATCAAGGTGGAAACTACCTCACGGGAAAAAGCCACTTGAGTCAGAACCCAGGATTCAACAGCCATGCCGTCAAACACAGGGCCCCTGAGTTCTGGTGGTAAATCGGGCCCTGAGAAAGTAGTTCTGGACGATCTGGTAGGCGCCAAGGAACGTCTGCGAGGAGATGGACCAGCTCTGCATACCACGCACTGCGAGGCCAAGGCGATGAGAATCACCGGGACACCCTCTGCCCTGATCTTCCTGATTACTCTGGGAAGCAGGGGCAGGGGAGGAAACCGGTAAGGGAGGCGAAACTGACTCCAAGGAAGGACTAGCGCGTCCGCCCCGATTACTCTGAGGTCCCGGGACCGGGCTACAAACTGAGGCACCTTGGCATTGAACCAGGAAGCCATGAAGTCTACGTCCGGAGTACGCCAACGAAGGCAAATCTGTTGGAATATGTCCTGATGGAGAGACCACTCTCCTGAGGCAAGACCTTGCCGGCTGAGGAAATCCGCGGCCCAATTCTCCACTCCTGGAATGTGAACAGCCGATATGACACAGTGGTTGTTTTCGGCCCAGCGAAGGATGTGCTCTACCTCGCGCATTGCAGCTCTACTGCGGGTTCCCCCTTTATGGTTTATATAAGCCACAGCCGTGGCATTGTCCGACTGTATACGGATGGGGCGGCCTGCTAGGAGATGATTGAACCGCTTTAGGGATAGCCGAATCGCACATATCTCCAGGATATTGATGGGAGACGAGACTCGTGATGAGTCCAAGTTCCCTACGCAGTGTGATGGTGAAAAACCACACCCCAGCCTAGGAGGCTGGCGTCGGTAGTGACTACCAGTCAATGGACTGGGAGGAAGGACCTCCCTTGGAGGAGAGAGGATCGGACCATCCACCATTGGAGTCACTGCTTGACCCAAGGAGAGAGAGGACAAAGTCGGTCGAGGGAAAAGGGACTTCCGTCCCATGCGTCCAGCAGAGCATGCTGTAGGGGACGGAGGTGCAGTTGCGCAAATGGAATTGCCTCCATTGCGGCCACCATCTTCCCGAGAATCCTCATGCCGAAACGGACGGAACAAGGGGATGGCTGAAGAAGCTTCCAGACCCCCTGTTGAAGAGCCAGGACCTTGTCCCGAGGAAGAAGCACCAACCCTAGGGAGGTGTCCAGGGTCATGCCCAGGAAGGAGATCCGTTGAGCTGGAACAGGAGATGACTTTAGATTGATCAACCAGCCCAACCGAGAAAGAGTAAAGGAAATGCAGACGCCCTCCTCGCAGGCTCGGAAAGATGGGCCTTTGACCAGTAAGTCGCCTAGGTAGGGAAGCAAGACTAGACCCGGAGAATGCAGAATGGCCATGACCGCCGCCATGACCTCTGTGAAAACTCTGGGGGCGGTGGCGAGGCCGAAAGGCAAGGCCGTGAACTGAAAATGTTCTTCTCCGACGGCGAAGCGAAGAAACCTTTGGTGAGGTGGGAAGATTGGGATGTGGAGGTACGCATCCCGGATGTCGATGGATGCTAAGAATTCGCCTTGTTCCATCGAGGCAATGACGGAACAGAGGGATTCCATCCTGAAATGATGGACTTTGACAAATCTGTTCAAGAGCTTTAGGTTCAGGATGGGCCTTACTGTTCCACCCTTTTTGGGGACCATAAACAGATTTGAATAAAAACCGCAGAACCTCTCATCCTCTGGGACAGGGACAATCACTCCGTCTTGTCGGAGCGACTGAATGGCCTTGGAAAAAGCCCGAGCGCGCATTCCCGTTTCGGGAGGGAAGCAAAAAACCGGTTTTGTAACCGGAGGACACCAGATCCCTGACCCACTCGTCGTGAACGAGCGGGCCAGACATGACGAAACAAGAGAAGGTGTCCGACTACTTTGCTGTTGTCGTCCGGAAGAGATTGCGAGTCATTTAGAGGAAGACGGTTGGGGTCTGGATCCCCTGGACCTAGACTGTGTGGAGAGGCCCCTCCAGGAATGGTTGGGCCTGTATGGAGCCTGAGGGCTTTTGTCTCTGCCGGCGCGGTGCCCCGAGCCAGGGAAATTGGCTGAGGAATGCCATGCGTAAGATTCGCGAAAGGACTGAAAACGAGCCTGCGGCTGTCGTCAGAACGGTTGTTTGAACCTCTGCTGGGGAAGGGAAGTACTTTTTCCCCCCGTAGTGTCTGAAATCAGTTTGTCCAGCTTTTCGCCAAATAGACGGCCACCGAGATATGGCAGAGACGTGAGGGACTTTTTAGAGACGTGGTCCGCTCGCCAGTTCCTCAGGCATAGCGCTCTCCTAATCGCCACAGCGTTTGAAGCCGTAAAAGCAGAGCAGTTCGCCGCGTCCAGGGAAGCGTTTACTAAGTAATCACCCGCCAGGGAAATTTGATTTGCTAGCTCCGCTAAGTCAGAAGGAAGATCACTGCTTTGTAAGGCCTTGTGCAGGGAGTCTGCCCAAGAAGTCACGGCTTTGGCTACCCAGGTAGCAGCGAAGGAGGGAAAGAGTGCAGAGCCTGAAGCCTCGAAAGCTGAGCGGGCGAGACTGTCAACTAGGCGGTCTGTGGGATCTTTGATAGAAGATCCGTCCGGCACGGATAGGATAGTTTTAGAAGACAAACGTGAGACAGGAGGATCCACAGGAGGGGATTCTGTCCATTGTTTGCGGACATCAGGAGAAAAGGGGTATTTGGACTACAGAGATTTCTGGCCCTGAAAGCGTTTGTATGGACGCTCCCTATGTCGCTGGACTGTGTCCTGGAACTCTGGGTGACTGGCAAACACCCTGTGAGTACGTTTGGTCCTTTTGAAAGAGACCAAATTATCTGTACTGTAGGTCGCCAGTTCCTCATCAACCTGAAGGGACTGGTTGACGGCCTCGATAAGACTATCTATAGTGCTCTGATACCCTGGCGACTCCAGATCTAGAGGCCCATCAGACTCAGGATCAGAGTCCTGGTCGGAAGAGGTGCCTGGGGAGCGAGAGCGGGGAGCAGAGCTAACGGACGCCGAGGCACCGAAGGACCTGGGGGACGAGCTACGGACGCGCTTCCTAGATGACCACTTGTGCTTAGAATGAGAGCGGCCCCTGTAGGCTGAAGATTCCGCAGCCGTAGGGGAAACATCCTGAATAGGCGGATTAGTGGTCCTGGTTGGATCCCGGAGGGACTCGATAGCTTTGGTCAAAGAAGCCATAGATTGCGAAAGTGACAAAGCCCACTCAGGGGGACTGGTCACCACGGGCTCGTTTGCCGCGGGGGGCTACAGAGCGCATTTAAGGTCACAAGCATTACAGAGCAGAGCAGTATGCCTGCTTGGTAGGGCAGCCTGGCAGGAGGTGCAAGAAGTGAAGAACACTGTTTTTGCAGACTTTTTGGGTTTATGCAGAGACATGTTGCCAGTTAACCTCCATGCAGGGATGTGGGGCACCAGTGCAGCTAGTGAGCAGATCACTGTGTGCAAGAGTAGGAGGGCCTGTGTCAGTGTGCAGCGCACCTACCCAGATCCTGTGTCCTGATGCCGCACTGAGACCGGAGAGGGACGCACTCCTTGATTTGGTGGCGTTCTGAGGCTCCTGAGAGACACCGGGAGCTCTATCTTCCATCCAAGATGGCCGCCGAGAGTTGAGAGACGCTTCTCGCAGTGTGCGAGAAGCGCTGAAGCGGTGGGCGGGACCTCGCGCTTGACGCACGTTGTGGGCGGAACGCGGCCTAGCTGAGGCCGAAGCCGGGGACTAAATTAGCGGTGCCCGGCCCGCAAAATGCAGCAGAGCCCGCGGTGCGCTCGGGAGCCCCCACCTACCCTATCAGACTCACCGCTTGTGGTCCTCTTCAGGTGAGGTATGAGGGGAAGGTGCAGTCAACAATCCAGCACAAAGAGCTAGAAAAATCTATTCTGCTACTAATTGACCAATCAGCGAAAATTCAAACTACAGCATGGTCTACCCCAATATATGCTAAAACATAACATTTATTAAACCTTTAAAATGCAAAAACAGCATAAATAAATCATCAATTAATACATGTGCTCATAAACACCAGTGCCCAAGTAAAAAAGGGTTTTGGTTCAATCTCACCCATATGAGTATTTCTCTATCGTTTCTCACAGCTTATTCCATGGGGATAAACCGCACCAGCAGGATGGAACAAATATACAGTTATAGAGGGGGACCTTGGGGTCTATATCTCCTTGTCGTGCCGCTGTATGTCTCCTGCCCTAACAAGGGCAGTACCCAAGTGTCATCCTGCTTTAAAGGATACCCATGAATCATGTAGCCTCCCTATATGATGTATCTTCCCAACACGTTTCCTCCCCTGTTACGGGAATTCATCAGGGGAAGTTTAAAGTAGGCTTAAACAGTTGCCTGCAGTAGCATTTACAACTCGGGATATACCGACTAGTGTTGCCGGTGCCCCTCAATGGGGAAAGTGCTCTCTTTCCCCATTGAGGGGCACCGGCAACACTAGTCGGTATATCCAAGTTGTAAATGCTACTGCAGGCAACTGTTTAAGCCTACTTTAAACTTCCCCTGATGAATTCCCGTAACAGGGGAGGAAACGTGTTGGGAAGATACATCATATAGGGAGGCTACATGATTCATGGGTATCCTTTAAAGCAGGATGACACTTGGGTACTGCCCTTGTTAGGGCAGGAGACATACAGCGGCACGACAAGGAGATATAGACCCCAAGGTCCCCCTCTATAACTGTATATTTGTTCCATCCTGCTGGTGCGGTTTATCCCCATTGAATAAGCTGTGAGAAACGATAGAGAAATACTCATATGGGTGAGATTGAACCAAAACCCTTTTTTACTTGGGCACTGGTGTTTATGAGCACATGTATTAATTGATGATTTATTTATGCTGTTTTTGCATTTTAAAGGTTTAATAAATGTTATGTTTTAGCATATATTGGGGTTGACCATGCTGTAGTTTGAAGGTGCAGTCAACCTCGATCCGCCGCCCTCTTGATGAGGGGGTGGAGAGGGACTAAGGAGCTCCATGCAGCATCGCTGCTTCCACAGTGGTGGTGCAGAGGGAGGGCGGCCGGACTGTGCCCAGGAAAAGTGCCTTAAGTGTGTATCCTAAGGGTTCGCTCTCCTAGGATTTCACAGGGCTAGTTCACGGCCGAACATCCCACGTCGCAGGAAAGGATACGGGGAGTAAACTCGCCGTGCTCGCCTGTTGGTGTTTCGGGGGAGATCGGCCTCCTTAAAAGGGTCCGTCACCCCTTCGTCCTCTTGCGCAAAGATAAAAATAAAAATTAAAAAATAAAACGTCTGGAAAAAAAAAAATCAGACGCAGTGTGCCTCTTACGGACACTAAGCAAGAACTGGTATTATCCGGAGCCAGTGGGCGGTGTATACTGCAGAGGAGGAGCTAACCCTTTTGTATTTACTTAGTGTCAGCCTCCTAGTGGCAGCAGCATACACCCACGGTCCTGTGTCACACAATGTGGCGATGGAGAAATTAAGTATTTCTCCCGAAAAAATTACTTCTTCAAATGCACCTATGGCAAGTAACAGGTGTGGGCAATATGAAAATCACACCTGAAACCAGATAAAAAAGGGAGAAGCTGACTCAATCTTTGCATTGTGTCTGCCACACTAAGCATGGAGAACAGAAAGAGGAGAAGAGAACTGTCTGAGGACTTGAGAACCATAACTGTTGAACAACATCAATAATCGCAAGTAATACAAGTTCATCTCCAGAGATCTTGATGTTCCTTTGTCCATGGTGAGCAACAGAATCAATAAGTTTACAACCCATGGCACTGTAGCTAATGTCCCTGGATGTGGACAGCAGAGAAAAATTGATGAAAGGTTGCAACGCAGGATAGTCTGGAGGGCGGATAAGGAGTCCCAATCAAGTTCCAAAGAAATTCAATGTTGTCCTGCAGGCTCAGGGTGAATTAGTGAAAGGGCAAACGATCCATCCACATGTGACTGAAATGAAACGCTATGGCAGGAGATCAAGGAGGACCCACTGCTGACACAGAGACACAATAAAATTAGACTGCAGTTTGCCAATATGTACGCTAGTAAGCCAAAATCCTTCTGGGAAAGTGTCTTGTGGACAGAGGAGACCAAGACAGAGCTTTTTGGTAAAGCACATCATTCAACTATTAAGGAAAACAGAATAAAGCCTACAAAGAAAAGAACACAGTACCTACAGTCAAATATGGTGGAGGTTCAAAGAGGTTTGGGGGTTGTTTTGCCGCCTCTGGCATTGGGTGCCTTGACTGTGTGCAAGGCATCATGAAATCTGAAGATTACCAAAGGATGTTGGGATGGAATGTAGTGCCCAGTGTCAGAAAGCTGGGTGTGTCCTAGGTCATGGTTCTTCCAGAAGGACAATGACCCCAAACAGACTTCTAGATGCACTCGGAAATGGATGAATACAAAGCACTGGAGAGTTCTGAGGTGGCCAGCAATGAGTCTGGATCTAAATCACATTAATCACCTGTGGAGAGACTTGGAGCAGTTTGCAAAAGAAGAAGAGTGCTCCAAAATTCCAGCTGAGAGGTGTAAGAAGCTTGTTGATTGTTATAGGAAGCGACTGATTGCAGTTATATATTCCAAAGGGACCAAATATTAACCTGAGGGTGGCAACAATTTTGTCCAGCCTATTTTTGGGGTTTTGCGTGAAATTTTGTCCAATTTCCATTTTTTCCTCTGTTCTTTTTGTGTTACTCCAATACACAAAAACGAAATAAACATGCATATAACAAGACATCTGTAATTGCCATAATTTTCTGGGAGAAATACATCATTTTCTGAAACAATTTCAAGGGTGCCAACACTTTCAGCCATGACATGTATGTGTGTGTGTGTAAACTTTGGGTGTCCATACATTTCAGCCCTTGTCCGACTGACCGTTCTCTCTTCTGACCACCCTTACAACTATGCTACATTCGGCAGTAACTAATCGCCCAATCCTTCCGTAATTTACTGACGGAAAACCCAGCGGGCTGCTCGGCGGGGCACCTACCGTTACTTTGGGCTGGTCACTAAAGGAGCGCTTGTTGCACTGCTGCTGCGCCGAGACGAGCTGCTGGATCATTTCTTCTTGCTGGGGCGTCAGCTGTAGGACTTCCTGCGCGAGCACGCAAGGACTGGGTGGAATGAATACCGCAGAGGACCGCACCACGTCTTCCTCTTGCTGCTGTTTCCTGATCTTTTTGCTTCGGATTTGCTCTTCTGAAAGAACACCTAACAAATTCAATGAAATTAATGGCAAAATATGGCAAAACCCAGCATAAAAATGACAACATATCCAGAGGCTAAAAACTAGCACAGACATAACGCTCCACCGATGGCTCCCGCCAGACATAACACAGTGAAGCCTCCGGGCCACCAGGGCTGCCGCCACTTACACTGCTCCCGCATGCCGGCCTCTTTGCATTTCCGTAGCCGGCATTCCTGGCACTTGCGACGCATGTACATGTCCATCTGGCATTTTCCGTTGTTCTTGCAGGTATACTTGGCATTCTTGATGACGCTGCGCCTGAAGAAGCCCTTACAGCCCTCGCAGCTCAGCACGTTGTAATGGAAGCCAGAGGCCTTGTCTCCGCACACGCTGCACACCTCATTGCCCAGCATCTTGGGCGCAGGACCCTTCTTTCTTTTACGCTCGGGCTCCTCTGTGGAAGAATGAAAAATACTCTATTATGAGCTAGAACAGGTTATTTCTGTCAAAACTTTCATCTTCAGAACATAAAAATAAAAAAAAGACAGGGCGACTTCAACCATAGAGAACATCCACACGGTAAAATGTAACTCTGAACAATCGTTTTACCAGAGCGAATCATCCAACCATCCATTCTCCATCACATCCCCCATACCATCCATCCATCCATCCCACATCCATCTACCCCCATACCATCCATCCATCCACCCCCACAGCATCCATCCATCCATATCCATCAACTCACATCCATCCATTCACTCACATAGACTAATGGCCTAATATAAATATGTAATAACAAAGGATAAAAAAACTTGAATTAGTACAGGTAAAGTATGATGCCAACAAATGTGCCCCCCCAAACATAGTATGATACCCCCCACAGTGAATTCCTCCACACGAATGGTGTGATGACCCTACTGTACCCCTCAGCAAAGTATGGTGACCCCCAACACAGTAGGATGCTGCAATAGTCATCCCCACAGCCCTCCTTACAGTATAATGGTCCTCCACATATAGTCCACCATACAGTATAATGGGCCACCACATAGTCCGCCAATCAGTATAATGGGCCACCACATAGTCCGCCATACAGTATAATGGGCCACCACATAGCACTCCATACAGTATAATGGGCCACCACATAGCACTCCATACAGTATAATGGGCCACCATAGTCCTCCTTACAATATAATGGGCCACCACATAGCACTCCATACAGTATAACGGCCCACCATAGTCCTCCTTACAGTATAATGGGCCACCACAGTCCTCCTTACAGTATAATGGTCTTCCATACAGTATAATGGCCCACCACATAGACCTCTTTACAGTATAACGACCCACAACATAGTTCTCCATACAGTTTACTGGCCCAACATAGTCCCCATTGTCACAGGTCAAATATAAATCACCCTGAGGTCCAGATTTTGCTCACAGGCCAAAGTTTGACATGTGTGGTCTATGGAGTCCATTACTAGTATTGAGGCAGATCATCATTTTATTGAGTGTTGTCCTGCAAAGACTTGGAGAGAAACATCCATGACATGCTGTCACAGTCTCCTGACCACTGCGGCGGTCCTGTGACATCCAGACTGTGCAGTCATTGGTGCCTACCACCAGAGTGGCCAGCACTGGGTCCGGAGGATGTTGAGAGTACCTTTTCTGCCTCATTCAACACACCCAAATGTTAGCCACACACCCAGGAGGTGATGGCCCATGCTTAACAAAAAAAATAAAATTAGTAAATTGGACCCCCAACACATAAAAAGCTCCATCATGTAAAGCTTCACTGCCTTCCGCAGCAACCTTATGCTTAAACTTGACCTCATCTTCTGGGACACTTACCAGCGCTGTGCGAGGAGCCTTCTCCATCTGTGCCCAGGATTTCATTTTCGTTGGGTGCCGAGGAACTTTCTTGAGATTCTGGCCTTTCCTCTTTTATGTGCACCTTAATGGAGCTTGCAGAATCAAACAGTAACGTATCGGCGGGGTGAAAGGACTCTCCATCTGTTTAGAGAAAAGACCATTAAAATGTCTCCTTTACCTTCAGACCAGGTTTTGGCTCCACAGTTATGGCAGAAAATACCATTGCCCATAAATAAGTCCCTACCAAACCTAAATATTCGAGTTAAACCCCCTTTAACCCACTGGAGGTCAACCAGGTCACTTACCGAGTGAAACATCAGAGCCATTGACAGCCGTGGCTGACATATTTGGTCAGGCGTCTCCAGGCATCTTCCAGGCCAAACACTATAGAAAACACAAGCCACCAGAAAAACATTACTCACTTTCTACCGCTATGCTGCAAATGACCTCCTCTGCCCAACTATTTTAACTCCTTTCCTCCTGGGTGATTTTTCATTTTTGAGCTTCCACTCCACCAGTCTTTCAAGGGCTGCAATATTTGTAATAATTGGGTTGACATAGCTGAACGAGGGTTCATTACCCAGCACCGCAATTCTCCAGGTAAGTATGATCACAGCAATGCCAAACCTATTTTTATTCAGTGGTTGATAAAAAATATAAAATACAATATATATATATATATATATATACGGTATATATATATATATATTTGTCCAAGGTCCTCTTCCATCTGTTTGTCTGTCTGTCGCGGAAATCCCGTGTCCAGCAGAGTCCGGCCGCGAATCGGCCCCTCCCTACTCCCCTCCTGTCAGCGCCCACATGGCGCTTTAGAAGTCCGTTAAACGCACTGCGTTACACCGCGGCATAACATGGTGTAACGCACTTCGTTAACGCTGCCATTAACCCTGTGTGACCAACCTTTTACTATTGATGCTGCCTATGCAGCATCAATAGTAAAAACATATGTTTAAAATAATAAAACAAAAAATTCATTATATTCTCACCTTCCGGCGTCCGCGCCGTGACCAATCAGCGACAGGCACAGTCCGGCCGCAAATTGGCCCCTCCCTACTCCCCTCCAGTCAGTGCCCCTCCATACTCCCCTCCAGTCAGCGGCCACATAGGGTTTTAGCAGTCCATTAAAAGGACTGCTAAACACCGCAGCATAACGCGGTGTAACGCAGTCCGTTATCGCAGCTATTAACCCTGTGTGACCAACTTTTTACTATTGATGCTGCCTATGCAGCATCAATAATAAAAACTTTTTAATGTTAAAAATAATAAAAAAATCATTATAATCTCACCTTCCGGACCCTTTCCCGTTCCTCGCAAGGCTCCGATCCCAAGAATGCATTGCAACAATGACCGGAAATGACGTAGCGGTCTCGCGAGACCGCTACATCATCACATGTTATTGACGCAAGGCATTACTGGGAACAGAGCGTCGCAAGGAGCATCACTAAAGGCCTGCGCTGGATTCGGGGACCGCCGGAAGGTGAGTATATAACTAATTTTTATTTTAGCTCTTTTTTTTTTTTTTTTAAACAGGGATATGGTGTCCACACTGCTATATACCGCGTGGGCTGTGCTCTATACCGCGTGGGCTGTGCTCTATACCGCGTGGGCTGTGCTCTATACCGCGTGGGCTGTGCTCTATACCGCGTGGGCTGTGCTCTATACCGCGTGGATGGCCGCGAACAATCAGCGACAGGCGCAGTCCGGCCGCGAATTGCCGTGGGATTTGAACTACGCTTCGCTAATTGGTCCTGTGTATTCATTGCATTAATCTGAAATCTTCATAAATAAACTACATACATATTCTAGAATACCCGATGCGTTAGAATCAGGCCACAATCTAGTATGGAATTCTCTTGATGAGCTTCAAGAGGTAGTCACCGGGAATGGTCTTCCAACAATCTTGAAGGAGTTCCCAGAGATGCTTAGCACTTGTTGGCCCTTTTGCCTTCACTCTGCGGTCCAGCACACCCCAAAGCATCTCAAATGGGTTCAGGTCTGGTGACTGTGGAGGCCAGGTCATCTGGCGTAGCACCCCATCACTCTCCTTCTTAATCAAATAGCACTTACACAGCCTGGAGGTGTGTTTGGGGTCATTGTCCTGTTGAAAAATAAATAATGGTCCAACTAAACGCAAACCGGATGGAATAGCATGCCGCTGCAAGATGCTGTGGTAGCCATGCTGGTTCAGTGTGCCTTCAATTTAGAATAAATCCCCAACAGTGTCACCAGTAAAGCACCATCACACCTCCTCCATGCTTCACGGTGGGAACCAGGCATGTAGAGTCCATCCGTTCACCTTTTCTGCGTCGCACAAAGACACGGTGGTTGGGACCAAAGATCTCAAATTTTGACTCATCAGACGAAAGCACAGATTTCCACTGGTCTAATGTCCATTCCTTGTGTTCTTTAGCCCAAACAAGTCTCTTCTGCTTGTTGCCTGTCCTTAGCAGAGATTTCCTAGCAGCTATTTTACCATGAAGGCCTGCTGCACAAAGTCTCCTCTTAACAGTTGTTGTAGAGATGTGTCTGCTACTAGATCTCTGTGTGGCATTGACCTGGTCTCTAATCTGAGCTGCTGTTAACCTTCAATTTCTGAGGCTGGTGACTCGGATAAACTTATCCTCAGAAGCAGAGGTGACTCTTGGTCTTCCTTTCCTGGGGCGGTCCTCATGTGAGCCAGTTTCTTTGTAGCGCTTGATGGTTTTTGCCACTGCACTTGGGGACACTTTCAAAGTTTTTCCAACTTTTCGGACTGACTGACCTGACTGACCTTCATTTCTTAAAGTAATGATGACCACTCGTTTTTCTTTACTTAGAATTTGTTTTATGGCAAGAAAAAAGCAGCTAACAGTCTATTCAGTAGGGCTATCAGCTGTGTATTCACCAAACTTCTGCACAACACAACTGATGGTCCCAACACCATTTATAAGGCAAGAAATCCCACTTATTAAACCAGACAGGGCACACCTGTGAAGTGAAAACCATTCCCAGTGACTACCTCTTGAAGCTCATCAAGAGAATGCCAAGAGTGTGCAAAGCAGTCATCAAAGCAAAAGCTGGCTACTTTGAAGAACCTAGAATATAAGACATGATTTCAGGTGTTTCACACTTTTATGTTAAGTATACAATTCCACATGTGTGAATTCATAGTTTTGATGCCTTCAGTGTGAATGTACAATTTCCATAGTCATGAAAATACAGAAAAATCTTTAAATGAGAAGGTGCGTCCAAACTTTTGGTCTGTACACTAATATATATATATATATATATATATATATATATATATATATATATATATATATATATATATATATATATATATATATACATACACACACACATACATACATACATACATACAGGCTCGGACTGGCCCAACGGGGAACCGGAGGATTCTCCGGTGGGCCCAGGCACTGACACCTGCTGGCATACTGGCCAGCAGCTGCCTAGAACCCCCACTGCTCCAGGCCCCAAGGCCGCCCGCCTCCCACCCTCCTTGGGGACGATACTCACCCTGCTCCAGCGATGGTCTCGGCTTCTGCAGCTCGTCCTGAATGAGCAGGCACGTGGTACCGCTCATTAAGGTCATGAATATGTGCATATTCATGACCTTAATGAGCGGTATCACATGACCGCTCACGCAGGAAGAAGGAGATGCGCCGGGAGTCGGGACAGAGCAAGAGGGACGTCGGCGCGGCCGTGCAGTGTGGGACAGGTGAGTATGAGGGACGGAAGGATGAAGGAGGACATAAGCCGACGCGCCATGCAAGATGGGAGCAGGAGCAGGAGCGGGGGGCGGAGAGATAAGCCATGCATATGGGGGGGGATATATGAGCCATGCATACAGGAGGGGGAATATGAGCCATGCATGCAGGGGGGGAATATGAGCCAAGCATACAGGGGGGGAATATGAGCCAAGCATACAGGGGGGGGGGGGGGGGAGAGATATGAGCCAAGCATACAAGGGGGGGGGGGGGGGAATATGAGCCATGCATACAGGGGGGGGGGGGGGAGAATATGAGCCAAGCATACAAGGGGGGAGGGGGGGAATATGAGCCATGCATACAGGGGGGGGGGGGGAATATGAGCCAAGCATACAAGGGGGGGGGAATATGAGCCATGCATACAGGGAGGGGGGGGGGAATTTGGGCCATGCATACAGGGGGGGAATATGAGCCATGCATACAGGAGGGGGAATATGAGCCATGCATACAGGGGGGAATATGAGCCATGCATACAGGGGGGGGGGGGGGGGAATATGAGCCATGCATACAGGGGGGGGGGGGGGGAATATGAGCCATGCATACAGGGGGGGGGGGAATATGAGCCAAGCATACAGGAGGGGGAATATGAGCCATGCATACAGGAGGGGGAATATGAGCCATGCATACAGGAGGGGGAATATGAGCCATGCATACAGGAGGGGGAATATGAGCCATGCATACAGGAGGGGGAATATGAGCCATGCATACAGGGGGGGGGAATATGAGCCATGCATACAGGGGGGGGGGAAATATGAGCCATGCATACAGGGGGGGGGGGAAATATGAGCCATGCATACAGGGGGGGGAATATGAGCCATGCATACAGGAGGGGGAATATGAGCCATGCATACAGGGGGAATATGAGCCATGCATACAAGGGGGGGGGGATAAGGGCCATGCATACAAGGGGGGGATATGAGCCATGCATACAGGGGGGGGGAATATGAGCCATGCATACAGGGGGGGGGGAATATGAGCCATGCATACAGGGGGGGGGGAATATGAGCCATGCATACAGGAGGGGGGATATGAGCCATGCATACAGGGGGGGGGGATATGAGCCAAGCATACAGGGAGGGGGGATATGAGCCATGCATTCAGGAAGGGGAATATGAGCCATGCATACAGGAGGGGGAATATGAGCCATGCATACAGGAGGGGGAATATGAGCCATGCATACAGGAGGGGGAATATGAGCCATGCATACAGGAGGGGGAATATGAGCCATGCATACAGGAGGGGGAATATGAGCCATGCATACAGGAGGGGGAATATGAGCCATGCATACAGGAGGGGGAATATGAGCCATGCATACAGGAGGGGGAATATGAGCCATGCATACGGGGTGGAATATGAGCCATGCATACAGGGGGGGGGGATATGAGCCATGCATACAGGGGGGGAATATGAGCCATGCATACAGGAGGGGGAATATGAGCCATGCATACTGGAGGGGGAATATGAGCCATGCATACAGGGAGGGGAATATGAGCCATGCATACAGGAGGGGGAATATGAGCCATGCATACAGGGGGGAATATGAGCCATGCATACAAGGGGGGGGGATATGAGCCATGCATACAAGGGGGGGGATATGAGCCATGCATACAGGGGGGGGAATATGAGCCATGCATACGGGGGGGGGGGGAATATGAGCCATGCATCCAGGGGGGGGGATATGAGCCATGTATACGGGGGGGGGGTTATGAGCCATGCATACAGGGGGGGGGGGGATGTGAGCCAAGGACACAGGGAGGGGGGATATGAGCCATGCATACAGGGGGGGGGGGAATATGAGCCATACATACAGGGGGGGGGAATATGATCCATGCATACAGGGGGGGGGGAATATGAGCCATGCATACAGGGGGGGGGGGAATATGAGCAATGCATACAGGGGGGAATATGAGCCATGCATACAGGGGGGAATATGAGCCATGCATACAGGGGGGAATATGAGCCATGCATGCAGGGGGAATATGAGCCATGCATACGGGGGGGGGGGGGGGGGTGAAATGAGCCATGCATACAGGAGGGGGACTATGAGCCATGCATACGGGAGGGGGGAATATGAGCCATGCATTCGGGGGGGGGGGGGAAATATGAGCCATGCATACAGGGGGGGATATGAGCCATGCATACGTGGGGGGGGGATATGAGTCATGCATACAGGAGGGGGAATATGAGCCGTGCATACAGGGGGGTATGAGCCATGCATACAGGGGGGGGGGGGGGGGATATGAGCCATGCATACAGGGGGGGGGGAATATTTTTGTCATGCATACAGGGGGGGGGGAATATGAGCCATGCATACAGGGGGGGATATGAGCCATGCATACAGGAGGGTGAATATGAGCCATGCATACAGGGGGGGGGGGGGATATGAGCCATGCATATGGGATGGGAGGGAGATGAGCCATGCATACGGGAGGGGGGGTCATTATACAGTATTGAGCATCATGTGGGATTATTATACAGTATGGAGAACTGTGTGTGGCCATTATACAGTATTGAGCATCATGTGTGGCCGTTATACAGTATGGAGTATCATGTGTGGCCAATGGACATTATACAGTATGGAGCATCATGTGCGGCCGTTATACAGTATGGAGCATCATTTGTGGCCATTATACAGTATTGAGCATCATGTGGGATTATTATACAGTATGGAGAACTGTGTGTGGCCATTATACAGTATTGAGCATCATGTGTGGCCGTTATACAGTATGGAGCATCATTTGTGGCCATTATACAGTATTGAGCATCATGTGGGATCATTATACAGTATGGAGAACTGTGTGTGGCCGTTATACAGTATGGAGCACTATGTGTGGCCATTATACAGTATGGAGCACTGTGTGGCCATTATACAGTATGGAGCATCATGTGTGGCCATTATACACTATGGAGCATCATGTGTGGCCATTATACACTATGGAGCATCATGTGTGGCCATTATACAGTATTGAGCATCATGTGTGGCCATTATACAGTATGGAAAACTGTGTGTGGCCATTATACAGTATGGAGCATCATGTGTGGTGGCCGTTATACAGTATTGAGCATCATGTGTGGCCATTATACAGTATTGAGCATCATGTGTGGCCGTTATACAGTATGGAGCATCATTTGTGGCCATTATACAGTATTGAGCATCATGTGGGATCATTATACAGTATGGAGAACTGTGTGTGGCCGTTATACAGTATGGAGCACTATGTGTGGCCATTATACAGTATGGAGCACTGTGTGGCCATTATACAGTATGGAGCATCATGTGTGGCCATTATACACTATGGAGCATCATGTGTGGCCATTATACACTATGGAGCATCATGTGTGGCCATTATACAGTATTGAGCATCATGTGTGGCCATTATACAGTATGGAAAACTGTGTGTGGCCATTATACAGTATGGAGCATCATGTGTGGTGGCCGTTATACAGTATTGAGCATCATGTGTGGCCATTATACAGTATGGAGCACTGTGTGGCCATATTTTTGTTTGCTTATAATTATTGTATATAAAACAGTGTGATCATCAGTGCTAAATGGCTGCGGTTGGGACGTGGATATGGGTGTGACTAGTTGTGGAATGGGTGTGGTCAGAGGCGTGGCCTAAAATTTGCAAACTTTATACCTCCTTCCCTTCTTCAAAAGTTGGGAGGTATGGTACCACATTTGCCAGATCACGGCAAGTGCCGCAAATCCCATAGGGAATGAATGAGGCCGAACGCAGTGTTGCTGTAAGTGATCCGTTACGCGGCAGATGCAGAAAAACTGCCGGATCTGCTGCAAAAGGCGACTTTCACATCAGCGATTCTTGACAAAGTCACTGCCGATAGTGTCATACTCACCAAAGGGGGAGGCAGCACTAAAAGTGCCTAGGGCAGCAGAAACTCTAAATACGGCCCTGGGGGGCTACATTATATTCTGTGGGGGGACTGCATTATACTCAGAGTACTACATTATATTATGGGGGGGCTACATTATACTATATGAGGGGTTACAGTATACTCTATGGGGGGCGGCATTATATTCTGTGGTGGAACTGCATTCTCTCAGGGGACTACATTATATTCTGTGGTGGGTTGCATTATACTATATGAGGGGGGCTGCATTATATTCTATGGTGGGGACTGCGTCATACCTGAGGGGGTTGCATTATATTTTGTGGGGTGCTACATTATATTCTATGAGAGGGGACCGCATTATATTTTATGAGGGGGCTACCCCAACCCTTGCTACATAATTAAGACGTGAACTACTTTATATTATACCCTGATATTAGCGCTTTTTACCACACAATTGGTGGTCTTGTATCTATTTCTATATAGCTACACAGTGGGCCCCAAGAACTATTTTCTCTGGTGGGCCCAAGGTGCTCCAGTTGGACGCTGTATACATACATACACACACCCATATTTTTTATTTTTTTTAATTATTTCTTTACTTTTAAAGATTGAATTGCCTCTGCTTTTATCAATCTTCTATTTTTAAGTAATAAAAAAAATTAAAGTCCCCATAGGGGACTACAACTCTTAAATTGTTTGATGTGGGGATGGCAGAAACTGGGAAAGCGTAGCCACCCGACTGCCATGATAAGTCATTGGCACCCAGTGATCTTGTCCCCGGGAAGGGCAGTTAGTGGTGGTGTCCGACCACGTACCAGCAACAGACATTTAACTGTGGCACCTAAGTGGTTAAACAGCAGCAATGTTAACTAGCGCCAATCGTGGTGGTTAGAGGCAAGTGCTGGCCGCCTGCACCCACTATGTATGGAGCACACTCCATATTCCCGCATACACGTCCTACGTCAGGAAGGTGTTAAAGAGATGTTACTCTGTACATAAATGATCAACTGGATCGGTCACGATCACTAAATCACTGTGGGTCCTACTCGCAATCCCCATTATTTTCCCGGCAGCGGTAGTCAAAACGGAGCATCACAGTCCTGCAGCCAGGGTAAATCAGGGAACTCAAGTCCCAAACCTAACAATTTTTAACTTCTACATTGAGAGACTTTATATAGTTTGGAAATTGGAACACCTCTTTTAGATCTTCCTCAACTCCATTCCTCCTGCTTACTGCTGTTGGACAACTGGCTGCAGCAGGAGCCTCTCCCTAAAACAGGACAAAAATATTCTTAATCCCGCCCCGACCGCTCTACTGCTCCAGAACCAGAAATGGAACGTCCAGGAGGAAATAATGGCGCTCTCTACTTTCATCATACATTTCTAAGCTTAAGTGTCTCCTTTGAGTCAAAATCCACTAAATGCAAAAAGTTATTAAAAAAAAAAAATGTCCATGTACATACCACCAATGTTCAGCGGGGGAGCGTTATAAGCCAGTAGAAGTCTTATTCCGCCAGAGCTGTCAGATACTTGCTCTTGTCTTCAGCTCTCGAATCTACAAACAAAAAAGTATATAAAAGTATTTAAAACACTTAGAAAAAAAATAAATAAAAAAAGTTAGTACACGAGCCACAAGGGTCTTGTCTGGCATCCGAAAATAAATGGAGTGTTTCCCAACCAAGTTCCTCAAATCTAAAAAGGGAAGATGACGGCGCCTGGCACATGATGCAAAACAGCAAACACCCCAAATTTTACAAAAGACTTCTTATCGAAAAATAAATATAGACAATAATTAAAGATGTATAGCTGCGGCCTTGGAACTACGAGGTCTGGCCTAATGTGTCCTTGGCCTCACCAAGAAAAAATCCAATTAAACAGCGAGTTAATCTGAATTGAAAAAAAAAAAAAATCCCCCATTGGGAAGCGGCCACGTCTCGTTATATGGACGCACTCGCTACTCTTATCAGAGGGGGTTGAGGAAAAACAAAAATACGCCCAAACCTAAAACATCTGCAGTGTTATCGTGTGCACCACTACTGTAGGAAAGTGCCCGAAGACGGGAGGATTTTGCAGAACTGATTTCTCATTCTCGCATAGTTATAAGAAACTACTACCACCATCCTCCTCTATAAAGCGGGCTTTGACAGGTGACTGCTGTCCAAATTTTTTGGGGATGGAACCTGATGCTTATAACCCGATTGCAGTCATTTTTCCTTTTCAAACAAACTTCATTGCCAAAAAAATGACGCCCTTCTTTCCCAAATCTGTCAATCATATGACAAGGAGGCTGACTCCCCCGAGGATTCCCCCCCATTAAGTGCGGCCAACCTCCATGAGGCCCACAGCCACAGAAGCGGAGGAACAATGCGATTGCATTTAGGACACCGTTTATTGAAGCCATTTACAGATCTGCAGAATGGAAATATCAACCGTGCACATCGCGTATAGAAAGTAGCAGCAGGAGGTCATTTTCACTCTCAAAATTCTCATTTTATGGAGATAATATGTGAATACAGACTTTCCCATTAATAAAATAGATGACAGTTGGTGCCCATGAAGTTCTATGGAGAAGTATAACTGTCATTTCAGGAACTTGCAGCAGAATGTCTATCTGCCTCCAGCTCCATAGAATATTAATGGAACCAACTGTCATCTCTCTCAGTAATGGGAAAATCTGTTGCCCCGGAATCCAGATTTTACTCAAAATGGACAAAGAAAGCTCAGTCCATGGGTGAAAGACGCAGATTTCTCAGATAACATAAATTACACAGTTTGTCCACGTGTACTATTGCTTTAAGAAATAAAAATTAAAACGATGCTCACTCTTTAAAGGGATTGTCATGTTGTACCAGTACTATCTATGGGCAGCCGATTATAGAGCAGGAAGAGCTGGGCGGCTTGTTACATATGGTCGGTCAGTACGGGAAGATTCTGTATAACGTGTATTTTAGTCATTGAAATCCCTGCTTATGATGGCTTTAGGAGTCCAGTGGGCGGTCCTGTCAGTATGTAGAGAAGACTGTCAATCATACATTAGGACTGCCCACTTGACTTGAGCCAAGAATGGGAAGGCACAATAAATGAATGAATGTATGAGTATTTATATAATCAATCATAACAAAAATAATATTTATATAATCAATCATAACAAAAATAATATTTATATAATCAATCATAACAAAAATAATATTTATATAATCAATCATAACAAAAATAATATTTATATAATCAATCATAACAAAAATAATATTTATATAATCAATGATGACGATGACGATGATGATTGGCAACTCAAGCATCCTCATCACAAAAAATAAAATTAGAAAAAAATTTATATATATATATTATTTTTTTCCTATAGCCGCTTACTGTACAGTTCCTGATATATACAGACTAGCTACACAAAGACACTGGGTTAGTAAGGAATAATGGAAGACTGCAGATACACAACCAGCAGAATTGTGATTGCAGCTCTAGACTAAAGTTACATTTCTACAATGAGTTTTTGACATTGAATATTTTCTTTGTGCAAAAAAAAGGCAGCTTCTTACAGTTCCAATAAAGTGGATGGGATTTTTAGAAATCTCCAGCACACGCTGAGTAGACAGACCTACGGTGCATGGTTCAAATCCACACCATGCCAATTTCTCATGCGGGTACGCCGAGATTTCTGCGCAGGTTTTCAACATAGACTTACATTAGATGAGAAAATTCCACAGGTATAAAATACACATAATAAGCAGCGTGTGCAGGAGATTTCAGAACTCTCACTCACTTTCCTAATTCCGTAAAAATTCAAAGTGTGAATTATAAATCTGAGTGCAAACTATAATAAAAAGGTAAAAGCCAGGCTACCCTCCATATACCTTATTGATTCACATGGCTGTAGTAAGCCACATGAAGGCTTGGAGCAAGTCACTGTCCTCTGGTGATGACTGCAGATCGCCATTTGCTCCACCATCTCTGTGCTATTCCTCCCCGATACACAGATGACCGGCAGTAACCCCTGAAGGCTTCCTGAAATCATCCACTACACGAGCTGATCCGGCAGTCCGGGTTATGCTATGCACCAGCCTCTGATTCACAATATCTGTTAGACAAAGACAATGACCAAAGTCCAAGAGACACGAGGACTACGGGATTGTTTCTCAGCTGCGATGTGCAGAGGGTGGCGTCTGTTGCGTTGCACAATGTGTATGTGAACTTTTGTGACCGTGTGGTCTATAAGAGGTGACAAGTGAGCAAAACTCTGCACCCTGGAAGACGAGACCCACAACAAATCACTGCTGACGAACGTCACTCTTATCATTACCGGCTGTGGGAAGCGTTCGCTTTTCTTGTGGTCGATGAAGGATCAACCAGGTCCATTCAGAAAGTCCTATTGTCTTTGGATTGGTTTTACGGCGTGTTTGCAATGTCAAATTCCACAGACTTGGTCAACGTACGTTGTGGGTTTTCTCCTCCATTCTTATTATCTCCTGCACAAAGCTGGTACTGGTTTCCTAAATCAAATCTACTCTATTTTTCACTCCATGGAAAGTTCCCCCAAAAGTCTACAAAATGTGACTTTTGTCTTCGATGGGGCACAAAAAACAGGATATCAAAAACACTCATACTGACAACCATCAACATGATGGCCATTACTGCCCCGTACCACAAAATAAATGATCTAGTGACCCTGCACACATCCTAATGTTTCATTTGACACATGGAAAGGCGGCCCCCCTCACCAGACGCGCCCAAGAGGCGGCCGCCCTCACGAGACGTGTCCAAGAGGCTGCCCCCTCACAACATGCGCCCAAGAGGCGTAGAGGCTCTACACACCTTCAGAACAGAGGGGGATGGCATTTGATCTAGGGTGACTCTCCAAAATATTAAGATCTACTTGTACTGTATAGAAAGAGTACATACGCGGCTCCTTTTGATGTGACGCACACATGGCGTCGCTCCAGCCCTGGCTAATAATTCCGATATACTGGAAGGTTAAAGATTTGCGGGCCTTCCATCTAGCAGTCAGGTACCACTGACCTGGACCAGAGTCCCTTGGATTTATCTGCTCATCTTTACGCCTTAATGGTGCTGGATTTATACAGCGTACCCCAGTACGTATATTTAATAATTTATCCCATCTTGGCAAAGTAATGAGATTGGATCACAAGAGATAAGTTACGACTATTAGCAAAGACTGCACCTCCTCCAAAGCAACAAGGTCTCCTCATTTACTCAAGTGTGCACTTATAGTTACCAGCAGATCAATGGGGTCCGAGTCAAGAGTCCCCCCACTGATTTCTCAAAACTCCCTTGAAAAGGTGCACAGCTAAGAAAACGGGACCACACAACTTTTGCCAGAGAGCCCACACAGATCGAGGGGCAGATTCAATAGAGAGCATAGAAGCCCACAGCCTGCTGCACTCCACTCTTCTGAACACCTCTCGGGAGGGTTAAGGTACCTTCACAGGAAACGACTTTGTAACGATATCGCTAGCGATCCGTGACGTTGCAGCGTCCTCGCTAGCGATATCGTTTAGTTTGACAAGCAGCAGCGATCAGGATCCTGCTGTGATGTCGCTGGTCGCTGAATAAAGTCCAGAACTTTATTTGGTCGTCCGATCGCCGTGTATTGTTGTGTTTGAAAGCAAAAGCAACGATACCAGCGATGTTTTACACTGGTAACCAGGGTAAACATCGGGTTACCAAGCGCAGGGCCGCGCTTAGTAACCCGATGTTTACCCTGGTTACCAGCGTAAAAGTAAAAAAAACAAACAGTACATACTCACCTGCGCGTCCCCCAGCGTCTGCTTCCTGACACTTACTGAGCGCCGGCCCTAAAGTGAAAGTACAGCGGTGACGTCACCGCTGTGCTGTTAGGGCCGGAGCTCAGTCAGTGTCAGGAAGCGGACGCCGGGGGACGCGCAGGTGAGTATGTACTGTTTGTTTTTTTTACTTTTACGCTGGTAACCAGGGTAAACATCGGGTTACTAAGCGCGGCCCTGCGCTTAGCAACCCGATGTTTACCCTGGTTACCCGGGGACCTCGGCATCGTTGGTCGCTGGAGAGCGGTCTGTGTGACAGCTCCCCAGCGATCAAACAGCGACGCTGCAGCGATCGTCATCGTTGTCGCTATCGCTGCAGCGTCGCTTCGTGTGAAGGTACCTTTAGAGTGAGGTTCGATCGGTGGGGGTCTCAGGATCCAGACCACCACCAATTTGCTTGTACAGATACGTAAACGTTCAAACATTCATCTATCCGTCAGCATTAGGAATCATGCGATGTTTCCCCAAAATCAACTTCTCGGCCATTTACCAAAACTTTGGGTCACAAATAACCTAAGAGGAAATGGAAGTGAGCTCTCTGTGTGCGTCTATGGGTCTGAGTCTCCAAAATGCCCTCTGACACAGATTCTGATTGCAAAACATGTGAACTCTGACCTGCATCTACTGACACCCTCATAAACCACAAGGACGACTTTCATTATTTTATGCGTCTGTAGGTCGGTGGCCTCCTTCTTACAAAGTCAACCAAAGGATCACAACATCAAGGAAGCCCCCCACACCACCACCACCAGATCCTCATCTGCATGGTTGTCACTAGTCTGACTGTATAATTTTGCGTTTTTCTTTCTACTTCTCGTGTGCAGGGACCTTCATCTATCATCACATATGTTATAAGCAGTAAGATGCAGATCTGTTAAAATCCAATCGAAGCAAAAAGCGTGAGTGTCATACTTAATGTCCCAAAGGTCTCAGATTCAACATTTCTGTAGGGCGGCGACCATGAAGATTTTTGCTTTCGATCAGTATGGTCTTAATATTGTACAGATTTTGTGTGTAAATGACTTCCTAATTCTTATTAGTGATGTCGCTCTTTTCTCCTGGGTCCAGCGTCGGGCTCCTCATCTTTCTCCAGCCGAGGCTGGCTTCATTGTTCTTCTGTTCATTCAGTGACTTCAAGCTCCTTGGACTTATAGAGTGGCTCAGGCCGCTAGATGTCCCCTGAGCATTCAGGTACTTGGCATCCACGCCTCTACTCCAGACTTCTGCCAAACTGTTCCGCGTTGCATACATATATCTGCTTTGTTCCCGGGTTCGGCTGCACTGCAACTGTGTGCCTTCTGACATACTGAGCTCTGCTACCTTCCTCGTCTATATGGCCACTATGTGCCTTCTGACACACCGGGCTCTGCTACCTTGCTGGTCTATATGGCCACGGTGTGCCTTCTGACATACCGGACTCTGCTACCTAGCTGGTCTATATGGCCACTATGAGCCTTCTGACATACTGAGCTCTGCTACCTTCCTCGTCTATATGGCCACTATGTGCCTTCTGACATACTGAGCTCTGCTACCTTGCTGGTCTATATGGCCACGGTGTGCCTTCTGACATACCGGACTCTGCTACCTTGCTGGTCTATATCGCCACTATGAGCCTTCTGACACACCTGGCTCTGCTACCTAGCTGGTCTATATGGCCACTATGAGCCTCCTGACATACCGGGCTAGGCTACCTTGCTGGTCTATATGGCCACTAGCTCTGCTACCATACCGGCTCCTGTATGCTTCCTAGCATATCTAGCTCTGCTAACTTACTAGCCACTGTGTGCTTCCTGGCATACTAAGCTCTGCTACCTTACTAAGCTATGCTACACAGCCACTGTATGCTTCCTGACATACCGAGCTCTGCTACCTTGCTGGTGTATGCTACATGGCCACTATCTGCCTCCCGACATACCAAGCTCTGCTACCTTATTGGCCACTGTATGCTTCCTGGCATATCGAGCTCTGCTACCTTACTGGGCTATGCTACTTAGCCACTGAGCGTTCTGACACACGCAGCTCTGTACACTGTCACATTGTGCTTCCTGACATACCAAGCTCTGCTACCTTACTGGGCTATACTGCATGGCTGTGTTCTTCCCGAGAAGCAATGGAATGAAACTGAAAGGGAGAAGACACAGATTAGATATTGACTTTTTGACAGTGAGGGTGATCAATGAGTGGAACAGGCTGCCACGAGAGGTGGCGAGTTCTCCTTCATTGGAAGTCTTCAAACAGAGGCTGGACAGATATGAGATGGTTTAGTAAGTCCTGCGTTGGATCAGAGGGCCCAGGAGGTCCCTTCCAACTCTAACATTCTAGGATTCCCAGCACTTCTATATTGTCTTCTTCCTGTCATTCCGAGCTCTGCTACCTCACTGGGCTATGCTACATGGCCACTGTGAGCCTCCTGACATCCGAGCTCTGCGACACTGCTTCCTGACATACTGGACAATACCTACACAGCTTTTCAGCAGTACACGTGGGACCACGACGATGATACTGACGAGTTGTGTTTGGAGCGACAGAGGCTTCAATTCTATACAATTTCCTTGCACTCCTCCATCAGGATGCCTGCTGCCGTTTACGGCAGACGCCGCCTTACATTTGCATTCAGATGGAAAACCAATGACTGCAATAAAGATCCCGGAGATTCTACGACGGAGTAACAGACATCATGATGTAAGGAGCGGTGCTTTCCATGGCACAGCCTGAAGATACACTCCCAAGTCACATTATATCCAGAGAGAACATAGAAGTGAGTCGTGCGATGAAAGCTCCAGCGCAGATGTGAACCTCGCCTTCGAGGCATCATCTCACAAATCAAGGTGTCATCTGGATGTCAGAACGTTCAATTACGAACATTTTTCACATGTTTTAAGTCATCGCCCTAATAATGTAAGGCTGCTGCAACGAGTTATATGCAGGAGAAAAAGCACTACCTCCTCACCGGCAGCAAAAGCACCAGTAACGCAAAGATTAAAGGGAACCCGTCGTTAGATTCATGCTGCCCGAACCACATGCAGCCATGAGTCTGGCTGCACAATCACAGCCAGGTATGCTGCAACGCTGCGGCAATTCAATGGAACTATAAGGCGAGATCTAATTTGCCTACTGACGCCCCCATCCGGTTACTTCCTGCCCTGCCCGGGTTGACTGACAGGTCTCTCCCATGTGTGTACCTAGGTCAGGCAGGACGCCGGCTTGTCAAACTGCTTTTTCAGAAACACGTCAACGTTTCATAGTAAAACATACCCGGCTCAAATCGCCCCCAGCCAGGGTCCAATTCACGGCAGCATGAATCTAATGACAGGTTCCCTTTAAAAGGAATCTGTCAGCAGGTTTTTGCTACCTCATCCGAGAGCAGCCAAAAAAAGACCCCGAATCCAACGACGTATCACTTAGTTTACTAGGTGCAGCCGTTCTGACACAGAATTCTGTGTACACAGTCTATAGACAGTGAGCTACTTATCACAGTAGGAGGCAGAGGCGGACCAACATGCACGGGTTGCTTAGTCCGGACAATCAATCACCGGGTGATAAAACCTTCAGTGTAAGTAAACAATAACGCACAGCCTGACATATGATATATTGTTAAAATCCGTCATTTAACCCCTACCTTACGCTTTCCTCAGATTGTATAGCAAAAACCTGCTGACAAATTCCTTTAAAAAGACTCTTTCCCACCTTCTATAATGGATAGATATATGTATGGTAAAAACAAGCAACTTTGCGCATCACTTTAAGAAAATTTGATCCGTTTTCCCACTAGCTGTAATGTTGTTTTTATTGGATATTTGTAGTTTACAAGCTCGTTCCTACTGAGCTTGTAAGCACTGCACTAAAGCTGGGCAGGACTTGTGGAGAGAGCTGCTCCTAATCCAGGGCCAATACAGCCTCATTTAGCAGTCGTGGGAGCGCACGGTTCAGACTCGTAGGGGTCAATCATTCAGGCGCGACCCCTGATGACAAGCGGTTCCACTGCCGATCGCTGGGATACTGCTCGGCAGCTGTAGACAAGGAGGCTCAGATAAGGGAACCGCATTAACACCATGGCCCAGATTCAGCAAGACTGGCATTTTCTACTCCCGCCTTCATGAAAAGTGCGCTGGCGCAAGACGTGCCAACATTAATTTTTGGCAATATGGAGATGATCAAGATGTGGGGGGCTGAAAGGAGGAGATCCGGAGACTGTAAAGTTTATTTTATTCACTCCAACGAGTAAAGGTAAAAAAAAATAAGAAATAAAAAAAATAAAAATGAACAATTATGTAGGCGTTGTAGTTGGCGCTCGCCCACGCTCCTTGCAACATTTTTAAAAAGTGGGCAGAGCCACAGAGCTGCAAATTTTTTTTGCAAAAATTTTGCAAGATTGCGTGTTTGGCGCCGCATTAAAAATCTGCAAAAAATTTTGGGGATAAAAAAAAATTAAAAAAATAAAAAAAATAAAAAGGAGGGAGGGCAATGAGAAACCATATAAAAATGAAACATGTAGGAGATCGGTCACAAACATGAGCATTTAGCAGTGGAAAATGTGAGATAGGGGCTGAGTGTGTGGGGGAGAGGGATCTGAGTCACCGCGGCATCCAGCGCACAATCATGAGCGGCTGCTATTCACATCCAGGACGAAGGATACACTGAGCCTCTGTCTTTATTGCTTAGATACACAGTTTGATTAATAAAAGAACATTTCAATGAGTAATCAGCATATTTCACACAACTGTGCCAATTGTGCGGCAAAAGAAAAATGTCACGTGCAGTTCTGGAAATACGAGGAAAACCTCCCTATAAATAATGCAAAGAGACTTTATGTCATTGTACATATGCACAAACTAAACGCCAATTCCTCTATCCTCTTAAACTGATTTCGGTTTGCAGCCGATTCATCAACTGACACTTTGCAAAAAGTCACAATTTTTTTTATTTTGCCTCTCATACAAGCAAATCAGATATCATGCTTTGTACTGAGGAGAAGCAAATACCCTGAAACACGTGTCTGCAAATTGAGATTCTGGTTTGGCTTTTATCCTAAGTCATATTGCCAGTCTTGTAAGAGGGTCAATATTGATTTTTAGGATTACTATTACAAAAGGTGGCAGTTTAGTTTGCATATTTAATTTCCCAGATGTGCATTGCATGGCCTATAAGTCTCCTTATAAAGGCATGTCACTCTTTACAAGGAGAAACATTACCCCTTAGATCCCAGATGGTAAACTGAAATACATCTCCTGGCTCTGGCCAAATCTCATGAAACAGAACCAAAAGGGTTCCACTTTATAGATTGGTTTTGTAGAAATTTGGAAGACGTGAGAATTGATTACCATGAAAAGTGACGTCAGAATCCTAAAAGGATTTTTCAAAACAAAGTAAATATAAATATGAACCCCTTGGGGGGGCACAGTCCATCTTCTATATATATTTTCAAAAAAAGGAGAGCAGCACAAAAAAGGTTTGAAAAAAATAAGTGGACTTTAATGTCTGAATGGCGTGGCAACGTTTCGGATGTAATATCCTTTCTCAAGAGATATATATATATATATATATATATATATATATATATATATATATATATATATATACACACTCACCGGCCACTTTATTAGGTACACCTGTCCAACTTCTTGTTAACACTTAATTTCTAATCAGCCAATCACATGGCGGCAACTCAGTGCATTTAGGCATGTAGACATGGTCAAGACAATCTCCTGCAGTTCAAACCGAGCATCAGTATGGGGAAGAAAGGTGCTTTGAGTGCCTTTGAACGTGGCATGGTTGTTGGTGCCAGAAGGGCTGGTCTGAGTATTTCAGAAACTGCTGATCTACTGGGATTTTCACGCACAACCATCTCTAGGGTTTACAGAGAATGGTCCGAAAAAGAAAAAAAATCCAGTGAGCGGCAGTTCTGTGGGCGGAAATGTCTTGTTGATGCCAGAGGTCAGAGGAGAATGGGCAGACTGGTTCGAGCTGATAGAAAGGCAACAGTGACTCAAATCGCCACCCGTTACAACCAAGGTAGGCCTAAGAGCATCTCTGAACGCACAGTGCGTCGAACTTTGAGGCAGATGGGCTACAGCAGCAGAAGACCACACCGGGTACCACTCCTTTCAGCTAAGAACAGGAAACTGAGGCTACAATTTGTACAAGCTCATCGAAATTGGACAGTAGAAGATTGGAAAAACGTTGCTTGGTCTGATGAGTCTCGATTTCTGCTGCGACATTCGGATGGTAGGGTCAGAATTTGGCGTAAACAACATGAAAGCATGGATCCATCCTGCCTTGTATGGAGCATCTTTGGGATGTGCAGCCGACAAATCTGCGGCAACTGTGTGATGCCATCATGTCAATATGGACCAAAATCTCTGAGGAATGCTTCCAGCACCTTGTTGAATCTATGCCACGAAGAATTGAGGCAGTTCTGAAGGCAAAAGGGGGTCCAACCCGTTACTAGCATGTTGTACCTAATAAAGTGGCCGGTGAGTATATGAGTATATGAGTATATATATATATATATATATATATATATATATATATATATATATATATATATATATATATATATATATATATATATATATATATATATATATATATATATATATATATATATATATATATATATATATATATATATATCTCATATCAATACCACAGTAAAATAAACTGGGTATTTAAAGAAGTTTGACACCAATATATAAAACTACAAATCTTTATTACAAATAATTAAAATAAATATATATATATATATATATATATATATATATACACACACACATATATATATATATATATATATATATATATATATATATATATATATATATATATATATATATATATATATATATATATATATATATATATATATATACACATATACATACATACATACACAGTACAGAACAAAAGTTTGGACACACCTTCTCATTTAAAGATTTTTCTGTATTTTCATGACTATGGAAATTGTACATTCACACTGAAGGCATTAAAACTATGAATTAACACATGTGGAATTATATACTTAACAAAAAAGTGTGAAACAGCTAAAATTATGTTATATATTCTAGGTTCTTCAAAGTAGCCACCTTTTGCTTTGATGACTGCTTTGCACATAATTTAGTGCACTCCTTAAGGTGCAAAGGCAAAAGCTCAGCCAGGAACCTAAGCCATGGATCAATCAGACCTCAATGCACTCCATGGTTCACGCTAATTGCTGTGAGCACCAAACATTAAAATGATAGCATATCCTGCGCCCTGTACATATTACCTGGTCAGTGTCTCTCCCAATGTGCTCGGCCGAATGGCACGCTGAACCTTACAGCCCCGACGCGCGTTTCGCGTGTGCTTCTTCATTTTAATGCAATGCATTCTTGGGACCGGAGCGTCGCGAGGAGCATCGCTAACTCCTGGGCTGGATCCGTGGGGCCGACGGAAGGTGAGTATATAACTATTTTTTATTTTAAGTCTTTTTTAACAGGGATATGGTGCCCACATTGCTATATACTGCGTGGGCTGTGTTATATACTACGTCTCTGTGCTATATACTACGTGGCTGTGCTATATACTATGTATAGAATATGTATATATAGAATATGTATAGTAGTATATAACACAGCCCACGCAGTATATAGCACAGCCCACGCAGTATATAGCACAGCCCACGCAGTATATAGCACAGCCCACGCATGATCATGTAGCGGTCTCGCAAGACCGCTACGTCATCTCCGGTCATTGCCAAAATGCATTCTTGGGACCGGAGCGTCGCGAGGGGCGGGAAAGGCGCCGGAAGGTGAGAATATAATGATTTTTTTTTATTATTATTATTTTTAACATCAAAAAGTTTTTACTATTGATGCTGAATAGGCAGCATCAATAGTAAAATGTTGGTTACACAGGGTTAATAGCGTTAAAGGACTGCGTTACACCACATTATGCCGCAGTGTAATGTAAGTCCGTTTAACGGACTGCTAAAACCCTATGTGGCCGCTGACTGGAGGGGAGTATGGAGGGGGCACTGACTGGAGGGGATTAGGGAGGGGCCAATTCGCGACCTGGGATTTCCGTGATAGACAGACGGAAGTACCCCTTAGACAATTATATATATAGATTTTTTATTTTAAGTATTTTTTTAACAGGGATATACTGCGTGGCCAGTGTTATATACTGCGTGGCCAGTGTTATATACTGCGTGGCCAGTGTTATATACTGCGTGGCCAGTGTTATATACTGCGTGGCCAGTGTTATATACTGCGTGGCCAGTGTTATATACTGCGTGGCCAGTGTTATATACTGCGTGGCCAGTGTTATATACTGCGTGGCCAGTGTTATATACTGCGTGGCCAGTGTTATATACTGCGTGGCCAGTGTTATATACTGCGTGGCCAGTGTTATATACTGCGTGGCCAGTGTTATATACTGCGTGGCCAGTGTTATATACTGCGTGGCCAGTGTTATATACTGCGTGGCCAGTGTTATATACTGCGTGGCCAGTGTTATATACTGCGTGGCCAGTGTTATATACTGCGTGGCCAGTGTTATATACTGCGTGGCCAGTGTTATATACTGCGTGGCCAGTGTTATATACTGCGTGGCCAGTGTTATATACTGCGTGGCCAGTGTTATATACTGCGTGGCCAGTGTTATATACTGCGTGGCCAGTGTTATATACTGCGTGGCCAGTGTTATATACTGCGTGGCCAGTGTTATATACTGCGTGGCCAGTGTTATATACTGCGTGGCCAGTGTTATATACTGCGTGGCCAGTGTTATATACTGCGTGGCCAGTGTTATATACTGCGTGGCCAGTGTTATATACTGCGTGGCCAGTGTTATATACTGCGTGGCCAGTGTTATATACTGCGTGGCCAGTGTTATATACTGCGTGGCCAGTGTTATATACTGCGTGGCCAGTGTTATATACTGCGTGGCCAGTGTTATATACTGCGTGGCCAGTGTTATATACTGCGTGGCCAGTGTTATATACTGCGTGGCCAGTGTTATATACTGCGTGGCCAGTGTTATATACTGCGTGGCCAGTGTTATATACTGCGTGGCCAGTGTTATATACTGCGTGGCCAGTGTTATATACTGCGTGGCCAGTGTTATATACTGCGTGGCCAGTGTTATATACTGCGTGGCCAGTGTTATATACTGCGTGGCCAGTGTTATATACTGCGTGGCCAGTGTTATATACTGCGTGGCCAGTGTTATATACTGCGTGGCCAGTGTTATATACTGCGTGGCCAGTGTTATATACTGCGTGGCCAGTGTTATATACTGCGTGGCCAGTGTTATATACTGCGTGGCCAGTGTTATATACTGCGTGGCCAGTGTTATATACTGCGTGGCCAGTGTTATATACTGCGTGGCCAGTGTTATATACTGCGTGGCCAGTGTTATATACTGCGTGGCCAGTGTTATATACTGCTATACATATTCTAGAATACCCGATGCGTTAGAATCGGGCCACCATCTAGTATTTTAGATTTTTCCTTCTCGTTTTCCAAGAGCCATTACTTTTTTATTCTATTGATATTGCTGTACAATAATTTGTCTTTTGTGGGATTCCTTCAGCAATTGTGCCATTTATTTTATTTTTAGTTGTTTTTTCAGACATTCACTATATGGAAAAGCCAACGTCAACTTTTTTTTCCCCACAGGTCAGTATGCTTATAATGATGCCAAGTTGGGAGACAATTTTTTGTGTGCGTTTTACTTTTATATGTAAAAAAGTTTGAGGTTGAAGGCAACTTTTTAACCGCTTTTATTCAATTTTTTGTCAAGACCAAGTCAACAAAAAAAACAACAAAAACATCAATTCTGGCATTTCAACTTCTTTATGATAAAGTTTAAGATTTTCCAAAAACAAAATAAATAAAAAAAAAAAAAAAAACATAACATGGCAATTTAACTGCTCATTATTAAAATCACAAACAAAACACACAAGGAATGAATAGAGTCTTCAGGGCGTTTACTACGTGGAATAAATATTATATATTCGTTTGGACACAATACTAAATTGTTTTGTTTTTTTTCCAATGATTTTTATGTACTGAGGAAAAAAAGGCAATTTGAAGGATATTTAACTGTTAAACTTCTTTTTAATACACTTTTTGTTGTTGTTACAATACAGTGTTTTATCAGCAGGAGATTATAACAGGGATTCTATCAAAACGTCACTATTTAGCTCAGTAAGTGACTTATCACCGGAATCAGGGTGTCTGCCACTACATCATGCTGCTCTCAGAATATATAGGAAAAACCCGCTGACATACTCCATATAAGATGACTGGAAAGTCTTGCCATGGGCCGAGGGAAAAGGGCGCAGCGAGTCTCTCCATGGACCGAGGGAAAAGTGCTCAGCGAGTCTCTCCATGGGCCGAGGGAAAAGTGCTCAGCGAGCCTTGCCATGGGCCGAGGGAAAAGTGCTCAGCGAGTCTCACCATGGGCCGAGGGAAAAGTGCTCAGCGAGCCTTGCCATGGGCCGAGGGAAAAGTGCTCAGCGAGCCTTGCCATGGGCCGAGGGAAAAGTGCTCAGCGAGCCTTGCCATGGGCCGAGGGAAAAGTGCTCAGCGAGTCTCTCCATGGGCCGAGGGAAAAGTGCTCAGCGAGTCTCTCCATGGGCCGAGGGAAAAGTGCTCAGCGAGTCTCTCCATGGGCCGAGGGAAAAGTGCTCAGCGAGTCTCTCCATGGGCCGAGGGAAAAGTGCTCAGCGAGTCTCTCCATGGGCCGAGGGAAAAGTGCTCAGCGAGTCTCTCCATGGGCCGAGGGAAAAGTGCTCAGCGAGTCTCGCCATGGGCCGAGGGAAAAGTGCTCAGCGAGTCTCGCCATGGGCCGAGGGAAAAGTGCTCAGCGAGTCTCTCCATGGGCTGAGGGAAAAGTGCTCAGCGAGTCTCGCCATGCTGCGAGTTTTGCGTATTTTCATCCCTAGTGCGTTTTTGGTAAGAGGCAGTGTATCAATTCTTTCAGCGTTTTTCACCCATTCAATTGAATGGTTGAGAGGAAAAACAGAATGCAGAATGGTAGAACAACAATGTATGTTAAATCCCAGAAATCATTAGTGTAGCGTACCTGTCCTTACACGCAAAACCTGCAGAAAGACAAGGCATTGCTGCCCTCATCCCTCACAACAATCACACCAGGTGCCCGACCAGTCCAAATTGTACAGAAAGTGTCCCAGATCTTATTCTATATAGCTTGTGATACATTCTTTTGGAGTGGGCGACTGCTCTTCAAAATTCTGCCAGCACTATAGGCGCTGGAACTTCCTTTCCACCATTTCCCAGCATGCACTACTCTTGCCACTGTCCAATTACTTTACTGTCCTGACCTTAAAATCGTTTCTCTATTACAGCTGTTTGCAGTTTGATTGACTGTGGCGCTCATGTACAGTCTATCACTGGGGTCAGCAGTCACCGCTGATGACTGTACGTGAGCGCCGCAGACAATCACTGGGGTCAGCGGTCATCGCTGATGACTGTATGTGAGCGCCGCAGACAATCACTGGGGTCAGCAGTCACCACTGATGACTGTACGTGAGCGCCGCAGACAATCACTGGGGTCAGCAGTCACCACTGATGACTGTACGTGAGCGCCGCAGACAATCACTGGGGTCAGCAGTCACCGCTGATGACTGTACGTGAGCGCCGCAGACAATCACTGGGGTCAGCAGTCACCACTGATGACTGTACGTGAGCGCCGCAGACAATCACTGGGGTCAGCGGTCACCACTGATGACTGTATGTGAGCGCCGCAGACAATCACTGGGGTCAGCGGTCATCGCTGATGACTGTATGTGAGCGCCGCAGACAATCACTGGGGTCAGCAGTCAAAAAAAATACATTACATCATGTGATCCAAAATAGGTAAATAAATAATTTACATAATAACACAAGGTCATGTGATGAGCGACACCGTGACCTCCGACCGGAGAGAGGCCACATAATGTGACCCGGTGACAGCTTCCACCCTCCATGAGCACTGCTGTAGCTCCGCCCATCCAGGACTCCATGTCCTGCAGCTGAGAGGGTGACATGACCTGTCGTCAGGTGTCCCCAGCCCCGGGAGCCCGCTCCTCCCCGGTACTACCTGCCCTCCTCTCCCGCCGCTGCCGCCTCCTCCTCCGCGTCCTCCCATCCTCGGCTCCAAAACTCTTCTACAACAACTTCGACCTCTCTTCCGCGAACCAGCGAGACACTTCCGGCGTTAGCCCCGCCCACAGGCAGGGCGCTCAGAGTTTCCCAGGCCTCCGACAGCCAATCAGGAAATAGCAGGGCATTGACCTCGCACTAGAAGCGAAGGCGGGAGAAGTGGGCGGAGACGCCGGCAAGACTGACAGGCGACTCAGCCAATCAAACGGCGGGATGGGAGCCGTGTCGCTCTGTGGGTAACTAAGTGCGTCACTTTTCTATACTGGGGCTGTAGTCGGGGGCAGCGCTGTAATTCTGCGGTGCTGTAGTCGGGGGGCGCTGCTTCCTGACACTGGGGACTTTACAGCATTCTTTTTCTTCATTCTGGCTTAAAGGGGAGCTCCAGTTTTGGTTATGTTTCCCATTCACCAGACATATGTTGTTAAATGCTTCTATTTGGCTGAATTCTTCAGCTTCTAGCCGTTTCGATACCCAAAATTGGGACAGAGTCTAATTTCCCATTTTTTTAGGCTGCTTCTGGTTCGGATTATGGGATTGTGGCCAAATATTACAGTCCCTAGGTTAGGATTCATGTGGCGACTCTGCTCCAGGATCCCGGTGGGTGACGTGATATTGTTATGTCACGTGACAGCCGCAGCCAATCAGCGGCTGTTGATCGGCTGCAGCCTTTGATGAGCTGGCCATTGACAGACTGCAGCGGTCACTTGACACAACAATATCTGAATAGATTCCTCACTCCATTGAGGCATCCATAGCATAAGGCAAAAAAGGAAGCCCCCAACCAAGAGATCCCTTCACCATGATTAACAGGCACTGGTGGATACACCCAGAAGAGGGCCCCTATGCAAAAGCAGTATACGGGCCCAGTGGTGTACCACTAATAGCAGCAGGCCACATGGCTTCTATGAGTCAGTTGGGCCTGGTGCCAGGTCGGGCTCTCCCCCGCTGGGCATCACACTTTCCACTGTATCGGCATCCTGGATGACTGAAGACAGAGCCGCGTTCTCCTTCCTCCGTCATTCTCCCTGCGCATTTTAACTCCGAATTCTCAATGCAGTTGGTGTGATGATGTCATTACAGAACCGCCGCCATGCTAAGAAGTGCGAAGCTTCAGAACACACGCTGCCCTGAGACCAGAACAGCAGAGGAAAAGAAGAGAGGGATGTTTGTTTAATTTTTCTTGTAAATCCATGAGGTCCATTATACTGTTTGGGAGGCTATATGCGGGCAATTATACTGTTTGAAGGACTAGTGGGGCTCAGTATACTGTGTGGGCCATTATGAAATGTGGAAGGTTGTAAGGTCCATTATGCTGTATGGAGGTCTGTTTTGGGGCCATCATACTGGTGGAGGGGTAGAAGGTCCATTATACTGTATGGAGGGCTGTTTTGGGGCCATCATACTGGTGGAGGGGTAGAAGGTCCATTATACTGTATGGAGGGTTGCGTTGGGGCCATCATACTGTGTGGAGGGGTAGAAGGTCCATTATACTGTATGGAGGGTTGTGTTGGGACCATCATGCTGTGTGGAGGGGTAGAAGTTCCATTATACTGTATGGAGGGTTGTGTTGGGGCCATCATACTGTGTGGAGGGGTAGAAGGTCCATTATACTGTATGGAGGACTGTGTTGGGGCCATCATACTGTGTGGAGGGGTAGAAGATCCATTATACTGTATGGAGGGTTGTGTTGGGGCCATCATACTGTGTAGAGGGGTAGAAGGTCCATTATACTGTATGGATGACTGTTGAGGCCATCATACTGTGTGGAGAGATGTAAGGTCCATTATACTGTATGGAGGGTTGCGTTGGGGCCATGATACTATGTGGAAGGGTGTAAGGTCCATTATACTGTATGGAGGGCTGTGTTGAGGCCATTATACTGTATGGAGGGCTGTGTTAGGGCCATCATACTGTGTGGAGGGGTAGAAGGTCCATTATACTGTATGGAGGACTGTGTTGGGGCCATCATACTGTGTGGAGGGGTAGAAGGTCCATTATACTGTATGGAGGACTGTGTTGGGGCCATCATACTGTGTGGAGGGGTAGAAGGTCCATTATACTGGAGGACTGTGTTGGGGCCATCATACTGTGTGGAGGGATGTAAGGTCCATTATACTGTATGGAGGGTTGCGTTGGGGCCATGATACTGTGTGGAAGGGTGTAAGGTCCATTATACTGTATGCGGGGCTGTGTTGAGGCGATAATACTGTATAGAGGGATGTAAGGTCCATTATACTGTATGGAGGGCGGCTGTGTTGAGGCCATTATACTGTATGGAGGACTGTGTTGAGGCCATTATACTGTATGGGGGGCTGTGTTGAGGCCTTTATATTGTATGGAGGGCTATGTCGGGGCCATTACATTGTATGGAGGGCTGTGTCGGAGCCTTCATACTATGTTGTGGTCATTGTGGGGGATTATACTTTGCAAGGTGGTGGGGAATGTAGGGTCATCAAGCTATGCATCTGGAGGATGGTGGGTAGGAATTCACTGTGGGTTATTATACTGTTTTGGGGGGCACTTTTGTTGGCATCATACTTTATGGGGTCCATGAATGGGTATTTTAATGTGTGGGAACACTAAGGGGCTTTAATAGGAGGAATGTTACTTTGTAAAGAGTGAACAGTTGTGAGATAGACTTTTCTGTGACTTTGCCGATTATTAATTATTTTCTTTTTTTGTAGGGGTGGGAAGGGCAAATGGGACTTCTTCTATGGGGCCTCATGATTTCTATGTACTTCCCTGTATGCTGATTGATAGCCAGGTTCTCACAGTTAGTCAGCGGGCACCCGGCAGTCAATCAGCATGACGTCTGCAGTCATAACCCATCAACAGAGCTAAGTGGAAGCGAAGCCGCTGCTCTGTCAATGCAACATCAGCGGAAGCCACTAAATTGCCGGCAGGAGCAGCCTGTGACTGCTATGTGCCAGCAGAGGTCGGCGCCGGGCACAACAGGCAGGTAGTTCACAACTACCTGCCTGTTATTTCTTAGGCCTTTACAATTTACATGATATTAGTTTAATTAGTATGTGATGTTTATAAAGATCACATTTATATTAGCAATCATTGCAAAAATATAGGTAACTCAAAAGGGTTCACTTACTTTTTTTTGCAATTGTATAGTGTGTCCTTATTTGGATATCACTATTTTGAAGTCCAATGGAGATTTGGATGCTAGCATGACTCCAGGAGGATGGACACCAGAGGTGGAATTATTAAATAGGATCCTTCACCCACCAAAATTAAAGGGATTGTCCACCTTGAATACAAGTCTGCACTCACTCAATGTGACACAGATTCGCCGTGAGCGGTCAGTCATGTGACCTCTAGTTTGCGATTTCCATACTTCTGGCCACATGCCGACTAGACGTGTCCAGCCTCGCTCAATACGCTTGCATTGGGCAAGGCTGTGCACGTCTTGTTGGCACATGACCGCATGTATTCAGATTGTACCGAACAATCCTCACAGTGTTCAGTGTGCGCACTGTGAGGGTTCACAAGTCTGTTGTCATATAGAGTGACTTCAGACTTGTACCCTAAGGCCGGACAACCCCTTTAATTTTTTTTTGTCTTCGTTTTGGTTTAGATAGATGGCTTATATAATGCACTAGAAGAAGCCCTAAGGAGACCGTAAACATAAGGCATCACTTCCTATAACAGGATATGGCTTCTATTGAGCTAGGGAGGGATTGGTGCATACTTCCTAAAGTAAAATAAACAGAGGGATTGGACTGTCCAAGTGTCAGCAAAGTCACCTTCTGTCCGCACTCTCTCACGTTCCTCGCAGTATGCCAGCTGAACTACTATCACGTTTTCTCCTGGTCTGTTCCTGCACTCTGATATTAGGAGACTCCTCTTTGAGAATAGGTGATCTGACCTTTGTGGTTGTGGTAAGTACCTCTGTACGGCTTTTTGGCAAACTTGGGAAGACAGAGTAAGGGGGTTTCACACCATGCGTATTTTTGTGCCGTTTTGAGAGTTAGTAAGTTTGTGATGGAGTACAGGGTTGACCCTGCCAAGGAGAGTAGTGATCCTAAGATCCTATGAGGTTGTTGTAGACCTCTACCGGTGCCCTGAAGCTACTGAAGAGGGTGGCTTTGGTTAAAAAAGGTAACGGCTCCTTGACGGTCACCATACAAAACTTGTGGCCGTTAGGGCTAGTATAGTTTAGCGAGCTGCATCCTGGTGAAGTGACTTGCAAGTGTTGGCCAGGCCAGCGAGCCTGCCCTGTAGCCCCCTGAGGCACATTAGACAGTGGTCTGCACTGAAGAGGGCCCCTGTGCAAAAACAATATATGGGCCCTTTGCAGTCAAATAGCTCCTCATAATGCACAATTTCACCTGCTTTGGAGGTGAAAATGGGCCCCAGGGTGCACCAATAGTATTTCCAGCCCTTGAGGTCTGTAACCATGAGTGAGATGGTGACGTGCACCATTGTGAGTGTAAGTTTGGACTGTACCTAGTGTGCTGTGACTTGTGCCTAGTAGACGTCACTGAGGTTTGCCTTTTCGGTGACTCCCCAGTGTGAATTTTACTAAGAGACTGATCCTGTTGATAATAACCACCCAGCGAATTGACTCTACTCTGATGTGCAACCACCAAGCCTGGTGCCTCATGAATGAAGTGGAGCACTAAGCTTAGCTCCATATGTTCATCGGACACAGTGTTAGGTGGCTCATAGCAGACTGTAAAGTTTTTACCCGAAGAAATATCTCAAATTTTTACGCCATTGTTTCTTGTAAAATGATCGGCACAATGGAAACCTGATGAACATCATCGGCACCAGACAGATCCCATTGACTTACAGTATGGGTCAAGTGATGGATCTGTCCTTAATTTCATTTCTTTGTTCCAAAACCAAACAATTGTGGAGTTGATCACACATTCTATCATCTTATGTAGTGTAACCACCAAGCTAAGTGCCACTATTGTGTGTGTAACCATCAAGTTTGTGGCCTCTTGAAGAAAATATTGCTTCTCAGTTTCTGGAGCCTAAGGGTATGTCACACGTAGGAAATGTGGTGCAGAATTTTCTGCACAAAATCCGCATCTCCTGGCAGAATCCGCAGCTGCGGATTTGCCGCGGATTTTATGTGGATTTTGTGCGGAATTGCCTCAGAATTTATGCGGATTTTGCCCGGATTTTCGGCAGTTTTTACCACTGCGGATTTCTATCATGGAGGGGTGCAGAAACGCTGCAGATTTGCACAAAAGAAGTGACATGCACTTCTTTGAAATCCGCAGCCATTCCGCACCATCTGCACACCTTTTTTTTTTTACCCATTGATTTACATTGTACTATAAATCACAGTGTGGGTCTACAGCGTTTCTGCGGATCCGCAGCAAATCCGCATCGTGTGCACATAGCCTTACACTAAAAGTGACCATCTCATAAGCTGTTCTGTGAGGTGCGTTAAAGGGAGAAAGGAGCAGGCAGATCTCCTAAATTGCCTTTAATTTGACATATAATAACATCTTTTCATGTTATTCTGCACTGTGCCATTTCTCTGTTACTCCTCCTGGACATGTATAAGTACATTGACAAATAGGTGTCAAGAAGTTGTATCCCTACACGGTCTGGCATTGTCAGCATTGATTGTATTCTTGCAAAACTGTCAATGTGTTGTCATGCTTGCAAGTGGCGCTCGTGGTTTGTGGACACACTGTGCCATGGGGCCAGGCTTGCCTAGGAGGGACATAGCTAGGCGGTTACCTGGTTTTCAATGGAGGTCTTGATGGTGGAGTTAGGCTTGAACTGCAGGTAGCTACCCAGTACCATTCTTAGGCAGTCCCCAGAACTGCAGCTGCTGACCCCTGGCAGGGTACGCAGACATGGATTAGGACTCGGGCACTGTTCAGACTACTAGGTTCACAATCCTCGGGTCGAACGGCTTCTGACAGAGTTTTAGACTGGGCTGATTCGAAGACTGGTTTTAGCAGTCTGGATACATGGAATACTCGGATAGGCACAAGTTCAGACACACGGGTCTTGGATATAGGTTCAGGTACCGCCATAGTGGCTTCAGGGTTCAGGACTGGCCACACAAGGACCAGGGACTACAGGTTCAGAACTGGCTGCACAAGGACCTTGGACTTCAGGGTTCAGGACTGGCCGCACAAGGACAAGGGACTACAGGTTCAGGACTGACCACACAAAGACAAGTGACTACAGGTTTAGGACTGGCTGCACAAGGACCAGATACCAGGGCTGCCACTAGAAATTTCGGGGACCCATACTGGCAAATTTTTCGGGGCCCCCTTAAAACTCCGCCCAGGCTCCACCCCAGCCCCACCTCCACGCTCCACCCCTCGAACTGTCCACAGTCCCACTGCTCTCTCTTGGAAAAACTCCACTTCTCACCTATCACACATTAACAGTTCCCAACACCAGATCACACATATAGCCGGCAGCTTTTGTTTTGGCCAAAAGATTTTTTAAGCCGCTACCATAACACGGTATACACTTTTGGACGGGCCCTACTCTGCTGTAACCTACTAAATATTTGTTAAAATATGCAATACAATTTAGTTATATTTTTATTTATTTTTCAATTTTTAAAATGACCAATAATATCACATACAAGGAACAAATACCGCTACACCATGTCAAGACCACATATTACCGCCACAGTGATCGAATAACATCACATACAAGGAAAAAATACCACAACACCATGACCAGACACCATATTATTACCACATAGTGACCAAATAGCACATACAAGGGACAAATACCACCGCACCATGACCAGACCACATATTACCACCACAAAGTGACCGAATACTACAATACTGATCAGTAATAAAAAAAAAAAACACAATACTAATATCATCAGTGCCATTATACACAGGAGATCTGTACTTAGTATGCAGTGTCTGTGTACAGGTAATAGTGATCACTAGGGTTGAGCGAAACAGATCGGACAATTTCAAAAGTCGCTGACTTTTGGCAAAGTCGGGTTTCTTGAAACCCGACCCGATCCCAGCGTGGGATCGGCCATGCTGTCGGCGATCTTCGCGCCAAAGTCGCATTTCGTATGACGCTATCAGCGCCATTTCTCAGCCAATGAAGGTGGACGCAGAGTGTGGGCAGTATGATGACATAGGTCTCTGTCCCCACCATCTTAGAGAAGGGCATGACAGTGATTGGCTTGCTTTCTGCAGCGTCACAGGGGCTATAAAGGGGCGTGCACGCCGACCGCCATCTTACTGCTGCCGATCTGAGCATAGGGAGAGGTTGCTGCAGCTTCGTCAGAAGCAGGGATATTGTTAGGGAGGAAAGATTAACCCCCCAAACCGCTTGTGCTGTAGCGATTTCCACTGTCCAACACCACCTTTTCTTTGCAGGGACAGTGGAGGCTAGATTTCTGTGCATCAGCTCTGTAGCTTCTAAGGCTCCCTGATAGCTGCATTGCTGTTTATACACCGCTGTGCAAACCAACTGCTTTTTTGAAAGCAAAAATCCTGTTGCTTCTTTCTGCACAGTTCTCTTGTTTCTTTGTCCACATTCTTGTGTGCAGCAGTCCTTTTTATTGCTGCCATACTTGTTCTTTGATCATTGTAGGGAGATTGAAATTCTACTACAGCCCATGTATTTTTTGATATATCTGCCAGTCACTTTCTGCCAATCAAACTGTGTAGTGTAATACAGTGGGCCTGATTTTTTTCCTGCATTCTCCCACACATAAAAAGGGAGATTTATATTGCCACTGAGTGCATCTGCGTCAGTCCTGTTTGTGGCATATCTGCCAGCCACTTTCTGCCACTCAAACTGTGTAGTTTAATACAGTGGGCCTGATTTTTTCTGCTGTCTCCCACACATAAAATGGGAGATTTATATTGCCACTAAGTGTATCTGCGGCAGTCCTGTTTGTGGCATATCTGCCAGCCACTTTCTGCCACTCAAACTGTGTAGTGTAATAGAGTGGGCCTGATTTTTTTATATTGCCACTGAGTGCATCTGCGTCAGTCCTGTTTGTGGTATATCTGCCAGCCACTTTCTGCCACTCAAACTGTGTAGTGTAATACAGTGGGCCTGATTGCTTTCTGCATTCTCCCACACATAAAAAGGGAGATTTCTATTGCCACTGAGTACATCTGCGTCAGTCCTGCTTGTGGCATATCTGCCAGACACTTTCTGCCACTCAAACTGTGTAGTGTAATACAGTGGGCCTGATTGCTTTCTGCATTCTCCCACACATAAAAAGGGAGATTTATATTGCCAGTGTGTGCATCTGCGTCAGTTCTGTTTGGCGTATATCTGCCAGCCACTTTCTGCCACGTACACTGTGTAGTGTAATACAGTGGGCCTGAATTTTGCAAAAGTCCCCCACACATATAGAAAGGTAAATTTAAATTCACAACAAGTTTACATACACCTTCTACCTTGTTTTACTGTACCATATAACGGTTGTTAGTTTGGTTACATTTTCCTAAGAATGAGGAAATCTAGTGGAAGAGGTCGTGGCCGTGGGTGGTCATTGCCAGCTGGTAATGGTGGTGGTGGTGGAGCATCTGGTGGTAGTGGGAAAAGCAAAATAGCACCTAAGGCTCGAGTTGTTAAGCCAGCGTCATCGTCTGGCTACACAAGGCCTCGAAGGCTCCCTTTTCTGGGAGTAGGAAAACCGCTTTTAAAGCCGGAGCAGCAGGAAAAAGTTTTGTCTTTCCTTGCTGACTCAGCCTCTAGCTCTTTCGCCTCCTCTTCCGAAAGTTCCAAATTTAAAAGCAGCGAGTCGTCAGTGGATGCTCACGGTCAGGAACAAGTCGCTTCCTTGTGTCCTTCACCCAAAGCAAAAGTGAAGGATGCGGCAGGCGACACTACAGTTTACTCCATGGAGCTCTTTACACATTCCGTGCCAGGGTTAGAAAGGGAAATAGTTCACAGCCCATTACAAGATGAATCGGACATGGAGTGCACAGATGCACAGCCACAGCTAGATTATTATGCTGTTCCATTGACTCAGATCACAACATTGCCCTCGCAGTGTACTCAGCCAGAATCTGACCCTGATGAGACTATGGTGCCCCGTCCCGAACGCTATAGCACCTTACACGGTGACACAGAGGAAGGTGCACAGGACATTGAAGAGGAGGTGATAGATGACCCAGTTGTTGACCCCGATTGGCAGCCATTGGGGGAACAGGGTGCCGCTGGCAGTAGCTCTGAAGCAGAGGAGGATGAGCCGCAGCAGGCATCAACATCGCAACAGCTTTCATCTGGCGGGCCTGCATCAGGCCCAACACGTGTGTCAAAAACCACAACAGGTGTAGGACAGCGTTGCAATCCGATGACAGTAGCACGGCGTGCAAAGCCTGAAAAGGTATTCCATAGTAGGACGAGTGCAGTGTGGCAATTTTTGAACCAAGATCCGAATGATCAGTCCAAAGTTATATGTAAGAAATGCTCCAAGACCTTTAGCAGAGGGAAGAATCTACAAAGTTTAAATACAACGTGCATGCGTAGACATCTAACCAGCAGGCACTTGGAAGCATGGACTAACTACCAAACTTCCCGTACCGTTGATGCAGCTGCTCAAATTGAAGTTAGTCAGCAACGCAACATTGCTTCCCTCACTGGAAGCCCACCGGTTATGACACCACCAGTAACAAATGTGGAGGTATTGTCGCAAAGCCAAAGCAGTCAGGGAATCACAAGGTTCTTGGTTGGAAACACTGTAGGTAGGCCCACATCAAGAATACCATCACCAAGCCTCTCTCAATCTGCCATGTCCACCACCACCCCCGCTAGTTCCACCATATGCAGCTCTCCAGTCCAGCTCAGCCTACAAGAGACTCTCGATAGGAAAAGAAAGTACTCTTCCTCTCATCCGCGTACACAGGGTTTGAACGGCTACATTGCTCGACTAATCTCGTTAGAGATGATGCCCTACCGGTTGGTTGAAAGCGAAGCCTTCAAAGCCCTGATGGCCTACGCAGTACCACGCTATGGCCTACCCAGTCGACACTTCTTTGCGAGAAAAGCCGTCCCAGCACTCCACCAACATGTCAAAGAACGCATTGTCCATGCACTGAGGCAATCGGTCAGTAGAAAGGCGCACCTCACAACTGATGCATGGACCAGTAGGCATGGCCAGGGACGTTACATGTCCATCACGGCACACTGGGTTAATGTGGTGGATGCAGGGTCCACGGGGACAGCCATAGTGGCACAGTTCTGCCTAGCCCACGGTCTAGGAAACAGTTGGCTGTAGGCGTTTGCACCTCCTCCTCCTCCTCCAGAAGCGAAAGCTCGTCCACAGAGCTCAGTCGCACGAACACTCCATCCGCAGCTGCCAGTGTTGCACCCGTGGTGTCCCATTATGGAACAGCTAGTAGAAAGCGTCAGCAGGCTGTGCTGCAAATGAAATGTTTGGGCGACAACAGACACACCGCGGAAGTACTGGCCGAGTACTTGCAGCAAGAAACTCAGTCATAGCTGGGCAGTGTACATCTTGAGGCAGGCAAGGTAGTCAGTGATAACGGAAGGAATTTTATGGCTGCCATAGCCCTTTCCGAAATAAAACACATACCTTGCCTGGCTCACACCTTGAACCTTGTGGTGCAGTGCTTCCTCAAGAATTACCCTGATTTACCAGCCTTGCTCCTGAAGGTGGGCAGACTTTGCTCGCACATCTGCCGGTCGCCCGTCCACTCCAGCCGTATGCTTAACCATCAGCGATCGCTGAATCTTCCCCAGCACCGCCTAATAATAGACGTTGCAACAAGGTGGAACTCTACACTGCTCATGCTTCAGAGGCTTTGCGAGCAGAGGCGTGCTGTCATGTATTTGTGGGAGGATACACATACACGGGCAGGCAGTTGGATGGCAGACATGGAGTTGTCTGGTGTGCAGTGGTCGAAGCTCAAAGACCTCTGTCAAGTCCTTCAGTGTTTTGAGGAATACACACGACTGGTCAGTGCGGACGACGCCATCATAAGCATGAGCATCCCACTAATGCGTCTGCTGATGCAAAGTTTGATGCACATCAAGGAGCAGGCGTCTGCAGCCGAGGAGGAGGGAAGCCTTGATGACAGTTAGCCATTGTCTGGTCAGGGAAGTCTCCGGGATGAGGTGGCGGATGAAGAGGAGGAGGAGGAGGATGATGGGGCTTAATATTTATGGGAGGAGGATGCTTCTCAGGGGGCAATAGAAACTGGTGGCATTGCAAGGTCAGGTACAGGGTTTTTGCGGGCCACAAGTGAGGTAGATTTTCAAGAAAGTGCTCCTCAACCCAGCACAAGCAGTGAATTGACACCTGGAACTTTGGCCCACATGGCAGAGTATGCCTTGCGTATCCTAAAACGCGACCCCCGCATTATCAAAATGATGACTGATGACGATTACTGGTTGGCCTGCCTCCTGGATCCACGATACAAAGGCAAATTACAAAATATCATGCCACATGAGAACCTTGAGCAAATATTAGCTACCAAACAAGCAACTCTTGTAGACCGTTTGGTTCAGGCATTCCCAGCACACAGCGGCGCTGATGGTTCTCACACGAGCTGTAGGGGGCAACATGGCAGAGGTGCTAGAGGTGCACAAAGCCGAAGTGGCATTGGACTGAGGGGATTTCTCACCAGGTTGTGGAGTGATTTTGCAATGACCGCAGACCCGGCAGGTACTGCTGCATCGATTCAAAGTGACAGGAGATAGCATTTGTCCAGTATGGTTACCAACTATTTTTCCGCCGCCATTATCGATGTTCTCCCTCACAGGTCATTCCCCTTTGATTACTGGGCATCTAAACTAGACACCTGGCCCGAATTGGCAGAATATGCATTACAGGAGCTCGCTTGCCCAGCTGCTAGTGTGCTCTCAGAAAGAGTCTTCAGTGCTGCTGGTTCAATACTGACCGAAAAAAGGACACGCCTGGCTCCCCGAAATGTTGATGATCTAACCTTCATTAAAATGAACCAATCATGGATTTCAAATTATTTTGCCCCACCTTCCCCTGCTGACACGTAGCTTGCCAGAAAAATTTCTTATTTTTGGCCTCCTCTTACTGACTGCTCCAATTCCGCCATTTGCAGGTGCCGAATGTCCACCATAGGCCATTTGTATACCTCCCTAAATGGGCTGACTCCCCCCACAGGGCCGTGGTCACAACATGGCGCAAGCACCCGTGCGAGTGCCGTTTGCCTGGACAGGTGGGTGTGCCCACTCTTGGGCCACGGCACTGGCACAGGGTCCCTCATAGTACAATGAAGTGTCTCTGACGGTGGTGGTGCACAACCAACGTCAGACACACCGTCGTAATATGAGGGGCCATGGGCCAGTACCGCCGCCCACGAGAGAGTGTTCCCCCCCAGCTCGAACTGTGCTCTACCACTTGAAAAACTTACCTCTCCCTGCCCCACCACTGTGTAGTCTGTGCTGTTAAATCCTTAAATGGCACTGCCATAACAAATTTGTTGCAATGATAGATGATAGTAAAAATATACAGGGGCCCTGGCCTCCATTTAGACCCCTTAATACTTTGCGCCAACTACCCCTGTCTGCAACTCTGCAGAGGAGCCCACCCCTGTACCTCGCTATGCCACCAGTTTATTTATGTCCAATTCCTTGGCTGACATTTAGCCCACTTTAGTATTTTGGCCTACTAACTGTGTCAGCCACTTCTAACAGTTGTCCTCCGCTGAACAAAGCTATGCCACCTCTGTACTCCTGTTACCAATTGTGAACTGCATGTAGCCTACTTACTTATTTGTGCCTAGTAACTGTGTCAGCCTCTCATAACAGTTATCCTCCCACGCTGAAACAAGCTAGGCCGCCTGGTTAGTCCTGTTAGCAGTTTTGAACTGCATTTAGACACCTTTTTTTAGGTTAGGCCTCTGTCTGTCTTTCTGTCTGTCGGCACCACACATTACAACTGTCCCCCCCCTGAAACAAGCTAGGCCGCCTGGTTAGTCCTGCTAGCAGTTTTGAACTGCATTTAGACACCTTTTTTTAGGTTAGGCCTCTGTCTGTCTGTCTGTCTGTCTGTCGGCGCCACACATTACAACTGTCCCCCCCCCTGAAACAAGCTAGGCCGCCTGGTTAGTCCTGCTAGCAGTTTTGAACTGCATTTAGACACCTTTTTTTAGGTTAGGCCTCTGTCTGTCTGTCGGCGCCACACATTACAACTGTCCCCCCCCCTGAAACAAGCTAGGCCGCCTGGTTAGTCTTGCTAGCAGTTTTGAACTGCATTTAGACACCTTTTTTTAGGTTAGGCCTCTGTCTGTCTGTCTGTCGGCGTCACACATTACAACTGTCCCCCCCCCCCCCCCGAAACATGCTAGGCCGCCTGGTTAGTCCTGCTAGCAGTTTTGAACTGCATTTAGACACCTTTTTTTAGGTTAGGCCTCTGTCTGTCTGTCTGTCGTCGCCACACATTACAACTGTCCCCCCCCTGAAACAAGCTAGGCCGCCTGTGTACTCCTCTTACCAATGTAGAACAGCATTTAGCCTACTTATTTATTTTGTCCTAGTAACTGTGTCAGACTCTCACAACAGTTGTCCTCCACCGCTGAACCCAGCAAGGCCGCCTGTGTACTCCTCTTACCAATTGTGAACTGCATATATCGTTCTTTTTTATTTTACGCCTACTCAGTGTGTCAGAGCCACTAATTACACTTGTCCTCCTCCGCTGAACCACGCTATGCTGACTGTGTACTCCTATTACAAATTTTGAACTGCAATTAGCCACCTTTTTTAATTGTAGGCCTACTCTGTCTGTCTGAGCCACTTATTACAGTTGTCCTCCGCTGAACAAAGCTATGCCGACTGTATACTCCACTAACCAATTTTGAACTGCATTTTGCCTACTTTCTTATTTATGCCTACTAACTGTGTCTGCCTCCCATTACAGTTGTCCTCCACTCAACAAAGCTGAGCCTCAGTTTTCATCCGATGTCAGATATTAAACTGCATTTGGCCTACTTGTTTGGTTGGGCCTACTAACGGTGTCTGCCGCTCCTTGCTTGTCTCCTCCACTGAACAAAGCTGAGATTCAATCTTCAGGCTTTCGGCCTAGATCAGTTATTAAACTGCATTTGGCCTACTTGTTTGGTTGGGCCCTAGTAACGGTGTCTGCCACTCCTTGCTTGTCTCCTCCACTGAACAAAGCTGAGCTTCAATCTTCAGGCTTTCGGCCTATAGGAAATTTTAAACGGCATTTGACCTACTTGTTTGTTTGGGCCTACTAACGGTGTCTGCCGCTGCTTGGTGTTCTCCTCCACTGAACAAAGCTGAGCTTCAATCTTCAGGCTTTCGGCCTATATCAGATATTAAACGGCATTTGGCCTACTTGTTTGGTTGGGCCCTAGTAACGGTGTCTGCCGCTCCTTGCTTGTCTCCTCCACTGAACAAAGCTGAGCTTCAATCTTCAGGCTTTCGGCCTATAGGAAATTTTAAACGGCATTTGGCCTACTTGTTTGTTTGGGCCTACTAACGGTGTCTGCCGCTGCTTGGTGTTCTCCTCCACTGAACAAAGCTGAGCTTCAATCTTCAGGCTTTCGGCCTATATCAGATATTAAACGGCATTTGGCCTACTAGTTTGGTTGGGCCCTACTATCGGTGTCTGCTGCTCCTTGCTTGTCTCCTCCACTGAACAAAGCTGAGCTTCAATCTTCAGGCTTTCGGCCTATATCAGATATTAATCTGCATTTGGCCTACTTGTTTGGTTGGGCCCTAGTAACGGTGTCTGCCGCTCCTTGCTTGTCTCCTCCACTGAACAAAGCTGAGCTTCAATCTTCAGTCTTTTGGCCTATAGGAAATTTTAAACTGCATTTGGCCTACTTGTTTGGTTGGGCCCTAGTAACGGTGTCTGCCGCTCCTTGCTTGTCTCCTCCACTGAATATAGCTGAGCTTCAATTTTCAGGCTTTATCAGATATTAACCTGCATTTGGCCTACTTGTTTGGTTGGGCCTACTAACGATGTCTGCCGCTGCTTGGTGTTCTCCAATGAACAAAGCAGTGCCGCCTGTTTACTCCTGTTACCAATTTTGAACTGCATTTAGCCTACTTTATTCTTTGGAACTATATCTGTGTTTCCTCCTCATCCTGCCCATTGCCCAGCCACTGCTAGATGAGTCTGCTGGTACATTGACCCAGACCAATACATTCCCCTTGCACTCTACACAGCCAGAATCTGACCCTGCTGAAAGTCAGGTTCCCCTTCCCGCATACTATACCACCTTACACGGGGACAAAGAGGAAGGTGCAGATGAAAGTGCAGGTTTCTTCATCAGGTGGGGGAGCATACTCGTTGGCGAGGTCACTGGCACAGGGCCCCTCATAGTACGCAAAAGTGTCTCTGCCGGTGGGAGGCGCCCCCGCCGTCAAACACACCGCCGTACTTAGAGGGGCCCTGTACCAGTGCCAATGTGAACACGTGGGCCCCTCCTGCTTGCTCGGGATCACAGCACTTGCAAAGTTGAAATACTTACCTCTCCCGGCTCCACCGCCGTGACGTAGTCCGCGTTTCCTGGGTCCACAAAAAACTTGAGCCAGCCCTACCCCCCTTCCCCACAACTTTAGCCAAATGACCCTCAATTTTCAATGCCTAACTATTGTTATAAGGTAAATTAAGATTCACAAGCTTAAGTGACAAGAATTGATGTTTTTGACGTTAAAATGGGCACTGTTGGTGTTTTCCTGTCCTCCACTCACTGCCGACTTTGATTCCCCATTGACTTACATTGGGTTTCGGGTTTCGGTCGATCCCCGACTTTTCGCGATAATCGGCCGATTTCACTCGACCTAACTTTTGACAAAGTCGGGTTTCGCGAAACCCGACTCGATCCTAAAAAAGTAAAAGTCGCTCAACCCTAGTGATCACTGGTGATATTATACACAGGAGCTCTGTATATAATGTATAGGTAACACAGTGATCACTGGTGACATTATACACAGGACCTATGTATATAGTATACAGTGTATAGTGTCAGTGTATAGGTAACACTGACTCACCAGTGACGTCTCTAGGTGAAGTCCTTCATCTTTCATCCAGCACAGACCGCCATCACTTCATCCAGCCAGGGCTCCTCTTTGCAGGAAATAACAGTTATCTCGAGCTCCGCTTGCAGAACACATTACTTAATTTTTCCCAACTTCTACATTACACCACATGAAGAAAAAGAGGCGACATAGTGTCACTCTACACAGTAACAGGACCGCCCCCCCATTTAATACAGTATACTCAAAAAATAAAATAAATACATCACTGCAGTAATAATGTCCCTTAATTAGCCCCTATGGTAATAATATCCCCCATCCTGGCCCCGTGTGTCTCATTCCTGGCTCCAGCCATATGTTCTCACATCCTTCCCTCATGAGTATCCATCCTACCCCATATGATCTCCCCATCCTGCCCCATATGATCGCCATCGTATCCATCCTGCCCCATGATCCAATCCTGCCCCCATGTCTTTCATTATGCCCCGTGTCTCCAATCATGCCCGTATCTCCATTCTGCCCCAGTGTCTCCAGCATTACTGCCCCCCATGTCTCAGGCATCTCTGCCCCATGTGTCCAGCATCTCTGCCCCCAGTGTGTCCAGCATTTCTGCCCCCAGTGTGTCCAGCATTTCTGCCCCAGTGTCTCCAGCATTTCTGCTCCCAGTGTGTCCAGCATCTCTGCCCCAGTGTGTCTAGCATCTCTGCCCCAGCGTGTCCAGCATCTCTGCCCCAGTGTGCCCAGCATTTCTGCCCCAGTGTGTCCAGCATTCTGCCCCCAATGTCCAGCATCTCTGCCCCAGTGTCTCCAGCATTTCTGCCCCCAGTGTGTCCAGCATCTCTGCCCCAGTCTGTCCAGCATCTCTGCCCCAGTGTCTCCAGCATTTCTGCCCCCAGTGTGTCCAGCATCTCTGCCCCAGTGTGTCCAGCATCTCTGCCCCAGTGTCTCCAGCATTTCTGCCCCCAGTGTGTCCAGCATCTCTGTCCCAGTGTGTCCAGCATCTCTGCCCCAGTGTCTCCAGCATTTCTGCCCCCAGTGTGTCCAGCATCTCTGCCCCAGTGTGTCCAGCATCTCTGCCCCTGTGTGTCCAGCATCTCTGCCCCCAGTGTCCAGCATCTCTGCCCCCAGTGTCCAGCATCTCTGCCCCAGCGTGTCTAGCATCTCTGCCCCAGCGTGTCCAGCATCTCTGCCCCAGTGTGTCCAGCATCTCTGCCCCTGTGTGTCCAGCATCTCTGCCCCCAGTGTCCAGCATCTCTGCCCCAGTGTGTCCAGCATCTCTGCCCCTGTGTGTCCAGCATCTCTGCCCCCAGTGTCCAGCATCTCTGCCCCCAGTGTCCAGCATCTCTGCCCTAGTGTGTCCAGCATCTCTGCCCAAGTGTGTCCAGCATTTCTGCCCCAGGGTTTCCAGCATTTCTGCCTCAAGTTTGTCCAGCGTCTCTGCCCCCAGTGTGTCCAGCATGTCTACCCCCAGTGTGTCCAGCATCTCTGCCCCAGTGTGTCCAGCATTTCTGCCCCAGGGTTTCCAGCATCTCTGCCCCAGTGTGTCCAGCATCTCTGCCCCCAATGTCCAGCATCTCTACCCCCAGTGTGTCCACCATCTCTGCCCCAGTGTGTCCAGCATTTCTGCCCCAGGGTTTCCAGCATCTCTGCCCCAGTGTGTCCAGCATCTCTGCCCCCCAATGTCCAGCATCTCTACCCCCAATGTCCAGCATCTCTGCCCCAGTGTGTCCAGCATTTCTGCCCCTGGGTTTCCAGCATCTCTGCCCCAGTGTGTCCAGCATCTCTGCCCCCAATGTCCAGCATCTCTACCCCCAGTGTGTCCAGCATCTCTGCCCCAGTGTGTCCAGCATTTCTGCCCCAGGGTTTCCAGCATCTCTGCCCCAGTGTGTCCAGCATCTCTGCCCCCCAATGTCCAGCATCTCTACCCCCAATGTCCAGCATCTCTGCCCCAGTGTCTCCAGCATTTCTACTCCAGTGTGTCCAGCATCTCTGCCCCAGTGTGTCCAGCATCTCTGCCCCAGCGAGTCCAGCATCTCTGCCCCAGGGCCCACTGGATCGCCACTCTCAAAAAAAAAAAAACTACCTGGCTGCACTCCTGCAGCAAAGCTCACTCCCTCCACGCAGGTGAAGCGTGCACTCGCCGGCGGCTGACAATGACGTCAGATGCCGGCGTAGTGCGCGCTGCGGCTCAAGTCAGCTGCCAGCCTCCGATTGGCTGGCGGCTGTTAACTATTGACGTGCGGGCCCGCACGTCAATAGCGTGCCGCAGCGCCTGTAGGGGGGCCCGGTGAGCAGATGGGACGGGGCCTGATGCAGGCCCCCTCTGCCCACCGGGCCCCATACGCCTGTCAGGGCAGTAATGCCCTGATAGCGGGCCTGCCAGAGACTACAGGTTTAGGACACTGGCCACACTAGGACCAGGGGACCTCACAACTCACTAGTAGACTACCTAATGATTTAATGTTGATTCGGCATGTGGGGAGGGTGCCCTTTATACTAAATGCCTCCCAACCATTGGCTGGGGGCATTTTACTATGTGCACACACTTCCCCTTTAAGAGCAGTGGAGCCCGCATGCACTAGGCAGTCTGCCAGGAAAAGCAGTGCACATAACACAATGTAGCAGGGAGCACGCTGGGAACTACACCGCACGGCCGGGACGGTGAGTATGCCGGCATCCCTGCACGGAGGTGGGAGGAGAACTGTGCAGGGACACCGGCAAGTGTGTTACATCTATTCATACATTTTCAGGAGCAATAACAGTGGAATTGCAGCACGTTCCATGAACGCTAGAAGAACTGTCTTCTTCAGGGTGAATGCCAGTGTTTAGCAAAACAGACGTCAACGTGCAGGCAGGTCATTATAAAAGTGCTGTAGTACATGGCACAGTGAGGACACACCACATCCAGCACAAATGATGTGCTGCTATGGAGGGCGCATCTGATGCACATGCTATGTTATATTAATGCTAGTGTGTACATAACCCAATAACAGCCTCCAACATTTGCAAAAAATAATCATGTGCACTGCGAAAGTGTGTACATGCTCCTGGCTGCAGGCCATCATATATTACAACACAGAGGAACATACTGAGCCAAAGAGAAACCCATGTGATTAGACATGACAGCCATGTGATCATCATGTATATTGTCATACTACTGTATTTTACCTGCTATGTATGGAGTCCAGTTAGCAATGTTCCATGGGAAAAAAGTATGCAAATGAGCTATCACCCAGAAAGAAAGAACATCTCACCAGCGCCACCTAGTGGAGGGAGCTAGCCTATACGCCATTAGCCAGCCCTTTAGTGAACCTTAGAACATGATGAGGAATATAAGACTGGGTTGGATTTGGCTTTACTTAACCCCTTTCCAACATGTGATGTGATAATATACCACATGTCGAGAGCTGATGAATGGAGCAGGCTCAGGAACTGAGCCTGACCTATACCTTGCAGATACTGACTGTGTTAGACAGCCGGCATCCTCCTATAGCTGTAGCGACTGGAGCTAGCTCGAATTGCTGCTGTTTAACACTGGCTCCAGTTAGTGGTGCGATCGTGGGATGCCGATGGGTTGACATCCTTCAGATGTCCCCCATGGGTGCCATCTTAAGCTTTTCTGTTTTTTGTTTTCCTTTTTACATAGGAAAACGTCAGTTTGAGTAGATACGGTATAAATCAAGGTTCAAGTCTTTTCAGGGCTTAATTTTTTTTTACAAAAGTATAAAAACAAAAAAATAATAATTTTAGATCACCCCTCTTTTTCCCCTTTTAAATGGAAATAATTACATTATTTTTTATGTAATTAATAACAGAATTCTTTTAATCACTTAAAAGAAAGTATACAACTTTGGTATTGATGTAATGATACCGAACTGGAGAATCACGTTACCAGGTAATTTTACCTTGTTACATTCAGGGGCACAGTGATCTGTGCAGCAAACTCTGCAGAGATAAGCCTTGACTGAAAGATGTTGACATGAAGGTCTGACCAGATGGAGAAGAAATGAAAGAAAATGACTCTAATCATATGAGACGACAGCGGTAAATTACTGGGTGTAAATATTTTTTCTATATCTACATTGTATAACTTGCAGAGAAATGGTGACAGTAATGCTCTCTTTTTACGTATAGTGCTGTCCCTTATTACATAGTGTCCTCTCTTATTATGTAGAGTCCCATACATTATTACATAGTGCCCTCTCTTATTTTCTGTAGCTCAAAAAAATGTTACATAGTGTCTTCTCTTATACATATCTCCATACATTAATACATGGTGTCCTCTCTTAGGCATAGCCCCATACATTATTACAGTGTCCTCTCTTATTTTGCAAATCTCCATACATTATTACAGTGTTATCTCTTATCATGCATAGCCCCATACGATATTACATAGTGCCCTCTCTTATAATGTATAGCCTTATTCCTTATTACTACAGGCAATCTCTGGCTACATTGGTGGTACTTTGGTCACTGCTGTGGCTACTGATTGGCTGCAAATCATGTGATTTCTTCAGCTTTGGGAACTACAACTACAAGCATTTTTCGACATATATATGTATACACACACACAGTCATTGCCGAAAGTCGTGGGTATTGGCACCCTTGAAATTGTTCCAAAAAATAACATAATTTTCTCACAAAATTATTGCAATTACACATTTTTTAAGCACACGTTTATTGCCTTGTGTTTGCGTATTGGAACAACACAAAGAAAAAGGAAATTGGACATAAATTCACACAAAACCACCAAAAATGGGCAGGACAAAAGAGCACACCAGTCTGACCAAAGAACTGAGGCGAGCTTCCAGGGCTGCTGAGCGCAGATGGAAAAGATCCCACTCCAACGAGCACTTCATCGTATTCAAACAGTCCCTCACTACTTTCAAGACCACACTCGCCACAGCTAAACAAACCTTCTTCTCATCTCTCATCTCCTCCCTGTCTCACAACCCTAAACAGTTATTCAACACCTTCAATTCTCTCCTCCGTCCCCCAGCACCTCCTCCCTCCCCCTTATCTCCGCTGAAGACTTTGCCTCATTTTTCAAGCATAAGATTAATAGCATCAGAGACAGTTTTGGTCAACAACCCCCAGAGCCCTTCCTCCCGACTTCCCAGCCCTCCACCTCCAAAACCAACTTCTCCACCATTACAGAAGATCAACTCTCCACTCTACTCTCAAGATCACATCTCACACCTGTGCACTTGACCCGCTCAAATCCCACCTCATCCCAAACCTCACCACAGTCTTCATCCCAACCCTAACCCATCTCTTCAACCTATCACTAACAACTGGTGTTTTCCCCTCAAGCTTTAAACATGCCTCCATCACACCTATCCTCAAAAAGCCCTCTCTTGACCCATCCTCTGTATCTAGCTATCGCCCTATATCACTTCTCCCTTATGCCTCCAAACTACTGGAACAACATGTTTACCTTGAACTGTCCTCCCATCTCTCTTCTTGCTCCCTCTTTGACCGCTTACAATCTGGCTTCCGGTCACACCATTCCACTGAAACTGCCCTAACTAAGGTCACCAACGACCTCTTAACCGCCAAGAGCAAGCAACACTACTCTGTCCTCCTCCTCGACCTGTCGGCTGCCTTTGACACAGTGGACCATTCCCTATTATTACAGACCCTCTCATCCCTTGGCATCACAGACTTGGCCTTATCCTGGATCTCATCATACCTAACAGACCAGACATTCAGCGTCTCCCACTCACACACCACCTCCTCACCTCGTCCCCTGTTGTGAATTAGACTTTTTGGCTCCCTCTTGTGGTCACTAGTGGTATGACTCTGGGATTGTCTTTTTTCTGTTTGGCACTCACCTGGGTCGTTAGTCCAGGGGTGTCGCTATATTAACTTCCTGGTTCCTTAGTCCAGTGCCTGGCATCGTTGTAATCAGATCCTTCTGTTGCTCCTGTCTGCTGGTCCTGTCTCTTGCAAAATTAAGCTAAGTCTTGCTTCTTTGTTTTTTTAGTTACTTGCTTTGCTACTATTTTTGTCCAGCTTGTACTAAATGTGATTTCTGACCTTGCTGGAAGCTCTAGGGGGCTGGTGTTCTCCCCCCGACCGTTAGACGGTTCGGGGGTTCTTGAATATCCAGCGTGGATATTTTAATAGGGTTTTTGCTGACCATATAAGTCACCTTACTATATTCTGCTATTAGCTAGTGGGCCTCTCTTTGCTAAATACCTAGCTCATTCTTATGTTTGTCTTTTCCTCTTACCTCACCGTTATTATTTGTTGGGGGCTTGTATCCAACTTTTGGGGTCTTTTCTCTGGAGGCAAGAAAGGTCTTTCTTTTCCCTTCTAGGGTTAGTTAGTTCTCCGGCTGGCGCGAGACGTCTAGAACCAACGTAGGCACGTTCCCCGGCTACTTCTATTTGTGGTGCTAGGATTAGATATATGGTCAGCCCAGTTACCACTGCCCTATGAGCTGGTTTTTTGTGTTTGCAGACTTGGTATTTATTCCTGAGACCCTCTGCCATTGGGGTCATAACAGTATGCCAGGCCAACATTGAATGTTTAATGCATTGCAGAAGTGGGATATAAGAAAGGAAATTCTGAATTTTTTTTTTCTTTTCCTCTCTTCCTCCCCTTTACCTCTGAGTGGCTTGAGCTTGCTGCAGACATGAATGTCCAGACCTTGATTACAAGTGTGGACCAGCTTGCTGCTCGTGTGCAAAGCATACAAGATTTTGTTACCAGTAGTCCTATGTCTGAACCTAAAATACCTATTCCTGAACTGTTTTCTGGAGACCGATTTAAGTTTAGGAATTTCAGGGATAATTGTAAATTGTTTCTATCTCTGAGACCCCGTTCATCTGGAGACTCAGTTCAGCAAGTTAAAATTGTTATCTCTTTTTTACGGGGCGACCCTCAGGATTGGGCCTTCTCGCTAGCGCCAGGAGATCCGGCATTGGCAAATATTGATGCGTTTTTTCTGGCGCTCGGATTGCTTTACGAGGAACCCAATCTTGAGGTTCAGGCAGAAAAAGCCTTGCTGGCTATTTCTCAGGGCCAGGATGAAGCTGAAGTGTATTGCCAAAAATTTCGGAAATGGTCCGTGCTTACTCAGTGGAATGAGTGTGCTCTGGCCGCAAACTTCAGAAATGGCCTTTCTGAAGCCATTAAGAATGTGATGGTGGGTTTCTCCATTCCTACAAGTCTGAATGATTCCATGGCGCTGGCTATTCAAATTGACCGGCGTTTGCGGGAGCGCAAAACCGCTAATCCTCTGGTGGTGTTGTCTAAACAAACACCTGATTTGATGCAATGTGATAGAATTCAGACCAGAAATGAGCGGAAAAATCATAGACATCAGAATGTGTTGTGTTTTTACTGTGGTGATTCTACACATGTTATATCAGCATGCTCTAAACGCCTAACAAGGGTTGTTAGTCCTGTCGCCATTGGTAATTTGCAACCTAAATTTATTTTGTCTGTGACTTTAATTTGCTCATTGTCCTCTTACCCTGTTATGGCGTTTGTGGATTCAGGTGCTGCCCTGAGTCTTATGGATCTGTCATTTGCCAAGCGCTGTGGTTTTGTTCTTGAGCCGTTGGTTAATCCTATCCCTCTGAGGGGTATTGATGCTACGCCATTGGCGGAAAATAAACCGCAGTTTTGGACGCAGGTAACCATGTGCATGACTCCTGAACATCGGGAGGTGATTCGTTTTCTTGTTCTGCATAAAATGCATGATTTGGTCGTTTTGGGGTTGCCATGGTTACAGACTCATAATCCAGTCTTGGATTGGAAGGCAATGTCTGTGTCAAGTTGGGGCTGTCAGGGTATTCATGGTGATTCCCCGCCGGTGTCTATTGCTTCCTCTACTCCTTCGGAAGTTCCTGAGTATTTGTCTGATTATCAGGATGTGTTCAGCGAGTCCAGGTCCAGTGTTCTGCCTCCTCATAGGGACTGTGACTGTGCCATAGATTTGATTCCAGGTAGCAAATTTCCTAAGGGAAGACTATTTAATCTGTCTGTACCTGAGCATACCGCAATGCGTTCGTATATCAAGGAATCTCTGGAGAAGGGGCATATCCGTCCTTCCTCTTCCCCTCTTGGTGCGGGATTTTTTTTTGTGGCCAAGAAGGACGGATCTTTGAGACCTTGTATTGACTATCGGCTTTTGAATAAAATCACTGTTAAATTTCAGTATCCTTTGCCTCTGTTGTCAGACTTGTTTGCCCGAATTAAAGGTGCCAAGTGGTTCACCAAGATACATCTTCGTGGTGCGTACAACCTTGTGCGCATTAAGCGAGGAGATGAATGGAAAACCGCGTTTAATACGCCCGAAGGTCATTTTGAGTACTTGGTGATGCCTTTTGGACTCTCTAATGCTCCTTCAGTGTTTCAGTCCTTTATGCATGATATTTTCCGGAAGTATCTGGATAAATTTATGATCGTTTATCTGGATGATATTCTGGTTTTTTCTGATGACTGGGACTCGCATGTAGAGCAGGTCAGGATGGTGTTTCAGGTTTTGCGTGAGAATGCTTTATTTGTTAAGGGCTCAAAGTGTCTCTTTGGAGTACAGAAGGTTCCCTTTTTGGGGTTTATTTTTTACCCTTCTGCGGTGGAGATGGACCCAGTCAAGGTCCGTGCTATTCATGATTGGACTCAACCCACGTCAGTTAAGAGTCTTCAGAAGTTCTTGGGTTTTGCTAACTTCTACCGTCATTTTATTGCTAATTTTTCTAGCATTGCTAAACCTTTGACGGATATGACCAAGAAAGGTTCTGATGTTGCTAACTGGGCTCCTGCAGCCGTGGAGGCTTTCCAGGAGTTGAAGCGCCGGTTTACTTCGGCGCCTGTTTTGTGCCAGCCTGATGTCTCACTTCCCTTTCAGGTTGAAGTGGATGCTTCTGAGATTGGGGCAGGGGCCGTTTTGTCGCAGAGAGGCCCTGGTTGCTCTGTGATGAGACCTTGTGCCTTTTTCTCGAGGAAGTTTTCGCCTGCTGAGCGGAATTATGATGTTGACAATCGGGAGTTGTTGGCCATGAAGTGGGCATTTGAGGAGTGGCGTCATTGGCTCGAGGGTGCTAAGCATCGTGTGGTGGTCTTGACTGATCACAAAAATCTGATGTATCTCGAGTCTGCTAAACGCCTGAATCCTAGACAGGCCCGCTGGTCATTGTTTTTCTCCCGTTTTGACTTTGTGGTCTCGTTTTAACCAGGTTCAAAGAATGTGAAGGCTGATGCTCTTTCAAGGAGCTTTGTGCCTGACTCTCCGGGAGTCGCAGAACCAGTTGGTATTCTTAAAGAGGGAGTTATCTTGTCAGCCATTTCTCCGGATTTGCGACGTGTGTTGCAGAGATTTCAGGCTGGTAGACCTGACTCTTGTCCACCTGACAGACTGTTTGTTCCTGATAAGTGGACCAGCAGAGTCATTTCCGAGGTTCATTCCTCGGTGTCGGCAGGGCATCCGGGAATTTTTGGCACCAGGGATCTGGTGGCTAGGTCCTTTTGGTGGCCTTCCTTGTCACGGGATGTGCGGTCGTTTGTGCAGTCCTGTGGGACTTGTGCTCGAGCTAAGCCTTGCTGTTCTCGTGCCAGTGGGTTGCTCTTGCCCTTGCCTGTCCCGAAGAGGCCTTGGACACACATTTCCATGGATTTCATTTCAGATCTCCCGGTGTCTCAGGGCATGTCTGTCATCTGGGTGGTATGTGATCGCTTTTCTAAGATGGTCCATTTGGTACCTTTGCCTAAGCTGCCTTCCTCTTCCGATCTGGTTCCTGTGTTCTTTCAGAATGTGGTTCGTTTACACGGCATTCCTGAGAATATTGTGTCTGACAGAGGATCCCAGTTTGTTTCCAGGTTCTGGCGATCCTTTTGTGCTAGGATGGGCATTGAGTTGTCGTTTTCGTCTGCCTTTCATCCTCAGACTAATGGACAAACAGAGCGAACTAATCAGACTCTGGAGGCTTATTTGAGGTGTTTTGTTTCTGCGGATCAGGATGATTGGGTGACCTTCTTGCCGTTGGCTGAGTTTGCCCTTAATAATCGGGCTAGTTCCGCTACATTGGTTTCGCCATTTTTCTGCAACTCTGGTTTCCATCCTCGTTTTTCCTCGGGACATGTGGAGCCTTCTGACTGTCCTGGGGTAGATTCTGTGGTGGATAGGTTGCAGCAGATCTGGAATCATGTGGTGGACAACTTAAAGTTGTCACAAGAGAAGGCTCAGCGTTTTGCCAACCACCGCCGCGGTGTGGGTCCCCGACTTCGTGTTGGGGATTTGGTATGGCTGTCTTCTCGATTTGTTCCTATGAAGGTCTCCTCTCCTAAATTTAAGCCTCGCTTCATCGGTCCTTACAAGATATTGGAAATCCTTAATCCTGTGTCCTTTCGCTTGGATCTTCCTGTGTCGTTTGCCATTCACAACGTGTTCCATAGGTCTTTGTTGCGGCGGTACGTTGTACCTGTGGTTCCTTCTGTTGAGCCTCCTGCTCCGGTGTTGGTTGAGGGCGAGTTGGAGTACGTGGTGGAGAAGATCTTGGATTCTCGTCTCTCCAGGCGGAGGCTTCAGTATCTGGTCAAGTGGAAGGGCTATGGTCAGGAGGATAATTCCTGGGTGGTTGCCTCTGATGTGCATGCGGCCGATTTAGTTTGTGCCTTTCACGCTGCTCATCCTGATTGCCCTGGTGGTCTTGGTGAGGGTTCGGTGACCCCTCCTTAAGGGGGGGGTACTGTTGTGAATTAGACTTTTTGGCTCCCTCTTGTGGTCACTAGTGGTATGACTCTGGGATTGTCTTTTTTCTGTTTGGCACTCACCTGGGTCGTTAGTCCAGGGGTGTCGCTATATTAACTTCCTGGTTCCTTAGTCCAGTGCCTGGCATCGTTGTAATCAGATCCTTCTGTTGCTCCTGTCTGCTGGTCCTGGCTCTTGCAAAATTAAGCTAAGTCTTCTTTGTTTTTTTTAGTTACTTGCTTTGCTACTATTTTTGTCCAGCTTGTACTAAATGTGATTTCTGACCTTGCTGGAAGCTCTAGGGGGCTGGTGTTCTCCCCCCGGCCGTTAGACGGTTCGGGGGTTCTTGAATATCCAGCGTGGATATTTTAATAGGGTTTTTGCTGACCATATAAGTCACCTTACTATATTCTGCTATTAGCTAGTGGGCCTCTCTTTGCTAAATACCTAGCTCATTCTTATGTTTGTCTTTTCCTCTTACCTCACCGTTATTATTTGTTGGGGGCTTTTCTCTGGAGGCAAGAAAGGTCTTTCTTTTCCCTTCTAGGGTTAGTTAGTTCTCCGGCTGGCGCGAGACGTCTAGAACCAACGTAGGCACGTTCCCCGGCTACTTCTATTTGTGGTGCTAGGATTAGATATATGGTCAGCCCAGTTACCACTGCCCTATGAGCTGGTTTTTTGTGTTTGCAGACTTGGTATTTATTCCTGAGACCCTCTGCCATTGGGGTCATAACAGTCCCCTATCTGTCGGAGTCCCGCAAGGTTCAGACCTTGGGCCCCTGCTCTTCACCATTTACACCTTTGGCCTGGGACAGCCCATAGAATCTCATGGCTTTCAGTATCACCTCTATGCTGATGACACACACGCAGATCTACATCTCTGGACTAGATATCACCTCCCTACTAACCAGAATCCCTCAATGTCTGTCCACTATTTCATCCTTCTTCTCCGCTAGATTTCTGAAACTTAACATGGACAAAACATAATTCATCATCTTTCCCCCATCTCACGCGACCCCCCCAACGAACCTAACGATTACAGTAAATGGCTGCCCACTCTCCCCAGTCCCACAAGCTCGCTGCCTCGGGGTAATCCTTGACGCTGATCTCTCCTTCAAACCACATATCCAAGCCCTTTCCACTTCCTGCCGACTTCAACTCAAAAATATTTCACGAATCCGTACATTCCTCAACCAAGAATCTGCAAAAACCCTAGTCCATGCCCTCATCATCTCTCGCCTTGACTACTGCAACCTCCTGCTCTGTGGCCTCCCCTCGAACACTCGCACCCCTCCAATCTATTCTAAACTCTGCTGCCCGACTAATCCACCTGTCCCCCCGCTATTCCCCGGCCTCTCCCCTCTGTCAATCCCTTCACTGGCTCCCTATTGCCCAGAGACTCCAGTACAAAACCCTAACCGTGACGTACAAAGCCATCCACAACCTGTCTCCTCCATACATCTGTGACCTCGTCTCCCGGTACTTACCTACACGCAACCTCCGATCCTCACAAGATCTCCTTCTCTACTCCCCTCTTATCTCCTCTTCCCACAATCGTATACAAGATTTCTCTCGCGTATCACCCCTACTCTGGAACCCTCTACCACAACACATCAGACTCTCGCCTACCATCGAAACCTTCAAAAAGAGCCTGAAGACCCACCTCTTCCGACAAGCCTACAAACTGCAGTAACCACCGATCGACCAAACCGCTGCATGACCAGCTCTATCCTCACCTACTGTATTCTCACCCATCCCTTGTAGGCCGGTTTCACACGTCAGTGGCTCCGGTACGTGAGGTGACAGTTTCCTCACGTACCGGAGACACTGACACACGTAGACACATAAAAATCAATGCATCTGTTCAGATGTCATTGATTTTTTGCGGACCGTGTCTCCGTGTGCCAAACACGGAGACATGTCAGTGTTCGTGGGAGCGCACGTTTTACACGGACCCAATAGAGTCAATGGGTCCGCGTAAAACACGGACCTCACACGGACATTCTCCGTCTGGGGTCCGTGTGCGTGCCGGAGACAGCGCTACAGTAAGCGCTGTCCCCCCCACATGGTGCTGAAGCCGGTATTCATATCTTCCCTGTAGCAGCGTTTGCTATAGAGAAAATATGAAGAATAGTGTTAAAAATAAAGATCCATGTGTCCGCCGCCCCCCCACCCCCTGTGCGCCCCCCCCGCTGGTCAGAAAATACTTATCCGCTCCCTCGCTCCTTCCTGGTCTGGCCGCGCCTCCTACTGTATGCGGTCACGTGGGGCCGATCATTTACAATCATGAATAGTCGGCTCCGCCCCTATGGGAGGTGGAGCCACATATTCATGACTGTAAATGATCGGGCCCACGTGACCGCATGCAGGAGAAGCCGCGGCCAGACCAGGAAGGAGCGACAGCCGACGGGGGACCCGGGTAAGTATTTTCTGACCAGCGGGGGGGGCGCACAGGGGGTGGGGGGGCGGCGGACACATAGATCTTTATTTTAAACACTATTCTTCATATTTTCTCTACAGCAAACGTTGCTGCAGGGATGATATGAATCGCAGCTTCAGCACCATGCAGAGTGGGTACCACACGCTCCGTGTGGTACCCACTCGCCATACGGGCGGCACACGTGTCCCGCTCGTATGGCCTCCGTGAGTTCCCAGGCACACGGACACGGATAACTCCGGTACCGATTTATTCCGGTACCGGAATTATCTGGACGTGTGGGACAGCCCGTAGATTGTGAGCCTTCGCAGGCAGGGTCCTCACTCCTCCTGTTCCAGTTATGACTTGTATTGTTTAAAGATTATTGTACTTGTTTTTATTATGTATACCCCTCCTCACATGTAAAGCGCCATGGAATAAATGGCGCTATAACAATAAATAATAATATCTATTATCCTGGCTGTTTAACCCCTCAGATGCCAGTGTAATATTTTTCGTGTACAATAGGTACAGTAGGTCGGGTCCCCAAAATCCATTCCACCTGCTTTGCCCCAGTCTGACACTGCCGAAACCATTAAGCAGTTTTCCTAATAAGATTTCTAAGCCAGGTCTCCGAGGACGGGGTTTGGGTGCGAGGACACAGCTGTGTTTGCTTACACCGTATACGCCTTGTCCATATTCTGTGCAGCTCCTGGGAGAAGATCCAGACGCGGAGATCAATGTGCACAGCTTGTCCCAACAGCTACAAGCACTAACAAAAACCGAGCCATCTTCAGCCACAGCCCTCGTGTTCTGCTCCGAAGCCTCACTATGATTATTTCATATTTTATTAGGACTTGTCTATGTAGTAAATCCTACAGTCTACTGAATAATGTTACATAATAAACCTAAAAACATCAGCAATATTATCATCAATAATATTATTTTTTATACCCTAAACATTAAGCATTGTTTTCATCTTTATTTGATAATCAATAATACACGTGAAAATAATCAGTATTATAATATATGTTAGATCAATCTGCTTCTTTCTCCTCCTGGACTGATCTTTTTGTCTGAATTCAGGGGTAAAAGCAGTAAAATCTGGATTACGGATTTTTCCCATTGCTGAGATAGGAGATGACAGTTGGTGATTTTAAAGTTCTATGGAGGAAGGAGGAGCTAAAAAGGAGCATCAGCCAATAGCACCAAAGATGGATCTATCCTGACTTGTGATAAATCACAAAAGTTATTAGCGAGTAACAGGCAGCCTCTATCTCCTCTCCAGGGAAAGCTTTCCTGTAGGAAGACACAGACATTCTCTCCTGAAATGAAGGTTCTCTCCATAGAACTTTATGAGCACCAACTGTCATCTCCTATCTCAGTAATGGGAAAATCTGTGTTCACAGAAGACAGATTTTACCCATGAATGGAGAATTTTGAGAATGAAAGATCAGTCCAGGAGGAGAAAGAAGATACATTATTTTGATGTCTTTGACATCTTGGCTGGATCTTTTCACCAGCTGAGTGGTACTTGTTCCTATGTTTATGAACCCACTATTTATATATGTTAAATCTCCACTGTAGACAACATCGTCAACTATTCGTATATTTATGACCTCTGACCTGCGGCTCCGGTGTAGTTGTCACCTCAGATTATCCCCTTTGTTAGGTATTATTGTGTATGTATTTTAATCAATAAAATTATGGCTTTTGGTATGGTTCCCAGTTTGTGCAGTAGTTTCTTGTAGGATTTATTCTGGTAATTGCATGGGATTTTGTAGCTCATCAATCCCCTATAGGGCACAGGTGTAATTTTTTACAGACTGTGTATTGTGGTTCTATCTTTGGTTTTCATTATTTTGACGTGTACACAGGCTCGGACTGGCCCACAGGGGATCCGGAGAATCCTCCGGTGGGCCCCTCTGAAGGAGTGCAAATGAGCAGTGCTATTATACTTGATTCACAATTTGCAGAAAAAGGTATCATCTAATCAATCATTAAACAAGCTAGCCAAATTAATATTACATAGAAGGAAAAGTACATTTGTGTACTAGGGTCTGGTTATGTTTGCATGTAGCTGAACAGTGGGCCCTAAGAATCAATATTACCTGCGGACCTCCGCCGACCCATTCCGGCACAGTACTGTGCTATTGATTTATTGGGAGGGGGGAATTAAATAAGGATGACTGTTTAAATGAGTTTTTATTAAAAACTTTTAAACTTGCTTTTTTACGCCCAACAGTGGTGCATGTGGATTTGTTGACCCACCAAAGGGGGCCTGCATAAAAAGGAGCATAGCTGAGCAGCTACCTGGTGTTCGGTGGAGCTCCTGATGGTGGAGACAGACTGGCATGCAGGTAGCCACCAGGTACCGCTCCTGGGCAGATCCCGGTACTGCGACTGCTGACCACAGGGGTCAGGTTCGCTGACACAGAATAGGGCTAAGTTTAGGCCTACCAGTCTAGGATACCGGATCAGGATCTGGCAGCACATGGACCGGGGGACAATATTCAAGCCTTGGTCGTACTGGGACCAGGGGACTTCGGGAACAGGACTGGCCGCACCAGGACCACGGGATAACGTTTAAGCTCATGTCACACATGGACCAGGAGACTTTTGGAACAGGATAGGCCGCTCCAGGACTAGGGGACAACATTCAGGACTCTGACAGCATCGGGACCAGGTATTCGGGTTTAGGACATTGGCACCGCCAGAACCATGGATTCGGGTTCAGGACACTGGCCGCAATGGTACCAGGGATTCGATTTCAGGACACTGCCGTATCAGGACCAGAGGACCTCAATACTGCACTGGTAGAACACCAACTACCTAATGACTCAACTCGTTGCTTGGCAGGAGCATGCCGCAGGGCTGGGGTAGTGAGGAATCCAGCTTCCCTGCATGAAACACCTCGCATCTTTGTGTTCCGAGTATGGGAGGCATCATAGCAGCTCTTCTTCATCCACTAGGGTCTCGAGGCCCAGACCCCCATTGGTCTTCTTGTAACTATCAGTACAATAAAATATGAACATACATTAGAAAAGTTTAGTTACTCTTTAGGAAGCATTCACCACTTTAATCAATTTGGCACCTTTTTCTGTGCAAACATGAGAAAGTTACAACAGCCAGGGGCTTAAATGTATAATGAATTTGTCAGATGCACATTTGCGCCGCCCACATTATAAAACCTGTCGAAACTGGACAGACCTGGTGTAAAAATGCTAATAGTCACAAAAAATTGTGTGCAACTTTTTAAAAAATATAAATGGCGCTATAATAATAATAATTATTGTTCTCAGAAACGTTTCAGACAAAATATACTTTGTAGATCTGGTAGGAAACCATAATCAGAGATGATACCGGACCCTGGCCGGCTCTTCCCAGCGCTGCTCTAGGTGATTGACTGTTCCCTATGTACATACATGTGTGAGACCATTCATGAATTGCAGCAGCGTTGGGCAGAGCCGGCCAGGGATGGTGCTGATCTAGCTTTAAAGTCTCTGGCTGGCTCTTCCCAGCTCTACTCTAGGTGATTGACTGTTCCCTATATACACACATATGTGAGACCATTCATTAACTGCAGAGGTGCTGGGAAGAGCCGGCCAGGGACGGTCCTGAACTAGCTTTATAGTCTCTGGCCGGCTCTTCCCAGCGCTGCTCTAGGTGATTGACTGTTCCTTATTTACACACATGTGTGAGACCATTCATCAACTGCAGTGGCGCTGGGAAGAGCTGGCCAAGAACAGTGCTGAACTAGTTTTATAGTCTCTGGCCGGCTCTTCCCAGCGCTGCTCCAGGTGATTGACTGTTCCTTATGTCCACACATGTGTGAGACAATTCATCAACTGCAGCGGTGCTGGGTAGAGCCGGCCAGGGATGGTGATGAACTAGCTTTATACTCTCTGGCCGACTCTTCCCAGCGCTGCTCTAGGTGATTGACTGTTCCCTATGTACACACATGTGTGAGACCATTTAACAACTGCAGCGGTGCTAGGAAGAGCCGGCCAGGGATGGTGCTGAACTAGTTTTATAGTCTCTGGCCGGCTCTTCCCAGTGCTGCTCTAGGTGATTGACTGTTCCCTATGTACAAACATGTGTGAGACCATTCACCAACTGCAGTGGGGCTTGGAAGAGCCAGCCCGGGATGGTGCTGAACTAGTTTTACAGTCTCTGGCCGGCTCTTCCCAGCGCTGTTCCAGGTGATTGACTGTTCCCTATGTACACACGTGTGAGATCATTCAAGACCTGCAGCGGCGCTGGGAAGAGCCGGCCAGGGAGGGCGTTGAACTAGTTTCAGATGTCCACATCTGAGTCTTCTGTATTATGAAGATCTGAAATATGAGGATGCATTGGACTTAAATGGCAAAGTGGTCCGAACGTACCATTCCTTCATAGCGCAGGATATCTGTGACACATTTCCTGGACTTGTACAAAAAAAAATCTGATCGCACAGCTGAGGATGATTGATAATACAGAACAGACTGGGGAGACTGAGTCATGAGGAGTTATGCAAGCAGTCATGCTTTGTGTATCTGCACGGCTTCCTCCTGACATATTACTCCAGTTATCTTCTGTGTATACTCAGGAATTTCCTGTTCACTGCAGTGAAAATATCCGCCTTGGCCCAGGATCAGCGCGCGTCCAATGGTTTGTGCAACTGGCCTATCACTTTCCACATTCTTTGTTCTGTCAATCCTCTTAGGGTATGTGCACACGCTGCGGATTTTGCTGCGGATCCGCAGCGGATTTGACGCTGCGGATCCGCAACAGTTTTCCCAAAGTTTACATTACCATGTAAACCTATGGGAAAAAAAACCCGCTGTGCACATGCTGCGGAAAATTCCACTCAGAAACGCAGCGGATTATTTTCCTCAGCATGACAATTCTTTCTGCGGATTCCGCGGCAGTTTTCAACATGCACCAATAGGAAAGTGCAGTTGAAAACCCGCAGAGGAATCCGCAGAAGAAACCGCGATGAAATCTGCAGTGAAAACCGCAGTGGTTTTGCACTGTGGATTTTCCAAATCCGCTGCGGAAAAATCCGCAGCAGAATCCGCAACGTGTGCACATACCCTTATTGTACCTTCACTTATTTACTGACGCTCATGATGTAATGTCGGCGGCAGGACAAAGCTAATGGCCCTGCTGATATAGAGTGTGGAGTTGGGAAGAAACGTAATCCCACCATTCTTTGTTTTTGGGTATTGTCAAAATCCATTAGTGCTGCTGTGTTCTCCTTTTTCTATATAATACAGTCTGGCAGCTTGCACATGTTCACACTCAGGAGGTGCTGGTCAGGTTTTTTCTGTATATTTAACTATTGGATGTTGGCTGCCTCCAGCCTGACTCTGCACTCCTCCTATTGACCTGCAGGTGGCCGTAATCAGTTCTACCTGCCCATAAATTGTAGGCTAAACCCAGGAGAGACCTGAGTGTCCATAATTGTAGGTTGATAGCCCGAGAGTGACATATACAGTAGAGCAGGGACCCATCAGAGGGAGGTCTCCTTGCCGTGGTTGATGGGCATACATGAATTGCCCAATTTATGTGCTAAAAACCTTCATTCTTCTAAGTCCTTTCTTTTTGAGTAGTAAAATCTCGATTTAATATTTTTTATGTTTTTCTGTTTTCACATGGCCTAAACTTATACATAGTGCTGCTGTGTTTTCCTTTTTCTATATAATGCAGTCTCGCAGCTTGCACATGTTCACACATACGAGGTGCTGGTCAGGGTTTTTTTTTTTTCTATCTATCTATCTATCTATCTATCTATCTATCTATCTATCTATCTATCTATCTATCTATCTATCTATCTATCTACTGTGGAGTGCCGGCCCCATTTGTTGGTTTCTATTTCTTTCTTTTTTTTCTCTTTTTTCCTCTTTCTTTCCTCTTCTTTCTTCATTTTTTCGTTCTTTCTTCTTCTCTGTCTATCTATCTACACTGTGTTCCAAATTATTATGCAAATTGGATTTAAGTGTCATAAAGATTTAATTCTTTTGTTTTTCAAATAAACTCGTGGATGGTATTGTGTCTCAGAGCTCAATGGATCATGAAATCAATCTTAAACACGTGATAATCAGTTTTCCAGGTGATTCTAATTAAAGGAAAACTACTGAAAAATGATATTCCACATTATTAAGCAGGCCACAGGTTTCAAGAAATATGGGAAATAAAAAGGATCTCTCCGCTGCTGAAAAGCGTTAAATAGTGCAATGCCTTGGACAAGGTATGAAAACATTATATACAGTTATATGAAAAAGTTTGGGCACCCCTATTAATCTTAAGCTTAATGTTTTATAAAAATTGTTTTTTTTTGCAACAGCTGTTTCAGTTTCATATATCTAATAACTGTTGGACACAGTAATGTTTCTGGCCTTGAAATGAGGTTTATTGTACTAACAGAAAATGTGCAATCTGCTTTCAAACAAAATTTGACAGGTGCATAAGTATGGGCACCTCACCAGAAAAGTGACATTAATATTTAGTAGATCCTCGTTTTGCAAAAATAACAGCCTCTAGTCGCTTCCTGTAGCTTTTAATGACTTCCTGGATACTGGATGAAGGTATTTTTGACCATTCCTCTTTACAAAACAATTTCAGTTCAGTTAAGTTTTATGGTCGCTGAGCATGGACAGCCCTCTTCAAATGATCCCTCAGATGTTCAATGATATTCAGGTCTGGGGACTGGGATGGCCATTCCAGAACAGTGTAATTGTTCCTCTGCATGAATGCCTGAGTAGATTTGGAGCGGTGTTTTGGATCATTGTCTTGCTGAAAGATCCATCCCCTGCGTAACTTCAACTTTGTCACTGATTCATGAACATTATTGTCAAGAATCTGCTGATACTGAGAAGAATCCATGCGTCCCTCAACTTTAACAAGATTCCCGGTGCCGGCATTGGCCACACAGCCCCAAAGCATGATGGAACCTCCACCAAATTTTACTGTGGGTAGCAAGTGTTTTTCTTGGAATGCTGTGTTTTTTGGCCGCCATGCATAACGCCTTTTTATATGACCAAACAACTCAATCTTGGTTTCATCAGTCTACAGGACCTTCTTCCAAATTGAAATTGGCTTCTCCAAATGTGCTTTTGCAAACCTCAGCCGACTCTGTTTGTGGCGTGCTTGCAGAAATGGCTTCTTTCGCATCATACAGCTTCTCCTTGTGCAAAGTGCGTTGTATAGTTGACCGATGCACAGTGACACCATCTGCAGCAAGTTGATGCTGCAGCTCTCTGGAGGTGGTCTGAGGATTGTCCTTGACTGATCTCACCATTCTTCTCTGCCTTTCTGATGTTTTTCTTGGCCTGCCACTTCTGGCCTTAACAAGAACTGTACCTGTGTTCTTCCCTTTCCTTACTATGTTCCTCACAGTGGAAATTGTCAGGTTAAATCTCTGAGACAGCTTTTTGTATCCTTCCCCTGAACAACTATGTTGAATAATCTTTGTTTTCAGATCATTTGACAGTTGTTTTGAGGAGCCCATGATGCCACTCTTCAGAGGAGATTCAAACAGGAGAACAACTTGCAAGTGGCCACTTTAAGTAGCTTTTCTCATGATTGCATACACCTGGCTATGAAATTCAAAGCTCAATGAGGTTACAAAACCAAAAAAGTGCTTTAGAAGGTCAGTAAAAAGTAGGTAGGAGTATTTAAAACAAGAAAATGATAAGGGTGCCAATACTTATGCACCTGTCAAATTTTGTTTGACTGCAGATTGCACATTTTCTGTTAGTACAATAAACCTCATTTCAAGGCAGAGACATTGCTGTGTCCAACAGTTATTAGATATATGAAACTGAAACAGCTGTTGCAAAATTTTTTTATAAAATATTAAGCTTAAGATTAATAGCGGTGCCCAAACTTTTTCATATAACTGTATTTCACGAAAACTTAAGAGTGATCATCATACTGTGAAGAGATTTGTGACTGAAACAGAGCACAGACAGAGTTCATGCAGATAAAGGCACAATGAGGAAGGTTTCAGCCAGACAAATTCATTGGATTAAGAGATCAGCTGCCAAAATACCATTACAAAGCAGCAAACAGTTATTTGAAACTGCTGGTGCCTCTGGAGTCCCTCGAACCTCAAGGTGTTGGATCCTTCAAAGGCTTGCTGTGGTGCATAAACCTAATATTCACCCACCCCTAAACAGTGTTCACAAGCAGAAACGGTTGCAGTGGGCCCAGACATACAGGAAGACTAATTTCCAAAAAGTCTTGTTTACTGATGAGTGTCGAGTGTTATGGTTCTCAATGGCAAGAGAACATAGCCCAGCAAACATAAGAACTAGCTCTTGGAAGGATGGAAACTAAACTGACCATGAACTAAACCTGCCGCACAACTAACAGTAGCCGGGTAGCGTAGCCTGCGTTTTATCCCTAGACGCCCAGCGCCGGCCGGAGGACTAACTAATCCTGGCAGAGGAAAATATAGTCCTGGCTCACCTCTAGAGAAATTTCCCCGAAAGGCAGACAGAGGCCCCCACAAATATTGGCGGTGATTTTAGATGAAATGACAAACGTAGTATGAAAATAGGTTTAGCAAAATTGAGGTCCGCTTACTAGATAGCAGGAAGACAGAAAGGGCACTTTCATGGTCAGCTGAAAACCCTATCAAAACATCATCCTGAAATTACTTTAAGACTCTAGTGTTAACTCATAACATCAGAGTGGCAATTTCAGATCACAAGAGCTTTCCAGACACAGAAACGAAACTACAGCTGTGAACTGGAACAAAATGCAAAAACAAACAAGGACTAAAGTCCAACTTAGCTGGGAGTTGTCTAGCAGCAGGAACATGCACAGAAAGGCTTCTGATTACAATGTTGACCGGCATGGAAGTGACAGAGGAGCAAGGCTAAATAGCGACTCCCACATCCTGATGGAAACAGGTGAACAGAGAGGATGATGCACACCAGTTCAATTCCACCAGTGGCCACCGGGGGAGCCCAAAATCCAATTTCACAACAGTACCCCCCCCTCAAGGAGGGGGCACCGAACCCTCACCAGAACCACCAGGGCGATCAGGATGAGCCCTATGAAAGGCACGGACCAAATCGGAGGCATGAACATCAGAGGCAGTCACCCAAGAATTATCCTCCTGACCGTATCCCTTCCATTTGACCAGATACTGGAGTTTCCGTCTGGAAACACGGGAGTCCAAGATTTTTTCCACAACGTACTCCAACTCGCCCTCAACCAACACCGGAGCAGGAGGCTCAACGGAAGGCACAACCGGTACCTCATACCTGCGCAATAATGACCGATGAAAAACATTATGAATAGAAAAAGATGCAGGGAGGTCCAAACGGAAGGACACAGGGTTAAGAATCTCCAATATCTTGTACGGGCCGATGAACCGAGGCTTAAACTTGGGAGAAGAAACCCTCATAGGGACAAAACGAGAAGACAACCACACCAAGTCCCCAACACAAAGCCGAGGACCAACCCGACGCCGGCGGTTGGCAAAAAGCTGAGTCTTCTCCTGGGACAACTTCAAATTGTCCACTACCTGCCCCCAAATCTGATGCAACCTCTCCACCACAGCATCCACTCCAGGACAATCCGAAGATTCCACCTGACCAGAAGAAAATCGAGGATGAAACCCTGAATTACAGAAAAAGGGAGATACCAAGGTGGCAGAGCTGGCCCGATTATTGAGGGCAAACTACGCTAAAGGCAAAAAAGCAACCCAATCATCCTGATCTGCAGACACAAAACACCTCAAATATGTCTCCAAGGTCTGATTCGTCCGCTCGGTCTGGCCATTAGTCTGAGGATGGAAAGCAGACGAGAAAGACAAATCTATGCCCATCCTAGCACAGAATGCTCGCCAAAATCTAGACACGAATTGGGTACCTCTGTCAGAAACTATATTCTCCGGAATACCATGCAAACGGACCACATTTTGAAAAAACAGAGGAACCAACTCGGAAGAAGAAGGCAACTTAGGCAGGGGAACCAAATGGACCATCTTAGAGAAACGATCACACACCACCCAGATGACAGACATCTTCTGAGAAACAGGAAGATCCGAAATAAAATCCATCGAGATGTGCGTCCAGGGCCTCTTCGGGATAGGCAAGGGCAACAACAATCCACTAGCCCGAGAACAACAAGGCTTGGCCCGAGCACAAACGTCACAAGACTGCACGAAGCCTCGCACATCTCGAGACAGGGAAGGCCACCAGAAGGACCTTGCCACCAAATCCCTGGTACCAAAGATTCCAGGATGACCTGCCAACGCAGAAGAATGAACCTCAGAAATGACTTTACTGGTCCAATCATCAGGAACAAACAGTCTACCAGGTGGGCAACGATCAGGTCTATCCGCCTGAAACTCCTGCAAGGCCCGCCGCAGGTCTGGAGAAACGGCAGACAATATCACTCCATCCTTAAGGATACCTGTAGGTTCAGAATTACCAGGGGAGTCAGGCTCAAAACTCCTAGAAAGGGCATCCGCCTTAACATTCTTAGAACCCGGCAGGTAGGACACCACAAAATTAAACCGAGAGAAAAACAACGACCAGCGCGCCTGTCTAGGATTCAGGCGTCTGGCGGACTCAAGATAAATTAGATTTTTGTGGTCAGTCAATACCACCACCTGATGTCTAGCCCCCTCAAGCCAATGACGCCACTCCTCAAAAGCCCACTTCATGGCCAAAAGCTCCCGATTCCCAACATCATAATTCCGCTCGGCGGGCGAAAATTTACGTGAGAAAAAAGCACAAGGTCTCATCACGGAGCAATCGGAACTTCTCTGCGACAAAACCGCCCCAGCTCCGATTTCAGAAGCGTCGACCTCAACCTGAAAAGGAAGAGCAACATCAGGCTGACGCAACACAGGGGCGGAAGAAAAGCGGCGCTTAAGCTCCCGAAAGGCCTCCACAGCAGCAGGGGACCAATCAGCAACATCAGCACCCTTCCTAGTCAAATCAGTCAATGGTTTAACAACATCAGAAAAACCAGCAATAAATCGACGATAAAAGTTAGCAAAGCCCAAAAATTTCTGAAGACTCTTAAGAGAAGAGGGTTGCGTCCAATCACAAATAGCCTGAACCTTGACAGGATCCATCTCGATGGAAGAGGGGGAAAAAATATATCCCAAAAAGGAAATCTTTTGAACCCCAAAAACGCACTTAGAACCCTTCACACACAAGGAATTAGACCGCAAAACCTGAAAAACCCTCCTGACCTGCTGGACATGAGAGTCCCAGTCATCCGAAAAAATCAAAATATCATCCAGATACACAATCATAAATTTATCCAAATAATCACGGAAAATGTCATGCATAAAGGACTGAAAGACTGAAGGGGCATTTGAAAGACCAAAAGGCATCACCAAATACTCAAAGTGGCCCTCGGGCGTATTAAATGCGGTTTTCCACTCATCCCCCTGCTTAATTCGCACCAAATTATACGCCCCACGGAGATCTATCTTAGAGAACCACTTGGCCCCCTTTATGCGAGCAAACAAATCAGTCAGCAGTGGCAACGGATATTGATATTTAACCGTGATCTTATTCAAAAGCCGATAATCAATGCACGGCCTCAAAGAGCCATCTTTCTTAGCCACAAAGAAAAAACCGGCTCCTAAGGGAGATGACGAAGGACGAATATGTCCCTTTTCCAAGGACTCCTTTATATATTCTCGCATAGCAGCATGTTCAGGCACAGACAGATTAAATAAACGACCCTTAGGGTATTTACTACCCGGAATCAAATCTATGGCACAATCGCACTCCCGGTGCGGAGGTAATGAACCAAGCTTAGGTTCTTCAAAAACGTCACGATATTCAGTCAAGAATTCAGGAATCTCAGAGGGAATAGATGATGAAATGGAAACCACAGGTACGTCCCCATGCGTCCCCTTACATCCCCAGCTTAACACAGACATAGCTTTCCAGTCAAGGACTGGGTTATGAGATTGCAGCCATGGCAATCCAAGCACCAACACATCATGTAGGTTATACAGCACAAGAAAGCGAATAATCTCCTGGTGATCCGGATTAATTCGCATAGTTACTTGTGTCCAGTATTGTGGTTTATTGCTAGCCAATGGAGTGGAGTCAATCCCCTTCAGGGGTATAGGAGTTTCAAGAGGCTCCAAATCATACCCACAGCGTTTGGCAAAGGACCAATCCATAAGACTCAAAGCGGCGCCAGAGTCGACATAGGCATCCGCGGTAATAGATGATAAAGAACAAATCAGGGTCACAGATAGAATAAACTTAGACTGTAAAGTGCCAATTGAAACAGACTTATCAAGCTTCTTAGTACGCTTAGAGCATGCTGATATAACATGAGTTGAATCACCGCAATAGAAGCACAACCCATTTTTTCGTCTAAAATTCTGCCGTTCACTTCTGGACAGAATTCTATCACATTGCATATTCTCTGGCGTCTTCTCAGTAGACACCGCCAAATGGTGCACAGGTTTGCGCTCCCGCAGACGCCTATCGATCTGGATAGCCATTGTCATGGACTCATTCAGACCCGCAGGCACAGGGAACCCCACCATAACATCCTTAATGGCATCAGAGAGACCCTCTCTGAAATTCGCCGCCAGGGCGCACTCATTCCACTGAGTAAGCACAGCCCATTTACGGAATTTCTGGCAGTATATTTCAGCTTCGTCTTGCCCCTGAGATAGGGACATCAAGGCCTTTTCCGCCTGAAGTTCTAACTGAGGTTCCTCATAAAGCAACCCCAAGGCCAGAAAAAACGCATCCACATTGAGCAACGCAGGATCCCCTGGAGCCAATGCAAAAGCCCAATCCTGAGGGTCGCCCCGGAGCAAGGAAATCACAATCCTGACCTGCTGAGCAGGATCTCCAGCAGAGCGAGATTTCAGGGACAAAAACAACTTGCAGTTATTTTTGAAATTTTGAAAGCAAGATCTATTCCCCGAGAAAAATTCAGGCAAAGGAATTCTAGGTTCAGATATAGGAACATGAACAACAAAATCTTGTAAATTTTGAACTTTCGTGGTGAGATTATTCAAACCTGCAGCTAAACTCTGAATATCCATTTTAAACAGGTGAACACAGAGCCATTCCAAGATTAGAAGGAGAGAGAGAGAGAAAGGCTGCAATATAGGCAGACTTGCAAGAGATTCAATTACAAGCACACTCAGAACTGAAGGGAAAAAAAAAAAAAAAAAATATCTTCAGCAGACTTCTCTTTTCTCTCCTTTCTCGGTCAATTAATTTAACCCTTTTTGGCCGGTCAAACTGTTATGGTTCTCAATGGCAAGAGAACATAGCCCAGCAAACATAAGAACTAGCTCTTGGAAGGATGGAAACTAAACTGACCATGAACTAAACCTGCCGCACAACTAACAGTAGCCGGGTAGCGTAGCCTGCGTTTTATCCCTAGACGCCCAGCGCCGGCCGGAGGACTAACTAATCCTGGCAGAGGAAAATATAGTCCTGGCTCACCTCTAGAGAAATTTCCCCGAAAGGCAGACAGAGGCCCCCACAAATATTGGCGGTGATTTTAGATGAAATGACAAACGTAGTATGAAAATAGGTTTAGCAAAATTGAGGTCCGCTTACTAGATAGCAGGAAGACAGAAAGGGCACTTTCATGGTCAGCTGAAAACCCTATCAAAACATCATCCTGAAATTACTTTAAGACTCTAGTATTAACTCATAACATCAGAGTGGCAATTTCAGATCACAAGAGCTTTCCAGACACAGAAACGAAACTACAGCTGTGAACTGGAACAAAATGCAAAAACAAACAAGGACTAAAGTCCAACTTAGCTGGGAGTTGTCTAGCAGCAGGAACATGCACAGAAAGGCTTCTGATTACAATGTTGACCGGCATGGAAGTGACAGAGGAGCAAGGCTAAATAGCGACTCCCACATCCTGATGGAAACAGGTGAACAGAGAGGATGATGCACACCAGTTCAATTCCACCAGTGGCCACCGGGGGAGCCCAAAATCCAATTTCACAACAGTCGAGCAACCCTGGATGGTCCAGATGGATGGAGTAGTGGATGGTTGGTGGATAGCCACCATGTCCCAACAAGGCTGCGACGTCAGTAAGAAGGTGGAGGTGTCATGTTTTGGGCCGGAATCATGGAGAAACAGCTGGTAGGGCCCTTTAAGGTTCCTGAAGGTGTGAAAATTACCTCTGCAAAGTATATAGAGCTTCTGACTGACAACTTTCTTCCATGGTCTAAAAAGCAGAAACGTGCCTTCAGGAGCAAAATCATCTTCATGCTGACAATGCACCATCTCATGCTGCAAAGAATACCTATGAGTCATTGGCTGCTATGGGCATAAAAGAAGATAAACTCATGGGGTGGCCACCATCTTCCCCGATAAACTCACGGGGTGGCCACCATCTTCCCCTGACCTCAACCCTATAGAGAACCTTTGGAGTATCATCAAGCAAAAGATCTATGAGGGTGGGAGGCCGTTCACATCAAAACAGCAGCTCTGGGAGGCGATTCTGACTTCATGCAAAGAAATACAAGCAGAAACTCTCCAAAAACTCACAAGTTCAATAGATGCAAGAATTGTGAAGGTGATATCAAAGTAGGGTTCCTATGTTACATGTAACTTGGCCTGTTAGGATGTTTTGGAGTTAAATAGCTTTTTTGTTCAGTGAATGTGACCTCCTAATGCTGCAAATTCCACAAATTTCAGTTCTTTAACCCATTTCTGTCATTAGACGTACTATTCCGTCCATGTGGGGTGGGCCCTACTTCCCATGGATGGAATAGTACATCATAGGCGATCGGCCACGCTCACAGGGGAAGCGCGGCCGATCGCCGCCAGGTGTCAGCTGATTATTACAGCTGATATTTGGCACTATGTGCCAGGAGCGGTCACGGACCACTCCCAGCACATTAACCCCCGGCACACTGCGATCAAGGATGATCGCAGCATTCCGGCGGCATAGGGAAGCATCACGCAGGGAGAGGGCACCCTGCATGCTTCCCTGACACCCTCGGAGCAACGTGATGTGATCGCGTTGCTCCGAGGGTCTCCTACCTCCTCCTCCCTGCAGGCCCCAGATCCAAAATGGCTGCGGGGGGCCTTCCGGGTCCTGCAGGGAGGTGGCTTGCAAGCGCCTGCTCAGAGCAGGCGCCGGCAAGCCTCCTTCAGTGCCTGTGTGATCGCTGATCCAACACAGTGCACTGCAAAGTGTCAGATCAGCGATCTGTCACTGTAACATGATGTCCCCCCTGGGGCAATGTTACAAAGTAAAAAAATATATATTTACAAATATATATGTAAAAAAATGTATAATGTAAAAAAAAAATCCTAAATAAAGAAAAAATATTGTTCCAATAAATACATTTCTTTGTCTAAATAATAAAAAAACAATAAAAGTACACATATTTAGTATTGCCGCGTCTGTAACGAAGCGACCTATAAAACTGTCCCACTAGTTAACCCCTTCAGTGATCACCGTAAAAAAAAAAAAAAAAGAAACGAGGCAAAAAACAACACTTTATTATCATACCGCCAAAGTGTGTTTTGGGTCATTGTCCTGCTGGAAGACCCATGACCTCTGAGGGAGACCCAGCTTTCTCACACTGGGCCCTACATTATGCTGTAAATTTTGTTGGTAGTTTTCAGACTTCATAATCTCCGCCATGTTTGACTGTATGGACCGTGTTCTTTTCTTTGAATGCCTATTTTTTCTCCTGTAAACTCTTATGTTGATGCCTTTGCCCAAAAAGCTCTACTTTTGTCTCATCTACCAGAGAACATTCTTCCAAAACGTTTTAGGCTTTTTCAGGTGAGTTTTGGCAAACTCCAGCCTGGCTTTTTTATGTCTCGGGGTATGAAGTGGGGTCTTCCTGGGTCTCCTACCATACAGTCCCTTTTCATTCAGACGCCGACGGATAGTACGGGTAGACACTGTTGTACCCTCGGACTGCAGGGCAGCTTGAACTTGTTTGGATGTTAGTCGAGGTTCTTTATCCAACATCCGCACAATCTTGCACTGAAATCTCTTGTCAATTTTTCTTTTCTGTCCACATCTAGGGAGGTTAGCCACAGTGCCATGGGCTTTAAACTTCTTGATGACACTGCGCATGGTAGACACAGGAACATTCAGGTCTTTGGAGATGGACTTGTAGCCTTGAGATTGCTCATGCTTCCTCACAATTTGGTTTCTCAAGTCCTCAGACAGTTCTTTGGTCTTCTTTCTTTTCTCCATGCTCAATGTGGTACACACAAGGACACAGGACAGAGGTTGAGTCAACTTTAATCCATGTCAACTGGCTGCAAGTGTGATTTAGTTATTGCCAACACCTGTTAGGTGCCACAGGTAAGTTACAGGTGCTGTTAATTACACAAATTAGAGAAGCATCACATGATTTTTCCAACAGTGACAATACTTTTGTCCACCCCCTTTTTTATGTTTGGTGTGGAATTATATCCAATTTGGCTTTAGGACAATTATTTTTGTGTTTTTTCATTTAAGACAAATTAAATGAAGATAATAATAACAAAGAATTTGTGTTTGCAATCATTTTCAGGAAGAAACTGAGTATTATCTGACAGAATTACAGGGGTGTCAATACTTTTGGCCACATCTGTAAATATCCATGGTACCACTGAAAATGTCATCTTATCCCGCAAAAAACGAGCTGCCATACAGCATCATCAACGAAAAAATTAAAAAGTTATAGTCCTCAGAATAAAGCGATACGAAAATAATTATTTTTTATATAAAATAGATTTTATCATATAAAAGCGCCAAAACATAAAAAAGATAATAATAATAATAATAATTTTATTTATATAGCGCCAACATATTCCGCAGCGCTTTACAACTTATAGAGGGGACTTGTACAGACAATAGACATTACAGCATAACAGAAATCACAGTTCAAAACAGATACCAGGAGGAATGAGGGCCCTGCTCGCAAGCTTACAATCTATGAGGAAAAGGGGAGACACAAGAGGTGGATGGTAACAATTGCTTTAGTTATTTGGACCAGCCATAGTGTAAGGCTCGGGTGTTCATGTAAAGCTGCATGAACCAGTTAACTGCCTAAGTATGTAACAGTACAGACACAGAGGCTATTAACTGCATAAAGTGTATGAGAACATGATGGAGGAACGTGATTATGTTGTTGTTTTTTATTAATAGGCCACACAGGGATAATTAGGTTAATGCGTTGAGGCGGTAGGCCAATCTGAACAAATGAGTTTTTAGTGCACGCTTAAAACTGTGGGGATTGGGGATTAATTGTATTAACCTAGGTAGTGCATTCCAAAGAATCGGCGCCGCACGTGTAAAGTCTTGGAGACGGGAGTGGGAGGTTCTGATTATTGAGGATGCTAACCTGAGGTCATTAGCAGAGCGGAGGGCACGGGTAGGTTGGTAGACTGAGACCAGAGAGGAGATGTAGGGTGGTGCTGAGCCATGGAGTGCTTTGTGGATGAGGGTAGTAGTTTTGTACTGGATTCTGGATTGGATGGGTAGCCAGTGTAATGACTGGCACAAGGTAGAGGCATCGGTGTAACGGTTGGCGAGGAATATGATCCTGGCAGCAGCATTCAGGACAGATTGGAGCGGGGAGAGTCTGGTAAAAGGTAGGCCAATTAGTAGAGAGTTACAATAGTCCAGACGAGAATGAATAAGTGAGACAGTAAGAGTTTTTGCAGAGTCGAAAGTAAGAAAAGGGCGAATTCTGGAAATGTTTTTGAGATGCAGATAAGAAGAGCGAGCCAGTGATCGGATGTGGGGGGTGAATGAAAGCTCGGAATCAAGGATGACTCCAAGGCAGCGGGCATGTTGCTTTGGAGTAATGGTGGAACCGCACACAGAGATGGCAATGTCGGGCAAAGGTAGGTTTGTAGAGGGAGAGAACACGAGGAGTTCAGTTTTTGACAGGTTCAGTTTCAGATAGAGGGAGGACATGATGTTAGAGACAGCGGTAAGACAATCACTGGTGTTTTCTAAAAAGGTCGGCGTGATAACAGGAGAAGAGGTATATAATTGGGTGTCGTCAGCATAGAGATGGTACTGGAAACCAAATCTACTGATTGTTTGTCCAATAGGGGCAGTATACAAAGAGAAGAGGAGGGGGCCTAGGACTGATCCTTGAGGAACCCCAACAGTAAGGGGAAGGTGAGAGGAGGAGGAACCAGCAAAACAAACAGTGAAGGATCGGCCAGAGAGATAGGAGGAGAACCAAGAGAGAACGGTGTCCTTGAGGCCGATGGAGCGGAGCATAGTGAGGAGGAGCTGATGATCCACAGTGTCGAATGCTGCGGAGAGATCCAAGAGAATTAGCATGGAATAGTGACCATTAGATTTAGCTGTTAGTAGGTCATTAGAGACTTTAGTGAGGGCAGTTTCAGTAGAGTGTAAAGAGCGGAAACCAGATTGAAGAGGGTCGAGAAGAGAATTATCTGAGAGATAGCGGGTAAGACGGGAGTGGACCAGGCGTTCCAGGAGTTTAGAGATGAAGGGAAGATTAGAGACAGGTCTATAATTAGCGGCACAATTTTGATCGAGATATAAATGAGGTATCGCTGTAATCGTACTGACCCGAAGAATAAAACTGCTTTATCGATTTTACCAAACGTGGAACAGTATAAACGCCCCCCCAAAAAGAAATTCATGAATAGCTGGTTTTTGTTCATTCTGCCTCACAAAAATCGGAATAAAAAGCGATCAAAAATGTCATGTTCCCAAAAATGGTACCAATAAAGACGTCAACTCGTCCCGCAAAAAACCAAGACCTCATATTACTCTGTGGACCAAAATATGGAAAAATTATAGCTCTCAAAATGTGGAGACGCAAAAACTATTTTTTGCAATAAAAAACCTCTTTTAGTGGTTAACAGCTGCCAATCATAAAAATCCGCTAAAAAACCCGCTATAAAAGTAAATCAAACCCCCCTTCATCACCCCCTTAGTTAGGGAAAAATAATAAAATGTAAAAAATGTATTTATTTCCATTTTCCCATTAGGGTTAGGGCTAGGGTTGGGGCTAAAGTTAGGGTTGGGGCAACAGTTAGGGTTAAGGTTGGGGCTACAGTTAGGGTTGGGGCAACAGTTAGGGTTGGGGCTAGGGTTAGGGTTCGGGCTAAAGTAAGGGTTAGGGTTAGGGCTAAAGTTAGGGATAGGGCTACAGTTAGGGTTGGGGCTAAAGTTAGGGTTGGGGCTAAAGTTAGGGTTGGGGCTAAAGTTAGGGTTAGGATTACATTTAAGGTTGGGATTAGGGTTAGGGGTGTGTCAGGGTTAGGGGTGTGCTTGGGGTTATGGTTGGGATTAGGGGTGTGTTGGAGTTAGGGGTGTGGTTAGGGTTGGTATTAGGGTTAGGGGTGTGTTGGGGTTAGGGGTGTGGTTGGGATTAGGGTTAGGGGCATGTTCAGGTTAGGGGCGTGGTTAGGGCTGTGGTTAGGGTTGGGATTAGGGTTAGAGGTGTGTTTGGGTTAGGGTTTCAGTTAGAACTGGGGGGTTTCCACTGTTTAGGCACATCAGGGGCTCTCCAAGCTCGACATGGCATCCGATCTCAATTCCAGCCAACTCTGCTTTGAAACTGTAAAACAGTGCTCCTTCCCTTCTGAGCTCTCCCGTGAGCCAAAACAGGGGTTTTCCCCAACACATGGGATATCAGTGTACTCAGGATAAATTGGGCAACAACTTTTGGGGTCAATTTCTCTGGTTACTCTTCGGAAATTAAAAATTTTGGCTAAAAAATAATTTTTGTGGGAAAAAAATGATTTTTTTATTTTCACAGCTCTGGGTTATAAACTGCAGTGAAACACTTGGGGGTGCAAAGTTCTCACAACACATCTAGATAAGTTCCTTGGGGGTCTGGTTTCCAATATGGGGTCACTTGTGGGGGGATTCTACTGTTTAGGTACATCAGGGGCTCTGCAAATGAAAAGTGACGCCTGCAGACCAATCCATCTAAGTCTGCATTACAAATGTCGCGCCTTCGCTTCCGAGCTCTGCCATGCGCCCAAACGGTGGTTCTCCCCCACATATAGGGTATCAGCGTACTCAGGACAAATTGGACAACAACTTTTGGGGTCCAATTTCTCCTGTTACCCTTGGGAAAATACAAAACTGGGGGCTAAAAAATAATTTTTGTGGAAAACAAAAGAATTTTTATTTTCACGGCTCTGCATTATAAACTGTAGTGAAACACTTTGGGGTGCAAAGTTTTCACAACACATCTACATAAGTTCCTTGGGGGTCTAGTATCCATTATGGGGTCACTTGTGGGGGTTTCTACTGTTTAGGTACATCAGGGGCTCTGCAAATGCAACGTTACGCCTGCAGACCAATCCATCTAAGTCTGCAATCCAAACGCGCGCCTTCCTTTCCAAGCTCTGCTATGCGCCCAAACGGTGGTTCCCCCCCACATATGGGGTATCAGCATACTCAGAACAAATTGGGCAACAACTTTTGGGGTCCAATTTCTCATGTTACCCTTGGGAAAATACAAAACCGGGAGCAAAAAAATAATTTTTGTGGAGAAAAAAAAAGATGTTTTATTTTCACGGCTCTGTGTTATAAACTGTAGTGAAACAATTGGAGGTTCAAAGTTTTCACAACACATCTAAATAAGTTCCTTAGGGGGTCTACTTTCCAAAATGGTGTCACTTGTCGGGGGTTTCAATGTTTAGGCACATTAGGGGCTCTCCAAACGCGACATGGCGTCCTCTCTCAAATCCAGTCAATTTTGCATTGAAAAGTCAAATGGCGCTCCTTCCCTTCCGAGCTCTGCCATGCGCCCAAACAGTGGTTTATCCCCACATATGGGGTATCAGCCTACTCAGGACAAATTGCACTGTTACCCTTGGAAAAATAAAAAAATGGGGGCGAAAAGATAATTTTTGTGAAAAAATATGATTTTTCATTTTTACGGCTCTACGTTATAATCTTCTGTGAAGCACTTGGTGGGTCAAAGTGCTCGCCACACATCTAGATAAGTTATTTAGGGGGTCTACTTTCCAAAATGGTGTCACTTGTGGGGTGTTTCAATGTTTAGGCACATCAGGGGCTCTCCAAACGCGACATGGTGTCCCATCTCAATTCCAGTCAATTTTGCATTGAAAAGTCAAATGGCGCTCCTTCCCTTACGTGCTCTGGGGTATCAGCGTAATCAAATTGGACAACAACTTTTGGGGTCCAATTTCTCCTGTTACCCTTGGTAAAATAAACAAATTGGAGCTGAAGTAAATTTTTTGTGACAAAAAGTTAAATGTTCATTTTTTTAAAAAACATTCCAAAAATTCCTGTGAAACACCTGAAGGGTTAATAAACTTCTTAAATGTGGTTTTGAGTACCTTGAGGGGTGCAGTTTTTAGAATGGTGTCACACTTGGTTATTTTCTATCATATAGACCCCTCAAAATGACTTCAAATGTGATGTGGTCCCTAAAATAAAATGGTGTTGTAAAAATTAGAAATTGCTGGTCAAATTTTAACCCTTATAACTCCCTAACTAAAAGAAATGTTGGTTCCAAAATTGTGCTGATGTAAAGTAGACATGTGGTAAATGTTACTTATTAAGTATTTTGTGTGACATATCTCTGTGATTTAAGGGCATAAAAATTAAAAGTTGGAAAATTGCAAAATGTTCAAAATTTTCGCCAAATTTCCATTTTTTTCACAAGTAAACGCAGGTAATATCAAACAAATTTTACCACTATCATGAAGTACAATATGTCACGAGAAAACAATGTCAGAATCATCAGGATCCTTTGAAACGTTACAGAGTTATAACCTCATAAATGGACAGTGGTCAGAATTGTAAAAATTGGCCCGGTCATTAATGTGCAAACCACCCTTGGGGGTAAAGGGGTTAAAACATATCAAATGTTTAGAAATTCTAATGTGCCTAATAATTTGGAACAGTGCATTCTGAGGTTTTATTCATTTTGGAGATTATACTGTTATCATTGGGAGGTTTCTTCAATAAAATTCAATGTATAATCTAATGGGTGATAGTTTTTATTAGACTGACTGACATTTGCACCGACCATTTAGGAAAATCCGATAAAAATATCATTTGCATGATAATTTGGAACATGGTGTATGTATCTATCTACATTGCTACATGGGCTAATAAAAGTCCACTTTTGTATATTTTTTTAGGTGCTCCCTTTCTTTTTGTTCATTAACTATCATCCATCTTTCAATCAGATTTATTGTATCCTTTTGTTATATTTTTATGATCTTTATTTGCTGTTATCAGGCACTTCTGATTGTTAAAAAATTGTGCTTATAGGAAACAATCAGTAAGCTGCTGTTGGGTGATCTGTAAGTGATCGATCCAGTGAGAGATATTGATACGTTACTTTCTTACACGTGGGATTCAATCGTTGCATAATTCACATCCTTTATTCAATATTTTTCAAATGTTCCAGGATCCTTGACGACCTTGTACATTGTCATCAGCTTTTTATTATTGTAACATTTAGAGACAGAGGAAACATAAAGATATTGTCTATTATGTTTTTTTACTATTAGCTGTGCGGTTTTCTAGGGGACTTCTATGGGAAATACTATGACTCCAACGCTCAGCACTGGCCTTGTCATAGACACATTGTATAAATCCAACATCCTGACTTCTGAGATTCAAGAATTTAATGTTCATTAAGATCAAAACCATATCCCAGTGACAGCACTCAACGTCCGGAGCGCAACGCAGAAGTGTTATCATGGGGACAGCAGGTGAAAGGAGCTGTAGATATGTGGGAAATAAGTATTTGATCCTTTGCTGATTTTGTAACTTTGCCCACTGACAAAGACATGAACAGTCTATAATTTTATGGGTAGGTTAATTTTAACATTGAGAGATAGAATATCAAAAATAAAATCCAGAAAATCACATTGTATAAATTATATAACATTTTTTGCATTTTGCAGTGAGAAATACTTAATACAAGACTTAATACTTGGTGGCATTACCCTTGTTGGCAAGCTCAGCAGTCAGACATTCTGAGATTCAAGAATTTAATGTTCATTAAGATCAAAACCATATCCCAGTGACAGCACTCAACGTCCGGAGCGCAACGCAGAAGTGTTATCATGGGGACAGCAGGTGAAAGGAGCTGTAGATATGTGGGAAATAAGTATTTTATCCTTTGCTGATTTTGTAACTTTGCCCACTGACAAAGACATGAACAGTCTATAATTTTATGGGTAGGTTAATTTTAACATTGAGAGATAGAATATCAAAAATAAAATCCAGAAAATCACATTGTATAAATTATATAACATTTTTTGCATTTTGCAGTGAGAAATACTTAATACAAGACTTAATACTTGGTGGCATTACCCTTGTTGGCAAGCTCAGCAGTCAGACATTTTTGTAGTTGATGATGAGGTTTGCGCACATGTCAGGAGGAATTTTGCTCCACTCCCCTTTGCAGATCATCTCTAAATCATTAAGATTTTGAGGCTGTCGCTTGACAGCTCGGAGCTTCAACTTCAATAAGTTTTCTATGGGAATAAGGTCTGGAGACTGGCTAGGCCACTCCATGACTTTAATGGGCGTCTTTGTGAGCCACTGCTTTGTTGCCTTGGCTGTATGTTTTGGGTCATTGTCTTGCTGGAAGACCCAGCCACGACCCATTTTTAATGTCCTGGCGGAGAGAAGGAGGTTGTCACTCAGGATTTTATGGTACATGGCTCCATCCATTCTCCCATTGATGCGGTAGTCCTGTGCCCTTAGCAGAGAAACACCCCAAAAACATAATGTTTCCACCTCCATGCTTGACAGTGGGGATGGTGTTCTTTGGGTCATGGGCAGCATTTCTCTTCCTCGAAACACGGCGAGTTGAGATAATGCCAAAGACCTAAATTTTTGTCTCATCTGACCACAGCACCTTCTCACAATCACTCACAGAATCATCGGGCCTGCACATGTGCCTTCTTGAGCAGGGGGACCTTTTGGGCACAGCGGGGTTTTAAACCTTTATGGTGTAATGTGTTAGCAATGGTTTTCTTGGTGACTGTGGTCCCAGCTGCCTTGAGATCATTAACAAGTTCCCCCCGTGTAGTTTTAGGCTGATCTCTCACCTTCCTCATGATCAAGCATACCCCACGAGGTGAGATTTTGCATAGTGCCGCAGATTGATGTCGATTGACAGTCATTTTGTATTTCTTCTATTTTCTTACCATGGCACCAACAGTTGTCTCCTTCTCACCCAGCGTCTTACTTTTGGTTTTGTAGCCCCCAGCTTTGTACAGGTCTATGATCTTGTCCCTGACATTCTTAGAAAGCTCTTTGGTCTTGCCCATGTTGTAGAGGTTAGAGTCTGATTAATTGAGTCTGTGGACAGGAGTCTTTTATAAAGGTGACTATGTAAGACAGCTGTCTTTAATGCAGGTAACGAGTTGATCAGGAGCATCTAACTGGTCTGTAGGAGCAAGAATTCTTAATGGTTGTTAGGCGATCAAATACTTATTTCTCACTGCAAAATGCAAATAAATTTATATAATTTATACAATGTGATTTTCTGGATTTTGTTTTTGATATTCTATCTCTCAATGTTAAAATTAACCTATCCCTTAAAATTATAGACTGTTCATGTCTTTGTCAGTGGGCAAACTTACACAATCAGCAAGGGATCAAATACTTATTTCCCCCACTGTATAATCTCAAGAACTAATAACACGGTAAAATGGTATGCTAATATAAAAGCAGACAATATATACAGGCAGAGGGGTAGGTAGGGTTTGGTTCAGGGGGGCGAAGCTTCTCAGTGGACCCCTAACCAGGTAACCTTGATTACAACTCGGTGACGCCCCCTAATAGTGGAGGAGAACCTCAGCAGATGACCGCGCTGTTACTGAAGATAATCTCTATATAAAGACCAATATTGTTATTACCGCCATATGGTCAGTGGTAGATACAGAACCCTACAGAACATATAACTGATTACTGCACAGTTACAGATAATGACTTACCGCTGACTTTCTCTGATGAAATAGTTCATTTTTCCCGTCTTTTCCATCTGGCCCAGACCGACATGACGACTTCTCCAGCCAGGACTCGGCTGCAGAGATTACAACAAAGACTCATCTGACTTCTCACATTTCAGGCACCATCCCCATCTATTCCCAACCTGCACAAACCCCTCATCCTGCTGATACCCCAATGCTGCTGTATGTATCCCTATTACTGCACCTGCTGTGTGGTTCTGTGTGCCTATAAATGGTAAAACAAACCCCATATAGTATAATGTATTCCCCATATGCAAACTCTATATAGTATTATGCACTCCCTATAGACCTCTATACTTTAATGCACTCCCCATAGGCCTCGATATAGTATAATGCACTCCCCATAAGCAGATTCTATATAGTATAATGCACTCCTCATAGGCAGAATCTATATAGTATAATGTACTCTGTTATGATCCCAGTGGCTTAGGATCACAAATCTAACCAGCTAAGTCTGAGACAATAGGACGAGCTCTGGGGATGTGGTAACTGGACTGACTGCAAAGCTGATCCTAACCAAACACACTAAAGGTAGCCGTGGAACGTTTCCTGAAATCCTAGACGTCTCTTCACGGCCTGAGAAACTGACTACCCCTAGAGATAAAGTAAGACCTCACTTGCCTCAGAGAAATAACCCCAAAGAAATAGAACAGCCCCCCACAAATAATAACGGTGAGTTAAGAGGAAAAGACAAACGCAGAGATGAAACAGGTTAAGCAAATGAGGCCCGCTAACACTAGATAGCAGAAAATAGCAAGGGATCTGTGCGGTCAGTAAAAAACCCTATACAAAAATATCCACGCAGAGAATGCGAGAACCCCCACACCAACTAACGATGTGGGGGGAGCAACTCAGCACCCCAGAGCTACCAGCAAGCAGAGAAATCACATATTAGCAAGCTGGACAAAACTCATAATATTCTAGGAACATATTGAACACAGATGAGCAAGAATAAGCAAACAGAACTTAGCTTCTCTTGAAGAGACTGGTAACGGATGTAGACAGGAGCAAACAGAATAGCACTGAATACAACGACAGCAGGCATAGACTGAGATTCCAATTGAGCTTAAATAGAAAACCAGCCCACAGATAACGAGACAGCTGATGCTAGTCACACACCTGCAGAAAGACAGCACTCACACAGTACCACTTGTGACCACAAGAGGGAGCCCAGAAATAGAGTTCACAACAGTACTCCCCATAGGCCTCTATATAGTATAATGCACCCCCCATAGGCAGACTCTATATAGTATAATGCACTCTCCATAGGCCTCTATACAGTATAGTATAATGTACTCCCCATAGGCAGACTCTATATAGTATAAACCACTCCCCATAGGCGTCTATATAGTATCTTGTGCTTCCTATAGGCAGACTATACAGTAAAATGCACTCCCCATAGGCCTTTATATAATATAATGCACTCCCCATAGGGAGACTCTATATAGAATAATGCACTCTTCATTAAAAAAATACAATGCTCACCTTTCCTCCTCATTGCCCAGCTGTTCCGAGACCCTGCACATCTCAGGTTGCTGCTGTTATTCAGTAAGAACTGTTACCCTCAGGGGAAAACAATGTCTCCTGATCATGAGATGGATTCACAGCTCAATACAAAACTCAGCCCTGATATGAAATGTTTCATAATATTCAGAATGCTTTCTGTATTAATTACTTTCAAATTTTGAAATCTCTCCTTGCTGTTTTTCAATAGGAACTGTTAACCTCTGGTGAAAACAATGTATCCTGATCGTGAGATGTATTCACAGTTGCACAGCTTGATACAGGATACAGCCCTGATATGAAACATTTCAGAATATTCAGTATGCTTTCTATAACAATTCTTCCCAGATTTTGAAATCTCTCCTTGCTGTCATTCGGTAGGAACTGTTACCCTCAAGGGAAAACAATGTATCCTAATCATGAGATGTATTCACAGTTGCACAGCTCGATACAGGACACAGCCCTGATATGAAACATTTCAGAATATTCAGTATGCTTTCTATATGAATTCTTCCCAGATTTTGAAATTTCTCCTCGCTGTTATTTAGTAAGAACTGTTACCCTCAAGGGAAAACAATGTATCATAATCATGAGATGTATTCACAGTTGCACAGCTCGATACAGGACACATCCCTCATATGAAACATTTCAGAATATTCAGTATGATTTCTATATGAATTCTTCCCAGATTTTGAAATTTCTCCTCGCTGTTATTTAGTAAGAACTGTTACCCTCAAGGGAAAACAATGTATCATAATCATGAGATGTATTCACAGTTGCACAGCTCGATACAGGACACAGCCCTGATATGAAACATTTCAGAATATTCAGTATGCTTTCTATATGAATTCTAACCAGATTTTGAAATTTCTCCTCGCTGTTATTTAGTAAGAACTGTTAGCCTCAAGGGAAAACAATGTATCCTAATCATGAGATGTATTCACAGTTGCACAGCTCGATACAGGACACAGCCCTGATATGAAACATTTCAGAATATTCAGTATGCTTTCTATATGAATTCTTCCCATATTTTCACATTTCTCCTCGCTGTTATTTAGTGAGAACTGTTACCCTCAGGGGAATACAATGTCTTCTGATCATGAGCTGGATTCACAGGTGCACAGCTCAATACATGGCACAGCTGTGATACATGTACATGAATGTAACCAGTCCTGCACTAGTATAACCATCACATGTTTCTATCAGATTGATTTTGCATTATAGGTTTTTATTAAATAAAAACAGGCAGAAATCTAGAAAGTTTATCGGAAAGATGGATAGCTTTACATTATGCAAGAAATAACACTTATTTGCTAAAATGTAACTGATGGGTAATAAGATATTTGTCCTCGGTTCAACTTAAACAGGATATGGAATAGGTTACCACAAAAAACTCTCCTGTCAGCGGTTCTATCGACATAGTGATCAGCGTGCTATCTTCTGAAGAGCATTTCTCAATTATGTGTATTTAGAGAGGACACACAGCTGCCGTCCACTGTACATGAACCTCTGTTCTAAGCTGGAAAATTTTCTGTTAATGACGTCAATATCTGGGGTTATTAAAGGTCATATAAAAACTAATTATCCACATATCAAAATAAGACGGGCCCCCACCACCTAATGACAAGAAACTGAAACAGCAACATAATTAATACTGACTGTCACTAAATGCCAAAATAATACTGCCATACTGTGCACCGAGTAAATTAATGCTCTTGATTCATGGTTAAGTTGGTAAATAGTTTTTTTTGTCTTTGTAGGTCTATCGACATGGAGATCGTTCCCCACTTGATACATACCCAACTGATCCCTACAAAGATACAGTTTGGGATAATGGACTCCAACAACTGACACAGGTACATGCTAGTGTAGGGATCAGATTACAGTGGCCTATTGAAGTCTAAGAGGAGGGCAGGAGGGTGGAGGAGCACAGTGAGAAAACCAGTAGAGGGAGAAATAGGAGCTGCAACTGCCTTGTACTTATCTCACCCCAGTGCTGGATTCACAACTACACTGCTCAGTAATTGAATTGACAAAATCCTCATAGAAACCTGGCTCAGCGGCCAGGTCAGTATTCCATGTACGCTAGATGAAAGCACTGGGAACTGACTCCTGCCTGCTTATATCCCTGACTCCTCTTTTTTTATAAAACCAACTGATGGAGAAACAGATCCTGCCTTGTGCTTATCTCACCCTGGAGCTGGATTCACAACTACACTGCTCAGTAATTGAAATGTCAGAATCCTCACAGGACCCTGGTCTAACGGCCGGGTCAGTATTCCATGGACACTAGACGAAAGCACTGGGAACTGACTTCTGCCTCATTATATCCCTGACTTCTCATTTTTTATAAAACCAGCTGACAGGGAAACAGGTCCTGTAACTACCTTGTGCTTATCTCACCCTGGAGCTGGATTCACAACTACACTGCTCAGTAATTGAAGTGACAAAATACTCACAGTACCCTGGTCTATTGGCCAGGTCAGTATTCCACGGGTGCTAAATGGCAGCCCTGGGAACCGACTCCTGCCTGTCTGCATCAATGACTGCTCTTTTGATTAGCCGTCCTGGCGCAATGTCATTGTGAACCATACATGACATCTCAGTTGGCCAACTGGTCAAAAGAATAGGTAGGAGGTTAGCAGGGCTCCTTATCAGAGGTCCTGGCTACTGGACCAGGGACCTACAAATGTATTTGCTCGCTTCTTCTCTGTAATTTCTGGAGGGCTCATATAATAATAATCAATAAAGCAGCTGTCCGAGATCCTGAGTGTAAAATGCTGAATACAGGCAGCAGTAACACAAAACTAATTAAATAATACTTACCCTCTGATCTAATGTAACATCCCCACTGTTCCCCAATATACTGTGCTGATTGGCTGCCGACGTCACAGTCCGTATACGCCACGGGATGTCTGCAGCCAATCACTGGCCTCAGCAGTACATGGCTTTAGACCGCGGAGTCCGGTAGCTTACCCCTACATCAAATGGATCTTTGGTCTGAAATTGGACTTGCCTGATCAATACCCTACCATCACTATAGCGCTGCACCCCCCCATACTTACAGGACCGACGTACAAACGGGATCTAGTCAATTAGGTCATCTGTCATATGACTTAGAGGGAAACTCCACATTTTATAAAAATAAAATCTTTAAAAAAAAATACAAAATGTGCTTGTAAAAATTGAAATTACCCAATAAATTAATAGAAAAATATCTAATCTCATTTTTTTTATTTGTGTTAATATATAATTCTGTTCATTGACATTCTCTTATAACTGTATTGGCTTGAGAGTCATTTTTAGGCTATTGCGAAATTATTGGGGCTGTCGAGTGCTTGTGTTTTGCAGTTGGGATCTAGTATGGTTCTTGTGGTCCAATAAGCTCTTCTAACGCACTTCCAGGTGGGCATCAGACAGCAGTATGAGCTGGGGAAATATCTAAGGATGAGATATGAGCAGTTCCTCAGCCCGACGTACAAAAAAGAGGAGGTAAGTGGCACTAAATGGTGAAACTTGTATTGGATGGGCTGAGCTGTAATACCAGACATCACCCACAGACAAGGGTGGCGCTGTACTTGGAAAACAAGCAGATTCTTACTTCACTCCTCAGAGAGTCCCCATTAATGATTGGGAAGCGAACAGATTATAATTGTCCTTTTCCCATAAACTAAACAGGTTCATTACCCTGTATCACATGTTATCTGTATACGACCTGAAGTGAACTGGAGTCTATGGTGTGAAGTCAGGTATGTCTAGGCCCAACTCCAAAATGTCTGCCTTCAGGCATGGTTTCTTTAGGACACAGGTTTAACTCTTAACCCTCTGCTAGATATATTGTAGTGAGAGTAAAAGATCCACAAGCTGAACTAAAGGGGTATACTTACTATTATTAGTATTATTATTAGTAGTAGTAGTAGTAGTAATACTGATAATAATAGTAATAATAGTAATATTAATAATACTAATAATTTTAATAATAGTAATACTAGTAATAGTAGTGATAGTAATAGTAGTATTAATAGTAATAATAGTAATAGTAATAATAGTAATATTAACTAGATGTTTCCAGCCAGCTAACGCTCAGCACGCTCATTGCTATCTAATTAACGCTGCTGGTGATTAAACTAAAGTAAATAATGACAACATTCAATAGCGCTTACACAGGTGGTAAATTAACTTAAAATGAAATTAATAACAATAGTGTGGTGATGTGTTGGGGGCGGGATTATGTGTGGTAATGTGGTGGGGGCGGGATTATGTGTGGTGATGTGCTGGGGGCGGGATTATGTGTGGTGATGTGGTAGGGGGCGGGATTATGTGTGGTAATGTAGTGGGGGCGGGATTATGTGTGGTAATGTGGTGGGGGGGCGGGATTATGTGTGGTGATGTGGTGGGGGGCGGTATTATGTGTGGTGATGTGGTGGGGGGTGGGATTATGTGTGGTGATGTGCTGGGGGCGGGATTATGTGTGGTGATGTGGTGGGGGGCGGGATTATGTGTGGTAATGTAGTGGGGGCGGGATTATGTGTGGTAATGTGGTGGGGGGGCGGGATTATGTGTGGTGATGTGGTGGGGGGCGGTATTATGTGTGGTGATGTGGTGGGGGGTGGGATTATGTGTGGTGATGGGGTGGGGGGTGGGATTGTGTGTGGTGATGGGGTGGTGTGGGATTGTGTGTGGTGATGTGGTGGGGGGTGGGATTGTGTGTGGTGATGTGTTGGGGGGCGGGATTATGTGTGGTGATGTGGTGGGGGTCGGGATTATGTGTGGTAATGTGGTGGGGGGCTGGATTGTGTGTGGTAAAGGGGGGGTGGGATTATCTGTAGTAATGTGGTGGGGGGCTGGATTGTGTGTGGTAATGTGGTGGGGGGCAGGATTATGTGTGGTAATGTGGTGGGGGGGCGGGATTATGTGTGGTAATGTGGCGGGGGGCGGGATTATCTGTGGTAATGTGGTGGGGGGCGGGATTATCTGTAGTAAAGTGGTGGGGGGCAGGATTATGTGTGGTAATGTGGTGGGGGGCGGGATTATGTGTGGTAATGTGGTGGGGGGGCGGGATTATGTGTGGTAATGTGGTGGGAGGTGGGATTATCTGTGGTAATGTGGTGGGGGGGCGGGATTATGTGTGGTAATGTGGTGGGGGGCCGGGATTATGTGTAGTAATGTGGTGGGGTGGCAGGATTATGTGTGGTGATATGGTGGGGGGTGGGATTATGTGTGGTAATGTGATGGGGGTGGGATTATGTGTGGAAATGTGGTGGGGGGTGGGATTATGTGTGGTAATGTGGTGGGGGGCGGGATTATCTGTGGTAATGTTGTGGGGGCGGGATTATGTGTGGTAATGTGGTGGGGGCGGGATCATGTGTGGTAATGTGGTGGGGGGCGGGATTATGTGTGGTGATGTGATGGGGGCGGGATTATGTGTGGTGATGTGGTGGGGGGCGGGATTATGTGTGGAAGTGTGGTGGGGGCGGGATTATGTGTGGTAATGTGGTGGGGGCGGGATTATCTGTGGTAATGTGGTGGGGGGCGGGATTATGTGTAGTAATGTGGTGGGGGGCGGGATTATGTGTAGCAATGTGGTGGGGGGGCGGGATTGTGTGTGGTAATGTGGGGGGCAAGATTATGTGTGGTAATGTGGTGGGAGATTACCTGTGGTAATGTGGTGGGGGGTGGGATTACAGTTAGGTCCATATATATTTGGACAGAGACAACATTTTTCTAATTTTGGTTATAGACATTGCCACAATGAATTTTAAACAAAACAATTCAGATGCAGTTGAAGTTCAGACTTTCAGCTTTCATTTGAGGGTATTCACATTAAAATTGGATGAAGGGTTTAGGAGTTTCAGCTCCTTAACATGTGCCACCCTGTTTTTAAAGGGACCAAAAGTAATTGGACAGATTCAATAATTTTAAATAAAATGTTCATTTCTAGTACTTGGTTGAAAACCCTTTGTTGGCAATGACTGCCTGAAGTCTTGAACTCATGGACATCACCAGACGCTGTGTTTCCTCCTTTTTGATGCTCTGCCAGGCCTTCACTGCGGTGGTTTTCAGTTGCTGTTTGTTTGTGGGCCTTTCTGTCTGAAGTTTAGTCTTTAACAAGTGAAATGCATGCTCAATTGGGTTGAGATCAGGTGACTGACTTGGCCATTCAAGAATATTCCACTTCTTTGCTTTAATAAACTCCTGGGTTGCTTTGGCTTTATGTTTTGGGTCATTGTCCATCTGTAGTATGAAACGAGGACCAATCAGTTTTGCTGCATTTGGCTGGATCTGAGCACACAGTATGGCTCTGAATACCTCAGAATTCATTCGGCTGCTTCTGTCCTGTGTCACATCATCAATAAACACTAGTGACCCAGTGCCACTGGCAGCCATGCATGCCCAAGCCATCACACTGCCTCCGCCGTGTTTTACAGATGATGTGGTATGCTTTGGATCATTAGCTGTACCACGCCTTCGCCATACTTTTCTCTTTCCATCATTCTGGTAGAGGTTGATCTTGGTTTCATCTGTCCATAGAATGTTCTTCCAGAACTGTGCTGGCTTTTTTAGATGTTTTTTAGCAAAGTCCAGTCTAGCCTTTTTATTCTTGGTGCTTATGAGTGGCTTGCACCGTGCAGTGAACCCTCTGTATTTACTTTCATGCAGTCTTCTCTTTATGGTAGATTTGGATATTGATACGCCGACCTTCTGGAGAGTGTTGGTCACTTGGTTGGCTGTTGTGAAGGGGTTTGTCTCCACCATGGAGATTATTCTGCGATCATCCACCCCTGTTGTCTTCCGTGAGCGCCCAGGTCTTTTTGCATTGATGAGTTCACCAGTGCTTTCTTTCTTTCTCAGGATGTACCAAACTGTAGATTTTGCCACTCCTAATATTGTAGCAATTTCTCGGATGGGTTTTTTCTGTGTTCGCAGCTTAAGGATGGCTTGTTTCACCTGCATGGAGAGCTCCTTTGACCGCATGTTTACTTCACAGCAAAACCTTCCAAATGCAATTACCACACCTCAAATCAACTCCAGGCCTTTTATCTGCTTAATTGAGAATGACATAACGAAGGGATTGCCCACACCTGTCCATGAAATAGCCTTGGAGTCAATTGTCCAATTACTTTTGGTCCCTTTAAAAACAGGGTGGCACAGGTTAAGGAGCTGAAACTCCTAAACCCTTCATCCAGTTTTAATGTGGATACCATCACATTAAAGCTGAAAGTCTGAACTTCAACTGCATCTGAATTGTTTTGTTTAAAATTCATTGTGGTAATGTCTATAACCAAAATTAGAAAAATGTTGTCTCTGTCCAAATATATATGGACTTAACTGTATGTGTGCTAATGTGGTGGGGGGCAGGATTATCTGTGGTAATGTGGTGGGGGGCGGGATTATGTGTGGTGATGTGGTGGGGGGCAGGATTATGTGTGGTAATGGGGTGGGGGGCGGGATTATGTGTGGTAATGGGGTGGGGGGGCAGGATTATGTGTGGTAATGGGGTGGGGTGGCGGGATTATGTGTGGTAATGGGGTGGGGGGCGGGATTATGTGTGGTAATGGGGTGGGGGGGGCAGGATTATGTGTGGTAATGTGGTGGGGTGGCGGGATTATGTGTGGTGATGTGGGGGGGCGGGATTATGTGTGGTAATGGGGTGGGGTGGTAATTATTATGTGAGGTAATGGGGTGGGGGGCGGGATTATGTGTGGTAATGGGGTGGGGGGGCGGGATTATGTGTGGTAATGGGGTGGGGTGGCGGGATTATGTGTGGTAATGGGGTGGGGGGCGGGATTATGTGTGGTAATGGGGTGGGGGGGGCAGGATTATGTGTGGTAATGTGGTGGGGTGGCGGGATTATGTGTGGTGATGTGGGGGGGCGGGATTATGTGTGGTAATGGGGTGGGGTGGTAATTATTATGTGAGGTAATGGGGTGGGGGGCGGGATTATGTGTGGTAATGGGGTGGGGGGGCGGGATTATGTGTGGTAATGGGGTGGGGGGGCGGGATTATGTGTGGTAATGGGGTGGGGGGGGGCGGGATTATGTGTGGTAATGGGGTGGGGGGGCGGGATTATGTGTGGTAATGGGGTGGGGGGCGGGATTATGTGTGGTAATGGGGTGGGGGGCGGGATTATGTGTGGTACTGGGGTGGGGGGGCGGGATTATGTGTGGTGATGTGGTGGGGTGGCGGGATTATGTGTGGTGATGGGGCGGGATTATGTGTGGTAATGGGGTGGGGGGGTGGGATTATGTGTGGTAATGGGGTGGGGGGGCGGGATTATGTGTGGTATTGGGGTGGGGGGGCGGGATTATGTGTGGTGATGTGGTGGGGTGGCGGGATTATGTGTGGTGATGTGGTGGGGGGGCGGGATTATGTGTGGTAATGGGGTGGGGGGTGGGATTATGTGTGGTAATGGGGTGGGGGGGCGGGATTATGTGTGGTAATGGGGTGGGGTGGCGGGATTATGTGTGGTAATGGGGTGGGGGGCGGGATTATGTGTGGTAATGGGGTGGGGGGGGCAGGATTATGTGTGGTAATGTGGTGGGGTGGCGGGATTATGTGTGGTGATGTGGGGGGGCGGGATTATGTGTGGTAATGGGGTGGGGTGGTAATTATTATGTGAGGTAATGGGGTGGGGGGCGGGATTATGTGTGGTAATGGGGTGGGGGGGCGGGATTATGTGTGGTAATGGGGTGGGGGGGCGGGATTATGTGTGGTAATGGGGTGGGGGGGCGGGATTATGTGTGGTAATGGGGTGGGGGGGCGGGATTATGTGTGGTAATGGGGTGGGGGGCGGGATTATGTGTGGTACTGGGGTGGGGGGGCGGGATTATGTGTGGTGATGTGGTGGGGTGGCGGGATTATGTGTGGTGATGGGGCGGGATTATGTGTGGTAATGGGGTGGGGGGGTGGGATTATGTGTGGTAATGGGGTGGGGGGGCGGGATTATGTGTGGTATTGGGGTGGGGGGGCGGGATTATGTGTGGTGATGTGGTGGGGTGGCGGGATTATGTGTGGTGATGTGGTGGGGGGGCGGGATTATGTGTGGTAATGGGGTGGGGGGTGGGATTATGTGTGGTAATGGGGTGGGGGGGCGGGATTATGTGTGGTAATGGGGTGGGGGGGCGGGATTATGTGTGGTGATGTGTTGGGGCGGGATTATGAGTGATGATGTGGTGGGGGGGCGGGATTATGTGTGGTGATGTGGTGGGGGCGGGATTATGTGTGGTGATGTGGTGGGGGGCGGGATTATGTGTGGTGATGTGGTGGGCGGCAGGATTTGTGGGGGCGGGATTGTATGTGGTGATGTGGTGCGGATTGTGTGTGGTAATGTGGTGGGGCGGAGCTACTGTGCAGGGGGCGGGATTAGCGATAATAATAGTAATAGTAGTAATGATAATAGTAATAGTAATAACAGTAAAAGTAATATTAATAGTTATAATAGTAATAATAATCATAATAGTAATAATATAATAGTAATAATAACAGTAATAGTAATAATAATAATAATTATATAAGTAATAGTAGTAATGGTAATAATAGTAATAGTAATTATAGTAATAATAACAGTAATAGTAGTAGTAATAATGATAATACTAATAATTTAATAGTAATAATAACATTAATAGTAGTAATAGTAATAATAGTAATAATAATAATGATATCAGTAATAGTAATAGTAGTAATGGTAATAATAGCAATAATAGTAATAGTAATTATAGTAATAATAACAGTAATAGTAGTAATATTAACAGGAATAGTAATAATAATAAAAATCCATTATTATTATCGGCTGAATATATTCCGGGTACGTCTATCTATCGCAAACCAACGGCCACGAATAGCCTTTTGAGATGGGAGAGCCATCACCCGTTTCCGTTGAAACGTGGTATCCCTAAAGGACAGTTCCTCCGTTTACGCAGGAACTGTTCCTCCCTGAGTTATTTCAGGACTAAATCTACTGAACTTAAATATCGCTTCAGAGACAGGGGATACCCCGATGATGTGATCGCCTCCGCCTTTGATACTGCCTTAGATAGAAATAGGACATCACTCCTGCTACCAAAGTCCGAGACTGACTTAACATCTATCACACGTCTGATTGGCACTTTTGACGATCAGTCTAGGAGAGTTTTTGACATCTTCAGGAGGCATTGGCAGATATTGAGATCTGATCCAGATATAGGCGGATTTATTTCCTCACACCCATCGATCACATACAGAAGGGGAAGGTCGATCAGGGATACTATTGTCCAGAGCCACTTTGTGTCCCCGAAAAAACAGGGTACCTGGTTGGACAATAGGTCCACTGGTACATTTAAGTGCGGACACTGTTCTTTCTGTAAGCATATTTGTGTCTCCAGTACCTTTAGAAGTTCGGCCACAAACAGGACATTCTCTATGAGACAGTTTGCTAACTGCAGAACTGTAGGCGTAGTATATCTCTGCACATGTTCTTGTCCCTAGGATTATGTGGGTAAAACCAAACGTGAACTTCGGGTTCGTATAAGTGAACACCTTGGTGACATACGACATTGCAGAGATACACCAATTGCGCGACACGTCATCAATGAACATGGAGGTGACCCAGGTTAATTAAATTTCAGAGTTATTGAGGTTATCCCCCCCTCGGTGAGACGAGGTGATTGGGATAAAAAAATAATACAGCGCAAAACAAGATGGATTTATCTTTTGAGGTCCATGAGCCCCGTGGGCCTCAATGAACGATTGACCTTCACCAGCTCTATTTAGTCATCTGTCAGGCTCTGGGTTATCTTAGCTATAGCCATGTACCGTATATACTCGAGTATAAGCCAACCCGAGTATAAGCCGACCCCCCTAAGGCTACGTTCACATTTGCGTTGTGCGCCGCAGCGTCGGCGCCGCAACGCACAATGCAAACAAAAACGCAGCAAAACGCATGCACAACGCTGCGTTTTGCGCCGCATGCGTCCTTTTTTTCATTGATTTTGGATGCAGCAAAAATGCAACTTGCTGCGTCCTCTGCGCCCGGACGCGGGCGCCGCAGGGACGCATGCGATGCAAAACGCAAGTGCGACGCATGTCCATGCGCCCCCATGTTAAATATAGGGGCGCATGACGCATGCGGCGATGCTGTGGCGCCCGACGCTGTTTTGCCACAAAAAACTGGGAAAACTTATTGACTCGAGTATAAGCCTAGGGTGGAAAATGCAGCAGCTACCGGTGAATTTCAAAATTAAAAATAGATGCTCCATACCGGTCATTATGGCCCCATAGATGCTCCACATAAAGCTGTGCCACATATAATGCTCTGCACTGTTCATTATGGCCCCATAGATGCTCCACATAAAGCTGTGCCATATATAATGCTCTGCACAGTTCGTTATGGCCCCATAGATGCTCCATAGAAAGCTGTGCCATGTATAATGCTCTGCACCTTTGATTATGGCCCCATAGATAGCTGTGCCATATACAATGCTCTGCACCTTTGATTATGGCCCCATGGATAGCTGTGCCATATACAATGCTCTGCACCTTTGATTATGGCCCCATAGATAGCTGTGCCATATATAATGCTCTGCACCTTTGATTATGGCCCCATAGATAGCTGTGCCATATACAATGCTCTGCACCTTTGATTATGGCCCCATAGAAAGCTGTGCCATATACAATGCTCTGCACCTTTGATTATGGCCCCATAGATGCTCCATAGAAAGCTGTGCTATATACAATGCTCTGCACCTTTGATTATGGCCCCATAGATGCTCCATAGAAAGCTGTGCCATATACAATGCTCTGCACCTTTGATTATGGCCCCATAGATGCTCCATAGAAAGCTGTGCCATATACAATGCTCTGCACCTTTGATTATGGCCCCATAGATGCTCCATAGAAAGCTGTGCCATATACAATGCTCTGCACCTTTGATTATGGCCCCATAGATGCTCCATAGAAAGCTGTGCCATATACAATGCTCTGCACCTTTGATTATGGCCCCATAGATGCTCCATAGAAAGCTGTGCCATATACAATGCTCTGCACCTTTGATTATGGCCCCATAGATAGCTGTGCCATAAATAATGCTCTGCACCTTTGATTATGGCCCCATAGATAGCTGTGCCATATATAATGCTCTGCACCTTTGACCTTTGATTATGGCCCCATAGATGCTCCACATAAAGCTGTGCCTTATATATACTGCTCTGCACCGTTGCCCCATAGATACTCCGCATAAATCTGTGCCATTGCTACTGCTGCAATAAAAAAAAAAAAACACATACTCACCTTTCTTGCTTGCAGCTCCTCAGCGTCCCGTCCCGGCGTCTCTCCGCACTGACTGATCATGCAGAGGGCGGCGCGCACACTATATGCGTCATCGCGCCCTCTGACCTGAACAGTCAGAACAAGAGGACGCGAAAACTGAGCGGCGCCCGGCGGGTGGAACGAGGGAAGGTAAATATGTAATACTTACCTGCTCCCGGCGTCCCGCTCCTTCCCCCGGACAGCTGGTCTTCGGTGCCGCAGCCTCTTCCTCTGTCAGCGGTCACCGGCACCGCTGATTAGAGAAATGAATAGGCGGCTCCGCCCCTATGGGAGGTGGAGCAGCCTATTCATTTCTCTAATGAGCGGTCCCATGTGACCGCTGAACAGGGGAAGAGCTGCGGCACCGAAGACCGTGGGACGGGCAGGGGGAGCGTCAGGAGCGCTGGGACTAGGTGAGTATGCCTCAGCCCCCTCACCCGCCGACCGTGACTCGAGTATAAGCCGAGGGGGCACTTTCAGCCCAAAAATTTGGGCTGAAAATCTCGGCTTATACTCGAGTATATACGGTATATTAATACAGTGTTCATTATTTTTTATCTCATTCATGAGATATATTATTACTCTTCATTTCTCTTTTCTTATTTATTCTTTTTTTCTTTATTGTTCATTTAACTTAATTAGCTGTGGATTTTACCTTGTTCATGGTTAGTAACTTTATTTTATTATTTCTGTGTGATTATTTGATTTCTCTAATATACGTGGTAATCTGGAGAAGCGCAGTTTTTCATTTTGTATCTCCCTGTACATATCTGCGCATGCGCTATTTATTTGCGCTTCCCCCTTTGGGTGTCTATTTTCGGAGGCGGCCCTCATTTGGTGTGCCTTTGCATCCCTGCACATCTGCGTTTATCTGCGCACGCGCCTCCCCCGTGGCTGTTTATAACGGGGGTGGCTCTTATTTGGCGTGCTTTTGCATCCCCGCACACCGTTGTGGACTGCGCATGCGCCTGTCGCCATTTCTCTTTTTCAGAGTGGAATGCATCTTGCGCTCCACATGTAGACACGGCGCTTGTGATGATACAGATGACGTCACTTCCGGGGGCCGCCCTGACTTAGCGTGCTCCTTAGTTTCCACGGCCCTCATTTGGTGTGCCTTTGTATCCCTGCACACCTGCGTTTATCTGCGCACGCGCCTCCCCTGTGGTTGTTTATAACGGGGGCGGCTCTTATTTGGCGTGCTTTTGCATCCCCGCACACCGTTGTGGACTGCGCATGCGCCTATCGCCATTTCTCTTTTTCAGAGTGGAACGCATCTTGCGCTCCACATGCTGACACGGCGCTTGTGATGATGCAGATGACGTCACTTCCGGGGGCCGCCCTGACTTAGCGTGCTCCTTAGTTTCCACGTGCATTTATAGGTGAACACAGGGTGAGTCCACCACAGCTTCTATCTCTGTTACAGCCACATAACCCCTGATGAACCCCCGTTACATAAATGGGGGGGAAACGCGTTGGGTATTGCTTGGGGAGATGGATGTCCAGCGCTCGATGTGATATCTGAGTTTTTTCAGCAGTGCCTAAAGTTTTCCAGAAGCCTGCAGATGAGTATCAATGCTGTGATATTAACTTTATGGCAATGGGGATGATTGTGTCCTTATCTGGGAAGTATTGTCTTTCTGGGGACTCCAGGCTTGAGGGATGTACTGGACATATTCTTGTACTATGTGTTTTTGAGCAGTATTAGTATTATCTGCTGCTCTATAGATATGTCATGAGCACGTGCTGACTGTAATTAATATTGTATACTGATTAAGTGCTGGTTCCATCCAGTTTTTGTTTCCTTGTTTGTTCAGGAGTGGATATTCCAACTGCTATTTTTGGTATTTCACTATCGTTAGAGTGATGTCCCTATATTATTGAGACATCTGCTATTCTTACACTCCTTTATCCAGGAAACTGAATATTTGTTATATCTTGAACAATATTGGTATCAATACATCTCATTCACCTACTCATTTTGTTTTTTGGGGGCTAATGAGGATATATCCCGTTTCATCTCAGATGCCCAATGTCTAAGGAAAGGATTTTTCTGTACAAGAGTTGAGACATTGCCTGATTTTTTTCTTTGTTTTTGTTTTTTGTCTTTTACGTTATTTTTGAATTTTTGGTGTTTGGGTGTTTGCGGGACACTTCTTTATTTTTCTTCCCTATTTAGGGACTTTGTAGGGTCCTTAGGGTCAGTCGACGGTGAGTGGGGGCGTCTACCGCTTCACATTAGGGCGCCTACCGCTTCACATTAGGGCACCAACCCCCACTGCTAGGCAGAGTCTTTTCCTATAGGGTTTTTTCTAGGGCTCTTCTAGGGTTCCGTAACTAGGGAATCCTAGGGATTTTTTGAGGGTGAGTCGACGTTGAGTGGGGGCACCTACCGCAGTAAATTAGGGTGCCTACCCCCACTGCTAGGTAGAACTAAGTGTAGTTGCTCCTTAGGACTCTTTAGATACATAAATTATTGCCTTTATTATTTTCTTATTTGTCTATGAAAAGAGTTTTTATTGCTGTTTAATAAAAGTTATATTTTAGGGATCCTTGTTGTTTTGGTTTTGTAATAATGATAATAGTAATAATAGTAATATTAACAGGAATAGTAATAATAATAAAAATCCATTATTATTATCAGCTGAATATATTCTCCTATTTCACATATGTTGGTATTAGAGGGGTTCCCAGTACTCTAATGCTGATGACCTGTAATATCTGATCGGTTTGGGCTGACTTCTGTCACTCCTGCAGAGGAGAAATCCCTGCAATGTTTTCCCAGGTACGGAGCTACACACTTAGTCTTGGCTTTGTTTGGGATTATAGCTCCCAGCAGCTCTAAGCTGATCATGGAGATGACCTTGTGTCAATGCAAATATAACAATCTTGGAAAAGCCCTTTTAATTAATTTAAATGGTCAACTATCATTTAAAGAAACGTATGCATATTAGATTTCTGATCTAGCCACTAACCTCAAAAGTGTAATGTTCTTTCTTTACCAAATATGCTCCTTTCTTTTCCTGAAAGATTACTCTAACCGTTATGGCCGCTAACGTCTCACTTCTTTTCAACTCAACTTTATGTCCACTGCCTGTTGCGAAGGCTAATCAGTCTATAGTTCAGACAAGCAAGAAGGGTTACAGGACGTGGGGACCTGTCCTTACAAGCCTGCGCTGTCAGCTCTATAGAGTTCAGAACAGCACGCAGTAGTGAGCTGCTGGTCTTTTGTCTTGTTAGTGTCTGCATTTCTTATGTTTTTGTTTTACTTGATCATTAAATAATATTAGCACTTTTATTCTCCCTTCTCTCCTCCCTCCAGCTTTTTTTTGCAGTGTCTGCTCTCCACTAGTATTCCACTTGCCTCCTTGTTTCTAATAGCACATTAGCTCTTCTATTCTCCACTTAACTACTTCTCATATAGGTGGCATGGAAAGCCCATCCCTGCATGGCGGCCCACCAGAGGATCCTCCTCTCCTGCTGTGGGCCAGTCCGAGCCTGCCTAGTGGACTAGATGCACGTTTATGCTGTTTTGAGTATGGATGTCGTTCTCCAGCACAAGACATTGACAGAAAACGATTGTGCATGTGGAATTTCAATATGCCTGATCCTTTTTTTCCCCACTGGAGATTAGCCAATATCAGAGGAGTCTGTCAGTGGCTTATTCTCCTTTATCCATTGCTTGCTGCAGGGTTAGATGACGGCATCAAGTTTCCCAATGGAGGTGTCACTTTGACCCCCTCTACTGTGATGTCCATATGTAGAGGAGTCTTGTCCACATGGGTGGTTTCGTCATCTATATAAAGCTATTGTACTTTTCCTAGTTCTCTCAAGACTTTATTACTAGGTTTTGGTTCCATGGTTTTTCTGTTTTGTCTTTTCTCAGAAACCTCAATGTCTGGATGTAAGTACACAACCTTTTTCTCCGAACTTTTGAGTAATACATTTCCAGGCATTGTTGCGACCACTGATCGATCCCCATGCACTAATATAGATTTATGAAGTGATAGTTCCTCATTTAGAGTATTCATTATTACTATTAATTAAACACTAAATCACTGAACTCCAACTGTAGCTCTCTAGTCATTCTGAAACTACAACCCTCGGGGTGCCCCGATATATGGAAAGCTAGGAGTCAGTTTCACTCCAGCTACCTCTGAGTTACACCAAGGTATTAGACTTGTGGTGTGGACATGGTAGTGTGAAGATCTGGGGTTGTGGGTTGTAATAATCACCTAGGCAGGTTAACGATGCAAATATTTTTCATTCCTTACCTTCATGGTCTTACAACAACAACTATGGGTAGATGCTCAAAATACGTTGCCCACAGACCACAAGATCTCAACCTGGGACCGGTAGTTTGACTGCCCCCATACCAGGAGATTCTCCCTATCTCCTAACTTTTGGTTGGCCCACAACCAAATCTCCCACCAGTATAGTCCACGCTCCTCCAGAAGATCGAGAACACCTCTGTGGTGTGAATCCTCACCTTTTTCTCCGTAATTGCAGCTTTCTCATCACACTTATCATGCTCGGGAGTTATCTAAGTATGTTGGGCGTGCTCGTATATAATGTTCGAGTCCCTGTGGCTCAACACATGCCAATCCTTGCATGTGTCTGTCTATCAGCCCGGAATCATGCAGCCCCAGGGAATGGACCATAATATACGAGCACAACTAAGATACTCGGATAACACCCGAGCATGCTCGGATAAGACGTTATCTGAGCACGTTCGCTCATCAATAGTACCAAGTTATTGATAGGGTCTTATATGGATATCTAGGGTCAGTGCCATATCACGAACCCTAGGGTGCCAACCTCTGTGTTCAGGCAGGGCTACCTTAAGCTATAGCTAGGGAAAACTAGATCCATACCCCTGCCTTTCCTTTGGACCTACCTATTTTGAAGTCACTATGTGTGTTGCTGTGTTTTGTCTTTTTCCTCCATTATTTTAATATTTACTCAATAAAGATAAACAATTTATAGGGGTTTCTCGAGTTTGTAAGTTATTATCATTATTTTTCATAAAGCACAGTAAATGCATACTTATTGTTATTATGCAGACTAAGACAAACATATGTCTTTCTTGTACCTTTGTGTTTTTTTTCCATTTCTATCTACCCCTGTGTGCATCCTCTGTGTGTTCCTGATTTGCCCCACCTCTCCAAAGTTATCATCAAGCTAATCTAAGTGTAGTATTTACCTTATGCTTTTGTGCACTCTCCTCTCTTGCACAGTACCCTGCCTGACTGATTTCATTTTCACCCATCTATACCAGTATAGTTGCTTATGTAGTTTTACACCATTGCCAGCTGGTTGTAGCAGAGCTCAACTCTCCTGCACTCTTCAACTACAGTGGTGTAGATCTGTGTCTGATGCCTGCAGCAGACAGATTAGCTTGTGAAACTTCATACTGCTCTTTTGATGCATATGGCAGAAGATACTCCTCTGTCATATGCATCAACAGAGCAGCATTTGCAATTTCACATCACTAGATTCTCAGCAGCAAGCAACAAACATAACTACTCAGCCCCTGTATACAGCCCCATCCTGAAGTATATCCTTTCAGCCCCTCTATACAGAGCCGTATCCTGCAGTACAGCTCTCCTTTGAGCCCTCTGTAAACAGCCCCATCCTGCTATCACAAAGGTGTCTCGTCCCCCTGGAAGACGTGTAGTTAGAAGGTCACACCGGGTAATGAATTGCAGTTCTTCTTTAGAGATGGTGTGATTCATGTCCTATTTGAAATGGATTTCCTTTCCTTCATTGTTGAGAGGTTTGACTCCTTCCATGCTGGCAGAGACCACACAGCCTGGTTGTTCTCAGCTGCAACTGCTTATCATTTACTCCCTCTATGTAGTCTGGCTTTGGGCATTTAGTTCTTGCCGGTGAAAGATTCATTTTCCTGTGCTGAGTGCTAAAGCTGAGTAGTTGTAGTTGTAGTGATCTGTAGTTTGTTGAAGTACATGTGTGTTTATCTCCTGATCCCTATTCCCATTTAGTTTACTCCTCCCTGTCCCTATCCTCCTCCCAATTGTTGGTTAGTGCTTTTGTATGATAGAGATTTTATCCCTGATTTGTCTTTGTGTCTTGTTTACCTTACATTTCTGTCCCATGCCTCATGGGGTGTGGGATGGAACAGATTAGGGTTTAACAGGAGCATAGAAAGGTCAGAGACCCAAACCTCTCTACCTTCAAGAGTACCCCCAGGACATGGATAGTTAAGGTCCCAGTTGCAGGGACATTTTGAGGCCCCTCTTCCTTACCGAACACCGTCACAGCGTGACACCTGCATTATATCTTGAAACTTCAAATGCTGCTCTTTTGATGTATATGGCAGAAGATAATCATCTGCCATAACCATCAACAAAGCAATATTTGTACTTTCACATAACTGATTTCTCAGCAGCAGGCAACAAACACAGCTTAAATACTCAGCCCCTGTATACAGCCCCATCACAAAGTTTATCAGCCCTTCTAAATAGAGCCCCATCCTGCAGTATGTCTCTTTTTTCTGCCCTATGTATACGGCCCCATTGTGCATTATATCCTCTCAGCCCTTCTATGCAGAGCCCTATCCTGCAGTATATCCTTTTAGCCCCTATATACAGAGCTCCATCCTGCAGTATATCTCTCCTCTCAGCTCCTCTACTATTCAGCCCCATCCTGCAGTACAGTGCTCTTCTTAGTTTCCAGCACACACTGCCTTCTTGGAATGAGCACCTGCACTGTTATGACATTGTGTGCATATACCCTTACTATTTATGCACACTACACCAATCCCATGCATGACAGACGTGGCACTTCCTACATATAAACTCATGGAATAGTATAAAACATTGCATTACATAAAACAACATATCCTAACATCAGCATAGCATTAGCAAAGTAATGAATGATTCATCAGGTAGCAACAGGGGGTTAACAAAGCAATGGCCTGTGATAGGGGTGCAGACCCATTTAATCCCTTTTATATGCTTTATACATTGGTAGCAGATTACTCCAAAGTGCGTGAGGTTTAGATTGCTAAACGAAGGATGATTCATTAATGTCGCTGAGTGTGGTTTGAGTCCGTGACAGTATGCACTCGCCGACCCATGTAATGCTCAGAAGCAGCCGTCATACTCCGCGCTCACTTGACCACAGTCTGAAAATTAATGAAGTGTTTAAATGCAATATCTCCTTCTAATTCCATAAAAAAAAAACTTGTTTGGTTGGGTTTATTTCACACGTGAATAATGTCGCTTCATGGAAACAGATGAAAAAAAAGCCTAAAACTGTCCTCATAATTGTACAAACAACCATCCTGAATCCAACGTGATAGTCCCGACTCCCGAATGTGGGGAGCTGTTCCCGGGTGGTCAGGGGTACGTTCCGACTTCAGCTGCATCTATGTCCACAGAAAACAGATATAGATGAATACCATGGTGGCACATGGAGTCGGCAAGTCCTTGCTTCACCATTCTTTCCAGGTAGAACCTGAAGGTCCAGCAGGGACCTTCAAGTATTCTTGCATTCTCACGTGATATGAAGAGTTCGGAAAGTTTTCAGACACTACTTAGACTGGAAGCAGCGGCAAGTAAAATAGGAGATGCAATTAGGGATGTGAAAGGCAAGTGGGATGCTTGTGTAGGGACATCATACAGTGTTGGGGTTCCTGTGGACACATTATACTGTGTGGGGAGCCTGTGGGCACATTATACTGTGTGGGGAGCCTGTGGGCACATTATACTGTGTGAGGGGCCTGTGGGCACATTATACTGTGTGAGGGGCCTGTGGGCACTTTATACCGTGTGGGGGGCCTGTGGGCACATTATACTGTGTCGGGGGTCTGTGGGCATATTATACTGTGTAGGGAGTCTGTGGGCACATTATACTGTGTGGGAGGCCTGTGGCCACATTATACTGTGTGTGGGGGGAGGTGTGTGGTCATCATACTGAGTTTGGGGCGCTTGGCGGACATTATACTATATTTGTGGGAGACCTGTGAGGGCATCATATTGTGTTTGGGGGGATCTAGGGACATCAACATCATACTGTTTGTGGGGTCCTGTGGGGATATCAAACTGTGTGTATGGGAGTATACTTTGGGGCATCACACTGTGTTCTGCGGGACTGTGAGCACATTATATTGTGTGGGGGGGGTAGTGGGGTCATCATACTATGTGAGGGAGAATGTACTGCGGTGCATCACACTGTGTGCGGGGGTCCTGTGGGCATATTATACTGTGTGTGGGGGGTCATGAGGTCATCATATTGTGTGTGGGGTGCTGTTGTGACATCATATTGTGTTTGTGGGTACCTGTGAGGGAATCGTACTGTGCGGCTGGGCTGTGGGATTATCATACTGAGTGTGGGGGGATGAGGGGACATCAACATCATACTGTTTGTGGGATGCTGTGGGGACATGTGTGTGAGAGGAGCCTGTGGGGTCATCATACTGTGTGTGGGGGCCATGAAAGCTGTACCATCCTATGTGGGAACACTAATAGATCTCACTATGAGCAATATTTTTGTGTAGGTGCATATAAAGGACTGGGTGAGGTTAGGAAATGGCTTAGTGTAAAATAGAAATTGCTGGACAGGACAGTGCTTGTCCCTCTTTCCAAGTTGGGAGGTTTGTATATACTGTGCTGCACATGTCACGTGTATGAGGAATCCGTGTTGATCTTGGTACTCTGCTATTCCTATGTTCATCGTCCATGTACATGTATGCCATGTATACCTGATAGGTGTGAGTTCTGCCTCTAGACACTTAGTAAATATGAGGGAAAAAGTAGTATTCTGGAGTTTGGCTCATTCCGTCCACGTACAAACACTTCTCTATTCACTTCTATAAGGAAAAAAAATTGGCTTTTCTTTCAGAAACAGCGCCACTTCTGTTGATGGTCTGTGCCAGGTATTGCAGTTAAGCCCCATTGTTTTAAATGCAGAAGAGTTGTAATACCAGACACGGCCTGTGGTCAGACGTGCCCATGTTTGTTTTTTTAAGGAGAACCTTTATCCTAATCCTGGATAACCTCTATAGTAAAAATGTTGATATTTAAAGGTTTTTTTTCCCCATTATATAACCAATCCACAGAATAATTGATGAATTAATTACCACTTGGGGTCTGACCAATGGACCAGTTGTCCTAAAGTCCCCTGTGGGAATTATGGAATTAGTCCTGCACATGGGACTTTGGGATGCTGGATCTTTGGGTTAGTAGCTGTTCCTTGGGCCCGGTACATACTGTATCTGTGCATATGCTCGGCAAGCATGTGCCCGACAGTGGCCACCATAGGGACCCATTTCCTGCGCTTTCTTATACAATAAAACAAATGCAGCAGCCCACCACAAACTCACCAGGACATCAGTTTTAAAAAAAAAATAACAATGTAATTGCAAATTTTAAAATGTCCAGTGCGGAACGAAAGTGATTTAGAAAACTTTGCTTTTCAATCTTAGATCTATGTGCGCAGCACTGACTATGACCGGACCTTGATGAGCGCTCAGGCAAACCTGGCGGGATTGTATCCTCCAAACGGAACCCAACAGTGGCATCCGGATATTCCGTGGCAGCCAATTCCAGTCCATACTGTGCCTGTATCCCAAGACAGGGTAAGATATAGCGCATTTCTTGTTGTCGAGTACATCCTGTACATGATAAAACAAGTTCTCCGGGAAAGTGGCGCCAACATCGTTGGAATGGCACAGCTGCAAGAGGTGAATATAGATTGTTTGAAGTTATATGGGGTCCTGAATTGATTACGTAATGGACAACCCCTTTAAATTTACTATACAGTGCCTGGATTGGGAAACCATTCCAAGGAAGGCTCTTGACATTACGAGATTGAATGATTGTTGAGGTTAACAGAAGGTGAGGAGGAGATCGGAGAGTTCTGTGCTGTCAACAACCTCTACGAGTACGAGTGACCTTGCATTCCTCAGATAAGAACATTTCTTTAGTTGGACTAATACAGATCAGACATCAAGGAACAAGATGTTGCCAAATGCCAAAGTCGAGCTTTACGGTACATAACATCCTCACGAGCTGGGATATGAAAAGCAGGCAATATTGGGTTGGGGAATGGGGCAGCGTCGCACAGTTACAGGGATGACAAGGTGAGGACACAGGCTTGGCTCTCTCACTTCAGGAATATTGGAGCCTCCAAAATTGCCAGGTGCGCTGGTTTTGTAATTATTGGAGCCTTCTGAAATATATATGAAGCCAACCGTACATTCGCTGACATGTCTCCGTTTCTGATATGAATGATATCCACATACCACTTTCCATGAGCTAAAGACTTAGAACGCTTATCGATAGCGGTCGGCTTGTTTATCCTCAAGTTCTCCACATTGAAAGGGGAAATGTGTTGGGACAGAATGGGACGATGGAATGAAACTGGATCCTCAGAGGAGAATATTCTACTCTTTTTTTTTTAAAAAAAGGTCAAAAACGAGTTTTCTAGAGCAGGGGTGTCAAACTGCATTCCTCGAGGGCCTCAAACCATGCGTGTTTTCAAGATTTCCTTCTCATTGCACAAGGTGCTGGAATCATTCTGTGCAGGTGATTAAATGATCACCTGTGCAATACAAGGAAATCCTGAAAACATGACCTGTTTGCAGCCCTTGAGGAATGCAGTTTGACACCCCTGTTCTAGAGGACACCACTTCAGGAAACGCTCCTTCTCTGGGAGAGTTTTTGGAGCAATTTTTCATTCCCTAAAGTGTTTGCAGAAGATGTTTTGAGTTTTTCAAGCATTTTCAGAGATTTTTCAGAGTGTTTTCTTGCAACTTTTGGATTGGGCAGTGCATTGTTTGGAGCGAGTATGCATTTTCCTTTTTCCACCAAGTGTTTTTCAAAACCTGAAATGGAATAAAAATGCTTAAAAGACTCGATATGCAAGCACCAAAGTGGTTTTACAATAAGTGTAGGTAAGAGTACATGTGCACAATGTGTTTTTCAAGCAGAATCTGTCTGAAAACCGCCTGAAAGAGTGCTGCGACACCACTTGAAAACGTGTTGCAAAACCACCAAAAAGAGCACAGCAAAGTCACCTGAAAGAGCAACACAAAGCAACCTATAAGATTGCTGCAAAACCACCTAAAAGAGCACCACAAAACCACTTGAAAGAGCATTGCAAAACCTCCTGAAAGAGCGTTGCAGTGCCACCCGAAAGAGCGCCTCAAAATCACCTGAAAAAGCGCCACAAAATCACCTGAAAGAGTTTTGCAATACAACCTGAAAGAGTGCCGCAAAAACACCTGAAAGAATGACGAAAAACTACCTGGAAGACTGCTACAAAATCATCTGAAATAGCGCCGCAATGCCACCTGAATGAGTGCTGCAAAACCACTTGAAAGAGCACCAAAAAGCAACCTATAAGAGCGCTGCAAAACCACCTGAAAGAGTGCTTCAAAGCCACCTGAAAGAGTGCCACAAAACCACCTGAAAGAGCGACACAAAATCACCTAAAAGAACGCCTCAAAACCACCTGAAAGAGTGCCTCAAAACCACCTGAAAGGTCGCCACAAAACCACCTGAAAGAGCAACACAAAATCACCTGAAAGAGTGCCTCAAAACCACCTGAAAGGTCGCCATAAAACTACCTGAAAGAGCGGTGCAAAACCACCTGAAAGAGCGGTGCAAAACCACCTGAAAGAGCAGCACAAAACCACCTGAAAGAGCGGCGCAAAACCACCTGAAAGAGCGGCACACAACCACCTGAAAGAGTGCCTCAAAACCACCTGAAAGAGTGCCGCAAAACCACCTGAAAGAGTGGCGCAAAACCACCTGAAAGAGCACCTCAAAACCACCTGAAAGAGTGCCTCAAAACCACCTGAAAGAGCGCCTCAAAACCACCTGAAAGAGCGGCGCAAAACCACCTGAAAGAGTGGCGCAAAACCACCTGAAAGAGCGGCACAAAACCACATGAAAGAGTGGCACAAAACCACCTGAAAGAGAGCTACAAACATTACATTTTTCACTTTACACTTGTGATCCAGTTCTTTTTGCCCACGTTCCTGACTCCCATATGTGTCTATTAGCTTTATTTGAAACACTGTGCTTCGTTTCTACGAGCCACCCTTGACCTAATATTTGCTAACCTCAGTTACCTATGGGTGTTTGCACCATTATTTTACTTTTGTGTGAATAAATTTAATGTGTATCTAATATATTTGTATTTGTAGTGGGGTTTTTCATTTGCTACGTAATTGCTAGCCCACAACACAGACCCAATTTTTAGACATATGCAGATCCCAGCTGTGGGGTCTATCGGACATGCTGTCATGCCATAGGTATCCCGGATGGGAATACCCTTTTAAGCCAGAAGGTTACCAACTCTTCCCAATATGCCAGGCTACTGTATGTGCTTGAGGCTGCCATGTGGATAACGATGAATACTGAATACAAAACTCCCAAATACATTTTGTGAGCGCACGAGGTCTGGCAGTAGAAAAAGACGCCAAAAGACCCCGACCTCACCAAATCAGCTCAAAACAAACCATGCCAAAAGGAGAAAAATTCAGAGCAATGATTTATAAAACAAACTTTAATTGCCATAAATAGTACAAAAATATATATCAAAACATTACATTATTTAATGACTAGAGCACAGGATGAATGTCCCAGGAATGCTGGAAAAGCGCCCATCCCCCCACTCCCCCAGATGTAAATACCCTTGTAATGGTATGCATAAGGAAAAGCACCTACACTATCCAACCAAGTTCACCCCAAAACAGTGGGATTCTATAGTAATGCCATTAAGTATGGTGGTGGAAAGACTGAGGGTGCTAGCACTTACCACTTACACAGAGGTAGGAGGGCGCGGTTGGGCGATGGTCCCCAACGCACGTTTCGTGGCCACCAGTGCCACTTCCTCAGGGGGATGAATACTGTATACTCAAATCTGTGTGCAGCCATCTTCCCAGAGCCACGGCTAGGATTTCCTTCTCATGGGCAAATGTTCAGTTCACTACTCTAGCCCTGCATCAAAATACACTGGCCATGGAGAAGTGGCTTGTAATATAGAATAACACTATCCCGTGTAACGTCATGTTTTTTGTTTGCTTTGTTCTGTAGCTACTAAAATTTCCTTCTAAAGATTGCCCCCGATTCTATGAGCTAATGAAGGAGACCATTCAGCTGCTGGAGTATCGGAACAGGATGAAGGCTTGGAAGGTACGATACAGCGGTGCGGAATGCGCATTCTCACCATGTTTGATTCCAGTACAATAACTAGAATCCAATGGGCCCCAATGCAAAATGTGGACCTGGGCCCCCTGCTTGTTGGGCAGACGTACGGGCCCTTGTATCTTTCAAAATCCTATAAGGACATACGTGTTTTCCCCCATCCTGTACTAATGTCCCCCATCCTAGTACATATGTTCCCCATCTTGGGTTACCTTCCTGGTATATAGGTATATATGTCTTCTATCCTGGTTTCATCCTGGTATATATGTCCCACATCCTAGTATATATGTCTCCTATCCTAGTATATATATCTCCCATCCTGGTATATATGTCGACCATCCTGGTTTATGTCGACCATCCTGGGACCATCCTGGTATATATGTCTCCCATCCTGGTATATATGTCGGCCATCCTGGTATACAGTGGGGGAAATAAGTTTGGTATTTGATCCCTTGTTGATTTTGTAAATTTACCCACTGACAAAGACATGAACAGTCTATAATTTTAAGGGTAGGTTAATTTTAACATTGAGCGATAGAATATCAAATATCAAAAACTAAATACAGAAAATCACATTGTATAAACTATATAAATTTCTTTGCATTTTTGCAGTGAGAAATAAGTATTTGATCCCTCTGGCAACAAGACTTAATACTTGGTGGTAAAACCCTTGTTGGCAAGCACAGCAGTCAGACATTTTTTGTAGTTGATGATGAGGTTTGTGTGGTGCCCCTGAGGTCTGGTTGCCACAGAGGTACTGCACCTCATCCAGAGGTGTGGGACTCCGCTCTCGGGTAAGGACGGGGCACTAACCGGGACTCCACACCAGCATCCAACACAACACTCCAGTCAGGGCATCTGGGTGTACCCTAAGGGGGGATGGCCTCATTCCAGTCTGGAGAGGGTTACTAGGTAGAGGTTGTGGATTGAGAGAATAGAGATGTCATGGAAACAGTAGAAGGAGTCAAAAAAGATCTAGAAAGTTAGTCGTCTGTGAGAGGAAAGAGATGGAGTGAGTTGTGCAGAAGAGAGCTCCCTGTCAGAGGGAGTTAGAGAAAGAAAGAAGAGAGAAGCTCCTGACAGAAATGAGAGAAAGAAGGGGTCCTAGGAGCACGGGTAGTGAGCAATCCACCCGTGGGACCCGCATCCACGCTAACCATCGCAAGGTGAAGGGACCAGGTCACAGTGGGGGAACCGGCCCCTCAAGACTAGTGGAGGACTATAAGACTCAGCTAGCAAGCCAGAGGCTGCAGCATCTGCATGTGCTCTAGCCACATCCAACACATTTGCTGAAAAGGCAGCTACATAGGATCCAGGGGACCAACAGAGATTGTTGCCCGACAAGATCCGAGGCTGCTGGATTGGGACACTGTGTGTGAAGGCGCAGAGCAGAAGGGTGAGAGCCAGCGCAGCGAGACGTCCAGGAAAGGAGCAGAGAAAGGGGGTTCTGGAAGGTGCACCCAATTTACTTTAGAGCTGGCTGGACCACAGACCCGAAGGACACAGCACCCTGGCTGGGGACTACATCTTAGAACTGTGAGTAAACGTGTGGAAACTGTACCCTGCTGTGTCCTTTGAATTATTACTGCGTCACCTGCCCTTCACTACAACCACCATCAGCACCTTTAACACCATCACTGCCCTGGGGTGTAGCTCTACCTGTCCAGGACCCATTGAAGTGAGTGGTCGCATAACGGCTGTCGTCCTCTCTCCCCCGCACGCCTCTGTAATCCTGCATGTCCGTCTTTTCATCTAAAGTACTGATAGTGTATTAATTGGATATATTCCAGCTGGTGAGTGCTGCAATTTTTCTTTCTCCATGTCACTCCATGACCATAATGTGCTTCTTTTTGAGCCACTTCTTTGTTGCCTTGGTTGTATGTTTTGGGTCATTGTCTCGCTGGAAGACCCAGCCACGACCCATTTTTAATGTCCTGGCGGAGGAAGTAGGTTGTCACTCAGAGTTTTACAGTGCATGGCTCCATCCATTCTCCCATTGATGCGGTGAAGATGTCCTGTGCCCTTAGCAGAGAAACACCCCCAAAACATAATGTTTCCACCTCCATGCTTGACAGTGGGGATGGTGTTCTTTGGGTCATAGGCAGCATTTCTCTTCCTCCAAATACGACGAGTTGAGTTAATGCCAAAGAGCTAAATTTTTGCCTCATCTGACCACAGCACCTTCTCCCAATCACTCAGAGAATCATCCAGGTGTTCATTGGCAAACTTCAGATGGACCTGCACATGTGCCTTCTTGAGCAGTGGGACATTGCGGGCACTGCAGGATTTTAAACTTTTACAGCATAATGTGTTACCAATGGTTTTCTTGGTGACTGTAGTCCCAGCTGCCTTGAGATCATTATCAAGTTCCTCCATCTAGTTTTAGGCTTATTATTATTATTAGTTGTATAGCACCATTAATTCCATGGTGCTGTACATAAGAAGGGGTTACATACAATGTTATAGATATCGTTTACAGTAAACAAATTTACAATGACAGACTGGTACAGAGGGGAGAGGACCCTGTCCTTGCGGACTTACATTCTACGGGATAATGGGGAAGAGACAGAAGGTCGGGGGTGCAGCAGCTCTGGTGGTGGTGAGGCAGCATCTCGGGTGGTGGTGAGGCAGCAGAATGGTTATTGCAGGCTGTAGGCTTTCTTGAAGAGATGGGTTTTCAGGTTCCGTCTGAAGGATCTGAGGGTGGTGGATAATCGGACGTGTTGAGTCATGGAGTTCCAGAGGATGGGAGATATTCGGGAAAAATCTTGGTGGCGGTTGTGTGAGGAACGAATAAGTGTGGAGAAGAGTAGGAGTTCTTGGGAGAGTAGGAGTTCTTGGGAGGATCGAAGATTGCGTGAGGGAAGATACTGGGAGATTAGTTCAGAGATATAGGGAGGGAACAGGTTGTGGATGGCTTTGTAGATCAGTGTTAGTAGTTTGAACTGGATTCTTTGGGGAATTGGGAGCCAGTGGAGGGATTTGCAAAGAGGGGAAGCAGGGGAATAGCGAGGAGAGGTGGATTAGCCGGGCAGCAGAGTTGAGGACAGACTGGAGCGGTGCAACAGAGTTAGCGGGGAGGCCACAGAGGAGGGTGTTGCAGTAGTCAAGGGGGAAGATGATGAGAGCATGCACAAGAGTTTTACACCGTGTTCCAAATTATTATGCAAATTATATTTTTCTCGGATTTTCCTAAATGGTCGGTGCAAATGACAGTCAGTCTAATAAAGGTCATCACCCGTTAGAGTGTACATCAAATTTTATTGAAGAAACCTCCCAATATAATCTCCAAAATGAATAAAAACTCAAAATGCACTGTTCCAAATTATTAGGCACAGTAGAATTTCTAAAAATTTGATATGTTTTAAAGAACTGAAAATGCTCATTTGTGGAATTTGCAGCATTAGGAGGTCACATTCACTGAACAAAAAAGCTATTTAACTACAAAACCTCCTAACAGACTAAGTTACATGTTAACATAGGAACCCTTCTTTGATATCACCTTCACAATTCTTGCATCCATTGAACTTGTGAGTTTTTGGAAAGTTTCTGCTTGTATTTCTTTGCATGAAGTCAGAATAGTCTCCCAGAGCTGCTGTTTTGATGTGAACTGCCTCCCACCCTCATAGAGCTTTTGCTTAATGATACTCCAAAGGTTCTCTATAGGGTTGAGGTCAGGGGAAGATGGTGGCCACACCATGAGTTTATCTCCTTTTATGACCATAGCAGCCAATGACTCAGAGGTAGTCTTTGCAGCATGAGATGGTGCATTGTCATGCATGAATATGATTTTGCTTTTTAGAGCATGGAAGAAAGTTGTCAGTCAGAAACTCTATATACTTTGCAGAGGTCATTTTCACACCTTCAGGAACCTTAAAGGGTCATACCAGCTGTTTCCTCATGATTCTGGCCCAAAACATGACTCCTCCACCTCCTTGCTGACGTTGCAGCCTTGTTGGGACATGGTGGCCATCCACCAACCATCCACTACTCCATCCATCTGGACCATCCAGGGTTGCTCGACACTCATCAGTAAACAAGACTGTTTGGAAATTAGTATTCATGTATGTCTGGGCCCAATACAACCATTTCTGCTTGTGAACACTGTTTAGAGGTGGCCGAATAGTAGGTTTATGCACCACAGCAAGCCTTTGAAGGATCCTACACCTTGAGGTTCGAGGGACTCCAGAGGCACCAGCAGCTTCAAATAACTGTTTGCTGCTTTGTAATGGTATTTTGGCAGCTGCTCTCTTAATCCAATGAATTTGTCTGGCAGAAACCTTCCTCATTATGCCTTTATCTGCATGAACTCTGTCTGTGCTCTGTTTCAGTCACAAATGTCTTCACACTATGATGGTCACTCTTAAGTTTTCTTGAAATATCTAATGTTTTCATACCTTGTCCTTTTCAGCAGCAGAGAGATCCTTTTTGGTTTCCATATGCTTGAAACCCGTGGCCTGCTTAATAATGTGGAACATCATTTTTAAGTAGTTTTCCTTTAATTAGAATCACCTGGAAAACTAATTATTACATGTGCTTAAGATTTATTTCAACGCGGTTCGTCCAGCATTCATGTACTGGATATATCAGGAGGCTATTGTTTATGTATCACTTGTTGTTGTAACACATAATGGAGCATATTTCAGTTGGCTAGAGCCCTTTATTATGTGTTTAGTCCTGGGTTCTAATCCCACCTTGGACAACATCTGCAAGAAGTTTGTATGTTCTCCCCATGTTTGCGTGGGTTTCCCCCGGGCACTCCGGTTTCCTCCCACATTCCAAAGACATAGGGAATTTAGATTGTGAGCCCCATTGGGGACAGCGATGATAATGTGTGCAAAACTGTAAAGCGCTGCGGAATATGTTAGCGTTATATAAAAATAAAGATTATTAATATTACTTGTCATCGCTATATGGCGGGACATTGTGCGCCACAAGAAATCTGCTCAGTAATGACAAAAGGTGTCTGACTTATTAATGGGCGAATGTTCAATAGATCTTGGCTGGGGTGGTTGATATCCTAACCCAGTGCAGATTAGATCTAGTGCAATATTATTGATATTAACCCCTTGTTGGGAAATTTGAGGATATGATATATGGCCCTAGTGCAATAATATTAAACACATATTCCTTTTCCCCCTTTCGGGTATGGATGATTTTTTCCTGATAGGAAGATAAAATCTCACCCATTCTGTTTTGTACTAGTGTCTCGGTATATTAATATCTACTATTGGTAATCAAAAGTGGATAGACTGTACACAATTATGGTGGTCACTTCTATTTATATTGCAAAATTATTAAAGGTTATATTTCAGCTTTATTGTTTGTCCACCACAGTCAGTTCATTTTTTGTTATTTTTGGTGGCTTCATATTGGTCTTTCAGGGGGAACTTTTTCAGTGATATTTATATGTCTCCCATCCTGGTATATATGTCACCCTTTCTGGATGCATCCTGGTATATATGTCCCCCATACTGGTATATATGTCACCCTTCCTGGGTGCATCCTGGTATATATGTCCCCCATCCTGGTATATATGTCACCCTTCCTGGATGCATCCTGGTATAGATGTCTCCTATCCTGGTATATATGTCTCCCTTCCTGGGTGCATCCTGGTATATATGTCCTCCATCCTGGACCCCATCCTGGTGAATATGTCCCCCATCCTGGACCCCATCCTGGTGAATATGTCCCTCATCCTGGTATATATGTCCCCCATCCTGGTATATATGTCCCGCCATGGGTTACTTTGCTGGTATATATGTCCGCCATCCTGGTATGTATGTGTCCTGTACTGGGCCCCATCCTGGTATATATTTCACCCTTCTTGGGTCTATCCTGGTATATGTCACCCTTCCTGGGTGCATCCTGGTATATATGTCCCCCAACCTGGGCCCCATTCAGGTATATATGTCCCTCATCCTGGTATGTACTGTATGTCCCCCATTCTGGTATATATGTCCCTTAACCTGGGCCCCATCATGGTATATGTCCCGCATCCTGGGCCCCATCCTGGTATATATGTTACCCTTCCTGGGTGCATCCTGGTATATATGTCCCCCATCCTGGTATATATGTTACCCTTCCTGGGTGCATCCTGGTATATATATATGTCCACCATCCTGGGCCCCATCCTGGTATATATGTCACCCTTCCTGGGTGCATCCTGGTATATATGTCCCCCATCCTGGTATATATGTCCCTCATCCTGGTATATATGTCACCCTTCCTGGGCCCCATCCTGGTATATATGTCCCTCATCCTGGTATATATGTCCCCCATCCTGGTATATTTGTCCACCAACCTGGAATATATGTCACCCTTCCTGGGTACATCCTGGTATATATGTCCCCCATCCTGGTATATATGTCCCTCATCCTGGTATATATGTGTCCTGTCCTTGGCCCCATCCTGGTATATATGTCCCCCAACCTGGGCCCCATCTTTGTATATATGGAGCGCCCCCACGTTAAGGGCAATGGAACACTCGGTACCGGGTCTGTCTCTCTCGGTTCTGGGGATGTCATGGTGGCCCGACCCGGTCCGTGGCCCTTCTGAGGGGCGTCCAATTAAAGGATTAAGTTACCGTATTTCGCGGACTATAAGACGCACCGGACTATAAGGCGCACCCAGGTTTTAGAGGTGGAAAATAGGGAAAAAAAATATTTGAAGCAAAAAAAATGTGGTAAAATATTTAATAACATAAATAACAACATACTATTATATGTGGTGTTATTATATATAATAGTATGTTATTATGTTGGAAGCTGCAGGACCAGTGCTATATGAAGACGCTGGAGGGTGAGTATAAGAATGGGGGCACAGGGCTTATAGTGAAAGCACCACTCCAGCACTGCAAAATAGCACTGGAGTGCTGCTTTAAAATCCCATGGGAGAACTATAACTCCCAGCATGTCCTGCAGATCCTATGACATGCTGGGAGTTATAGATAACCACAGGAGTGGCAGAGTGCTTTATTGTGTGTTGTAGACTAACCTCTTAATTGTGGCAGCCAGCCACTGTGGTGAGGTACAAGCATCCCATGGCTGCACACACACAGAACCCTCCCTCTTGTTGCCTCTCCACAGCACAGCACAGGTTATAAGAGGAAGCCTGCAGATTCTATTGGGGAGTCTGAAGGACCTATGATGATGTCAGGAAGAGGGAGGGCTCTGAGCTGCCATGTGATGCTCCAGCCCGCCCACTCCTGACATCATCACAGGTCCTGATTGTGCACAACACTCAGCGTCCAGGCAGGTAGGCAGCGATCTCCTGGCCCCTGCTACTGCCTCCTGCTCCCCAGGACACACAAATCTCCTTAGCTGCTGAAGGAATCAGCGCTGAGGAAGCCCTGTGTGTCCCTGATTAAGTGCAGTATTCATTTGCTGCTCCCGGCTCACCGCTCAGCTGATCGGTGGGCGGGGAGCCGCTCATAAATATTCACTGCACTTAATCAGCGGGGCCATGTGCTTTCCCCAGCAGCTGATTCCGGGCAGCGGGGACATCCTGAAGTGGGATAACAGTGCGATCCCACTCCCTGCTGCCCCCCTCCCCACATGCTATATCCGGACTATAAGACGCACCCACACTTTCCTCCCAAATTTGGAGGGAAAAAAGTGCGTCTTATAGTCCAAAAAATACGGTAGTTTGTACGGTGTTCGTGACGCCACCTGTGGTATTCGGTCAGGGTGATCGACGCTGCTTAGGGGTCCGCTGGGGTGATATTATGGCAGCCAGTTGGTATACCTTCCCACAGGTGAAGTATTTCCCCAGGGCTTCCCAGCGGTGTAGATGGTGATGGTGTAGGGTGCGGTAAATAACGAGGACCCAAGGTTGCAGTCTCTTTACCTTTTACTGAAGACTTCAGTGTCCACAGTCCAGAGCACAGATCACAGGGCTGGCTGAGTCAGGCCGGTCCGAAGGCAAATCCAGAGTCCCCTTGTGCAGGTGGAAATCAGTAGCCTTCCTACTAGCGCCTGTGTGTTGTAGTACCTCCCTGCTGAGCACCACGGGATAGTCCTCACAACTTTCGTGGATGTTTCTGATGTTCTCTCTCTCTCTGTCCCCCAGATGATATGGATAGGACAACCCGTATGACGGGCAGGGCCGGCGTTAGGGGCAGGCAGACCAGGCAGCTGCATGGGGCCCCCTCTCCCCCAGGGGCCCCCAGCTAACGGCAAGTCACGCAGCCGCTATGGGGCCCCTGTGAGGCAGGGGGGCCCGCCTGCCGCCAGCGCCGACTCCCCCGCCGCATTGAACTATACCGGCGTCTGCCGGTACAGTTCAATGCAATGATGGAGGAGAGAGCGTCACCTGACGCTCCCTCTCCCATCATTCCCCGCTCTGCCTCTGACACAGCGGGTGCGCGCGCACTCACTGTGTCCCAGGCAGATCAGCGGCAGCTGCCTAGACAGGAGCAGGGAGCAGCGCGGGCACGTGTGGAGAGGTGAGGAGCTTGTGTTTTTAATTTTAATTTACTGGACTGTGGAGCCATTCTCGGGAGGGGAGAGGAGGGGAGGGAAGGGGGGATGTGGGCTGTTCCTGTGCTGTTTACTACTGTGTGGGCAGTGCTGTATACTACTGCGTAGGCAGTGCTGTATACTACTGTGTAGGCAGTGCTGTATACTACTGTGTGGGCAGTGCTATATACTACTGTGTGGGCAGTGCTGTATACTACTGGGTAGGCTGTGCTTTATACTACTGTGTGGGCAGTGCTGTATACTACTGGGTAGGCTGTGCTGTATACTACTGTGTAGGCAGTGCTGTATACTACTGTGTGGGCAGTGCTATATACTACTGTGTAGGCTGTGCTGTATACTACTGTGTGGGCAGTGCTGTATACTACTGTGTGGGCAGTGCTGTATATCCTGAACACTTACCTATGGCTAATAAAATGGTAAAGCCTGTATTTATAGAGGAGGTTAGGCTTTACCATTTTATTAGCCATAGGTAAGTGTTCACACTAGGCAGACAGGTTAGTTACCCATTCGATCTGAGATTACCTTGACGTTTGGTGAATGGGCTCACAACATTTGTCCAAATTTTGTGCTAAAAATCTCATGTGTTTTTTTCATAAATTTCACAAGCCATTATGCTGTTCACATTTCATGTATTGCACATTTCCTTGCTTTAGCACAATAAACTTGAGTGCAGCCATTATCTATTTGCTATGTAAGACTTTTTGGTTATGCACCAGTTCAGACTAGATGGCTGTTCAGTCAGTTTTTCTATATTTACTAGTGATCACAGAGCTGGTGGATGTTAGAGACCTTGCGCTCCTTCACCTTCAATTTGAGGATGCCCCACAGATGTTCCATAGGGTTTAGGTCTGGAGACATGCTTGGCCAGTCCACCATCTTTACCCTCAGTTTCTGTAGCAAGGAAATGGTGGTCTTGGAGGTGTGTTTGGGGTCATCATGTTGGAATACTGCCCTGTGGCCCAGTAACTGAACGGAGAGGATCATGATCTGCTTCATTGTGTCACATTACATGGTGGCATTGAAGTTTCCATCAATGAACTATAGCTCCCCACAGCCGGTAGGTCTCATGCAGCCCCAAACCATGACACTCCCACCAGGATTCCAGACTGTAGGTGTATCGTCTGAGCAGTGACAGGCGGACCCCTCACCCCTGTATCCTCTGGAGTAATGTTTATGGTCTGAGCACTGACAGGCAGACCCCCCACCCCTGTATCCTCTGCAGCAATGTGTATGGTCTGAGCACGGGCAGGCGGACCCCCCACCACTGTAACCTGCAGCAATGTGTATGGTCTGATCACTGACAGGCGGACCCCCCACCCGTGTAACCTCTGCAGTAATGTGTATGGTCTGAGCACTGACAGGCGGACCCCCACCCCTGTATCCTCTTCAGCAATGTTTATGGTCTGAGCTCTGACAGGCGGACCCCCCACCCCTCTAACCTCTGCAGCAATGTGTATGGTCTGAGCACTGACAGGCGGACCCCCCACCCCTGTAACTTCTGCATTAATGTGTATGATCTGAGCACTGACAGGCGGACCCCTCACCCCTGTAACCTCTGCAGTAATGTGCATGGTCTGAGCACTGACAGGCGGACCCACCACCTCTGTAACCTCTGCAGTAATGTGTATGGTCTGAGCACTGACAGGCGGACCCCCCACCCCTGTAACCTCTGCAGCAATGTGTATGGTCTGAGCACTGACAGGCGGACCCCCCATCCCTGTAACCTCTGCAGTAATGTGTATGGTCTGAGCACTGACAGGCGGACCCCCCATCCCTGTAACCTCTGCAGCAATGTGTATGGTCTGAGCACTGACAGGCGGGCCCCCCCATCCCTGTAACCTCTGCAGCAATGTATGGTCTGAGCACTGACAGGCAGACCCCCCACCCCTGTATCCTCTGCAGCAATGTATGGTCTGAGCACTGACAAGCGGACCCCCCCACCCCTGTATCCTCTGCAGCAATGTGTATGGTCTGAGCACTGACAGGCGGGCCCCCCCACCCCTGTAACCTCTGCAGAAATGTGTATGGTCTGAGTACTGACAGGTGGGCACCCCACCCCTGTAACCTCTGCAGCAATGTGTATGGTTTGAGCACTGACAGACAGGCCCCCCACCCCTGTAACCTCTGCAGCAATGTGTATGGTCTGAGCACTGACAGGCGCACCCCCCACCCCTGTAACCTCTGCAGCAATGTGTATGGTTTGAGCACTGACAGGCGGGCCCCCCACCCCTGTAACCTCTGCAGCAATGTGTATGGTCTCAGCACTAACAGGCGGACCCCCCACCACTGTAACCTGCAGCAATGTGTATGGTCTGAGCACTGACAGGCGGACCCCCCACCCTTGTATCCTCTTCAGCAATGTGTATGGTCTGAGCACTGACAGGTGGACCCCCCACCCTTGTAACCTCTGCAGCAATGTGTATGGTCTGAGCATTGACAGGCGGACCCCCATCCCTGTATCCTCTGCAGCAATGTATGGTCTGAGCACTGACAGGCGGACCCCCCATCCCTGTAACCTCTGCAGTAATGTGTATGGTCTGAGCACTGACAGGCGGGCCCCCCACCCCTGTAACCTCTGCAGCAATGTGTATGGTCTGAGCACTGACAGGTGGACCCCCCACCCCTGTATCCTCTGCAGCAATGTGTATGGTCTGAGCACTGGCAGGCGGATCCCCACCCCTGTAACCTTTGCAGTAATGTGTATGGTCTGAGCACTGACAGGTGGACCCCTCACCCCTGTAACCTCTGCAGTAATGTGTATGGTCTGAGCACTGACAGACGGACCTCGCCACCCCTGTATCCTCTGCAGTAATGTATATGGTCTGAGCACTGACAGGCGGATCCCCACCCCTGTAACCTCTGCAGCAATGTGTATGGTCTGAGCACTGACAGGTGGGCCCCCCACCCCTGTAACCTCTGCAGCAATGTGTATGGTCTGAGCACTGACAGGCGGGCCCCCCACCCTTGTAACCTCTGCAGTAATGTGTATGGTCTGAGCACTGACAGGCGAATTCCCCACCCCTGTAACCTCAGCAGTAATGTGTATGGTCTGAGCACTGACAGGCGGACCCCCACCCCTGTATCCTCTGCAGCAATGTGTATGGTCTGAGCACTGACTGGTGGACCCCCCACCCCTGTATCCTCTGCAGCAATGTGTATGATCTGACCACTGACAGGCGGACCCCCCACCTCTGTAACCTCTGCAGCAATGTATGGTCTGAGCACTGACAGGCGGACCCCCCACCCCTGTATCCTCTGCAGCAATGTATGGTCTGAGCACTGACAGGCGGACCCCCCACCCCTGTATCCTCTGCAGCCATGTATGGTCTGAGCACTGACAAGCGGACCCCCCCACCCCTGTAACCTCTGCAGTAATGTGCATGGTCTGAGCACTGACAGGCGGACCCCCCCATCCCTGTAACCTCTGCAGTAATGCGCATAATCTGAGCCCTGACAGGCGGACCCCCCACCCCTGTAACCTCTGCAGCAATGTGTATGGTTTGAGCACTGACAGACGGGCCCCCCACCCCTGTAACCGCTGCAGCAATGTGTATGGTCTGAGCACAGACAGGCGGACCCCCCACCCCTGTAACCTCTGCAGCAATGTGTATGGTTTGAGCACTAACAGGCAGGCCCCCCACCCCTGTAACCTCTGCAGCAATGTGTATGGTCTGAGCACTAACAGGCGGACCCCCCACCCCTGTAACCTCTGCAGCAATGTGTATGGTCTGAGCACTGACAGGCGGACCCCGCCACCCCTGTATCCTCTGCAGCAATGTGAATGGTCTGAGCACTGACAGGCGGACCCCCCACCCCTGTATCCTCTGCAGCAATGTGCATGGTCTGAGCACTGACAGGCGGACCCCCCACCCTTGTATCCTCTTCAGCAATGTGTATGGTCTGAGCACTGACAGGCGGACACCCCACCCCTGTAACCTCTGCAGCAATGTGTATGGTCTGAGCACTGACAGGCGGACCCCCATCCCTGTATCCTCTGCAGCAATGTATGGTCTGAGCACTGACAGGTGGCCCCCCACCCCTGTATCCTCTGCAGCAATGTGTATGGTCTGAGCACTAACAGGCGGACCCCCCACCCCTGTAACCTGTGCAGTAATGTGTAAGGTCTGAGCACTGACAGGTGGACCCCTCACCCCTGTAACCTCTGCAGTAATGTGTATGGTCTGAGCACTGACAGACGGACCTCGCCACCCATGTATCCTCTGCAGTAATGTATATGGTCTGAGCACTGACAGGCAGACCCCCACCCCTGTAACCTCTGCAGCAATGTGTATGGTCTGAGCCCTGACAGGCGGGCCCCCCACCCCTGTAACCTCTGCAGCAATGTGTATGGTCTGAGCACTGACAGGCGGGACCCCCACCCTTGTAACCTCTGCAGTAATGTATATGGTCTGAGCACTGACAGGCGAACCCCCCACCCCTGTAACCTCTGCAGCAATGTATGGTCTAAGCACTGACAGGCGGACCCCCCACCCCTGTATCCTCTTCAGCAATGTATATGGTCTGAGCACTGACAGGCGAACCCCCCACCCCTGTACCCTCTGCAGCAATGTATGGTCTAAGCACTGACAGGCGGACCCCCCACCCCTGTATCCTCTTCAGCAATGTGTATGGTCTGAGCACTGACAGGCGGACCCCCCATCCCTGTAACCTCTGCATTAATGTGTATGGTCTGAGCACTGACTGGCGGACCCCCCACCCCTGTAACCTCTGCAGCAATGTGTATGGTCTGAGCACTAACAGGCTGACCCCCCACCACTGTAACCTGCAGCAATGTGTATGGTCTGAGCACTGACAGGCGGACCCCGCCACCCCTGTATCCTCTGCAGCAATGTGTATGGTCTGAGCACTGACAGGCCGACCCCCCACCACTGTAACCTGCAACAATGTGTATGGTCTGAGCACTGACAGGCGGAACCCCCACCCTTGTAACCTCTGCAGTAATGTGTATGGTCTGAGCACTGACAGGCGGACCCCTCACCCTTGTAACCTCTGCAGTAATGTGTATGGTCTGAGCACTGACAGGCGGACCCCCCACCCTTGTAACCTCTGCAGTAATGTGTAAGGTCTGAGCACTGACAGGCGGACCCCGCCACCCCTGTATCCTCTGCAGCAATGTGTATGGTCTGAGCACTGACAGGCGGACCCCGCCACCCCTGTATCCTCTGCAGCAATGTGTATGGTCTGAGCACTGACAGGCGGACCCCGCCACCAGGGCCGGACTGGGACTAAAATTCAGCCCTGGCATTTGAAGTCACACAGGCCCACTTGTCGCATGGTGACTGTATAATATCTTTGTACACTTGTAGGCTACAAGAAGTGAGGGGAGTGTAACACGACTATATAACATATAATTACAGCTGTATCCAGCATTACAGCTCAGTCCCCATAGAATGTAATACAGCACAGCCCCATAGACTGTAATACAGCACAGCCCCCATAGAATGTAATACAGCACAGCCCCCATAGACTATAATACAGCACAGCCCCCATAGACTATAATACAGCACAGCCCCCATAGACTATAATACAGCACAGCCCCCATAGACTATAATACAGCACAGCCCCCATAGACTATAATACAGCACAGCCCCCATAGACTATAATACAGCACAGCCCCCATAGAATGTAATACAGCACAGCCCCCATAGAATGTAATACAGCACAGCCCCCATAGAATGTAATACAGCACAGCCCCCATAGAATGTAATGCAGCCAGCCCCATAGAATGTAATACAGAACAGCCCCATAGAATTTAATGCAGCACAGTCCCCATAGAATGTAATGCAGCACAGCCCCCATAGAATGTAATGCAGCCAGCCCCATAGAATTAAATGCAGCACAGCCCCATAGAATGTAATACAGCACAGCCCCATAGAATATAATGCAGCACAGCCCCATAGAATATAATGCAGCACAGCCCCATAGAATATAATGCAGCACAGCCCCATAGAATATAATGCAGCACAGCCCCATACAATATAATGCAGCACAGCCACCATACAATGTAATGCAGCCAGCCCCATAGAATATAAAGCAGCACAGGCCCATAGAATGGAATGCAGCCAGCCCCATAGAATATAATGCAGCACAGGCCCATGGAATGGAATGCAGCCAGCCCCATAGAATATAATGCAGCACAGGCCCATGGAATGGAATGCAGCCAGCCCCATAGAATGTAATGCAGGCAGCCACCATACAATATAATGCAGCACAGCCCCCATAGAATGTAATGCAGGCAGCCCCCATAGAATGTAATGCAGGCAGCCCCCATAGAATGTAATGCAGCACAGCCCCATAGAATGTAATGCAGCACAGCCCCATAGAATGTAATGCAGCACAGCCCCATAGAATATAATGCAGCACAGGCCCATAGAATGGAATGCAGGCAGGCAGCCCCCATAGAATGTAATGCAGGAAGGCAGCCCCCATAGAATGTAATGCAGGCAGGCAGCCCCCCCATAGAATGTAGTGCAGGCAGGCAGCCCCCATAGAATGTAATGCAGGCAGGCAGCCCCCATAGAATGTAATGCAGGCAGGCAGCCCCCATAGAATGTAATGCAGGCAGGCAGCCCCCATAGAATGTAATGCAGGCAGGCAGCCCCCATAGAATGTAATGCAGGCAGGCAGCCCCCATAGAATGTAATGCAGGCAGGCAGCCCCCATAGAATGTAATGCAGGCAGGCAGCCCCCCCCAATAGCTCCACAATCCAGTCATCACTCATTGATAAAAAAAAACAAACACTCTACTCACCTCTCTCCTCGTGTCCCGTGCTGCTCCTGGCTCCGGCCTCAGCAGTCGCAGTCTGCCCGCCCGGTCACACAGCAGGTGCGCGATGATATGACGTCATCGCGCATCCGCAGTGTCAGCAGCAGGCAGAGCGGGGAATGATGGGAGAGGGGGCGTCAGCAGACGCTCTCTCCTCCATCATTGCATTCAACTGTACCGGCGTCTATGACGCCGGTATAGTTGAATGCGGGGCCGGGAGTGTGCCGCGACAGCGTGGGGAGTGTGCCGACAGCGGCACATTCGAGCGGCCCACTACTGCCATCGGCCCTTCTGGCATTTGCCAGAACTGCCCTATGGCCAGTCCGGCCCTGCCCGCCACCCCTGTATCCTCAGCAGCAATGTGTATGATCTGAGCACTTGCAGGCGGACCCCCCACCCCTGTAACCTCTGCAGCAATGTGCATGGTCTCAGCACTGACTGGCCTCGGCAACAATTCTTTTTGTCAGATCCTCAGTGAGTTATTTGCTATGAGCAGCCATGCTGACTTCAGTGACCGGTATGAGAGAGTGTGAGAGGGATGACACCACATGTCCCACACCAGCTCACCATTCACACCTCAGACGTTGTAAGGCTGCCGTCACACTAGCAGTATTTGGTCAGTATTTTACCTCAGTATTTATGAGCCAAAACCAGGAGTGGAACAAATAGAGGAAAAGTATAATAGAAACATATGCACCACTTCTGCATTTATCACTCACTCCTGGTTTTGGCTTACAAATACTGAGGTAAAATACTGACCAAATACTGAGCGTGTGACGGCAGCCTATCACTAAGGAGTCACATGACACCGGGGAGGGAAAATGGATAACTGGGCACAATTTGGTCATTTTCACTTAGGGGTGTACTCACTTTTGTTGCCAGCGGTTTAGCCATTAATGGCTGTGTGTCGAGTTATTTAGAGGGAACACAAAATGTGCAGTGTTATACAAGCCATACTCTGACTACTGTACATTGTATCACAGGGTTAGATCCTCAGTGTGCGCCCATGGAAAGATATGTTTACAAAAATGTGAGGGGTGTACTCACTTCTGTGCTATAATGTATACGTGTCCTCAGCTGGGCCCCATCCTGGTATGTATGTCCCCATCATGGTGTGTATGTCCCCTGTTCTGTTGCTGTAACCCATAACCCCCCCATTCTACTCACCTGCTCCGCGTCCTCGGAATGTTAATGCCACTGGACCCTCTTTCCCGCTGTTGCACCCTCAGTGACCGCGATTGTTCCTGTTCTAATAACTCAGTTACATCGTCTTCAGTAATTGGAGTTGGAAGTAGAGTGAAAAATGGCTCCTCTCTCATCACAAGTCAGTCTGCTGCTTTGTCCCTCCTACATGCTTTACACTGCAGCCTGACTTATTTAGGGTAGATACTTTAAATAACAACTTGAACGCAACCTCACCAGGGAGACGGTGTATGACAAGTTGGATTTTACGATCATCTGCACCTATGGGATATATTTTAATTTTTTTCCTAACAGCCTGCAATGTGACCGCTACAGTCAGTGATTAGCTGCAGTGGTCACATGTCACTGCGACAAAAAAAAAATAGAGCCTGATGTGGGAATTAATTTTACATTTTTTTAATTAATCGTTTAATTTTTTTTAACCCGTTCTGTGTGGTTTGTAATAATTGTTTTACTCACAAGATAGCCCCCATCCAATTTATAAGCTGCATGCTTTGAGCGCCCCCTAGTGGTGGCTACAAAAAAGAAGAAAAGCTGAACATTTCTATCATTATGTTCGTAATTATATTCATAAAATTCTTTTTATTTAGGACTTCATTGCACGGATAGCAAACGTCACCGGTTATAGTGTAGGGCCAGCGGACCATCGATGGATGGGGAATGTGTATGATACGTTATTTTGTCAGGTAAGGACTGAATTATGTACTTTTTGGATGAGGGGTTCATTGCCCAAAATAAAATTAGTCTTACTGGTATTAGGTAAAAGAAAAAAAACATCAGCCAAACCCATACAATGAGTATGGGGACTTCCTACCTGTCCCCAAATCGGGAGAAAGAGGGATTGAGCAGTTGGATTTCAACATGCCCAATCCATTTGTATTGTGGGCAGATAAGTCCACTGGCAAAATTGTCTAACAGAGCCTTACTCCCCTCTGCTCCGTCAGACATATGAACGCTCAGCTGAGACAACTGCGCATTTGTCTGGAGGAGTCAGGAGGGATAGTCATCAGATTAACAAGTGTTAGATTTTACTATTCAGCATGGCTGTATAGGTCATAAAGCGACAATAAAAATTACACCTCTCTTGTACAAATCCGATGTACCAGTGCTGAGAAATCAAGCTTTGAAGTTGCATGTAAATTAGGCAGTAAGTGCATTGGGGGTGTGTCTGAGTACATCGACCTGCCCTCAATGCACTTCCAGGCTAATTTGCATGTGGCTTCAAAGCTTGATTTCTCAGCATCAGTAAGTCGGATTTCTACAAGAGAGGTGCCATTTTTCTTATTATTCCAGGACCTATACAGCCAGATCATTTGTTTATTTGTGTAAATCTAACACTATCATTTTATGAGATATTTACAAAGCGGTATACAATTCTTTATTTTAATGTTTTGCTCTATATATTACTGTCTGGATTGCAGAAGTCTCACAATTTTAGTCTTCCCACATGGGCCACACCAGACGTGCTGGAAACTTTGGAGGACATCATCGCTTTTGATATTAAGGCCCATATGGCTCTCCACAAACCCACAGAGAAGGCCAGACTCACTGGAGGTAGGGGCCCTTTAATACATTTAATTCCTTCATCAATCAGGAACATTTTACTGACCCCTAGTGGTCATTAAGTATATTCTGCTCATTAGTAAAGACCAGAATCTGTCCTCAGGGCAGGAGACAACATCTTAATGAGGAGCAGTGTTCTCCAACCTCTGGTGCTCCAGCACTACAAATCCCAATATTCTTTGTCTGCCTGCACCAGAGTTTTCTGATATTTATAATCTGTCAACAGTTTTTTGCTATGTAACCTGAGAGCAGCCTTATGTTGAGGCAGAGACCATGATTCCAGCGATGTATCACTTACTAGGCTGTTTGTTGCTGTTTCAATAAAATCAGTGTTTTATCAGCAGGAGATTATCACTACAAGACTAGTTGCCTTATGCCTCCTGGTCCAACAACGCCCCCAGCACTGATTGGTAGCTTTCTGCCTTTGCACATTGTACACAGAAAGCAGCCAATCAGTGGTGTGGGCGGGGTTATACACAGCTCAGCATTTAGAGCTCTGCTAGATCTGCAAAACAGTGATTGTATCAAAATGACAGCAAGCAGACTATCAAGTGACACATCGCTGGAATCAGGGTCTCAGCCCCTACATCATGTTGCTCTCAGATTACATAGCAAAAACCTGCCGACAGAGTCACCAGACAGCCAAGGATTAGTCTGGAGAGACACCCCAGTGCTAGAAAGTGACAAATTCTGATAGAGAATATCCATTTTTTTGGTCAGACCTCAGTTGTGATTAGAAATGTGCTAGATTGTTAAAAAAAAAAATAATGAAAGCAAAATGTATTTATTTAAATTATTACATTTAGCGTTGATTAATTTTTATTTTTTAAAGGGATTCTTGTCGATGCCGTTCTTCGGAATTTCACAGAAGCCGTTAAAAAATCTTCACTGCTAAAAATGGTGATGTACTCAGCGGTAAGGGATGGCCGGGCTTACACTATAAATGTGTGATATAATTATATATGGTCCTTATGTTACACACATAACATGGACTGCTACAATGCACGCATGTAAGCATTGGATGCGAATCGCCAACCATTAGGATTCATTGGGATTGATTTTTGTTTAATTTATGAGAATCATTGGCAAAATCATAGATATGATACATTGAGACTGCTGTATATACATCACATAGGATATACCGAGACTGCTGGATATACATCACAGAGGATACAGAGACTGCTGTACCTACATCACTTCGGACACACTGAGACTGCTGTCTACACATCACATAGGACACACAGACTGCTGTGTACACATCGCATAGGACACACAGACTGCTGTATATACATCACATAAGATATAAATTGTATATTATGGACTGCTGAATCGGTGACTAGGGAAATAAGATTAGCTCATTCCTGACTGCTATATACGGAGATGCCTGGTACTGGTATACATCGATTTGCTATGTGCTATACCTTGTATGATTTTTTTAATTTAATCATTCCTTAGTATACTAAAGAAAAATGCCTCTTTTCGAATTATCCAAGTTTCATATAATCAGTTGTGCTAGTTATAAAAAAAAGCTGTTTAGAGTCACGTTGTGATAAAAATCCTTTTGTTAGTTTTTGAATACTGACACTAGGATCTTTATTTTAAGCATGACAGCACCATCCAAGCATTGCAAGGAGCACTGGGCATTTACAGTGGAATCCACCCACCATATGCATCATGTCACATCTTTGAATTTTACAAGGAAAGTGATGGGTAAGTTGCAAAATATTTCCTCTATATTGGTACCGAATCACAAACTGCAAATGCAGATCTAATATTTGCACAAACGAATGTCACAGCTAAGGTGTAATGAGGTATCACAGTGCAAAAATAGTACACAGAATAATGTCCGAGCACACAGTGATGTCCCAGCACAGGAAGAGCACAAAGTGATGTCCCAGCACAGGAAGAGCACACGGTGATGTCCCAGCACAGGAAGAGCACACGGTGATGTCCCAGCACAGGGAGGGCACACAGTGTTGTCCCAGCACAGGGAGAGCACACAGTGTTGTCCCAGCACAGGGAGAGCACACAGTGTTGTCCCAGCACAGGGAGAGCACACAGTGTTGTCCCAGCACAGGGAGAGCACACGGTGTTGTCCCAGCACAGGAAGAGCACACGGTGATGTGCCAGCACAGGGAGGGCACACGGTGTTGTCCCAGCACAGGGAGAGCACAGTGTTGTCCCAGCACAGGGAGGGCACACAGTGTTGTCCCAGCACAGGGAGAGCACAGTGTTGTCCCAGCACAGGGAGAGCACAGTGTTGTCCCAGCACAGGGAGAGCACAGTGTTGTCCCAGCACAGGGAGAGCACACAGTGTTGTCCCAGCACAGGGAGAGCACACAGTGTTGTCCCAGCACAGGGAGAGCGCACAGTGTTGTCCCAGCACAGGGAGAGCGCACAGTGTTGTCCCAGCACAGGGAGAGCGCACAGTGTTGTCCCAGCACAGGGAGAGCGCACAGTGTTGTCCCAGCACAGGGAGAGCACACAGTGTTGTCCCAGCACAGGGAGAGCACACAGTGTTGTCCCAGCACAGGGAGAGCACACGGTGTTGTCCCAGCACAGGAAGAGCACACGGTGATGTGCCAGCACAGGGAGGGCACACGGTGTTGTCCCAGCACAGGGAGAGCACAGTGTTGTCCCAGCACAGGGAGGGCACACAGTGTTGTCCCAGCACAGGGAGAGCACAGTGTTGTCCCAGCACAGGGAGAGCACAGTGTTGTCCCAGCACAGGGAGAGCACACAGTGTTGTCCCAGCACAGGGAGAGCACACAGTGTTGTCCCAGCACAGGGAGAGCGCACAGTGTTGTCCCAGCACAGGGAGAGCGCAGTGTTGTCCCAGCACAGGGAGAGCGCACAGTGTTGTCCCAGCACAGGGAGAGCGCACAGTGTTGTCCCAGCACAGGGAGAGCGCACAGTGTTGTCCCAGCACAGGGAGAGCGCACAGTGTTGTCCCAGCACAGGGAGAGCGCACAGTGTTGTCCCAGCACAGGGAGAGCACACAGTGTTGTCCCAGCACAGGGAAAGCACACAGTAATGTCACAGTAAAGAGATCATACACAGTGATGTCACAGTACAAGGATATTGCACACAGTGATGTCACAGTACTGAGTTAGTGTTGTCATAGCATAGGGATAACGTTATTCCAGTTTAGGAATAATGCACATAGTGATGTTACATTAGGCTTTGCTTTTATTTCCAATCTTCTGTTCCGTTACAGTGGCCATCAATCTTACCAGACATAATAGTGTAACATGCTGCTCTATTTTGTCCTGAAGTTTTGGTGGAATCTGTGACAGGAGACTCCAAACTGAGCCCCCCAATACAGATGTCAAGAAGAATAATGCACAAAGTGATGCCGCTTTATTAGGAGAGTGCGCACAGTACATGAGCAAGGCACACAGCGAGGAGAGTGCGCATTGCCGTGTGCGTTGCTCTTGTACTGTGCGCGCTTTTCTACTACAGCGACATCAGTGTGCATTACTCCTATACTGTGCACTCTAGTAACATCACCGTGTGCGTTACTCCTGTACTGTGCGCTCTTCTAGCGACATCACCGTGTGCTTTACTCCTGTACTGTGCGCACTCTTCTAGCGACATCACTGTGTGCATTGCTCCTGTGCTGTGCGCACTCTTCTAGCGACATCACCGTGTGCTTTACTCCTGTACTGTGCGCACTCTTCTAGCAACATCACCGTGTGCGTTGCTCCTGTACTGTGCGCTCTTCTAGCGACATCACCGTGTGCTTTACTCCTGTACTGTGCGCACTCTTCTAGCGACATCACTGTGTGCATTGCTCCTGTGCTGTGCGCACTCTTCTAGCGACATCACCGTGTGCTTTACTCCTGTACTGTGCGCACTCTTCTAGCAACATCACCGTGTGCGTTGCTCCTGTACTGTGCGCACTCTTCTAGCGACATCACCGTGTGCTTTACTCCTGTACTGTGCGCACTCTTCTAGCGACATCACCGTGTGCATTGCTCCTGTACTGTGCACTCTTCTAGCGACATCACCGTGTGCATTGCTCCTGTACTGTGCACTCTTCTAGCGACATCACCGTGTGCATTGCTCCTGTACTGTGCACTCTTCTAGCGACATCATCGTGTGCATTGCTCCTGTACTGTGTACACTCTCCTGTACTAGAAGAGTGGACACAGTATAGAATCGATGCACACAGTGATGTCATTAGAATCTAACACAAAGTAGTGCAGTTGGGATATTTTGGTGGCTCAGGCAAGAACGTACCTCCTCATCCACACACTTTTCCAGGTCATCTTTAGCAGTTAGTGGGACCAATCATGTAAGGTGGGTACAAGTTCATTGTGTTCACTGCCATGTCTGATGGGAAGACTGTCCATTATTTCCTCCCAGCAGTTCCAGTGTTGGAATGTTCTATCGGAACGAGACACGTGAGGAGCCATACGAGTTAGCGTTGCCAGGATGTACATCCCCTTGCCCGTTGGAGCTCTTCTCTCAGCTTTTGGCACCGATCCTCCCACAAGACTGGTGGAAGGAATGCCAAATTCAGGACCGACAGCAAAAATCAGGTAACTGAACGGAGCTTCCAGCTATAAAATCTGGCGCCTAAAAGGTCCCAGAAACTGGAAGCAACTGCTGACAATGCAGGACTAAAGCGACAACTCTGTACCTGTGTATCAGACAGACACCAGTCAATTTTTTAATTTCCAGGAGGAACAACACAGGAAGCAAAGATCTAAGGCTGCGTTCACATTTGCGTTGTTGTGTGTTGCGTCGGCGACGCATCGGCGACGCATCGGCGACGCAACGCACAACGCATGCAAAACGCATGCAAAAGGCATTGTTTTGTGACGCATGCGTCCTTTTTTTGCTTGATTTTGGACGCACAAAAAATGCAACTTGCTGCGTCCTCTGCGCCCTGACGCATGCGCCGCAGTACCGCCGCCACCACCCCTCTGTCTTGGTCGTATGGACACTGTTACAGTAGCTATCACTTTGAGGAGTAGTTTACAGAACAAAAGGAACAGAACTATTAATTTTTATATTTAATCCAAAAGGGAGGCAGTGTTCATGAAAAATATACAAAAGATTTTACAAGAGGGACAAAGCAATACAGCATAAACAGTTACATAAAATAAAAGGGATTAACAGGAGATCTTACTACACCGAAGGAGAGCGCTTCGATTTGGCTGTCAATAACGGGGTCCCTACCTACATGGCATGTAGCTCTCTGTGCGAACACTGATGATAAGTGGGATTAATCTTTTATCAAACCCCGAGTCCCAAGCACATACCCCTCTATGATGACCTCACAAGGGCCCGGTTGTGGGCTGGACTCAGCCCTTCATAATTTTAGGAAATCCCAATTTATGTAATAACACTCGATCACAGAAGGTCAAGACTGATGTAATCTTTTGCGCAATCCCACACTTGGTTTTTGTTTGGCTTTTTTGCTAGGTTCGCTACATGCTAAAACTGACCTGCCATTATGATTCTCCAGGTCATTACAAGTTCATAGACACCAAACATGTCTAAAGGCTGAGTCACACATAACGATATCGTTGCAACGTCACACTTTTGGTGACGTAAGCAACGATCCCGCTAACGATCTCCTTATGTGTGACAGCGACCAACGATCAGGCCCCTGCTGGGAGATCGTTGGTCAATGGGAATGATCAGGACCATTTTTTTGGTCGCTGATCACCCGCTGTCATCGCTGGATCGGCGTGTGTGACGCCGATCCAGCGATGTGTTCACTTGTAACCAGGGTAAATATCGGGTTACTAAGTGCAGGGCCGCGCTTAGTAACCCGATATTTACCCTGGTTACCATTGTAAAAGTTAAACAGTACATACTCACATTCTGATGTCTGCCACGTCCCCCGGCCTCCACAGGGTTGACTGTCAGCACCGGCCGTAAAGCAGAGCACAGCGGTGACGTCACCGCTGTGCTCTGCTTTACGGCCGGCGCTGACACATTCAGTGCAGGGAAGCTCTCGGCAGCAGCGTGTGCATTACCAGCGCTCCTGCAGAAAGCAGTTTTAACCCTGTGGATGCCGGGGGGACATGACAGACATCAGAATGTATGTACTTTTTTTTCTTAACTTTTACAATGGTAACCAGGGTAAATATTGGGTTACTAAGCGTGGCCCTGCACTTAGTAACCCGATGTTTACCCTGGTTACCCTCGTGCTGCAGGGGGACTTCGGCATCGTTGAAGACAGTTTCAACGATGCCGAAGTCGTTCCCCTGATCGTTGGTCGCTGGAGAGAGCTGTCTGTGTGACAGCTCCCCAGCGACCACACGACGACTTCCCAACGATCACAGCCAGGTCGTATCGCTGGTTGTGATCGTTGGCAAGTCGTTTAGTGTAACGGTACCTTAAGTTCTTTTTTATCCAAGTGGTGAAAAAAAATAGTAGTTACTCACCAATAACGGTGTTTCTCTGAGCCCATGACGGCATCACGGAGAGAGGGGATCCGCCCACCAAGGACAGGAAACCTACAGATAAAAAGGCGGTACCTCTCTCCCGCATCAGTTTGTTTACAGAGTATAAAGGGAACATCAGGTTAACGATCACAAATGTTTCAACATCACTAAACCTTAATAGAGATACCGCGTGCTTAATGATTATATACATAACTAAACATTGTAAGAGTGTGCACACCCACGCGTGAGGGAGGGAATGTACGGGTGCCGTCATGGGCTCAGAGAAACACCGTTATCGGTGAGTAACTACCAGCTACGGACTGAGGCTGAAATTCAGCCCTGGCATATGAAACCACACAGGCCCATGTTGTCCCCGTCCCCATGAACCAGATGGGATATATTACTAATATTACCCTGGATGGAGGAAAGAAAGATTTACTACAAGACCATTATATCAAATTATACCCATGGCCTGCTGGGGTAAGTGACGGAGTCAGTGACCTTGTGCTTTGTCACAACTGTTAACAGTATGGGTGTCCTGAGAACATCGATTCTGTTAACAATGTAGCAGACAAGGCAGCCCACAGGCAGACTGGCCCTTCTGGCATTTGCCAGAATTGCCCAATGGCCAGTCCGGCCCTGGTAACTACTATTTTCTCTGTCCCCCATGAAGGCACCACGGAGAGAATTGCAGAGACTGTCTACATTAGGGAGGGACTACCGCTTCCAGAACCCTTCTACCAAAGGTAAGGTCTGAAGAAGAATTTAAGTCCAACCGATAGTGCCTAAAGAAAGTTGAGGGTGAAGACCAAGTAGCAGCTCTACATATCTGGTCTATTGTTGCTCCGGCTCTCTCTGCCCAGGAAGCCGCCATTGCCCTAGTTCAATGAGCTTTAACTTCCCCTGGAGCTGGCATCCCGCTTGAGGTATACGCGAGGTTGATGGCATCTCTGATCCATCTTGCCAATGTACCCTTGGAGGCCTTTTTGCCTTTCCGAGGGCCCTGAAAACACACAAAGAGAGAACCTTCCTCTCTACACTCCCTAGTAGCCTCCAGGTAATGGATGAGACACCTTCTGACATCCAATGTGTGTAGTGATTTTTCCCCCTCGTTTTTAGGGTTAGGACAAAAGGAGGGAAGGGAGATCTCTTGGGACCTATGGAACCGGGAGGCCACCTTTGGTAAATATGCCGGATCAGTTTTTAATACCACCCTGTCCTCCAATATTAGTGTGAAGGGTGGCCCGGCTGACAAGGCTTGTATGTTGCTAATTCTTCGGGCTGAAGTGAGGGCTACCAAAAGGGAGGTTTTAAAGGATAGAATCTTTAAGGGAATTTCTTTTAAGGGCTCAAAGGGTGCTTTGGTAAGGGCCGTAAGAACTAGATTTAAGTCCCACTGTGGGGCTCTACGTGAGGGTAGAGGCCTAGATCTTTCTGCCGCCTTAATGAATCTGGAAACCCAACGATTCTTTGCTAGATTGTAATTAAACAGTGCCCCAAGTGCGGCAATGTGAACCTTCAGTGTATTAGTGGCTAGGCCTTTTTCCAGCCCATTTTGCAGAAATTCTAACACCAATTTGAGAGGGATTCCCTCGGAGACTTTAGCCCCCGAGGAAGAGAGGAATTTCTTCCAGACTTTACCATACTGCTTAGTAGTTGTTAATTTTCTACTTCTTAAGAGGGTTGACACTAGACCTTGAGAAAAGCCTTTCTCTATCAGTAACCCCCTCTCAAATTCCAAGCTGTCATGTGTAACCTCGCTACCTGCGGGTGTGATACTGGACCCTGGAACAGGAGATTGGGCAGGTCTGGGAGTATCCAAGGGTCTGTTATGGACATCCTTCTGGCCCAGGAAAACCAAGTTCTCTTCGGACAGAAAGGGGCAATCAATATCACCCGGGCGCTGTCCTCCCTTATTTTCCTCAGAACCGCTGGTATCAGAGTGATAGGGGGAAATGCATAACATAGTTTGTGCTTCCAAGGAACAAAAGGTGGTCACCTTCCGATTTAGGTTGTTTGCGAAGAGATCTATTGTCGGAGACCCCCACATCTCCGTTATCTGATTGAATATGGACTGGTTCAGTTCCCATTCCCCCTGTTTTAGGCAGACCCGACTCAGATAATCTGCCTTGAAATTGTCCACCCCTTTTATGTGAAGTGCCGTCAAGGATGCTAAATTTTCCTCGGCCATCTGTGAGATTGAATGTGTGACTTCCATCAGCGGTTGAGAGTGTGTTCCCCCTGATGGTTCATGTAGGCCACTACCACTCTGTTGTCTGAAAACAGTCTTACATGATGTGAGTGAAGGGGTTTTTGGAATTCTGTAAGAGCGAATTTTACTACCAGTAATTCCCTCATGTTGGAGGATGCTTCTTTTGTGTCGTCTGACCATGTCCCCTGAACCACTAGATCGTGTAGGTGAGCCCCCCAGCCGAAGGGACTTGCGTCTGTGGTTACCACCTTTGACACTGGGATCACCCATGGCAGACCGCGGCCCAAATTGCTGTCTTTTGTCCACCAATCTATTGAGAGGATTGTGTTTTAATGAGAAGGTGAACTGACTTTCTAAATTTCCCTTCAGGAAAATTTCCTCCGCTAATACCTGCCATTGCAGTTCCCTTGTATGTGACTGGGCCCATAGGACGGCAGAAATGCAGGCTGTCAAGGACCCGAGGAGAGACATTGCTTCTCGAAGCGATATAGAGGGGAGATCTCTTGCCCTGGACACTAACCCCACCATCTTTTGGATCTTTTCTTGGGGTAGGCGACATTCCTGAGAAATGGAATCCAACTTGATTCCCAGGTACTCCTGAATCTGATTTGGTATCAGTCTGGACTTCTTCAGATTCAGGAGCCACCCCAAGCTTTCCAAAGAGTCCATAACTAACTCTAGCTGGTTTTTGCAATGTTGGGGAGAGTTGCCTATTATCAGGAAGTCGTCCAGGTATGGGACGATTAGGGTGTTTTGTTTTCTCAGGTCTGCCATGACTTCTGCTATCAATTTGGTAAATACCCTTGGGGCTATTGCGAGACCGAATGGTAGGGCTGTAAACTGATAATGCTTTACCATCCCTCCTATTTCGATTGCCACCCTGAGGAATTTTTGGAAGTCTTTGTGAATGGGGACGTGGTAGTATGCGTCCTTTAAGTCGAGTACTACCATGAAACAATGCGGAAACAACATTTTGACTGCTGTCTTTATTGTTTCCATTTTGAAAGGTTCCACAATCAGGTGTTTGTTTAAGTTTTTTAAATTGATAATTGTCCTGAAAGACCCGTCTGGTTTTTTCCTGAGAAAAATTGGAGAGTAGAACCCTCTCCCTTTTTCCTGGAGGGGGACCTCCCGAAGAACCCCTTTGTTCACTAGTGTTGTGACTTCCTGTTCCAGAGCTATCCGCTCCTGTGGAGAAGCTCTCTGAGATGTCACCAGGAAGGACGGCTGAGGGAGCGTAAGAAATTTGAATTTCAGTCCCGATTGTACCAAGTCCAGAATCCAGGCACTGCTGGTTATCTTTTCCCAGGCTGAGAGGAAGAGGTACAATCTTCCTCCCACCTGGGGCGAAAGTTCATTGTGAAGGTTTTTTGGGATCGGTGGGGCTTTTGTTGAAAATAAACCCTTTATTCTTATTCTTTTTATCTTCCCATCTGTCCTGTGGCCTAGGGGGCTTCCTACGGAAGAATTTTTTACTCCGAAAAGGACGTTTGTAAGATGGGTATTGCAGAACGGGAAAGGACTTCTTTTTGTCCCCTGCCTTTTCCAAAATATCATCCAGAGTAGAGCCGAAAAGAAATTCTCCCTCACAAGGAATATCACAAAGTTTTGTCTTTGTTAGGAGGTCTCCGGGCCAACATTTGAGCCAGAGGGCTCTTCTGGCTGCATTGGAGAATACCGCTGATCTGGCCGAAAGCCTGATGGAGTCTGCTGACGCATCGGCCAGAAAAGCTGCTGCCCCTTTCATTACTGGTAGGGTATTTAGTATACTGTCTCTGGATGCCTTATCCTTGAGCTGGGATTCCAGCTGGTCAAGCCATACCATAAGGGAGCGGGAAGTGCAAGCTGCGGCCACCGCTGGTTTCAGGCCCCCCCCTGCTGCTTCCCAGGAACTTTTTAGAAAAGCATCCGCTTTTTTATCCATGGGATCCTTTAAGACCCCCATGTCTTCAAAAGGTAGGGCAAACTTTTTTGACGCTTTAGCGATTGCTACGTCTAATTTAGGTGCTTTTTCCCCAAAAGGAGCATGCAGGGTCTTCAAAAGGGTATTTCCTTTTGGGGGTAAGTAGGGCCTTTCTCAAAGGTTTTTTCCATTCTTTATTTATTAAGGCTTGTATTTTATCATTAAGGGGAAACACTCTTCTTTTTTTCTGCTCCAGTCCACCGAACATGATATCTTGGACTGATTTTTTAGTGTGGGATTCAGCAAGACCCATGGTACTTCTGACTGCTTTAATTAGGGAGTCTGTCTCTTCTAATGGGAAACAACCTCTCTGAGAAGAGGATGATGAAGAGGATGATGAGGAATCGGATGAATTTGAACTAATCTCCCCACTATCCGAGTCACTAGAGTCAGATATAGGGGTCTTTTGTAAAATTTTTTTACGTTTTTTACCCTCCTGGAGAGACTTAAAGGTATCTTCTACTTGAGTTTTAATTAATGTTTTGAGTTCTGTGGCGAACCCTGGAAGCCCTTCACAGAGAGTCTCTTCCATACAGGATTTACATAATCTTTTTTCCCAGGAGGCAGGTAAATCTTTACTTTACAAAGGGCGCAGATCCTATGTTTGGACTTCCCTGCGCTCTTCCTTCCCTAAAACAACAAGAGAAAGGTAGGCTCTATTAGCCGGAGCATTCACGGAGATCACTCACCACCTGGTGTACCCTCAGTACCGGCTGTGGATGGTCCGTATCGACAGTATGGTGCTCCTTTGATCCGGATGCAGCACTAGAATTTTTGCTGTGCTGAGATCCAGACCGTGCTCCAGCTCCACGCCGCTGGACATGAGAGGTCCCTTGCCCCTGCTGCCGGCGTTTCTGCTGCTGCTGCGGTGCCTGCGCTGGTGAGCCCTGCAATTCGGGGTCACTCATAGCTGCTGGGGAACGCTGGCTGTACTCCATTAGAGCAACTAGCCAGGGAGACAGCCCCCATTTAAATATCCTGCGCGCCGATTTCCGCGCACTCCGATACTAGATTGTGCGCATGCGCGAATCCCGGCATGCACCGCGCTTTCCCAGCAAGCCCTGCGCCGCCCAGAATGCCCTGCTTCGCCCAGCAGGCATTGCGGCACCCGCGCATGCGCGTTGTTACCCTGAAGTCCGACACCACGCTTGATGCTTCCTGGTGCGCTATTCAAGCGCGCATTGTCGCACCCTGCTCCACCTATGGAGGGACCCCTCCGGTGGTTTCTCGTGCGGGTGTGTGCCGTCTGGAATCCCCACGTAGTGAGGATTCCTGTAGGAGCCGCAGCGCTGCTGCTGCGGTCCCCGCTCACCCTAGAGACCTACTGATCCCAGCGGTGGCGCTTCGGGTGGCCCAGCCCAGCCGAGGCAGGGAACCCCCGCTGCCTGAACCGGTCTGACTGGCCCCGGAATCCAACGACGATCTGAGGTAAGATCTGCTGCAGGTCCCGTCAAGGACAGGAAACCAAACTGATACGGGAGAGAGGTACAGCCTTTTTATCTGTAGGTTTCCTGTCCTTGGTGGGCGGATCCCCTCTCTCCGTGGTGCTGTCATGGGGGACAGAGCAAAAAAAAAACCCCTCCAAACTTTAAAAAAATAAAATTGTGCCATTTTCCGATAGCCGTAGAATCTCCATTTTTCGTGATCTTGGGTCGGGTGAGGGCTTATTTTTTGCGCACCGAGCTGATGTTTCTATTGATACCGTTTTGGTGCAGATATGATCTTTTGATTACTCATTATTGCATTTTAATTGTGTCACAATGACCAAAAAAAAAAGTAATTTTGGCATTTTGACTTGCTTAGCGATCAGGTTATTTTTTTTTATTGATCGGGTGATTCTGAACACTGCAATACCAAATATGTGTAGGTTTGATTTCATTTTTGCTTATTTTGAATGGGGCGAGGGGGGTGAACTGAACTTTTTTTTTTTAATCTTTTACTTTTGGCATGCTTCAATAGTCTCCAGGGAGGCTAGAAGCTGCCACAACCCGGTCGCAACTGCCACATAGGTGATTATCAGATCGCCTCTGTATAGCAGAATTTCTCACTTGCTATGAGCGCCAACCACTGGGTGGCGCTCACAGCAAGCCAGCACTGACAACTATAGGTCTCCAGGAGACTTCTGGTTGTCATGCCAATACACTGGTGACCCACAATTATGTGACAGGTCACCAGTGGGTGGATTTCCAGAAGTGCTTGTTAAATGCCACAGCAACTATATGATTAAGACCCTATGAGGGTCAAAGTGTTATGATCTTGTTGCCTCACCATTTTCTCTATCCCTGCCCCAATTCCTTATTCATGAATTGTGTCATCGCTGCACCAACATCTGTATAATAAAGTCTTCACAAGAGTGTGTGTTGTGATTGAACATAACTCTGTAATGTCAGTATTGTCTTTTGATTCCTCCCCTGCCCAGGCGATGAGGTATGCTCTGTACACGGTCAGCCGAATACTCACATAAGTGCTTGCGTGTGTAGATCAGCGATTTATGTCATTTCAGAATATACTGTTTCAGAAAAAGTTCATATGAGCTTTCAATATTATAACAGATTATGTTTTGTATCATTTCTCAAAAAACCTTACATGATCGGATAAATCTAAAGTAATTTCTGAAATCAGAAAGAAAAAAAAAAAGTCACGAACACTCAAAATTGTCTGAGGGACAAAGCCTTGGTAAGTGTTACATAAAAACCTGCTGACAGATTGCCTTTTAGGAACACTGCAGACAATCTCCACGACTTTGTCATACCCAGAGTCACTAAATATCACAAAGAAAAGTAACAGCTTCTTCTCTTTGCAGATGGAACCATTTTAGCGTTGTCCATCGTAGTGGGAATTCTTTCCATCACCCTTGCTGCTGGTCTTTTTTGGATTTGGAGATCTCACCCAGGACAATCCCAGCCATTATTTCACTAATATAGATGATAAAAGTGGAATTGTAATACACTTGGGCAAACTGGCCCAATTACTGTTCTCAGATGATTTGCAAGAGTGATTTTAGACCCCAAAAACAGTCAAACTGTGCAGAAAGAATAAAGCCACCACCATTTACATGTAATGTTTTTTTTATTTAAGACATTCAAGATTATTGCAGACAAGGGCTTCAAGGATTACAAACCTGCAACAGAAAACGAAAAGTCAGACATTCACATTCTCAAGAGGTAGCGTCATGTATGAACAAGCAGATAAACTTCAATGTCAACTGCTCAGATTGGATTTATGCCCGAGATTCCCACTGATCCTTATGGATAAAAAGAGGGCGTCAAGACTAACCAACTTTATGTCCAGAATGAAGTTATGAAACTTTGCAAAACACGAAAGGATTGTTCTTCATTCCTGATGTACAACAACAAATTGTATTGTGGTACAGTGTTAGCCAGAAAAATTGATGTGAATACTTTTCTGCCCAATGATGACAGAAGTATTCTAGGAGTGATACCTTTAATTGGCTATACTTCTGTCATCATTGGGCAGAAAAGTATTCACATCGATTCTTCATTCCTGTAATAAATAAAAAGGGGCTTCCACACCTCTTTCCCCCCACCAATCTTTTGCTGCATTAATATCAGAATGTCTTCATTTGGAGTACAGATGATGGCAGTGACAAGAGCCAGCCCACCACTGCCATCAGTACTTCTGAATTTTAATGCAGCTTTAGACAGGGGGAAGAGAAAAAAAAAAAAAAAGTGAGAGCAAGGGTTTGGAAGGTAGTTTACAGAAATTAAGGCACCACCTCAGTGACATGTAAAGTTTCATAACTTTAAAAAGTTGTAGTCTTGAAGCCTGACGAATTCCCTATTGGCAAAAATTCAGCCTTCTACACTGGATTTAAAAAAAAAAAGTCTGCAACTTTACACCTTCCCCATAATCAGGGCAAGTGATAGTCATAATTAGTAATTCTATGTACAGTTGTCAATTAAGTAATTTATAGATTCTATGTACTAGCGTCCCTCAGACCCACTGCATGTCAAGTCACAGCGGGGCACAGTTTTCCATCACGGGTGTCAGAGCCCAGTGCTGCCATCATTGGGACAGAATACATTTAGTCACAGGAATAAAAAAAAAAAATATACCTGATCCGTAGACTCGATTCTCAAGATTCTGCCACCTAAAACACAGTAAATTATATTAGAAGACCGTAAAAAAAAAAATTCTGTACAAGGATAGAAATGTAAGATTAAAATTGGAGATTAAACCCAATTACAAAAGTGATTATTTTTGCCCCAAATCTACCAAAAAGAGTTGGCCAACCCCTTTATGTCCACATGGTGTATCCATATAGCACCTGTCCCTCAGACCCACTGCATGTCACAGCGGGGCACAGTTATCATACACAGGTTTCAGAGCCCAGTGCTGCCATCATTGGGACAGAACACACCCATTTATAAAGAGGAGAATGAAGTACACACCCGACACGTGGCCTGTAGTCCCATCATTCTCATTTGTTGGTGATCTGAAAAAAAAAAAAATAAATAAAGCATGAAACATTTAGGAATAGTTGAGTCAACTTTGCTGTCCGTTCCACATCATGTAGCTTTAGGGTAATGAGGTTGTACCCCTACTGTTCCGAAGATAACAGGTGGTGCTAGAACACAACAAGTTATTGTCAAAGACCACCCCTGTCCCCAGTGCCATTAGTGCTTATGGACTGATCTAGTCCCCTTTATGGGGACCTCCAGCATGTCCGTCAGTCAGAGCCAAGTCTACAGCTCTTGCAGACGTTGCCAGTGTATTCCTTCAGGGGCTGCACAGATAGGAGCCAGAACCAAGCTGAAATCCTCCCTGCTGCCATACTGTCCCTCAGACCCACTGCATGTCAAGTCACAGCAGGGCACAGTTATCATACACGGGTTTCAGAGCCCAGTGCTGCCATCATTGGGACCAGCAATCTATGGATTAGTGGACTGTATACCTGGTAAGTGGGATTCATACGTGCATCATCTTCCAGCCCCATTCACCTGGAAAAGGACAAATATAATTACTGCACAATAATCAGCAGTGCGAGGCTGGAAGCAAGCAGAGATCTGTTTACAATATCCATGACACTGATCTCTCCTTCAAACTGCATATCCAAGCCCTTTCCACTTCCTGCCACCTTCAACTCAAAAATATTTCACGGATCCGTACATTCCTCAACCAAGAATCTGCAAAAACCCTAGTCCATGCCCTCATCATCTCCCGCCTTGACTACTGTTAACCTCCTGCTCTGTAGCCTCCCCTCGAACACTCTTACACCCCTCCAATCTATTCTAAACTCTGCTGCCCGACTAATCCACCTGTCCCCCCGCTACTCACCGGCCTCTCCCCTCTGTCAATCCCTTCACTGACTCCCCATTACCCAGAGACTCCAGTACAAAACCCTAACCATGACATACAAAGCCATCCACAACCTGTCTCCTCCATACATCTGTGACCTCATCTCCCGGTACTTACCTACAAGCAACCTCCGATCCTCACAAGATCTCCTTCTCTACTCCCCTCTTATCTCCTCTTCCCACAATCGTATACAAGATTTCTCTCGCGCATCACCCCTACTCTGGAACCTTCTACCACAACACATCAAACCCTCGCCTACCATCGAAACCTTCAAAAAGAGCCTGAAGACCCACCTCTTCCGACAAGCCTACAACCTGCAGTAACCACCGATCGACCAAACCGCTGCACGACCAGCTCTATCCTCACCTACTGTATTCTCACCCATCCCTTGTAGACTGTGAGCCCTCGCAGGCAGGGTCCTCACTCCTCCTGTGCCAGTTGTGACTTGTATTGTTCAAGATTATTGTACTTACTATGTATACCCCTCCTCACATGTAAATAATAATATATATATAATAATAATAATAATAATAATAATAATAATATATCAGCACCAACCAATAAAGGAATTACCCACAACTCCAACCATAACCTAACATGTAAGATACCACCACTTTCCTACATAGGACTTAGGAGACTGCACAATGACAGTTCACAGGCATTAAGTGCACCCTTTGTGTGGCCGAACAGTTCCGTGTAACATTCCACCTACGGTATTTGCTTTTCTCCCTCATTTTCAAACTACTGACTGAAGGCAGAGCTGTCAATCAACAATGACCAGGAGATTGATGGACCACAAGGAGGTGGAAGGAGCACTGAATCAAGGGTGCAACAAGTGCCTGGATTGAATAGTTATTTTTTGCAGAAACACCCTTTAAGTGTGAAGGGGCGTTTAAGATAATATGGAGCGCACCGCTCCCAATGCCCTCCTGAAGATTGACAGGTCATGCCACTGACCCCATCTGTGCACCCCAATATGGGAGAAGAATGGGGGACAGGCTGAAGGGACCCAGCTAGCTTCAGGAGTGCAACCAGCTGTAAAGCAAAGGACCAACACTTGTACAGCATGCTCCTTGCCTGGGTGATCGGCCGCTCTAGGACTGCAGGGTAACCAGTTCACCAAATTCCCACTTTTTAGGAACCCTTTTAGTTTCTGTATCGGGGCTTGCGCTGCTGCTGTCCCTCAGGCCCCCTGCATGTCAGGACAGAGGGGCACAGGTATCCATCACAGTGATTCAGAGCCCAGTGCTGGCATCATAGGGACAGAGCGCACAATACATTCCACTTATCAAGTCATGCAAAGAAATTGCCAAAATCCATCAGGTTTCCCAGAGTAATGGCCATTATTACACAGCCAATGTCCAAGAAGCCTGGGAAGAACGTCTTCAAGGAAACACTTACTTGTCACACTGGAGGCATGGAAATCTTGGGAGACTTTACACCCTGCAGAGGCTCCTGCCACGTGGTCACATGGTCCTAGATGAGAGAGAACAATTAGAATCATCATCATTGGGGAGAGGATGTGGCATCAGATCCACACCCAATGCTCATCTGGCAGCAACTCACTTTAGAAACAAGCGTGCACTCAGCCAGTCTGGGCTATGTGTGCTTTATTCTTGTCCTTAAAGGGGATGTCTGGCCTTAGGATACAAGTCTGCAGAACTGTTAATCCTCACAGCATGCACAATGCGCACTGTTAGGATTCACTGGTGGCAGCAGTCATGTGACTCCAAGTATGCAGTTTGCACACATGCCAACTAGACATGTGGCTACACAATACAAGGGAACTGAGCAAAGGTGAACACATTTAGTCAGAATGTGGCCGTAAGCAACTGCAAGTCTGGAACATGCACACTTCCGGCCACATTCAGACTAAACGTGTCCGGCCTTGCTCAATTCCCTTGTATTGAGTGAAACTACATGTCTAGTTGGCATGTGTGCAAAATGCACCAGCCCATTACTGGAGAATCCTGACAGTTTGCACTATGAGGATTCACAAGCCTTGGACATTCCCTTTAACTATTACTGCATAGACCTGGCAGATCTTAAAGGGGATAGGAGGCTTTAAACACCTTACATGCAAAGTAACCACAACCTGCTTGACTTCACAGTACAGACGTGGTCAATAAAGCAGTAGGAAGGGGCAAGTAATTGAGACAGAACGAGAGGTGCTTCACCCTCATTTGCATAATAAAAATCTGATTTTTTTGGCAAGGGACTGGAAACGTAAAAGGGACATCTGGACTTGTCTATGAAAGACAGATGCAGTTTGTGAAGAGGGGCAACATCCTGCTGAAGAGATCCCTTTAAACAAGGCATTGCAGCCAACTTTCAGTATCTATAGGATTCTATATGCAAGGTGCGCCACCTAGTGGTGGCTGTGTGAACCAGGATTAAAGGGGCATGCACTGCATGTTACAACTAGCAAGGAGGCCAGCCTCTAAGACTAGGGGGATGCTGCAATGTGGTCACCGCATTAGCATCCACGTTAGTGCAGGCAACTCATTCTTAAAGGGGTCGGGGGGTTGTCAGATGGAGAAGTAGGTGACAACCCCTTTAAGAGCAGGAAGGTGACACATCAGACCCCCACTGATAATGAAGCTTATATCATACCCTAGTAATATGGTGGGGACATACAAATACCCCTTTAAATGATCAAGGGAGAAGATTAAACCTCTGCTTGCTTGGACGGAATAGACCTCATTATTATAGAGTCACTTGTCCATGGAGGAGAAACTGCACAAGTCACATATTGCAGGAAGCAGCCACACTACAGCCCTCACCTGCAGGCCATGGCGTCACCCGAGCTCCAGCATAACACGTCCATCCCTCCCGCTGCCTTCACCGAAGAGAAACACGTGCGGCACCCACAGGCCTTTATATACGCGGCGGCAGGCCCCCGCGGGCTGCCCGTGCTGCTGCCTGTGACAAAACTCCCGCACAGATGAAGAGGTTCCGTTAGTTTAAGACAAGACTGAATGATAAAGAGGATATTATACAAGAATACAAAAAAATACAGCAGAGAATAAACGGAGGATTTAGGTCAGGCATCTCCTGGAACAACCAGTATAGTAAGTGCTGCGGGTGCGGGTGGAGGAGTCGTCCTCGTGCTGAGACACTGCCCTCTGCAGGCTGATGGTGCCTCTGCAGCTGCTGCACTTTTTTTTTTTTTATCACATATTTATCACAATTCTGGTATTTAATGTTTTCTTTCCTCCTCTTTATAATTTTATATTGTAATAGGTTGGACTTTCAAGGACTTAGAGATACCAAATATGATTGTTTATTGTATTTATTTTAATATTTTCAAACTTTTAGGAACTTGTTGTAACATATATATATATATATATATATATATATATATATATATATATATATATATATATATATATATATATATATATATATATATATATATATATATATATATATCCTAAGAAATGCTATTAATTAATTAAATAATCCTCCATTTTTGAATTTTATATTTCTGCAAAAAAAAATAAAATATATATATATATATATATATATATATATATATATATATATATATATATATATATATATATATATATATATATATATATATATATATATATATATATATAAAAGCTAAATGGCAGCCATACAATAGACAAGGTGCACACATAGTTTTCATGTACTCCCAGCCATTAAAGGGAAGCCATCATCAGAAAATGTTTTTCATTTTCACAATCTGTATTAATTAAATAGCAAAATGATTAATCTTGCAAATTTTCACACTGGCCACTGGGGTAATTTTAGACACTTCCAATTAATTCAGGGAGAGTTTTCAGCACTCTCATTATCATCAGAGGCAGGTAATACCTTTATATACGCCTGATAATACACGATATCACAATCACAGTTCCTCCTCCTTTCACAATGACCTCTGCACACGCTCATTAGACGCCTCCATACAAAAGATAGGGTCGGAGTCTGTCTATTGCTGCTAATGTGCGTGTCAGACAGAAATTATTTTTTCTAGAATAGCATCAGTGACCGTTGTGAAAATGTCTAGATCATTTTTATTTTTAATAATAATGGAAAAAAATTGCAAAAATAAAAGAAATCTATTTTTTTATTTTTTTTCTGCGCTTTTTGAGTATTCTGAGTTTGCTGATGGGCTGCTCGCGTATTTCTTCAATGGCTTTTGCATTAGAAATATATTATATGCCGCCGATCCTTTAAGATCCCCTTCTAACTTTGTAAATAGGTCTTTTACACCTGATGAGGCTGGTGTACTTACCATTAAAAAGTCATATCACAATAGTTGTATTTATAATCCTTTTTTTGGACATGGAGTGTGATCAGCGAGGACGGAGGAGCACCGCGCCGTATTGCGCACCTCGTAAAACCTTGTTGACACTCCTGGCTTCATTTCGCGTCCGCTATGATGAAACAATCCGGTAAAGTAAAAAAAAAAAAGGTGTTACCACCCCAGGGTTTCCGTGTTTCACTGCGACCTGAATATTTGTTGGAACTTGAAAATAAAGCTGTCAGTAAGTTATATGGAATTTTTATTTTTTATTTTTTATTTTTTTTTTCTACCGCCTCCTCGTGAAAAAGTGATTTAAGTTTTTCTTTTTTTAAAGAAAACTTGGGTGGTGACGTGCCAAAAAAAAAAAGGGGGCACTGATCGGAGAAGGCAGAGGTGTAACCGAAAGATCCTGATCCCTAAGGCTACAGTCTGCTTCTCTCCGCTGATTTATGACCCCCTCAAAGTTGAATGTGCAGAGAAAAAAAAGCCTCTAAATGAAAAATGGTGCAACATTTTTAATGAAATCCAATTTTTTCAGGTACAAAAAAAAAATAAAAAAAAATTTGGCTCCAAAAGTGGACAACACCTTTAAAGGGGTTATCCGGGACTATTACATTTTTTTCACTATAGGCCAGAGAAATAGTAGGTAGGTAATTGCTAACTACCTGCATGTTGTGCCCGGCGTCGATCTCTGCTGTCACAGATCTCACCTGCAGCTTCCGCGGGTGTCCTGTCGACAGAGCAGCAGTTTCTCTTCCGCTGTGCTCTGTTGATGGTGAGTGATTGCAGACGTCATGCTGATTGATACCCGGCTCCCCACTGCCTCACTGTGGGGAGCCGGATGTCAATCAGCATGACATCGGCAGTCACGCCCTGTTGACAGAAAAAGAAAAGCTTTAATCTTGATGGGGAACTGCTGAATCGCCAGCAGGAGCGGTCGGTGACTGTTCAGAGTTGGCCCCGGTAAAACAGGCAGGTAATTAGCAATGGTCACAGACTTCTCCTGTGGCTTCCGCGGACGTCACATCGACAGAGCAGAGGCTTCTCTTCCAATCTGCTCTGTTGATGGGGAGTGATTGCTGACATCATGCTGATTGATAGCTGGCTCCCCACTGCCTCACTGCGGGGAGCCGGCTGTCAATTACCATGATGTCGGCAGTCATGCCCCGTCAACAGAAGAAAAGCTGCTTGATGTGGAGCTGCTGAATTTCCGGCAGGAGCGGTCGGTGCTGCTCATAGTCAGCATTGGTAAAACAGGCAGGTAATTAGCAATGGTCACAGACTGCTCTTGTGGTTTCCGTGGACGTCACGTCGACAGAGCAGTGACTTCTCTTCTGCTCTGCTCTGTTGATGGTGAATGATTGCAGATGTCATGCTGATTGATAGCCGGCTCCCCACTGCCTCACTGTGGGGAGCCGGCTGTCAATCAGCATGATGTCGGCAGTCACGCCCTGTTGACAGAAGAAGAAAAGCTGTTATCTTGACGTGGAGCTGCTGAGTCGCCGGCAGGAGTGGTCGGTGACTGCTCAGAGTCGGCACAGGTAAAACAAGCAGGTAATTAGCAATGATCACAGACTGCTCATGTGCTTCCGCAGACATCATGTCAACAGAGCAGCGGCTTCTCTTCCGCTCTGCTCTGTTGATGGGGAGTGATTATTGACATCATGCTGATTGATAGCCTGCTCCCCACTGCCTCACTGCGGGGAGCCGGCTGTCAATTAGCATGACGTCGGCAGTCATGCCCCGTCAACAGAAGAAAAGCTGCTTGATGTGGAGCTGCTGAATTGCCTGCAGGAGCAGTCGATGATTCCGCAGAGTCAGCACCGGTAGAACAGGCAGGTAATTAGCAACTATTATCTGCCTGTTAGTTTTTAGGTATGTAGAAAAAAAATATCCTGGACTCTGCCACTTTCGAAGCCCTGTTGCTCCCTTGAAGGGATGACAACCACTTCAAGGGGCGACAGAACTTTTAAAGTGGCAGAACGGTACGTTGCGTAGTGGCCGTGAATGGTACTGCAAGCTCTCTCCTATAGAAATGAATGGGAGACAGGACATAGTGGACATATATGTGCGGGTAATAAATACTGTAGCTACATAACAGTACCCTCGCGATACCACCCATCTGTTAAAAATAAAGAACAAAGGAAATACAACTATAAGAAATAAGGGATTTATTTGGTTTCCATTTCAAAGGAATTTCAGAAACAAAAGGAAAAAAATAACTTATCAGACTATTTGTCATAGAAAATAGTAATACAAATAAGTTATGTAGGAAATGTTGGAGAATAGGAAGATGGCAGGGGTGGAAAATCCGTGTACGTATGAGAAGAATAACCGTAAGACCACAAATAAGGAGGACATTTCATAGACATTTTTAGAATTTTTATTTTTTCCAAAAAATTTCAGATAATGTCAAAGCAAAGGAAAGGGTTAATTCTATCTTCACGGATAGTTCTAGTAAATACAAGCACTTTTCCAACTTAATGTTTTTTAAAATTTGCAACCGTTCCTGAGATAGTAACCTTTATGACTTTTGTTTATCGCTCGTTTCCTAGGAGACCGACCACCGCTGTTGTCTAGCTTTTAAGAACTGCACTAAAGCTGGTCTGGAATGGTAGTAACAGCGAGTACAAGCGATCCAGGTCAGCAGCAAAACTGTGCTATAAGGCTCAAAAGGAAAGAGCTTGTGAGCGGCGGTGGTTGGTCTCCGAGGCAACGAGCCATAAACAAAAGAAAAATAGTAATATCTGAAGAACGACTGAAAATTGTAATCACCTGTAAATAGCAAAATGGCTTGTATTTACAGTACGGGCTCCATCCGCAAATCTGCACTTTGGGAACACACCCTTAAAATTGGGCCTTTGTGACATGAATTCAGGGGGTGCGGGGAAAAGCGGATAAATAGTTCCCTGTTCACCTGCCTAGAGACTGTATGTGTGTAGGGGTCAATGTAAGTATCATATGGTTATAGCAGCCGATGACATTATGGAAAAAACACACAAAAAACATCCTTCTCCATCCCTTGCTGTAGGTCATAAAATTGCTTTGCAAGCACCAAATTTGATCTCATTCACACTGGAAAGTTTGAACATTGATTTGGAATAACTAATTGTCCACCGTTTGACCTTTTTTGTTATAATTTTTATATAGATATTTAAAAAATAATTGAACTCCAGAGCTCCACTCACTATTCTGCCGGTGCAGTCACTGTGTACATACATTACATTTCTGATTCTGCACTGATCCTGAGTTACATCCTGTATTATACTCCAGAGCTGCACTCACTATTCTGCTGGTGCAGTCACTGTGCACATACATTACATTACTGATCCTGAGTTACATCCTGTATTATACCCCAGAGCTGCACTCACTATTCTGCTGGGGCAGTCACTGTGTACATACATTACATTACTGATCCTGAGTTACATCCTGTATTATACTCCAGAGCTCCACTCACTATTCTGGTGGAGTCACTGTGTACATACATTATACACTGCTCAAAAAATTAAAGGGAACACTGAAACAACACAATGTAACTCCAAGTCAATCACACTTCTGTGAAATCAACCTGTCCAGTTATGAAGCAACACTGATTGCGAATCAATCTCTCCTGCTTTTGTGCAAATGGAGCAAACAAGTAGAAATGATCGGCAATTAGCAAGACAACCCCTATCAAAGAGTGGTTCTGCAGGGGTGACCAAGATCATTTCTCTATTCTCATCCTTTTTGGCTGTTGTTTTGGTCACTTTTGCAATTTGTCATTGCTCTCACCCCTAGACGTACAGTAGTATGAGGCAACACCCCGCAGAAGTTGCTGAGGTATTGCAGCTCATCCAGGATGGCACATCAATGCGAGCTATGGCAAGAAGGATAGCTGTGTCTGTCAGCACAGTGTCCAGAGGCTGGAGGCAAGGATAGCTGTGTCTGTCAGCACAGTGTCCATAGCATGGAGCAGATACCAGGAGAAAGGCCAGTACACCAGGAGATGTGGAGGGGGCCGTAGGAGGGCAACCTCTCAACAACAGGACCGCTACCTCCTCCTTTGTGCAAGGAGGACCAGTGCCAGAGCTATGAAAAATGACCTCCAGCAGGACACTAACATCCAGGGCCGGCGTCAGCACCTGGCGTACCCGGGCAAGTGCCAGGGCCCTGAGCAGGTGGGGGGCCCACTCGCCGTTGGGGACACCTGCGCACTATGTGGGCCCGGTGTCTGTGCTAGTGCAGACACCTGCGAGTGGGCTCATCCGCTTGATCAGGGTCCCGGCACTTGTGATACTTACCTCTCCCAGCTCCACCGCTGCAGCGTTTGATGACTGTTCATGTCAGAAGGCGCGATGACGTCACATCTGTGCGTCCTCTGCCTGAGCAGTCACAGTTCAGAGAACTGGAAGACGACGACACTGAGGAGTCCGGAGCAGAGCTGCAGCCAGCGATGAGAGGTGAGTATTTAATTTTTTTAATGTTTGGATCATTATACATGGGTATATGGGGACCATCATACACTGGAGCATCATATATGGGGCCCATCATGTATGGGGCTCATTATACACTGGAGCATCATATATGGGCCCATCATGTATGGGGCTCATTATACACTGGAGCATCATATATGGGCCCATCATACTCTGGAGCATCATATATGGGGCCAATTATATATGGAGCATGATATGGGCACATCATACACTGGAGCATTATATATGGGGCCCATTATATATGGAGCATTATATGGGAACTATTCTATATGGACCATTATATGGGGCCCATTAAATACTGTATGGAGCATTATGTGAGGCTTATTATACTATATGGACCATTATTTGGAGTTCATTATACTGTATGGAGCAATATATGGGGCTCATTGTACTCTATGGGGCCCATCCTATACTGTATGGAGCATTATATTGGGCCCGCTATATATGGAGCAATATATGGGACCCATAATATACTGGAGCATTATATGGAGCCCATCATATACTGTATGGAACATTATATGGGACCCATTATGTATGGAGCAATATATGGGGCCCATTATACATTATGGAGTAATACATGGGGCTCATTATACTGTATGGAGCAATATATGGGGTCTATTATATACTGTATGGAGCAATATATGGGGCTCATTATTCTGTATGGAGCAATATATGTGGCTCATTATACTGTATGGAGCACTATATGAGGTCTATTATTCTGTATGGATAAATATATGGGGCTCATTATTCTGTATGGAGCATTATATGGGGCCTATTATTCTGAATGGAACCATGTATGGTGCCGATAATACTGTACAGAGCAATATATGTGGCTCATTGTACTGTATGGAGCATTATATGTGGTTCATTATACTGTATGGAGCATTGCATGGGGTCCATTATTCTGTATGGAGCAATATGTGGGGCTCATTATTAAGTATGGAGCAATATGTGGGGCTCATTGTTCTGTATGGAGCATCATGTGGTGCCCATAATACTGTATGGAGCAATATATGGGGCACATTATTCTGCATGGAGCATTATGTGGTGCCCATAATACTGTATGGAGGACTATACTGTCTGCTTTCTGAACTATTGTAGAATTTACAATAGCTATCACTCATGTAATGTAAGAAGTGAAATCTGGCAGTGTACTATACCTATATTTCTCTGCTGTAACCGCTCAAGAACCAACAAGAAAAGATGAGAAAACATGGCGTGCTGTGTATTATCAGATAGTGAGATTTATACAGTAAGGACGATTACAAAGTGAAGGGCAGCAGTCGCCCTTAGCAACCAGTTAGAATTCAGCTCTTATATTTCAGACACCCTTCAGAAAATGAAAGCTGCAAGCTGATTGGTTGCTAAGGGCAACAACTCCACTTTTTTATTTTCTTTACCCTGTACTAGTTCGTTTTTTTTCTTAAATCTAACATTTTTTGTTTGGATTTGGGTCGCTTTTCCTAAGGCTATGTGCACACTTTGCGGATTCTGCTGCGGATTTTTCCACAGCGGATTTGATGAAATCCGCAGTGCAAAAAGTACTGCGGATTTATCGCGTTTTTGTGTGCGGTTTCCACTGCGGTTTTAGACACCTGTGGGTTTTTAACATGGAGCAGGTGCCAAACCGCTGCGGATTCCGCACAAAGAATTGACATGCTGCAGAATGAAAACCGCTGCGTTTCCGCGCGGTTTTTTCCGCAGCATGTGCACAGCGGTTTTTGTTTTCCATAGGTTAACAGAGTACTGTACACCACATGGAAAACTGCTGCGGATCCGCAGCGTCCAAAAATGCAGCGGATCCGCAACAAAAACCGCAAAGTGTGCACATAGCCTTATAGTATATCGATTGGGGCTCTGCAGCCTATCCTGAATGGAGCAAACATGAGCATGTGCTTCCTCCGCTCCCTTCATTGTCTATGGGACTGATGGTAATAGCTGAGCACCATACTCTGCTTTCCCATAGACAATGAATGGAGTAAACGCGGAGCATGTGCTTCCTCCACTCCATTCATTTTCTACGGGACTGATAGTTATAGCTTAGCACCATACGCTGCTTTCCCATAGACAATAAATGGTGTAAATGCCGAGCATGTGCTTCCTCCACTCCATTCATTGTCTATGGGAGTGATGGTAATAGCTGAGCACCATACACTGCTTTCCCATAGACAATGAATGGTGTAAATGCCGAGCATACACACCTCCACTCCATTCATTGTCTATGGGACTGATGGTAATAGCTGAGCGCCATACTCTGCTGTGCCATAAACAATGAATGGAGCGGAGGCCAAGCATGCACACTTCAACTCCGTTCCGGACAAGGCTCCCGAGACCCATTCTCAGGATCACTGGGGGTCCCAAAGGTTGGACCCCCAGCCAGGGTCGGACTGGCCCACCAGAGATTCTCCGGTGAGCCCAGGCACTGACACCTGCTGGCATACTGGCCAGCAACTGCCCAGGGCCCCCACTGCTCCAGGGGCCCCCAGCCAGTGGTGTGTCACTAATAGCGGCACACCTAGCAGCTATGGGGTCCCTGAGTCAGGGGGGCTCGCCCAGTGTCAGCTGAGGAGCAGCTGGAGTCAGGAGCCTGTCCCCGCTGCTAAAGAGAAATGAATATTCACGCTTCCCCACGCACTTTTAGCGCTGCCTCCCCCTTTGGGGAGTATAACACTATCGGCAGTGACTTTTGGCAAAAATCACTGATGTGAAAGTCGCCTTTTGCAGCAGATCCGGCAGTTTTTCCACATCTGCTGCGTAACGGATCACTTACGGCAACACTGCGTTTGGCCTCATTCATTCCCTATGGGATTTACGGCACTTGCTGTGATCCGGCAAATGCGGTACCATACCTCTCAACTTTTGAAGGAGGTGAAAGAGCGATAAATTTTGCGGCGTGCTATGCGGCAAATTTTAGGCCATGCCTCTGACCACACCCATTTCACAACTAGTCACACCCATATCCACGTCCCAACCACACCCATTTTGCACTGCTGATCACACTGTTTCATAAACAATATTTATAAACAAACAAAAAAAAGGCCACAAAGTGCTCAATACTGTATAATGGCCACACATGATGCTCCATACTGTATAATGGCCACACATAATGCTCAGTACTGTATAATGGCCACACATGTTGCTCCATACTGTATAATGGCCCTACATGATGCTCAATACTGTATAATGGCCACACATGTTGCTCCATACTGTATAATGGCCACACATGATGCGCCATACTGTATAATGGCCACACAGTGCTCCATACTGCATAATAATAATAATAATAATAATCTTTATTTTTATATAGCGCTAACATATTACGCAGCGCTTTACAGTTTGCACACATTATCATCGCTGTCCCCGATGGGGCTCACAATCTAAATGGCCACACATGATGCTCCATACTGTATAATGGCAACACATGATGCTCCATACTGTATAATGGCCACACATGATGCTCCATACTGTATAATGCCACACATGATGCTCAATACTGTATAATGGCCCCACATGTTGCTCCATACTGTATAATGGCCACACATGATGCTCCATACTGTATAATGGCCACACAGTGCTCCATACTGTATAATGGCCACACATGATGCTCCATACTTTATAATGGCCACACATGATGCTCCATACTGTATAATAGCCCCACATGATGCTCCATACTGTATAATGCCACAAATGATGCTCAATACTGTATAATGGCCACACATGATGCTCCATACTGTATAATGCCACACATGATGCTCAATACTGTATAATGGCCCCACATGTTGCTCCATACTGTATAATGGCCACACATGATGCTCCATACTGTATAATGGCCACACAGTGCTCCATACTGTATAATGGCCACACATGATGCTCCATACTGTATAATGGCCACATATGATGCTCCATACTGTTTAATGGCCCGACATTATGCTCCATACTGTATAATGGCCACACACGATGCTCCATACTGTATAATGGCCACACATGATGCTCCATACTGTATAATAGCCAAACATGATGCTCCATACTGTATAATGCCACACATGATGCTCAATACTGTATAATGGCCACACATGTTGATCCATACTGTATAATGGCCACACATGATGCTCCACACTGTATAATGGCCACACATGATGCTCCATACTGTATAATGGCCACATATGATGCTCCATACTGTTTAATGGCCCGACATTATGCTCCATACTGTATAATGGCCACACATGATGCTCCATACTGTATAATGGCCCCACATGATTCTCCATACTGTATAATGGCTACACATGATGCTCCATACTGTATAATGGCCACAAATGATGCTCCATACTGTATAATGGTCACACATGATGTTCCATACTGTATAATGGCCCCACATGATGTTCAATACTGTATAATGGCCCCACATGATGCTCCATACTGTGTAATGGCCACACATGATGCTCT